>NC_142135.1:66630833-67242500 GCF_024610735.1 Ursus americanus | reverse complement strand
TTAGGGAGCTGGACTAAGAGACAAATCTAAGTGAGAGTGCTCGGTATAAAATAATAATGAGGACCGTAGTGAGAAAAGCAATGGTCTAGATATTTGAACTCTTAAATTCTCACAAAACCCTGTGTTTGTGTCCATTTTTTAGGGATGAGGTCACTGAGGCCCAGAAAGGTTAAACAAAGTAACAGAGGTCACAGATGTAGTAAGTGATAGGGCAGGGACATGAACTCAGGCCATCTGGCTCCAGAGTCTATGATCCAAATTTTCCTTTCAAGACAAGGCTTGGTTTTGAGCAGAGTTTGTCTCACCGGGCTCCCGCTTCTCCTAGCAGAGGCGTCCCTTGATCCTATCTTCAAAGAGAGATCTAAAAGCTGATGGTGGGTGCTTACCAAAATCCACCTCTTTGAGGAAGTCAAATCTTTGATAACTGACTCCAAAATGTCGTGAACTGATGCTTTGCTTCAGCATTTCCAGAAACCAAATCTGGTACTATTGACAAGGTCCATTGCTCTATATTGAGGCAATACCAGGCCAAAACAGAGGCTCTGTAAATACAGGTCACAGGAAGTTAGAGGTTGCCTGACTTCCTCCTTGTATCACACGGTAACAGCTACAGTGACATTTACGTACCCAATAGTATAAAGTAAAATTTATAACAATATTTATGACATCAGATATTGTCAGCCATATATACAGTTCAGTTTCAGGGACTAAATTCTCCAAAGCCAAGCATCAGTATTACACATTTTTATATTTATTTATTTAAATTTTTTTATATTTATTATTTTTATTTATTTATATTTATTTATATATTTTTATTTATTTATATTTATTTATAATTAATAATATTATTATTAATATTTTATTATTATATATATTTTTATATTTATTTATTTAAAATATTATTAAAATAGCCAAAGCCAAGCATCAGTATTACACATTTTTATATTTATTTATTTAAATTTTTTATTTTATATTTATTTATTTAAATTAAATTTATTTAAATATTTATAAATTTATTTATACCTGTTTATACTTCCTACTGTATGGGCATTAAAAACCACAAAGCTTGCCTTGGATCATGAATTTCTTCACATAGTTTCTTTTCTCAGGATTGGGCTGGGAGAGGTTAGGGAGTGAAAGTATCTTTGAAACTGAATAAAAGCTCATGTATCCTGTTAGCCTATCCTCATTTCTGTGATTTCTGAGTAAGCTATGAATGAACCCTGGGTGAAGCAATGTTAAAAGGACCATAAAGACAAGACTTAACTAGGACAATGTATTAAAATACTAATTTAATAGAGCTTCTGAACTAGGCCAAATGTGCCTTTCAGAGATTTCCATAAACTTTCCATTGGCTTCACTGGGATTTGCAACTGAGAACTTGAGGACAAGATTTGTCCTAGATTTTTTTTTTTTCTTTTGTTGACCTTTCACAACCTCTAGTCAGATACTTTCCAAATTAGGTATTTCTGGACTTACTTATACCTACTAGGACACTGTTTTAAAGTTGCATTTTAACCTGCTTCCTAGAAAGTGCCTCTCATTAATATGCAGTCCTCCTAATGTGAAATTTTATGATTGCACACTAAAAATGAGTATTTCCTCATCTTTATTACCATAGTAAATTCTGCCATAGTGGCAAAAATGAACTTCAAATGGTCATGATTCGATTGTATGTTTTCATTTTATATTAGTGGAATTTGTTGCAATGAAGGCTATGCTGGTCAGTACAAGAGTACTTTTAAGGCATTCTCAAAATGTCCTCTCATATTCAGAATGTCCTTAAAGCAATTATCCTCATATTGGTTATATCTCCACAAGTAAATGAACTTTTTCACCAAACAACTTGACTTTATATTACTATAGAAAAAATAAGCCTGGCTAGTATCTACATTATAAATATATGGAATAAATTTATATGAGCAGAAATAATTTTAAACCTAGTCAAAAATAGATTCAAATTAGATATCTTGTATTGTGGGACACCTGGGTGGCTCAGCTGCTTAAGCGTCTGACTCTTGATTTCAATTCAAGTCATGATTTTGGTGTCCTAGGACTGAGCCCTGCGTCTGGCTCTGCACTCAGTGGGAAGTCTGCTAGAGATTCTCTCTCTCTCTCTTTCCCCACTGTCCCTCTCCCCTCAAATAAATACATTTTTAAGAAAAAAAAAAAAGAAATCTTGGTGTGCCTGGGTGGCTCAGTCAAACATCTGCCTTCAGCTCAGGTCATGATCCCAGGGTCCTGGGATCGAGCCCCGCATCAAGCTCCCTGCTCCCCCTGTTTGTGCTCTCTCTCTCTGTCAAAAAAATAAATAAAATCTTAAAAATCATAACAAAATAAATACAATTTTAAAAAAGAAACCTCGTGTTGCAATATGGAAAAATAATCTGAAAACATATTAGCTAAGCTATCTATCATTTCTTTTTTCATTTTGCTTCTTGATATTTTCTAACAGGACTGGTACTTCTTAGTGCCAAATTCCCTTCCTAATAAACAGCATTTACATAATGGTTATTGCTAGGTCTTAAGTGTCCCAGTACAGGGAACTCATAAAATTAATTGATTCTTCTTAAGTCTCAAACTTAATGCCAGAAAGAACCTTAAACCTGGAGAGAAAGTCAAAATAATTAGAGAGTAACAACCGATTATAGGCATGGCAATTCTGCAGTATGTAAAAGGAAATATTAATGCGATTTAGGAGTCCTTAGAAAGTATCAGAGAAATCAAGAAAAGAAAAAAAAAGATGTGGAGGAATCTCAAGGATTCAGTTGTTCGCAAGATAATAATTTTACTTAAACTTTATTTGCCTCAAGGATCTAATGTGTGTGTATGTATAACTAAAGTAACAATTTTTATGTCTGTCATGAAAACTACCATTCTCTTTAGGTGTAAACAGTTCCCCGAAGTCAAAAGAAAAGTATCCTGAAACCACTTTCTAGAATCCTCCAGTTTTATCAAATCTAAATACACAAAGCAGATATATTTGCCTTACAACAAATAGTGTTATTACAATATGCAAAACTGAATCACTTAGCCAACTCAAATCCTTGGCATTTGGTGAGAAATCCTGCATACCCTACATCAAATTAGTATTGACTTGGGCCTTTTTACACTGTCATCATCATTGTGACTCAAAACTATTCTGCAATTTCATAACCACATGACAGGCATTGCTGAGCCCGTACCAGAAAAAAAAAAAAGAAAAAAAAAATCCCTAAGGGACTCTGTCATAGAACTTGCTAGCATAGAAAATAAAGAGGGTCTCCTTGTATCATTGCAACAAGATTTTATTAACCTACAGACTACTGCTAATATATTTGAAAGTCTACAGTATGCCGTTAAGGAGTACAATAGCCATTATACTTAAAATTTGTTCAGCATTATATTGTGGCTATGAACTAATAGTCCTGAATCTTTTGTAATTCTTCATGGAACTGCTGCAATGCTGGCTTCATCCGTCGATGAACTCATTTCTCTGTGGCAGATCCCTTTGAGTCAGAGACAGACACCAGCATCCTCGATGTTTACTAAAGCTATTCCTCCCAGTTCCTGCAGCCAATCAATCTAGCAAAACTTCATGGAAATCCCTTCCAAGCATCTGTCTCACAAATTCTGATTCTATTTTCCCTACTTCTTTATAGTATCCACATTGCCCACAGTTCTTCCAGCTCCAACACAAAAGAAGAATTGAGGAATGCAGTTACCAAATGGTATCCTTAGAGAACCACTTGTATAAAAAGTCAAGTGCAAAGTTTTGACCATTTAGACATAGCCCAAGAGGTTATTTTTAAAGAAAAATTATCTTTCCCAAATTTGAGAGAATTGAAATCAAATGCGAACAGCTTGATATAGTGCTTAGGCTTGTATGAAAATCAACTAAGTCAAAACAATATTTAAGGACTGTGTGAGGACTGCAGACCCCTAGTCTATGGATCCATCCTTGTCAATCAGGCAGTGTCTAGCACACAGTAGGTATTACATAAGGGTATTCACCTCAGACTCTTTGCACTTGCTATTCCTGTGCCTGGGGAATGCTTTCGCTGGACAGTCCGAAGGACCACAGGACTCTTGTCACCCTAATGGCTTTGCCATAAGCCCTACCATACCTCTCAAGCTGAAAAGTTCCTGGTGAGCACTCTATGTACTCTATGCACAGGAACGAAATAGCCATTTAAGTACTGGGAATCTGCTTGTATTTATAAGGCCAGGGCTATATTTGGTAGTAACGCAAATATATATATATAACATCAGTGTCTTTTTTGACAGAAGTGAAAATATTTTCAAGTAGTACACAACCTAAAATTTTAGTTATTTTCTTAAAAATAGGTATGGGCAGTCTATTCAGCAATTATCCCATCACACAGTTGTGGGCAGCCATAAATAACTAAAGTGAGAAATGAAAAAGCCAGCATAGGAAGACATAGAACCATTGTATGAATCTGTGCAGTAATCACTTAGGAAGGGCGCTAGGCTGAGGTAGAGAACTACAGTTAATCAATACCTATTTAAAACATGAAATCGGACCAATCATGAATAGATAAAATAACAACTCTCTACAATTAGAATGAGACTTCCAAATCAGACCAGCATGAGACAGAGAAGAGAACCTATGAATAAAACTAGGATGGAAGAAAAGGTTTATCCCATTAACTAGGTTTTCCTGTTTTTTTTTTTTCCAAGTTAGAAGACATTGACTCTAACCCCAGAACCCTGGTCAATATTATTTATAGTTGGTTGGGCACACGTGCCTGTATGTTAAGAATCTGGCAAATTTCACGTCAGTTACTGTGTACTATCAGCTCAGATTATCCTCTGATTCTTAAAAAAAGTGAAAATCAAGTCTAAAGTTAAAAGGATCACTTCAAGTAGTAAACATACCTACCTGTTGGACTCAAATTCAGGTCCTCAGAAGGAGCAGATCTTATAAGCAGCAACACGCACTGAATTACGCTTGTTCAAGTCTAATTCCTGCTTGTGCATGCAGTGTGACCCATAATTCAGGAAGCTAGAGAGGAGGGGTGACCGTGACCAAGCACTGCGGTGTGTCCCTCACTCCTTTATCTTCCGTTGCCTCAAAGCTTCAGCATCGTGGGAAGATATGTGAGATACCTCTGACCCTTCCCCTTCTGCTATTCTCTGATAACTTCTCCCCTCCCAAACTGCCCGCGATGGTAGCCCTATTTCACTCTGCTACACATACTGAGCACAGAGGAAAAGGGGAGCACCCAGAGTGTGATGATCTGGGGTCCCTTCCCCATGGCCTTTTCTCCCTAGCCTGTCCACAAGGCAGGCCTAGATATTTTCAGTCCGGTTATGCTGTGGCGTCAGAGCTAAAATGCTTTCCATGGCTGAGGCTTAGAAAGCAGGTGAGAAGGCCTGGTTTGGGGGAAGAATCTTCTTCACCTGTCCACAGAAAGCCCCCTTCTACCCATCCCCACACTTAGGACTCCCGGTGGAAATGCAAGTTGTGAGGGAGGAAGAATGGCAGATTCAGCATGACTCGCAAAACCCTGGCCTGCTCCTGGCTCTGACCCGACAGAGTAACAGCTCTGCGAATAAGGGAGGCACCAGGCCAGAGAGACTGGCCAAAACACTCTGTGCTATTGGGAGGGCAGGTGGGGAGACCTGCCGATAGGCAATAGCGCAAGACTGCAGGGGAAGCCTGATGGCACAAACCATCTCTCTGCAGCCCCGCAGCTTTTCCCAAGACAAGCACAACACTCATCTGGAAGCCCTCCCTCCAGATGGGGCCCCCCCTTCTCGGTTCTTCTAGCAGGAGTGGACCGGGTTGCTTGCAGTTCCTACCATCAGCAGGTTATAATCAGATGTTAAGATAGGGAAAGAAATTTGTGTTACCCTTTGGGTTTCTCCTCTCAGCTCTCACCACTGGGCCCTGCCCAGAGTCGGCTGGCCCTTGGTCATGGGTGCCTGAAAGAACAAGACTTTGTGATACCTTCTCTGAAATAGTCTCTGTCACCAGGCCCCCCATAATTCTGTGGCTGCTCTGAACACTCCCCAACTGTTTTCTGAATGGCCAAAAGTTGGAGTGATAACCAAGATGGGGAAATAGCATTTCCCCCACCTTCCAAGGCATCAGACCCACGATGATGGTGACGGTGGATGGCTCCCCCCTAACCCATACCCCCTGCATCTGACCCTCCCCTGCCATCTGCTTACTTCCTGATCTCCTACTCATCTCCCTCAGAGAGCCCCAGTATAGTTAGGACCAGAAAGGTTTCCAGCGACCCATGCCTTCGTCTGCTTATCTTTGGGCTGCTGCCACTATAATTCCTTCTCTACCAGTGACAGGGAGCAGAGCGCAGGAGCACAGAAAGCCAGCTCGGCTCCACATCCCCGTCTCTCCCTTGATTAGGACGCTTGGGGTCCAAGGCCTCTCCTCTCCTCCACTCTCCTCTCTCCACACTCCCCTCGGGGCATCCCACACACTCAAGGGAACTTTGTTGGCTGCCTGGTACCAGAGAATGCGGTCAGTGTGCCCTCCTCATTTTGAAGTTGGTGCTTCCTTTCCTCCGATCCACACTCTATTTTCAGGAATGTGTCAGGCCAGATAATATTTGGACATTTGCCAATAGGGTAACACATGCTTTTTCTTTTCCAATTTCCCCCTTTGCAGTTTTGGAGATTTTTGGCAGTGTTTCTCACACAACCATATTGTCTAGGCTTTATTTTTTAGTCTCATGATCTTTTTCTTGAGAGCTAGCTATGATGGGGGAACACTATCTAGCACCTAGAGATCAGAATGGAGGAAGGTGAGGACAGAAGAAGTGTAAAATACGATTTTTTAAAAGCCTGTTTCCTGTTCTTACATGTGTGAGGCATCCATTAATGTTTATCCTTAGATTATGTTCTTGCTGATAAGATAACCCTCTATTTTTCAAAGTACCACTCAAATAACTTGGGCAAATGCCCACGTACAAAAACCAAGGGAAATCTTATTTCACGTAATTCAACTAATATTTTCTGTTTTCCCGCTTATAACTTCAATTTCCCACAAGAACTTCAATATAACTTCAACATTCAACTTCAGTATTGGTGCCTTTAAAAAACTTGTTCTTGATATCTAATTATAAGGTTTTCCGGCATCTTTTCTGCTGTCTTTCATATATGAGAAGGTTCTGGACTGACAAACCCCAGGTTGGGTTCTGTTCATTTGCTACAGCAGCTCATAGAAGTCAGGGAAACATTTTACTGTACTTACTAGATAGCAACTCAGGAACAGCCAATGGAAGGGACGCATAGGTCAAGTTAGGTGGGAAGGGGCGCAGAGCCTCCATGTTCTCTGAGTACACCAATCTACCCATCTCTCCATGTGTTCGCCATGGAAACTCTTGACCCCATTCTTTTGGGTTTTTTAGTAGGTCTCATTATACAGGTATGATTGACCAAAGCATTGACTATTGGTGGTTGATTCAACCTTCTTTCCCTCTCCTCTCCCCAGAGGTCGGGGGGTGGGACTGATCTCTAATCACATGATTGACTCCACTGGCAACCAGCCCCTGTCTTTAGATACTTTCCAAAAGTCACCTTGCTAACATAACAAGAGACACCTTTATCACTCTCATCCTTAGGAGATTCCAAGGATTTTGTGAGCTGTGAGCCGAGAGCTTCAGATGAAGACCAAATATCTATGAGAAATATGTTCTTGTCATCTGACTGACCAAATACATATTTTTTTTCTTATAAATCATAATATCACAATATGAGTTAAGGCTGTTCCAGGTTACAAATGAGATTTGCTCCCAATTTCTTAATTCTTAAAAAATCTTCTCTGCCCTAGCCATTTCCAAGGAAACTGAATATATGTATTAATCTGTAAGCGTGGAACATTACCAGTTCTATTCAAATTTTAATGGGTACCCACCAAATTTTCACCATGCGGAATGACTCATTTTTTGTACACTTTACTGCTGAGATTGTATAATTAAGACAACACTATCATCCCAATTAAATGTTGGAAACTTAGCATAAACTAGGCAGGTGTGTGCAAGACTCTTCCATATTCTAACTTCAGAAACACAGGGATAAACCTATTCCCTGATTGGGGTAAAAAATTAATGGTTCTTAAGTGCGCTTGGGTGACTGGGGAAAACAGCACTTAACTAGTAGTACCAAGAATCAAATTCTCCCTCTAAGTGGTTGTGCTGTGGGACCCCAAAAAATTCACTTGGCCTGTCCAGGATCTACTATCTCATATGTAAATGGTGGGCTGTCATGATGGAGCCCATCTGCCTTTTTAATCTAATGAAAGCTATGGAATATCATGAGAAACACTCTCATAGCCAAAAAGTTTGCTAGTCAATTTTAGATTCATGCATCTAAGATTGAGAATGTCTGCTCCAGAAGATAAAGTTCCTTCTTCCTCTTGCATTCTATGACATTAAGTCTTAGCTGTTAATGGGCATGATTTCTTACATTTTCTTAGTCTATTCACAGGGTTGGTGGCTGAGGATGAGGAATGGCAAATGGGTTATATAGCTATCTTGTATCCATGGCAACTTTGAATACTATCAACCAGCCTGTGAAAAGAGTGCTTAAGATATCTACATAAGATGAAAATTTGGTTGACAATGGAATGATCCTACTACTGGTTCAGTGAATTTAATTAGTTTGACTGCCCTTTGCACTATATGAAATTTTTCTGGACCCTACATTGAAAGAATTGAAAAGAAAGTCCTTTGGAAACTAGAAAGAGCTTTACAAATGTAAACACTATTTCCTTCTTAATTTTTATGACATAGATTTATAATATAAAGAGCAAAAAAAATTCAATGGCAAAATGCTTACATCCAATGGAGAATCTCATGCATGTGCCTCTCAGAAGAATGAACGTACAAACTGGGAGACAGATTTCTTATAAATGTCTGATGTACTTGTCTACCTTTCCCCCGCCTTACTCTCAACTTTCCTTCCTTAAACATTTCTTCACTGCTTGGCATATGCTTGGCATAACCCCTGTGGGCTACAGGACAAGGCAGGTGTCATTTGATTCCATAGTACCTGAGTTAGCCTATATATTTGCTGTCAAAAGGTCTCCCCTGGGCAGTTTCATCTCGTTCAACCTGTAAGTACACTGTGTAGCCCATTCTACAAACATTGACCAAGTGCCTACTTCCTGCCAACTACTGTATCAAACGCATGTGGACTTTGCCTTCAAGCAGTTCCGGTTGTTTGGGAGGGAGACTAGCATGCAGACTAACGATCATGACAAGATACAGCTACAGGCAGCTACCTTCTCCTGCCTGCAAAGGTGGGTGGGCAGGGGAGCAGGGAGAGCCGGAGAAGTCGGCTACACTGTGTCCACCAGTACCACATACAAGTCAATTGGACTCCAGGGCTGGGAGTTTTTAAGCCCATGTTGTTCAACCTTTTCATTTCACAAATGAGAAAACTGAGTCTCAAAGAGTGAGAGTGGCTTGTAAAAGGCTGAACAATCAGTTAATGCAGAACTAGAACTCAAGGTGCCTTCCAGCATGCTTTCTCAGCAAGGGCAATGTTGCCCCCATGGGGGTGAAAACTGGTTCTTGGAGGCCAAAAAGTTTTAGATATTGTAATGGCTCAGGGAATTCAAAGAAGTGGTAGCCACAGCTGTCAGCCAGCTGAGCTCCTCATAGCAGGATCTCTTGAAGGACAATCTGTGTGGTGCATCTCTGTTCTTTTTTTTTTTTTTTTTTTTTTTTAGATTTTATTTATTTATTTGAGAGAGAGAGAGTGCATGAGAGGAAGTAGGGTCAGAGGAGAAAGCAGACTCCCCACTGAGCAGGAAGCCTGATACGGGACTCGATCCTGGAACTCCAGGATCATGACCTGATCTGAAGGCAGTCTCCCAACCAACTGAGCCACCCAGGCGCCCCTGTGTGGTGCATCTCCGTGACCACCACAGGTGTTTAATTCTGAGCCATTTTCGACCACCTCACAAGTTAGGTGTCATTATCCCCACCTAAAGACAAAGAAACATGCTCAGAGAGGCTAAGCAACCTTTCAGAAGTCACACAGTTTCTCAGTGGCAGAGACAGGACTTGCACCAAGGTCTTTCTATTTGTTTCAAACATGTCCTCTCTAAGATATCTAAAACCTTATTGAGGTTCTTAATAAATTCTTAAAAGTAGGCAGGGAAAGTTCTGCATTACCATAGGGCAGAAGGAGAAGGGTCTCCGACCGTACGACTTCATCAATAGCATATAGGATAGAAAACAAATTAGCAGAAACTGAATGTGATGAATTCAGATAGTAGATTACTGACATTCTTGGATTTAAAATTCATGGTTTTAATCATTTGTGAGACTCCCTGCTTCATAACTTGAAAGAATTTCAAATTTTACTGATTCATACAGCTGAATACTTCAGGGATGGGCATGTTGACGTTCCTGAATGATCTACTTACCCAGGGAGAGATGCTCATAGCTCATTTAGCAATCCTGCCTTGACTTGGCTTTCTTATGCTGAGTCATTGTCCCATATTTGGAAACACTCATAAGGTGAAATCAATTCTATTTCTTTTTGAAAAGTGTCCAAAAAGGAAACTAACCGCTAATGTTGATGATGGAAATGAAGTGCCTGAAATAATTTTTAGCTAAAAATGAAAAGTTTGGGATAAACTAGGTTGAACTGTCAAATGTATCTGTGGAACAGACACACCCTAGATGGGTGCATTAGGTGGTCCCACAGAATAACAAGAAAAAGACATTCGTGACCCCATTTCAAGAGAGTAATCTGGCCTCACCCATAACTGTTCTCCAGCAAGGGAGAGATTTTTAAGGGACTAAAAGGAAAGAGGCCACTTTACTATATTTTATGGGAAATATCAAAGCTTATGGTGGTATTTATGAATTTGGGAGATTCCTGAAGGTCATACGCCTGTCTCAAAAAAGTGTTAAGTTCAAGCATCTACTATAGTGGAATTACCCCAGTTCTCTCCAGAGCCCTGTTCTTCCCTCAGTGTTGCCCATGTCATGGCGCCACCATTTACCTAATTGCTCAGCCTCAAAAACTCATCATCTCCCTTGACCCTTCCGTTTTGCTCACATCATTTATTTAATTCCCCAGCAAAATCTTTTGACTTTAAATTGAAAATATATTTTATAGCACATTTCTTTTTGTCACTTCTACCACAATCACTCACTGCCAAAGTACCACCCTTTTCTGGAAAAGCCTCATACGTGATCCAGTTTCTACCTGTACCCCCTATAGAATGTCTTTCCTTCAGCATCCAGGGTGATGGCTGGAAAGGATAAGTCAGATCTAAGCAATCAGCAAAAACCCTTCAGTAACTTTCCACCTGACTTAGAGTAAACCTGATATCTTGTTCGTGGCCTCTAAAGCTACACATGACCTGGTTCCAGGCTTCTGCCCAGACGTCATCTCCCCACCCCCTGCTCACTCACTCTTATTCAGCCATGGTAGTTTTTTGTCTTTTTGGGGTTTTTTTCTATTTTTTAAAATAAAATTTTTTTTAAAGATTTTATTTATTTATTCGACAGAGATAGAGACAGCCAGTGAGAGAGGGAACACAAGCAGGGGGAGTGGGAGAGGAAGAAGCAGGCTCATAGTGGAGGAGCCTGATGTGGGGCTCGATCCGATAACGCCGGGATCACGCCCTGAGCTGAAGGCAGATGCTTAACCGCTGTGCCACCCAGGCGCCCCTGTCTTTTTGAATGTGACAAACATGATCCTACCTCAGGGCCTTTCCGCTTGCCTGGGACTCTTATTTTTCTACATTTCCGGAAGACCTTTCTCTTCTCTTCCAGCTCTCCACTCAGAGGTCACCACTACACAGAGGCCTTCCCTGACACATCTATGACCTGCCATCCTGCCATTCTCATTCAGCTTTACTTTTCTCCATGGCATGTATCACTGTGGCGTGACATTCGATATGTGTATGTCTTTCTATTTATATATCTACTCATTATTTATCTCCCAAATGGGAATATAAGCTCCATGAGAGCAGAGAATTTCAGAATTTTGTTCACTGCTGTCTTCTAACACCGAACACAATGCATGGCATATAGTGGATCCTCAGTAAATACTTATGAAATACGTAAGTGAATACCTGGACAATGTGTGTCCCGTCTTCAATTAGTCATTTACGATTAAGCAGACACAAGAAAGGAGGCAGAGGGTCTGCGGAAGACCATGGTCGGCTTGGTTAGAAGTACCAGTCCTGTTTCTTCCTTCCGGGTTAAGCTGAGGTTCCCTGTACCCTGAGGTAGCCCACATGGCGTGGCGTGCATCAGACAGCGTCCAACAGCACGCTGCTATACATCCTGACAGGGTGCTTGAGGCAGGCGACTGGAAAGAAGGTGTGGGGAGAACTGAGCTGTGTTACAAAGCAGGGTCAGAGCAGATACCACATCCTCTCAATAAACTAAAGCAGCAAGGTGGGTGAGACTGACGGATGGAATCCACATACTTCTCCGAATAAATTTTGCATTGTGTTACGCAAGCAAGCAGATTTTATTCTTCCTTTTCTATTAAAGTTTCTATCACTTTCAAGATGAATGTGGACTATGTACATTGCCAGTGTTTCTTTTAAAAAATGAAAGATGCATTTCACCCCCAGTTGTGCAAAGTAGTAGTAGCTGGAAACAACATAGACTTATATTAAAGAGGTAGTGAAGTCACCTTTTCCTGAGATAAACATTAACCCATTAGAAGCATATTCTGTCTCCCATTAGGAATGACTACTGTCTATCCGTAATTTGGCAAACAGAAACCATGGACAGTTGAAGAAAGAATTCATAGCTTAAAGGGTAATCATTAAGCAAAAACACTTATGTAAAATTCAGGATAAGCTTAAAATACAGTAATATGTTTTCATTCAACATGCACTAATCAATTGACAAATTAATTTTGCTTTTTGAAATTGGATCCCACTTGAACTATTTTTCAGTTAACATCATTTAATTTTCTCAGTTTTCTTGTAAAGTGGGTTATGGATCCCTCTGCCAGTCAGATAATACTTTTTGTTTTTATTTTTATTTATTTATTTTTTTAAAATGTTTTATTATGTTATGTGAGTAATACGTTTTAAAATCTCTTCATTTCTATCACCAAAATATAAATGTAGGTATAGTGCAATGAATCACGTAGAAGTTGTATTGAGTGATAGTTTCTACTTATTTGTTTTGAATGTAAGAAATTCTCGTACAGAGATTATCTTCAATTTTTAAGCATAGTTAAGTTTAGCACCCTGGGTCTAGTAATGTTCCAAATAATGTCAGGTGATTGCTAATACTAAAAAAGATACTGTGTCTTTCTGGGCTACCCCTTTCTTCATCCTTTGGCTAAAGAGAGCAGGCTTGATGGGTTCATATGATGATTAAAAGAAGTTATGCTCAGAGGGAAAAAAAACTCCAAAACATCAATTGGCTACAGATTAAAAATACAATTGATTTCTCCTCAAATAGTGTTAGCTAGGAGACTTCCTTTCCAGAGATGGAATAGATGCAATTTTCCTAGATATTTACCTAAACAAGTTGAAAATTTATGTATACACAAAAAACCCATAGATGATACAATGCATAGAGTGAACCCTAATGTAAACGATGGACTTTGTTAATAGTAGTGTATCAATATTTGTTCATCAACTGTAACAAATGTTCTGCACCAGTGCAAGATGCTAATAATAGGGGGAGGGAGAGAGAAAGTATATGGAAACTCTACTTGCTGCTCAATTTTTCTTTCTTTTTTTTTTTTTTAAAGATTTTATTTATTTATTTGACAGAGACAGCCAGCGAGAGAGGGAACACAAGCAGGGGGAGTGGGAGAGGAAGAAGCAGGCCCCCAGCAGAGTAGGGAGCCTGATGTGGGGCTCAATCCCAAGACCCTGGGATCACGCCCTGAGCCAAAGGCGGCCGCTTAACAACTGAGCCACCCAGGCGTCCTTCAATTTTTCTAGAAACCTAAAATCTCTGAATAATAAGGTCTATGGATTTGTTTTAAAGTTAAAAAAAGTGACACAGTGATAAGCTGTCTATAATATATCCAGTTCAGCTATAACTCTATAGATAGGCTGAAAGTGAAAGAATGCAAACATTACTCAGAAAAAAATCAGGAAAGCTAGACTTCAGAGCAAAGAAAATCACCAGATACAGAAGAGAACATACTGGCAAAAAGATCAACCTGCTAGGAAGACCCAGCAATCGCACTCTTGGGCATTTATCCCAGAAATGAAAACGACTGGAATAGTTCTGTATCTCAACTGCAGTGATGGTTACATGAATCTACACACATGACAAAAACAGCATAGAGCCATCACACACCTTGTACCAATGCCAGTTTCCCATGATGACACAAGGCGCTGCCATGGGGAGAAACTGAGTGAAGGGTACAACGACCCCTCTGTATGATTGTTGCAATTTCTCTCTCTCTTTTTTTTTAAGATTCTATTTATTTTTTTTTTAAGATTTTATTTATTTATTGGACAGAGAGAGACACAGCAAGAGAGGGAACACCAGCAGGGGGAGAGGGAGAGGGAGAAGCAGGCTTCCTGCTGAGCAGGGAGCCCGACATGGGGCTCAATCCCAGGACCCTGGGATCATGACCTGAGCCGAAGGCAAGATGCCCAACCAACTGAGCCACCCAGACGCCCCTATCGTTGTAATTTCTTATAAGTCAGTTACTATTCCAAAGGCAAAGAAAAAAAAAAGATGATAGGAGTTGAGAAAGTAATTTTTTAAAATATAGTTTTTGTCCTCTGAGTGGATTTTGCCTGTGGTAGCCCTGCCAGCTGCTGCTTCATGATCCCCCATGAACTTCCTCAAGGAGGTTTCTATGAGCTCCGCCAGCTGTTGCCCCAGGGTTTCGGGGACACCTCATTATGGTACCCTTGCCAGCTGTGGCACTCTGCTCACTATTAGCCATTTTCAATCAGCCCTTGACAAGTTATTGCTGGTGTGACTTTACCATCAAAGGTGTTTCTTTTATTTTGCCTTTGTGAAGTAAGTAAGAGGTGTGATTTGCCCTTAATTATTTTTCAAAGGAGCTTAGGCATCTCTTTCCCTCATTTTCAGTTGATGTTTAGTGAAATTTCCCAAAGGAGAGACAAAAAGGCAGACACTGAGAATAGGTGTATCGGGATTCTACGTGCTGGTGGTGAGCTGGGAAAGCAACGAGCAGGTATGATGGCTGGGGAACCAAAGGTGACAGGCATGTTAACAGCCATGAGTATGTCTTGAGGGGCGACTGGGTGGGTCAGTCAGTTGAGTGACTCTTGGTTTCAGCTCAGGTCATGATCTCAGGGTCCTGGGGTGGGGCTCTGCACTCAGTGCAGAGTTGGCTTGTCCCTCTCCCTTCCCCACTGCTCCTCCCCTGGCCCCTCACATGCTCTCTCTCAAATAAATAAATAAATAAAATTTAAAAAAAAAGAAAAAGAATATGTCTTGATATTCATGCAACAAAGGAGAAAGGCTCCAAAAATTCCATTTTGATTTAATTGACTTGATTATATGGAATACTGGCAATACTGGCTGCTTGTAAAAATCACCCTGGAAGCTTTAAAAAACAGAAATGCCCACAGACCAGGTAAAGTGGCATCTCCAGTTTAATAGATACCAAAGATACGTGAATATACGTGTGTATATCTGTATATCCGATTTCACATATGCCAGTGGTATAGATAGGATGTTAATAAGTGCCATGGAGTGAAGTAAACTTGAAAGGGGATTCGGAAATGGATGTGTGTGCTTATTGCAGAGGTATTAAGTTAAAACTGGGTAGTCAGAGAAGCCTTCTCTGCCTGCTCTAGTCTTTTTCTCCTTCGGGAAGTTCTTTCACCATAATACATAACCCTTGGAAAAGGAAGTCATGTAATATATCAATGTCAACCTGCATTTATTAAGTCAATATTATAAACATAAGGAACTTGTCTTGAGAGTAAATATTTATAAATTGAAATAATTAGGCCTGATTGCTATCTCATAGTTTAAAATGAGCCGGAAAGAAAGTGACTCATTGGAATTACTATTTGCATTAGGAACTGTATACTGTGACAGGACAGTATGTCCATGGTTCAGAATAGTACTTCCTTTCAAGACTCAGATATCCTGAAAGAGCGAAGTTCATTTGGGTAAACCATTTTCTTTTAATATATAAAATGGATTGCCTTTTAAGGTTATAGAAATACTATTTGACTCTTGTACAACATCAGAAAATAAAGAAAAAATATTAACCATGATCTCACTGTTAACATTTTGGTTTATATTCCTCTAGTCCTTTTTACATATACATATGTGAAGTTTTCCTTTTCTTCCTCCCTTTCATGCTTTTAAAAACATGCTGGGTATGCTAGGCAATCTATAATCATAAATATATACTGTATAGAGTGCCTATTTAGACACACTCTTGATAGTGTAATTATGTAGTCTAATTATAAATTGTAAGTAAGACTTAATTAAAATATTTGGGAAAGTGGGTATTTGACAAAATGGAACTCCGATTTTGACTTGGCCATGCTCACTGTCCGCAGACGTGGCTGTCAGCCAGCTCTGCCCACGTCTGAAGACTTGAATTCCTACATCCACTCTCTGGTTTCAACGTTGTGAGCTCCCCCTTACTCCTCCACTTCTCTTGCTGTATCACTCTTCAATCTCATTCATCCTTCCTGGCTCTTGAACTCTCATTTTTTTTCCCACCAGCTCATCTCCGCAGTTCCTTCTCCATCTTGCCCAGATTCTTCAATCCACATCTGTGAGTCCTTTCACCACAGTTTGGGTTTTTTTTTATAAAGATTTTATTTATTTGACACAGAGAGAGAGCACAAGCAGGGGGAGCGGCAGAGGGAGAAGGAGAAGCAGGCTCCCCGCTACGCAGGGAGCCCGATGCGGGGCTTGATCCCAGGACCCCAGGATCATGACCTGAGCCGAAGGCAGATGCTTAACGACTGAGCCACCCAGGCGTCCACACCACAGTTTTTTAGTGGTGTCTCTTGGCCTCCCAGTCATGAACCAATTTAACCATAAATGTCCACTTTGCTAGTGTGGGCAAACCTGTAGTCTTAACACGGCCAGAGAAAGCCACCCAAGCACATAGACTGGTTCCACTAGAGCCTCAGATGGGTGCTCAGCTACGTCAGAAATGCGATGTTTTGGGCTTCTGTTAGGGCAGCCATTCCAACCCTTCTCTGCCGTCCTTCATCTCTTCTCCCACTTGCCTCAGCAGATGGCTTTTCTCCCTACTTCACAGAGAAGAATGTGGCCTGTCACACAGGAGCTTCTCCACTGCCACCCTTATTTCAGCTGTCCACCTGCCTGCTTTGGAACCCCTTCTTTTCTCCCTCTCACTTTACCCAATGGAAGAAACGTCTCTCCTGTTTCCATCTTTTTTGTCTCTTACATTTTCTCTCTCTCCCTCAGTCCTTCCCTTAGACCAGTGACTCCAAATCTGGCGGTGCGTTAGACTTACATGGGGAGCTTCCAGAAAAGAACCCTCCCCTGGGCCACACTCCGGACCGATTAAATCACAACCTCCCTGGGCAGGGTCTGGCCACAGGTATATTTCAAAGCTTCCCACGTGGCATCACTCGGTGGCCATGGATGATCTAGTGACTTCGTCAGTTGAACAGGCCCAATGCATGAATGCATCACGCCCCCTCTCACCTCCTCCCCATCTCCTCCACTTTACAACCTACCTCTTGGAACAGTTGCCCACACTTGCTGCCTCTCTCAGTATCACTTCATCCCTAATTCAATATTACCTTCTGCTTCCAGCATTCTGAATTCCATAACCTGCTTGTTCCTAAAATTGAGGACACTGCCTCCCTGGTTGTACTTGACCTGACCTGACAGGGCATTAGACACCCTGGTTCCTCCTGCTGCTCCTCAATTCTTCTGGGGGCTCCTCCTCCCTGCTTGCTCTTTGACGGTGGGCTCCACCACTGCCCTGCCACCACTCTCTCTTGCCTTTCCTCTTGGGGTCTTGCCAGTGAATTTCATGTTGCCTTGGCTCTCCCTGCCCTTCCTAACCTGGAGGATGGCCCGACGTGTGGAGCCAAATGTCTTCTGAACATCTGTATCTGCATTGCTAAAAAAAAAAGGAATAAAAAGTTTGCTTTTCTTTCCTATATGCTCCTGAAATAACGAAGTGCACCTGCTAAGTATTTCTAGAAAGAAAGTTAAGTGGTTCCAAGTAATGGTGGGCCCTTCAAGTTTTACCGGGCCCACCCTGATCCTTTCCCAGTGCATATTCTCAGCGCCAGCCTCCAACAGCAGCTTGGAGTTGGCCATCTTGTAACTGAAGAGTGTGGTTGCCTGCCCCCTGCTGGAACCCCGCGCTAAGATTCACTGGGGGCTCTTGGCCCTCCCTGCCCTGCCCTCCTCTGCTGGCCCTAATTTAGGGGAGGGAGTTACACTGTGCTTATGTGTAAAAGACGGCCTTTCATTTGGATGTTAAGGAACTAGAGTGATCAGTTTCCAGTTTCTCCCCAGATACTGATTTTCCTTTTTCTTTTTTGAAGATTTTAAAAATTTATTTGACAGAGAGAGAGTATGTGCACAAGCAGGGGCAGCAGCAGGCAGAGGGAGAGGGAAAAGTAGGCTCCCTGCTAGGCAAGGGCCCAATGCGGGGATCAATCCCAGGACCCTGGGATCATGACCTGAGTCAAAGGCAGAGGCTTAACCGACTGAGCCACCCAGGTGCCCCATGCTGATTTTCTATATCCTCCACATAAGACCAACCCTGGAGCAATGACAGAAGGCAAACGTTACACGGACACTAAGAAACCACAAGGCTGGCAAGAACTGGGGTGGCATGTGGTTGGGGTCCCGCGAAGCAGGCAGGATAGAATGAGAAAGGCACGCTGTGGAGTCCGCTGGGGTTCTGTTTGCTGGTGCCTCGGGCCAGACGGCTCCTGCCTGGACACCTGCAGAAACCTGGAGCTCCTGTGCCAGGGGCCCCTGAGGACAATCAGGGCGGCATAGATGTCCCATGCTTAAGAGGAGCCAAGAAAAACAAGTGAGGACTAATGGGGGACAGTGTTCTGCCTCATCCTGTGCGTCCGAGGCCCCCAGCTGGGGAATTATAATCCAGTGTCCCAGGCCTCACACCGTGCTGCTTAGAGCAGGTGAGGTGGGCCTGGTGAGCAAGGGCAAAGAAGCCCTCAGCGGAGGATATGTTCTGAGGCGTGAGGACTAGTTGGTTGATGTGGGATAATGGTTGGGGCTCCCCACCCACGGCCCATCTACTCTTTCTCCTCTGAGCTCACTGGGCTCATGCTGTCTAGGGTCTCACCCAATGTGCTGGCCTGTAGCTTTGGGGCCAAGAGGAGCTCACCAAACAAAACCACAAGGCACATAAGGAGCATTTCAAAAGAAAAACATACTGTGTTACAATTCCCATTGGGGTGGAACTCTTAAAACAGAGGGGCCAAGACAGCCTGATAAACTAAAAGAAAATGCAATAGAGAAAGGTATATAAATAAATACATTTTAAATATTAAAAAATTTTAATATAAAAATAAATGAAATTTATTTATTAAATTCTAGAAATTTATTTTACTTGTATATTTATAAATAATTAATACACTTTGCAGAACTAATTAAAAAAAAAACAAATAGTCCTTGGGTTGAAAAGATACACAGAGTACTAAACAGGACAGATAAAGAAAAACATCCACACTTTGCAGTGAAATTTAATCATACCAAGGACGAAGAGGAAATCTTAAAAACGGCATCTCTAGAGAGAACACAAAAGAACAAAAATCAGATTACTATAAAGAGTCATGTTTTAAAGGTACTGAGGAAACCGAACACAGAATTTTGTATCCAAGCAAACTGTCATTTAAATATGAGGCCATGAAGAAAATATTCTCAGGAATGCAAGGCTTTGGACACCTTGCCGTGCAAAACTCTTCACAGAGAAGAGCTTTCTGTGAAGTATTGAACGAAAAGTCTAGGAGATGTTGCAAGAGACGGTCTGAAGGAAAGGTGGTCAAATATGTTGATACCGTTTGCTGTCCTAGCAGATCGCCATGACCGCCCAGCACAGGTCTGCACAGAATTAGCCTGATGAGTACGGGGGGTCTAGCAGGCCCGGGGATGGGAGAACATGAAAAATTCTCATCTTTGGAAGCCAAAAGGAAAAAAAAAGAAGCAAAAAAAGCGGGAACAAACGGAAATAATAAATAAATATGGCAGAAGGAGAAATCTATATCAATTATTACAGAAAAAGCAAGCAAACTAAACGTGTGAGTTGACAGGCAAATATTGACAGATATGTGCTGTTTGCAAAAGATATACCTCAATATATTGGATACAAAGGTTGAAAGCAAAAGTATGATAAAAACATGTCAGAAAGATACTAAAGAAAGAGTCGGTATCCTCATTTTCACAGAGATTTTAAGACAAAGAGATGAAGACTGTAGTGGCATATGGAGAAAAGGTTCAAGTCATTAAACACCTAGTAAGACCTTCAGAATTTGTGAACTCACAACTGACCTGCAACAGTAGGAAGACAATGAAGATTCATTGTCAGAAGCGGTGGGGGGGGGGGGGCTTCAAACCACCTCTCCTAAAGACTGAAGGCTAAGCACACAAAAATTAGCAAGTAAATAGAAAATCGAAACAACAAGAGCAGTAGGTTTGATCGAGTGGACCTTTAGTTAGGAATTCTGCTTCTAACAAGTCCAGAATACATGTATTTTCCCAGCAAACATAAAACATTTATAAAAGTTGATCACATACTAAACATAAAAGAAGCCTCGAATATTTCAATATAGACATACTATACTGACTATGACCTTTGACCACAGTGCAAATAAGGCAGAAGTTAATAACAAAAAAGATAAATAAAAAATTCCCAAATATTTGGAAAAAAATAAGACCATTGAATAACACATGAGTTACAAAGGGAACCATAATGAAAAATTCAGAATACCTAGAATCACCTGATAATATCTATGTATTGTTATTGTTTTTTAAGAAGAGTAAAATGGTTAATTTTATGTATCAACTTAGCTGGGCTCAAGGATATCCACAAAGCTGATAAAATATTATTTCTGGGTATGTCCAAGAGAGGATGTTTCCAGAAGAGATTAGGATTTGAATCAGTAGACTGAATAAAGAGATCCACCCCCACCAGTGTGAGTGGGCATCATCCAATCTTGTGAGGGCTTCAATAGAACAAAAGTGCAGAAAGGACAAATTTCCTCTCTCTTCTTGAGCTGAGACATCCATTTCCTTTTGCTCTTGGACATCAGAGCCCCTGGATTTTGAGCCTTTGGACTCTAGGACTTAAGCCAGTGCTCCTTGGTCCCCCCACCCCCTACACCCACACCCACCATAATATAATGGGAATAATATAGAAGATAATACAGAGAATTCCCATATACCCCATACCCATTTCCCCTTTTTATTAACTTCTTATATTAGTATGGTACAATTGCCTCTGTTAATAAACCAAATAATACATTATTATTCTCTAAACCTATACTTTATTCAGATTTTCTAGGTTTTTCCCTAATGTCCAAATACCACATTACATTTATTAGTCATGTTTTTTAAACTCCTCTTGGCTGCAACAATTTCCCGGACTTTCCTTGATTTTGCTGACTGACAATTCTGAGGAGTACTGATCAGATATTTTGCAGGATGCCCCATTCTTAGAATTTGTCTGATGTTTTCTTATGATTAGTCTGAGGTTATGGTATTTGGGAGGAAGACTGCACAGGCAAAGTACCATTGTCATCACATCGTTTCAGTGGTAATTACTATTAACACGATTTATCACTGTTGAGGTGGATCTTGCTTGCCTGACTGAGGTAGTGTTTGTCAGCTTTCCCCACTGTGAAGTTATACTTTTCCCCCTCTCTACAGTGGACTCTGTCAACGAATCACTACGGAGAGCCCACTTACAGAGCGGGAGATGAAAATACTATATAAAAATGGTACCTTGAGGGAAATTCACAGCTTTAAATACTTCTACCAGAGGGGCGCCTGGGTGGCTCAGTCAATAAGCAACTCCCTTGGGCTCAGGTCATGATCCCAGGGTCCTGGGATTGAGCCCCGCATTGGGCTTCCTGCTTGGCGGGAAGCCTGCTTCTCTCTCCCCCACTCTCCCTTCCCCTGCTTGTGTTCCCTCTTTCGCTCTCTCTCTCTGTCAAATAAATAAATAAAATCTTTAAAAAAAAAAAAGGAGTACATTTAAAAAAAAATACTTCTACAAGAGAAGAGTTAATCATCGAAATTAATGATCCAAGTGTCCATCTTTAGAAGTTAAACAATGAACAACAGAATAAACCCAAAGAGTAGAGTGAAAGAGAAAAATTAGAGCAGAAACCGGTACAATGGAAAATACAGATAGGATGGCCATTGACAAAACTTAAAAGTTGGTTCTGTAGAAACTACCTAAAATAGACCAATCTCTGGAAACACTGACCAAGAGAAGAGAGCAGACTTGACACAATAGTATGAAATAACTGGAGTATTATGGTCTGTGTGGTGGCCCCCCAGCTTCTACCTCTGAATCCATCCTTCTTTTCTTCCTACACTGAAGTCATTAGTAACAAAGCCATGTTTTACATTCTGAGTTCATGGATTTTTCTTGACCGCAGCGCTCACGACTCACTTCCTGTTACCCCAATAAGCAAACAGACTCTTGGATCTCAGTTTCATGTCTTAGCACCAAAGCCAGGAGACCCGCAGGTGTCAGAGATAAGGTCTTGATGCAATTTGGGGTCACTGGAAGCAGATGAAGAGATGGACATTGGGGACTGAGACGTTTATTAGGGATCAACATCTATGAAAGGATGGGCAGAGGGAGATGTCAAACCAGCCTATAGTTTAGCCAAACCTCAGCCATGCTGGTAGGGGGCTCAGGGGTGAGTGTTGCCCACAGCACATCCTGAACTAGCTGACATGGCCTCATCTTTCTGTATTTGCATGTCACAGGCACTGGATGCAGGCTGTTTCAGGAAGGGCAAATGTTCTCTATAGTCGTGGAACACCCCAAAAGAACTAACAGCTGGGCATTCTCAAAACTTACTCTTGAAGAAAATGAACAAGATGGGAAGATTAACACTACTGGACGTCAAGATTATTGAGCCAAGTAGCAAAGACAGTAAGATATTGGCCTAAGGATGGGCAAATACACCACGAGACCCAGTGGGTTCAACTGATTCGTGCAAAATTGCATTACAGTACATTGGAAGAAAGAATGGTCTTTTAGGACATGATGCTGAGTCACTGACTATTGTGTCAGTCAAGGTCCAGTGAGGAAACCAGAAACCACGCCATTTATCTTAACAGAGAGAACTGAATATAGGGACGGTGGTACCCAATTGTTGGGGCACTGCTGTGGCAGAAAGGACACAGTTAGGCAACAGACTGTATGCAGGAGGCAGCTGCCATTGCTAGGGCTGAGCAGTCCAAGAGGAAGGGCTTGTGATCATTAGCACCCAGAAGCTTGGAAGAGAGGTCCATCAGAGTGGGGACCCAGATCTCAGAGGATGGGGTACCAGCTGGCGGTGCTGATTTCCCTGACAGGGCACAATGAGACTGCTTCTGGGGGTATAGAAATAACTACAAACCAGAACAACTGCTACTGAAAACAGGGCCATTATTGAGATGAGGGTCATTGCTGAGTGACGCTAACAGGGATAACAGAAGAGAGCATGTTCCGGCCCATCTCAAACTTCCAGTCTCCCTCCATGGTTTCCTACTGGTGGATGTGACAGGGAGCAGGGTGGCAAAGGAGACAGGGCTTTATTGAGTCCCCTCCACGCCCCAGCATCACAAAGGAGATAGAAAAAGAGGGTTTATAGCCCAGAAAACAGCATTAAGCAACAGAGCACTGACATCTACACTAAAAAATGAATCTTGAACCCTATCACATTATACATAAAACTCTATGCGAGGTACATTTTTAATTTAATTATGAAAGGAAAAATGTAACCCTCTAGAAGAAAACAGACATTGCAGGAGGACATTTTTGAGACAGATCGGAAGAGACAGGGAAAGCAATCCAATGTTGACACAGGATGACTCTAGATGAGGGAAATATTAGTGTTTACCGTTTACTGTACTGTACTGTTTACAACTGTTGTGTTTACAACTTTCGGTGGTTGGAAATTTTTCAAAATAAAAATTTGAAGCAAAGTAAACAAAAAGATTGTGGTCAATGACAATTAAAAGATAGAGTATATCTCCATTTTCTAATTTACTTCCCAGCCCTATGCACTTCTATAGATATTTGTAAGCATGCTCATTCAATACCTTTATTACTACACTTTGCCCAAGAACTGGCTTAACAATCTTCTTTGCCAGTAGAATAAAACTGGAACTTCAAGAGCAATTTAATAATTTCAATTCCAGTGGGAAAAAGATATTCATTCAGTTTTCACGGTCATAAGTATATGCTGATTTAATTTGACTACTGCCAGGGCCCAGCCATTGACTTGCTATCACATTTTAAGTTAATACTAGTACGATGGCCAAGAATGATTTAAAAATATTTAAAAAATATTTTAAGTATTAAATTGTCAAAGAAAATTCAAAAGGAAATGTAATCAAAACCAACAAGTTCTTCAATGCACCTCTCCAGTTCTCTCTCTCTGTCTCCTACACACTCTACAAATGCCAGATGCTTCTCTAAACCGGAAACATCTTATTCCTCAGTTCCAATGCAAGCTTATTTTCTGCATGCAGTTTCCTGCATTTTTATATCCACTTTTTCCCTTCCTCTCCTGTGTGCTTTCATTTTCAGTGTGGTCACTCAGCCATCCAGACTTCCGCCGCTGTGTGATCTCACCGCTTCCTGAGGCGATGTCATCAGCCGCAGGGTTGAGGTTTGGTTCATCTGGATTCCAACAGACAGAAAGGAGGAACAGAATACTGAGGAGCCCTGTACCAGCACGTATATAACTTCCACTTGTCAGAACTCACTCACGTGACCACACTCAAATATAAGGGAGACGGAGAAAAGTGATTTCGCTATGGATCCAGGAAGAAGGGGTGAATAATGAATAGATTGCTTGGGTAATCATCATAGTTTCTACATACTACCTATTATCCTATAATTTAAAAAAATCTTGAAGATTAGTAAGGGAGTGTTGTGTGTGTGTGTGTGTGTGTGTGTGTGTGTCTGTATGTGTTTGTCTTGGGGGGTGTTCAGAATTGCAGTTGTAAACAGGCATATGTTCACATATAGCTCATGCTTTTCTGGTTGTCTGCGAGTGATTTTAATGAATATTTGTCTGGTTGGTTCAAAAACATTTCTTGATCATCTGCTATGTTCCAGGAACGAAGGGAGACACCAGCATTATGAATCTGAATATCATATACTTGGTTCTTTGGAGAGTTTGCCACTCAGTGGAAGAGACAAACACAAAAACGTGATGTCAATATCCTGGGTATGTTAAAGGGACTTTTTGATGGAAGAAGATACGTTTGATTTAAAATGATGAATTTTATTCTCATATAGGTTTCTGTTTACATTTTCGTGTCTGTAACTTCAGTTAACATTTATTTCTGCTTATGACTCCTTTTTCCCCTCCAAAGCATTCCTTCAATCCACTTAGTTCTCAGTGGCCACCAGTCATGGAAGGACAGCCCCTCGTCCTGTGCAGTAACTGGGCCAGAGATTATCCCATGACAAGGGGCGGGCTAATCAGAATTCTCACCTAGGGAGTTTTTCACAACTGATCTAGGGAGAGAGCACTTTCCTCCCTGGTTGCAAAACTATTAGGATGCGTGCTATAGGTGGGTCCCTGGCAGCTTCAGAGAACTCGGAGAGGGAATCAGAAACAAGAGACAGAGGTAACTGTCAGATAGATCATAGTCTTTAATTCCTGTTGTACTTAAGTTCATGGGGTGTAGGGGTGTGAGCCAATAAAAACCCCCCTTTTCTTTTAAATTAATTTGAGCTGGGTTTCTCTCAACTTACAATCAAAGGAGTCCCAGATAATTCAGTGACAGAATATACATATGGCATAACATTTTTAGGGTAGAAGTTTTCTAGGAATAAAATTATTTCTAACTTTTGAAGAAAAGGCAAAATGAAAAGAAGATGCTATTTTAAAAATGGAAATGCATGACTATGAATGACATAAGTAAGTATCTCAAGGCAAAATGCACATCATCAGAATTCATTTAAAATCTATTTAAACATCTGAAAGGTCTCCAAAAACCTATATGAGAGAATACAAAATGTTAACTAATCTCTTAGATTTTAAAAGTGGGAATTTTGGGGCACCTGGGTGGCACAGCGGTTAAGCGTCTGCCTTTGGCTCAGGGCGCGATCCCGGCATTATGGGATCGAGCCCCACGTCAGGCTCCTCCGCTATGAGCCTGCTTCTTCCTCTCCCGCTCCTCCTGCTTGTGTTCCCTCTCTCGCTGGCTGTCTCTATCTCTGTCAAATAAATAAATAAAATCTTAAAAAAAAAGTGGGAATTTTATTTTAAATCAAATTTGGGGCCTACGACTCTTGTCTCCAAGTACTAGGCTCTATTTTTATAATGTTAAGAAATGATTCAGTGCCACACGTTGGTCCTTTTTAAAAATACTACTATTATGATAGATGAAGCAAAACAGGTGTGAGAAAAGGACATTTTAGACTTGCAATCCCTCAGCCTAAATTAACTGTACCAGTCATGTGTTAATTATTACCTTGTGCTAAAATGTAAAATGGAGCTGAATTTTTTTTTTTAAGATTTTATTTATTTATTCGACAGAGATAGAGACAGCCAGTGAGAGAGGGAACGCAAGCAGGGGGAGTGGGAGAGGAAGAAGCAGGCTCATAGCGGAAGAGCCTGATGTGGGGCTCGATCCCATAACGCCGGGATCATGCCCTGAGCCGAAGGCAGACGCTTAACCGCTGTGCCACCCAGACGCCCCTGGAGCTGAATTTTGGTATGTATACTTTGTGGACAGCAAATGAAGGGAAAAACATAAACTTTTGAAACAGTGGCAGCTGCTGCAACTTTTAAAATGTAATTCGGGGGCACCCGGGTGGCTCAATTGGTTAAACATCCTACTCTTGATTTTGGCTGCCGATAATCTCAGGGTCCTGGGATCGCGCCCCATGTAGGGTTCTGCACCCAGTGGGAGCCTGCTGGAGAGTCCCTCTCTCCCTCTGCCCCTAACCCCTGCTTGTGCTCTCTCTCTAAAATAAATAAGTCTTTAAAAAAAATGTAATTTGTTTCTCTATCTTCTGCTTTCTGCTTTTTTTTTTTTTAAGATTTTATTTATTTACTTGACAGAGAGGTAGAGAGCACAGAGCAGCAGGCAGAGGGAGAGGGAGAAGCAGCCTCCCCGCTGAGCAAGGAGGGTGGGGGCTCCATCCCAGGACCCTGGGATCATGACCTAAGCGGAAGGCAGACGCTTAACCATCTGAGCCACCCAGGCACCTCCTGCTTTCTGCTTTTACTGTTTTCTTTGTCTACCTTCAAATTTAAATGCTCTCCTTGGCTCTTATTTCTAGAAGGACCAGCCATTCTGAAGGTGTTCTTCAATCCGGTCTTCAAAATTCTCCCAGTTCTTTTCCCAGAGCCCTACCCTATGTGAATTAGCTTGGCCATCTTCCACTAGACTGTGAGTGTTCATACATATGAAACTCAAGGTCAAAAGTAATTTGCATAATTCTCTACTTTGTCCCATAGTACTATTTAGAAAAGTTATCAAATGGAAAATTCTAATCGCTCTATAGGAACGGGATTTTAAATAATGTTTATAATGTATAAGGTGGCTTTTACATTTTTTAAAACCTGGTTCCTGCCTGTCTCAGGCCTCATCTCTTACTGCCTCTCTTCTTGCTATCTCCCCCTCCGGTTACACTGTGGCCCTTTCCATCTCTTTGGCTCTCTCTTGTCTTGGGACCCAGGGCTGCTCTCTCTGCAGTGCCAACCTTCACATGTCAACCATAGCTTCTTCAAGGTGGCCTCTCTCACTGCCCTGGTCAGCCTTGTTGCCTCTGTTTATAAAACTTGCATCTGGCAGACACCACGTCTGCCTTTTTGCTGCTCTATCCCCAGTGCCCAGCATGGGGCCTAGAACAATAAATACCTATAACGTATTGAATTAACGTTCCCATAGACCAAGCAGTTGTGAAAGGGATTCAATTAATATAGGAAATCTGGAAATGTACACCATTACAGCACTATAATTCAATAGGAACTCTTTCTTGGGAGAATTCTTGGCTGAAAATTTCTTATTCTGATGATTAAGTGGCCACATTTCCAAGGAGCAGAGTGGATTTACAACTTTCAGCTCCTTGACTGGGTTGTAAAACAAAAAATTAACATAGATATTGTAGTAAGCGTTTGCTTTAACAAGAGAAATAAGGACAATTCATCATATGAGCTGAATTATTTTCAAATAACTCGTATGCTAACTAAAATGTTTATTAAAGTCCTAATAGTAATTGATACTGAAAAGAAAATATGAATAAAACGATGTGACACTGCAACTCACAAGAGACCTTAAAAATATCTAATGTTATCTGAAATGTTATTTGTTCATTTGGGGCATTGGCCTTAAATGTTTCTGACCTTAAACCACAGTAAAAATCCGTTTTATATTTATATAAGTGCATATATAGGTATGTTTGTGTATATATGTCTAACAGACTACATCTATGTCTAGCTGTATATCTATATCTATCTAAAGAAAAAATTCAGAAAATAACAGCCTTACTGGACATGATATGATCTGATATTTTCTGTTCTGTTCCATTATCAGTAATACTGGTTCACAATGAACTAAATTGTGTTTTCTATTCACCAATGGGTCATAACACCAAGTTTGAAAAGCACTGATCTAGGGCACTTCACCTTTTCAAAGGCTTACTGCTTGCTTCTCTCCTCCCTCACCCTTTGTTGAGTAAGAAAAAATTTGTCTGGTCTTTGTCCCCCGTTCCTGGTACAGAGCTTCTAAAACCTTTGGAATTTCTCAAGTAGAAGTGTCTTTGTTATTCATGAGCCCCTTGGATCACTGAGTTTATGCTAATGATTGACCCTTAGGTCTGCAGACTGGGGGTTGGTCACCAGAAAGACCAAAACAGGGTTGGGATTTTCAGCTGGCTGACCTTTGGGGAAGGGAAGATGGCTGGAGATTGAGTTCAGTTACTTGGGCAATGATTTAATTAATTACACCCATTTAATGAAACCTCATAACAATTCGGAACACTGTAGCTCAGTGAAGTTACAAGTTGGTGAATCCACTGATGTGCTGGGAAGGTGATATACCTTGATTCCTTGAAAGAGGACACGAGGCTTCATGTTTGTGACCCACCCAGTCCTAGCTTTGTATCTCATTATTTGAATATCTCTGAGTTGTGTCCTTTATAATAAAACTGTTATCACGAGTGATGTAGGAAAGACATTAGGACATAAGATATAAAACATAAGAATTCAAGAAAGAACTCTTGAGATGTCTTTGGTACAAAAAGGTGGTTTTACTAAAGCATGGGGATAGGAAGAGCTGCACTGTGGTTATGAGGAGTGGACCATTATATACTTTCAGGTTGGGAGGGGTTTGAGATAGCATAAGTCTTTAAGGGATTTTGGAAGTAAGGTTTCCAGGACCTTGAGGGGCTAGTTATTGTTGGGAAAATGTTATTTATTACTGTCTAATAAAACCTTAGTCATGAGACCCTTCAGATGTATATCGGTGGGCCATATGCTTGGGGGATGATTGCCAACACGTATCTTGGGGGGTTTAGAGATAAAGGAAGTTTCCAAAGGAATTTTCATATGTTAAAGTAGACTTACAGGATCCTGGGTGTGTGGGGTTCGGGCTAGAATTGCCTTTTGCCCCTAGCAAAGTGTTACCATCGAGGCAGTTGACTCACTAGACGAATGTCACTCTGCCTGTTTCCAAGACTTTGTCAATGGGCTGTAGGTAGTAAGGAAATTTAATAATTTTTCTTCTGCCTTTGTTTCCCACATCAATAAGATGTGGGAATAAGATTTCTTAAATCTCGCGAGTTGTCCTGTTGAATTACTGAAACTGAGGGGGTTTGTGGGAACCTTCACATTTATGGACAGTTGACTAGAAGTGTTAGTGGCTTGGGGACTCCTTGAAATTGTGGCTGGTGTCTGAAGTGGGGGCAGTCATGTTCAAGACCAAGGCTTTGAGTGGTGAAATCTGTACTAACTCGAGGTGATTAGTGCCAGAATTGAATTGCAATATATCAGTTAGGGTTGAATCAGGATACCCCTCTTTATTTTCCTTAGGTAATCCTTGACACAAACATTATTAAGGTCCACATAAACCCACCGAAAGCCATTTTATTTACGTATTTATTTAAGTTTTTTTGCTGCCAATTATTTTATTTTATTGAGTTATAATTGACATATAACATTATGCTATTTCAGGTGAAACACCATGATTTAATATTTGGGTATGTTAAGAAATGATCACCACTATAAGTCTAGGGAACATTAGTCACCATACGTAGTTATAAAAATTATTTTTGGGTGATGAGGACTTTTAAGATTTACTCTCTTAGCTTTTTTCAACTATGCATTAAAGCATTATTAAATACAGACATCATTCTGTACATTACATCCCCATGACTTATTTTATTTTTTAAATTTTTTATTTAAATTTAATTTAGTTACCGTGTACTGTATTATTGGTTTCAGGGGTGGAATTTAATGATTCATCAGTTCCATACAACACCCGGTGCTCGTTACATCAAGTGTCCTCAATGCCCATCAACCAGTTACCCCATCCCCCCATCCACCTCCCCTCCAGCAACCCTCAGTTTCTTTCCTAGAGTTAAGAGTCTCTTATGGTTTGTCTCCCTCTCTGTTTTCATCTTATTTTACAACTGGAAGTTTACACCTTTTGAGCTCCTTCGCCCATTTTGTTCACCCCTCACCACCACCACTCCTCCCATCCCTCCCTGACAACTACCAATCTGTTCTCTGTATCTACGAGCTTGTGTTTTTGTTCATTTGCTTGTTTTTGTCAGTTTTTTTAGATTCCACCTGTGAGATTATATAGTATTTTTTGTCTTTCTCTGTTTGACTTATTTCACTCAGTGTAATGCCCTCAAGATTCATCCATGTTGTCACAAATGACAAGGCTCCATTCTTTTTTATGGCTGAAAATATATCACAATTGGCTGAATACATATATATATCTATATATATCTCACAATGGCTGAATATATATATAATCACAATTTGTTATGCATCCATCCATTGATGGACATGTGGTTGTTTTCATATCTTGACTATTGTAAATAATGCCGCAATAAATATGGTGGTGAATGTATCTTTTCAAATTAGTGTTTTCATTTTCTTTGGATAAATGCTCAGAAGCAGAAATGCTGGATCATATTGTAGTCCTATTTTTAACTTTTTGAGTAACCTCCAATAGTTTTCCACAGTGGTTACACCAACTGACATGGCTACCAACAGCACACAAGTGTCCCCTTCTCTCCATATCCTTGTTAACACTTGGTTATGTCTTGTCTTTTTGATAATAACCACTCTAACAGGTGGGAGGCGATATCTCATTGTGGTTTTGATTTGCATTTGCATGATGGTCAGTGATGATGAGCATCTTTGCATGTACCTATTGGCTATCCGTATTTCTTCTTTGAAGAAATGACTATTAAGATCCTCTGCCTATTTTTTTTGAGAGAGACAGAGAGAGAGACAGACAGACAGAGATAGGGGAGGGGCAGAGGGAAAGGGAGAGAGAGAATCTTAAGCAGGCTCCACGCCCAACAGGGAGGCCGATTCGGGGCTCCATCTCATAACCCTCAGATCATGACCTGAGCTGAAATCAAGAGTTGGACACTTAACCGACTGAATTACCCAGGTGCCCTACCTCTGCCCATTTTTAATTGAATTGTTTGTTTTCTATTATTGAGTTGCATGAGTTCCATATATATTTTGGATATTAATCCCTTATTGAATAAATGATTTGCAAATATTTTCTCCCATTCCATATGCTGCCTTTTCATCTTGTTGATGATTTCACTGCTGTGCAGAAGCTTTTTAGTTTGATGTAGTCTCATTTGTTTATTTTTGCTTTTGGAATCAAATTGAAAAAACCATTGCCAAGACTGATGACAAGTAGCCTACCACCAATGTTTTCTTTGAGTTTTATGGTTTCAATTCTTATATTCAAGCCATTAATCCATTTTTGAGTTAATTTTTGTCTGAGGTATAAGATAGTGTTCCAGTAAAGGGCATTTTGAATGGAATAAAACACTGTCCCTTTTCTAGTTGGGCATTTGAGAGTGATATCCTGATGGGTATAAAAATATCTCAGTTACTTTTGTACAGTTTCCCATTTATTTCATGTTTCTTAGACATTTGAACTTGATTTTCTGTGAATTTTATTTCATAGATATTTTCCAATTTTTCTAATAGGCTATTGATATTTCCTTCTAAATTTTCAACCACCTTATATGAATTATAGACATTAAACTTTTATTTGTTGTCTATATTAAAAGTAATTTCTCTGGCTTTATCTGGATATCTTTGTTCCGCAGAATCAGGGTCCCGTATCTATGCCTGCCTCATATACTAATTTTCTGCTATCAGTGAATTTGATACCAGCCCCTGCCCAGCCTAGTTTTATGTGATTGTCAACATTTTAACTTTTAATTTCTTTCTTTATTTTTTGTGATTTTTCTTTAATTTAGTGGTACCAGATAAATACAGGATCCCTGGTTAAACTCGAGTTTCAGAATACACGAGTTTTATGTTTTCATTTGCTAAGTCTGGCAGCTCTACTCTAATTATTCTAATAATAATGAAAAAGAATAACTGGCTTTTAGAAATTTTCAGGTAGGGTGCACAGCTTCTGCACACAAAAACATCAATCATGCTTAATTCCATACTGAATTCAGTATTATTAAACTGGAAATGCTAGGTTTAACGTTGAATTTAACACCAAAGATGTGAATTTTAAAGTAGATTAGGAGACATTCAAGATTCACTTTATCTAATTGTCTTTTGTATTCTGAATTTTGAAAAAAAAAAACAAAAACAAAAACTTTTTTGTTAAGTCCCCAAAGGATTTTTACAAACTCTATGAGAGGAAAGCAGGTTCTGTCCCCACTCCTGGCTTTCATATAAAATTTGTCCAAGCTCACACAGCCGCCAAAAGGTTTATCCAAGACTGAATCAAAAGTTTCTCCTCCACTTCATCAATTCAGTAGCCACTTAAGATTGGAATAATTACATACATTTTAGGGGTCTGATTGTTCCAACCACATTCAAAATCGTCTTCAGTTCATCCCCTTCCTAGGAGCTGCATACTTCATGCTGAATTGTGTGGCGGTCCTTCCTGTCAGCGTCTCCAGAGCCAGGAACCCCGTGTAGCTTTCTTTCTTCCTTTTTTTCAAACAAGCAAGTACAGTACAATGTTTTGAAAGGAACCTGGAAGTTTGATGCTTTTTGTTCAGCAGATCTTGGAGAGTCAAGCAAAGAGTAGAGAAGCGAGTGAGTGGGGAAACAGATTTCCTTTAGTGCCCAGAGGAATGGGAGAGGTCAGGGGGAGGTCAGGAGGTGGGGTGTACTCCTTGGAACTGTCACAGGATGCAGAAATTGCTGCTTATGGTCTGCCAGTTTGTGTTAAGTTTCAGAAAGAAAAATAAAGGCTACTTTCATCTCTTCCTGGTCATGCATGATAATAGGGCTCAAAATCCTTGTCCCAGTTCAGGGACTTACCAGCTCCCAGATCAAATGAGTCATACACACAAACAAGTGAGTCTGTGGCCGTGAGTCACATGAAATAGTTTAGAACAAAATTATGCACGTCCAATGTGTTAAAGATTTTTTAGAAAAGTTTTGGTACTGCCCAAGGTTCAGATGTGTATAAAAGTGATAATTCAAATTTAAAACCATTTGACTCAAAAATATTTGTTAGTATTTTATAAGGCCAGCCTTGTGTAGTAAGCATTTAAGGTAAATATCTCATTTAATCTTCACAAAAGGTACACAGTACAATTCTCATTTTATAGTTAAGGAAACTGAGGCTCAGAGAACTCAATGTCACAGAGTTAATAGTAGCAGGTCAGGGTTCCAAACCTGCACTTTCAACAGTTCTGTATTGCCTATGATTTCTGTGTTTTCTATAATGAAAGACTTCTAAGTTGCTACATAATTGGTGACATTGCTTTTTTTTTTTTAATGCCTAGAAATGCCAAATTGACATTGGTTTTGAGAACTAGTCAAACTTGGTCATTTTGAGTATCTCTGTAAGTCAATTTAATCTTAAAATGAGATTGTTTTCTCATCAATGCAATGAGTAAAAATGAGTAAAAATGAATAAAAACAAGGAGAAATTTCAGAAGAGGGATGAAATTTTGACCTGTTGAAGGCTATTGATCCAGGATGGGTAATTCACAATAAAAAAACCATTTTTTAAAAAGATTTTATCTATTCATTTATCAGAGAGAGAGAGAGAGCACAAGCAGGGGGAACGACAGGCAAAGGGAGAAGCAGGTTCCCCGCTGAGCAAGGAGCTTGATGCAGGACTCGATCCCAGGACCCTGGGATCATGACCCAAGCCGAAGGCAGACGCTTAACCAGCAGCCACCCCGGTGCCCCAAAAAAGCCATTTAAGCTAAGTTTAGTTTGTTTGAGTTTGGTAACAGTGGGGAAGTAAGAATGAGGAGAGGATGGTGAAGGTGTGTTGACAGAGATTTTAAAAGGATTATTAACGTATAGAAGAGGCGAGGAACAAGAAACTATTATTTATGCAATAAATTATTTATGCAATAAATAAAACATAACTGAAAATACACACACACACACACTCGTACATACTTGAGCTCCATATTACGACTAGTTGAGGCAAAGACACATAGAGCCAGAGAGGCTGAGAAAGAGACTGTCAGGAGAGGCTAATTAGAAGCTCCTAAGACCTCACAGCTCAGACAACATCTATGATTAATAACAAGAACCATCGTTACCAATGATATCTATTAACCTTCAGTGACTTCTTATTATGTGCCAGGACCTTTTCTCTGTGTTAACTCATTTAATGCTGATTAAGGAAACTCATATATTCGGATCCACAAAATGGAAGCCTCCTCAGTGGCCCAGCCTACATCACAAATCTAAACTTAAGTCAGCCTGAACTTACAAGAAACACCTGTCATGGGACATCTAACACACACCAATCACAATCCTCCAACTCAGCTGTAGCTCGCTCACCTCACCCTGGGAAATAGGCCTTTCTAACCTTATAAGGAAACCCCCGACCTCCTCGTCAATCCTGTGTGTCTCCACGTTGTCACTTCTACCATTCTATAAAACTGGCTCTTGCCCCCAAATCCTCTGGATCATTCCTCCACTGCTTGTGAGGAGCTGAAACTCTCAGTGAATGGATTGGTTTCCTTGCATAAAGGACATCGATCTTGTCACTGAATTGTTTCAGTTTTGTCATTTGGAGATACAAACAACAATTTCAAGCCCTGGAACTATTACTGGACACCGGGTTTGCCTTGTGGTAGGTGTCAAGTCAAAAGACACAATCAAGCCAAAGAGTAAGAAAAGGAATGGTTTTATTTGCGACAAGTAAAGGAAAGCACCAGGGATCTTTCCCAAAGCAGTGTCCCCCCATAACAACAAAATTGGGGAAGTTTTAAGCTAAGGGTGCATGCATATTCATGGAGGGACTTGCATAACGGGGAATAAGCATGGAATTGGAGCAAAAGTCATCTAAAGGTGACTGAGTCCAGGTCAAGGTCATAAACGCAGCAAAGGTCAGCATCATCAGTTCTCTGGCTCCTGTTGATCTGTGTCTGAGTGCTCAAAGGGGTTTAGATCCTGCAAAGATAACTCAAGAATGTGCCTCAGGTCTGTCTTCACTTTTGAATCAGCACTGGGAGTTTTACCACTGATTTATTGTCCCTCATAGGATTAGGGTATCTCCTGGCCTGATAGTGGCTGTTTGTTGTTATATTCTTTCACAAGGTGGATGGGGACCTAAAATGACTTTTCTTATGTCAAGAAAGCTATGTCTGTCTTTTTCCAGAAACCTCTAACTCTTCTGCTTACAAAACTATCATTATTCCCATTTATAAGGAAATTAAGGCAGACAGAGTACTTTATTTGCCCAAGTCTTCACAGCAATAAGGACATGTGCATCTGTTTGCAAGTCCCAAATTAACTTCTGCTAGAATTTTCTCATGCCACCCAGAAAACAGGTGAATTGTGTCAGGGAGGAAAAATAATTTTCCCTCTACTCTCCTAGGCTCTTGGCTGAGATACTGTTATTGAACAATCTATCCCAGCTGCTAACTCAAGAAACGAACGAAATGAATTGGTGAGCCCTGGCACACTGCCACAGCCACCTGCCCCATCCTGGGGATCCTGAGGGTGCTGGACAAATCAAAAGCATAGTTCCTGGCTGCATTTGCCAACACTGCTGTGGAACAAACTTAGATGAACCCCTTGCAAGATAAGCCAATAAATCCAATAACTCAAGAGACATGAGTTTGGAAAAGAGAAAGGGAGAAATTTATTTTGGATGTTGGCAACCAGGGGAGGTGGCAGGCTCAAGACATAACAACCAGAACCTCTCTCCTGGCAAGAGACTCCTAGAACTTTATAAGGAGAGGTTCAGAGGGGTGTGTAACAGAGAGCAGGCAAAAGATCATATGTGCAGGTCAGTATGTGGTCAGCCTGTAATCATGGGCAGGGAAGGGACTTGTGGGGTCTGGTCTTCTAGGCATTCCTGTGTTATAAGGGCTTTCCTGGCCTGGCGGTTGTTCATTGCAGAACACCGTCATCAAATCCTCAAGAAAGTGAAATTAAAATTAAGCACAATGAGTTTTAGTTAGAGCATGAGTTTAGTGGTCTTATCTATTTCTGGTTTTAACAGTTGGAATCTATAATTGAGCAAAAGTGATGAGGTTGGGGAATATAAGTGAGGTTCAGTGGGGTTGAGTCTGGAGCTGACGACCAAGAAAGAATTCTTGAGGTGTCTTTGGTGCAAAATGGTGGTTTATTAAAGCACGGGGACAGGACCCATGGGCGGAAAGAGCTGCTGCCCCGGGGTTGTGAGGAATGGCCCATTATCAGGTCCAGAATGTTTTAGAGACAGATCAAAGGCTACCAATAGGTGATAGGAGGCTGACTTATTAAATACCAGGCTATGCCTATAGATATGCCTGAAAGAATGCTTAAAACCTGTCAGACTTTAAACCCAGCTACCCTTAAGCCTGGACCTGACCATTGTACTTCTATAGAGCATAACTGTTCAGAGGTTATTGATCTTGTCTATTCTAGTCGACCAGATTTAAGATGTCCCTATTGAAAACACAGAGGACAATTGGTTCACCAATGGTAACAGTTTCATGGAAAAAAGGGGTAAGAAAAACTGGGTATGTCATAGTCAAGTCTAACTCAAGACTGTTGAGGTCAAAGCCCTGTCAGCAAACATGTCTGCCCCCAAAATGGAATTAATAGTGCCCACCTGTGTTTTGCAATTGGCAAAAGCCTTAAAAATATTTATACTGACTTCAAATATACTTCTCCATGCTCATGGTGCAATTTGGGGAAAAAAAAAAGGATTATTATCAAGCCATAACTCCCCAATCAAATATGGGCCTGAAATCATTGCATGTATGGCCCTCCAAAACCAAGTAGCCCTTGAAATCCTGACTGCAGTTCAAGGAGGCCCAGTATTACATGACTGGCTCCTGGCTGGGACCCAGTGGCTCTGCAACTTAACCTGTGTCCATAGCTTCCTCCTTGCTGGATAAACCACCGTACTCTGGGTTTTGCCTGGATGCATGGATGCATTATTAAAACCATTACCAACCCAGCCAACCTTCCAAATTTAAAACTATGGTGGACATGTTCTGTGTCTCACTGGTACGACCACCTAGCATCTATCTTTGTTACCTCTTTGAGACTGGAGAATGTTGTTTGGCACATGGAAGTTCTCAATAAATACATGGTCAAAGCCCTAAGTGATACTCTACAGAATAGAGTGATGTTAAATGTTTTTAACTGCTATACACGGTGAAATATGTGGTAGCATAAAAACAATGCTGTGTATACAGTCCAGATTACCACAAAATACTTCTGGGTTTCTACCTGACATGAATGCTCAAATTGGTGCTTTAAATGATCTCTTTCCTTTAGTGATTGCTTTAAACTCCTGGACTGGAGGAAAATTATCAAAGGTCAACTATCAAAGATCTTTTATTCAGATCTCTCCTTAAAATGTTAACCTTGTTTTGTCATATCTGATGTCTCCCTGCCTAGCGCCAAGACTCCTTCACCACTGTAACTTCCGGCTAACAGATAATACCTTCTACTCAAGGAGGTTCATCCATGTTGTCCACGTTGGATTCAGCTGCCCCACCTTTCGTAACTCCCCTATACATTCCCCAACTGACCAATGTTGACCCATAGGTAGGGGCATCTCTACGCCCTTATTCAGCAGGAAGAAGTTACAGAAGATGAGACCTTCCACCTTCAACAACCTTAAAGATTTAAGGGTCAAAATTTTTCAGGGGGGAAATGAATAGGGAACGGAAGGCAAGCTGAAGACAAAGCAGAAGCTGACACCCTGCAAACCTCCCCCCCCCCCCATGGGATGTATGCAACATTCCTCAGGTACTCCTGGCTGCCCTAAAGGACAAAGAAACAGTCCTTACTACCTACAGCCCATTGACAAGTCCTTGAAACAGGCATGGTGACAGTCCTCTAGGAATTCAGCTGCCTTGATGTTAATACTTTGCTAAGGGCAAAAGGCAGTCCTAGCCTGACCCCCTCCCCACCACCAAGATCCTGTAAGTCTACTTCAACATATAAAAATTCCTTTGGAAACTTCCTTTATCTCTAACCCCCCCCAAGATACGTGTTGGCCGTCATCCCCCAAGCATATGGCCCACCAATATACATCTGAAGGGTCTCATGATTAAGGTGTTATTAGATGGTAATAAATGACCTTTTCGAACAGTAGCTAGCCACCTCAAGGTCCTGGAAACCTTGCTTCCAAAATTCCTTAGAGACTTATGCTATCCCTAACCCCCTCCCAACTTGAGGGTATATAATGGGCCATTCCTCACAACCCCGGTGCAGCAGCTCTTTCTGCCCACGGGTCCTGTCCCCGTGCTTTAATAAACCACCATTTTGCACCAAAGATGCCTCAAGAATTCTTTCTTGGTCGTCGGCTCCGGACTCAACCCCACTGAACCTCATTTATATTCCCCAACCTCATCGAAAGGGCTCGCCAACAATACCGCTGTAACAAAAAGACAGATTAATGGAGAAAAACAAACAAAAGTTTACTAACATGTATACCTCTGGTGTACATGGGAGAAACTCAAAAAACCTGAGTAACTCTCAGAAATGGCCCATGTTGCCACCTTAAATAGCCTAAGACTAACTTCAGGGTGACTTTTACTAGGTTTTCAGAGCTTTTCCTATGTCTGCAGTTTCATAAAAATATAACCAGCTCAAAATAATCAATATGCCAAAAAGGTATATTTTGGTGAGGTGTATTTTGCTCCCCCACAAGTGGAAATGGTTAGTGTTCAGTCTCTTTAGCTTTGGTTACTGTTTTTTACATAGTTCCATAACAATATTCTCGGTGCTTTAAAACCCCTTAAATAATAACTTTCTTAAATTTTTCATGTACAGAGAGATTCCTCATATTCATCACCTCACTTAGTCTCCCTAAAAAACCGTGTGTATAAACTATTATTTCACCGATTTTAAGTGGAGAGTTTGGGTGAGGTTAGGTAACTCATTTTTGGTCACTGGATCTACTGGAAAACTGGTCCTCAAAACTCGGTCCTGTAGGGGATGAAATTTTTGTCTTCCTCCACCCATCTTAGATCCTCTAGCAGGAGCCCTTGAAATGAGAGTGGCTGGAGAGAGATGAACAAGAGAAGAACAAACAGAAGTTTATTAGCACGCGCATCGTGCTAATAATATGGCTTAGTGACATTCAGTGGGGTGGAGTCCAGAGCCATGACCAAGAAAGAATTCTTGAGGCGTCTTTGGTGCAAAATGGTGGTTTATTAAAGCCCAGGGACAGGACCCAGGGGCAGAAAGAGGGGCTGCCCTGGGTTGTGAGGGGTGACTGATTATATACCATGGGGTTGGGGGAGGTAAGGAAAAGGGAGGTTTCAAAAGGATTTTCATATGTTAAAGACTTGAGGGATTCAGAGGCCTTGTGATAGTCAAGGTTGTTTTTCCCTCTAGCAAGGCGTTAACATGAAAATAGTTGGGAACTTCCTGGAGGAACATTATACTCTGCCCGCTGCAAGTATCTGTCAGTGGGCTGCAGATTATAAGGACATTTAATTGTATCTACATTTCCTTCTGGAAGCTGGGTTATCGGTAGAAATGCTTTGTTCCTAAATTGCTAAGACATTTAAACTGAGGGAGACTCAGGTCTTGCAAGGTTGTGATTTCTATAAGTTAACTATTTGTTTTTCCTTTCCTTAGCTTTAGGGCAGCCAGGAGTGCCCGAGGAATGTCATATATATTGTGGTGTGGGGGGGTGTGGGGTATCAGATTCTGCTTTGTTCTCAGCTTGCCTCCTGTTCCCTCGTGACTTACACAAGGCAACATCCAGAGATTGGTAACTCTAAGGGGTTAGAACTTGGATTTATATGTCATTTTAGGCTAAAACCAAGGAATTGGGGTTTTGGTCTTCTGGCCTGGGGAGGCAAGCTATGGAAGGTGACCAGGGAAAGTATGATAAATAGCATTATTTAGTCATGTTTGTTATGCAGATTGAAGTCACTGCGTCTCCACTGATATAAGTTGTTAAGAGTCTTCTTCCTGGTAAGGGAGGGAGAGACATTTCTACAAATGGAAACTTCCTTTTAAATGCAAATTTCCTTCAGAAAAGGAATCCGTGACCTGTTTTTAGAGCTTTTCTTTTATGTGCTGGCACTCAATGACCTTTTGCTCAAATCCATATGCCAAAGAAACATATTTTGGGGTGGCATATTCTGGTACCCTCAGTCCTATGGAGAAAACCTTGGATGTGGTGATGACTTTTAAAATACAACATCAAAGGTATGATCTCTGCAAGAAATAATTGATAAGCTGAACTTCATTAAAATTAAAAACTTCTGCTCTGCAAAAGACACTGTCAAAAGAATGAAAAGACAAGCCACAGACTGCGAGGGAGAAAATATTTGCAAATACATAGCTGGTAAAGGATTGTTATCTGAAATGTATATAGAACTCTTAAAACTCAACAGTAAGAAAACAAACAACCCGATTAAAAAAATGGACCAAGGACCTGAATAGACACCTCACCACAGAAGATATTATAGGGGCCAAGGGCAGGCCTTCTGAAGATGGGCCATTTTGGTATGAACATTATTTTGAGTTAAAAGAAATCCAAACCTAGTAGATTCAAGAAAAGCTCTTTGCCTCCTTCTCAACTGCCTGCTTGTACCAGGAAGAGGGCTATGATGAGACTTCCCTTTACCTAGGAAACTTGTCTACCTAATAGAGCAACTTGTGTTTTCCAAACATCTCCTTTTACCTTTCTGCTAAGTCTTTCTCCCCTTTATATCCTCAGGCCCTACCCCTCTCCTTAGCTTGTATAAGCATCACGTTGCCTGCCTGTGTTTGGAATTTCCATGTCTGTGTGGATTCCCTGTACATTCGGTATTAAATTTGATTTTCTTCTGTTAATCTGTCTCATATCAATTTGATTCTTAGTCCAGCTAGAAGGTCCTTGAAGGGTAGAAGAAATTCTTCTTCCCCAACACTATACAGATGGCAAGCACATGAAAAGATGTTCAAGATCATATATATTTAGGCATATGCCAATTAAAACAACAATGAGATACTACTATACACCTATCAGAATGGCCAAATTCTGGAACACTGACAACACCAAATGCTGGTGAGGATGTGGAACAATATGAAGTTTCATTCATCGCTGGTAGGAATGGAAAATGGCATATTCACTTTGGAAAACAGTTTGGCAGTTTCTTGCAAAACTAAATATGTTCTTACCATATGATCTGTCATCTTGCTCCTATCTACTCAAAATGAGTTGGAAAATTAACCACCAAGAAACCTGCACATGGATGTTTATACTTTTATTCGTAACTGCCCAAACTTGGAAGCAATCCAGATATCCTTCAGTAGGTGAATGGCTAAATAAACTGTGGTATGCCCAGACAATGCAATATGAATTAGCACTAAGATGAAATGAGCTATCACACCATGAAAAGACATGAAGGAATCTTAAATACATGTTTGTAATTAAAAGAAGCCAATCTGAAGGGGCTACACACTGTGTGATTTCAACTATATTACATCCTGGAAAAGGCAAAACTATGGAGGCATTAAAAAGATTGGTGGTTGCCAGGAGTTAGGGGTGAGGGAAGGAGGGACAGGTAGAACACAGGGATTTTTAGGGCAGTGGAGCAACTCTGCATGATACTATAACGGTAGACACATGCCATTATACATTTGTCAAAACCCATAGAAAATACACCACCAAGACTGAACTCTAATGTACCCTATGGACGTTGGGTGTGTGTCAATCAATGTAGGTTCATCAGTTGTGACAAATGGACCACTTTGGTGGGGGCTGTTGATAGTGGGAAAGGCTGTACCTGTGTTGGGACAAGGGATATATGGGAAGTCTCTGTACTTTCTGCTCAATTTTGTGGTAAGCCTAAAACTGCTCTTAAAAAATAAAATCTATTCAATGACAGAAACAACTAGGTCCTACGGTTATACATCCAGTTCTTTTTATGGACCAAACTCTTGCCTTAGACTTTATATTGGCCCGAGACTTAATGTCCTCTTGGTGTGGTGGAAATCTCTGCTGGCCACTGTACGTGGATGTGTGGCTCTTCTGACTCGGGCACCACCAGGGCCCCATGGCCAGCCTTTCCCTGGTTTCCTCAGACATGTGGGAGCTGTGCTGTCAGCCTGCCCTTCTCACCCTTTCCTGGCTCTCAGACAGCGTCTCCTCTTCTTGGCTCTGACTCCTCACCCTTAGCCTCATGTCCTAGCACTTTCTGGGAGTCATGATCAAGAGAGATACTGAGAACCAAGAAAAGCAGAGACACATTGTTTTGTAAATATACACTTGGTTGCCCATCTAAACAAAAGCTGCTTAAGGACAGAGAATATGCTCTCATTTTTTTTTAAACCAAGATGCCATGAAAGTTAAGAGCATAAACTGGGAAAGATCTGTATGTGATTTCTGTATTACAAATACAGCTGCTATAAGCATTCTTGTACAGGTCTTTATATGGACATATGTTTCCATTTCTCTTGGGAAGGATTTCTTGAGAGGAATTTCTGCACCATAATATTGGCATACTATATATAAATAATAATATAATATACAATAGTAATATAATACAATAATATATATAATAATAATATTATATGTAAATAAATAATAAAACTGTCAAAATGTTTCCAAAGTAGACGCATCATTTTATCTTATGCCATTTGATCTTGGGGGAGTTAATTTAACTTCTCGGGGTGTTAGTTTTCTCTCCTGAGGATAATGGGGATAATAATATCTATCTCAGGATTTTGAGAGAATTAATGAATAAGGGATAGGGATAGGGATAGCAGAGAGCATGGCACAAAATAATTTCTTGATAAAAGCAGCTATTCTTTTTTGGTTGTCGTTCCTGATTTTCTGAACATTACTTTATGGAGAATTTCAAAGTCACCAAAAAGAAGAGGGCAGTGAGCACCATATACCAAGTTCTAGATCTTACAAGTCACATTTGCCACGTTTACTGCAGTAAGTCTATGCACACATTCATCCATTTTTTTAATGTAGTTCATAGTAAATTGTGGACTTTAGTACATTTCCCACTAAATACTTCATTCTATATCATTAATTAGAGTTCAATATTTGTTTATGGTTCTTTTTTTTTCTCTCTGAGATAAAATTTACATAGATTGAAATACACATATCTTAAATGTATCATTCTGTGGGTTTTGACAGTTGAACTTGAGCTGTTTTGAGGAATTCAAAGCTCCTCAAGATACAGAACTTTTCCTTCACTCCTAAAGTTCTCTCTTACCCCTTTCCAATCATTATCCTCACCCCCAACAAGGCAATCGTTCTTTTCCATTTTTCAACTACACAGATTAATTTTCTGTGTCCTAAAAATTCGTGTAGAATTTACTACATTCTCTTTTGATAAGACTCCCCTTGCTCAGCCTAATATTTTCACGTTCATCCATGTTCACTACTTTATAGAAATATGCTAGCATTTATTTACCGATTCTCTTACTTATGGCCACCTGGATGGCTTCCACATTTTGCCTATGCTGCATAAAGCTGGTAAGAACATTCTTGCGTAAATCTTCTGGTGCTCATATGTTTTCCATTTGTCTTGGGGAGCAATTCTTGAGTGGAATTGCTGAGCCATGAGTATCTGTTTAGCTTTATATAAAACTGCCAATTCTTTTCAAAGGGGTTGTTTATACCCCTACCAACTCCTATTAGTCTTTTGAATTTTAGCCGCTCTAGTGAGCATGGAGTGGTTTCTCCTTGTCGTATGAATTCCCATTTCCCCCATGACTCATGATGTTGAGACCCCCTTATGTGCTTACTGGCCATGTGCATGTCTTCCTCTGTGAAGCGTCTATTCAAATCCTTTTGCCCATTTTTTTTAAACTGTACTCTTTGTGCAGTTAGTATCCTTGCTAGCAGGACACAGAGGAGAGAGGCAGCCAGACACTCTGACGGAGAGATAATGAAAGAAAGGGAGGCTCAGGCAGCAGGACACACGCATCTTTGACAGCAGGGACCAGAGCCCCTGGGAGAGCACTCCGCTTGTGCGTGAGACTCAGCGCGCAGGCAGCCACTTTCTAGCGTGCTTTTTGTCAGGCTGAACTCAACGGCAGAGTTTCCGCTCACACAAAAGCAACGGAGACCGTCTTGGTTTTGGGTTTTCCCCCAAGCAAACCAAGACAAGACTTGAGTGTGGGGAGCTCACCCGGAAGGTGCTCTCGGGAAGCAGGCTGAGGGAGTAGGAGTGTGAGTGGCCAAAGGAGGGAAGGTCGGTGGGGTGTGCTCTGGGTCGCTGCTGCAGCCGGCAGGGCTCCCTTCTGGAAGGGCTTCTGGGTAACGTGCAGCATGCCTCGGAGCATTGTTCACAGCAGGCCCGTCGCCTCCGGCTGCCGGCAGCATGAACAACCCTGCACCTCCAGGTCGCACACTGGAGCAGTCGCGCACTGCGCTGGCTGTGACCCGTGGGCCCAGGCACGTGACGGCGCACACACGGGCCAGCTAGTGTGCACTGCAGTCCTTTCTGAGGACTTCACCCTGGAGGTGGAGGAGGCTCCCCTGGCTCCCTGCGCGGGGACAATTCAGCGATCCCCCTCCAGACGCTGAGGCCGTCCCATAAAATCAGTCATCTGCTGGCTTTGGCCTCCAGGGCTCCCTTTCTGCCTCCTCCCCAGCTCTCGCTGGGGCTCCTGCCTTCTACCCTCTGCATTGTCCCCACTGCCCGACCCCTCTGCCCTCCCACACTCACGGCTGGCTTCCCTCCTGCCCTGAAACATGGGATACCTGGCACTCAGGCCCTGGGGCTCAGCTTCTACCCCAAAGTAGGTGTATCCACACATCCCCTCAAAACAGACAGCAACAAATAACATTTATTCTTATTTTTACATCATTTCCACAGCCCATTCTGCCCAGATCTTGGCTGGCTTCTTCAGCCCACCTGGGTTTTCATTCTTGCCGGTCACATTCCTGTCTACCATATGCTCCACGGAACTGTGCCTGTCACCCGCTTAGGAACAAGAGCTCTTGTTTTCTTCAGGAGGACGATTAGGTCTTTTGATGAAGAAATTCCCACTAAGAGCAACGGTTTAATGACACTCACCGTCAGCCCATCAGCTCCTGTTTACCTTGCGCTCTCTCTGGGCCAGCGTCTGGACTCCTTCCCTCTGGTTAATTTTTACTATTACCTCCACGAGGTAAAAACTTTGCCTTTTAATTTTCCCCACATCTCTTTAAATCTACCTCGATCCCTGCTTCTGTTTTTTCTTCCCAGCCCCCAGCAAACTTCCTCTGTATTTAACTGAATGTATGCCACTTACAAAGCATCATCAAGCTTAATTATAATGATGCCTCTTCCTTCTCTGTTCTGCTAACCTGTGTTTCAGGTCTTTCTCACTTTCAACTATAGACTTCTCTTTAGGACACCATGGCTTACCTATTCTGCAACGAACTGAACCAGTCTCCTTGCTCTTTTGGCTGCTGCGGAACGAGGCTGGCAGGAACTCAGCTTGTCCAGAAGTAGAGCCCAGAGCCCTAACAGCTGGGAGGTAGCTGACGCACCAAGTCCCCGCTGCAAGCACTGCAACGTGGTCATGAGCTCACACTCGGGAACCCAGCTGCCTGCGTCCAAATGCTGGACCTGGGATTGACTTAGCTGTTGACTCAGAGCAAGTACTTAACTTTGCTATATACCTCAGTTTACTTGTCTTGACAGTGGGTGCAATCGTAGTACCTATCTTGTTTTTTTAAAAGATTTTATTTATTTAGGTGAGAGAGAGAGAGTGATTGGGGGAGAGGGGAGGGAGAGAGAGAGAGAGACAGAGAGAGCGTGAGCAGGGGGAGGGGCAGTGAGAGAGGGAGAAGCAGACTCCCCACTGAACAGGGAGCCCAACGCAGGACTTGATCCAGGGCTCAATTTGGGGCTCCATCCGGGGCTGGATCTGGGGCGAACTCTGGGATCATGACCTGAGCTGAAGGCAGGCGGTTAACCAAGTGAGCCACCCAGGCTATAGTACCTGTCTTATAGGGCGGAGTGAGCATTAACAGATACAGACCGCGCAGCAGAGGCTCTATATAGCAAGCACTGAACATGTTTGTTATTATTACCACCATGTTGCTCCATCAGGGAGACACAGACACCATCTATAGGATTTTTTGTCTCCTTCGCTGTCTGAGACTTCTATGTCTTGGGGCAGAACTGCCTTGGCAGGGTAAGGCATTTGCTCATTCTTCTGGTCAGTGGGGTTTTCAGACTGCGCAGGGGAGGTAATTTAGAACTGATGCTAAAGATGGAGAGAAGATATTGCTACATCCCATGAAGATGTGCTGTCCTCTATTCCAACCTGGAAGACTCTTTCCTATCTCTCAGGTGGGGGTAGCAGAGTGGCACAAAATATTGAGTTTCTGCAAGTCTTGTAACCTCTGTTTGGCGCAGCAAGAAGGACTGTAATGTATGCTACCTGTTTTTACGTTACAGGGGCATTTTTTCTTCTCTTTTTACAAAACAGCATGACTTTTACGCTTCGCACCTTCAGAAATCTCAACATCAGAGAGATGGAGCCATTTCTACCTCCTATTTTCTTCCTAACTCCGCACTTCTGCGGAGTTTTCATTTTAATAGTTTAATGGTAGCAGCTCACGTTTAGTGATTACTTACCACATGTCAGGAGCCAGGTGTCTCACACTGATTATTCCATTCAATCCTCCCAGTGAGCCTGGGGCGAGCAGTCCATGATAGCAATCAACTGGGAGCTCTCCGAAGCCTACCACAGGCCACATTGTGGCTCCCCCACGTTCTTGGGACATGGTGGGAGAGCTCTTAAACCTCTCTGTTTTTGTTTCCTCATCCGACAAAAGTGCTCAACTCTGCCCTCCCCGCTGGGCTGTTGTAAAGAATTAAATAAAATATTTAAAACAACACCTGGAACATAGTAGGCATAGGTCAGTAAATATAAACTGTCATCATGCAGATGAGAAAACAGAGACACGGAAAGGTAATTCAGTGGCTTCGATCACACGGCTCTATAACTAAGGGGCTGGGATTTGAAAACAGGCAGTCCAAGTCCAAAGCCCACACTCATAACCTCTATGATGATGTAGATGATGAAACCAAGCCAATGGTTTTTATCCCAGTGTTAAATAATTCCAGGAGGAAGCAGACTAGACAGTATTGAGACCAGGCAAAAATAACTTGGCTGCTTACCCCAGGAAAGAACTGCTCCTAGAAGATAAGACTGTGAACCATCTCAAATTGCTTATTTATCAGTACTAACATCATTAACGAGAGCCACTTTAGGACTCTCTCCTCACTATGCCCACCCATTCAAAAATATTACGGCATCACTTCCGTCCAATGCCAACTCGTTTCTTGCTTTGCAAAAAATCACTCAGCCAAACCCCTCGAATGCTGTAAATATCCTCCCCTGACTTCTCCCTTCTGATTCCCTTCTAAGACTGTTGAGGTGGTGTTACCCTCACTGCAGTTAAGTCTAAGAAACTTGTCTTTGAGTGATAGGTTTTTCTTGTGGTATTTGGGGGAGTCAGTAGCCAACCATCCTGGAAATTCCACTGAGATCTCCAAAAGAACGCCTGGCTGTTGAGGCCTGGGACCCTTGACTCATGAGTGGGTGCTCCCTTGGGGCCCCTTGAGCCTTCCACTCAGGAATCTCTTCAACTGTGAGAATTGGTGGGACCCAGGTTCTGTCTGAACTCCTGATTTATTATTTGAAATTGCTGAGCTAATTTTCAATTAAGTTTTTTGTCTCCTAGGAATTAGAAACCATTTTAAGAATCCTTTCATTATCTGACTAAATATCAACATTATCATCCGTGGTAAAAAGCTGCGTCGATGTGAACACCTCCTCTCCATGTGCCACCATATGCCCTCCTCACCTCCTGTGGATCCAGGGAGGAAGTACAAAGGGAAGGATGGGCACAGGCTCCAGAAATTCATCACCCAGACGACTCCAAGGACTGAGGAGTTCAGTTCTCATTAGACTGATGTTCTTCGGATAAACTTTGGCTTGGGTCACCTCTTCAAAAACGTATCAGAACTTTCCTCAGTCTTATCTTTGTATCCTTGAGAAATGTTTTGTTTCTTCTACCCGTTATTTGGGAATTTCTTTGGACTCCTAATTAGTGATGACTGGTCTATAGGCATACTCTAGAGACAAGAAGCTGTTCAAGAACCATTCCTACTGTCTACTACAGTTCTCATGGGATCTTCTTGGTGTGTTTGGCCCTCTGGGACAAACACCTGTTCCCTCAAAGCTTTAACTTAAGTGCACTTCTCTCTAACTGGAGTAATTACACCGTGTTTGAACTGGACTTGCAGTGACCACTTTGAGAAACTTTCGACACAATCATGATTGTCTATTTGAGCTATACATTAGAATGTAAAGGGGAAGAAATCCTCAGAGGGGATCATCTGCCTTATTGATCTAAAAGAGAGATTACTTTATTTAAAACAGGAGATTCCTTTTTACTTTAATGTGTTGGTGCCTAAGTGTTTTGGTGTCTGAGGTGTGCATGTGTGTGTGTAAATGAGGCAGAGACTGGTCTTCCTTGCACACCTTTCTTTCTGTGAGGAAAGAAGGTAATTAGCTTTTTACAGTGATGATTTTATATTTGAAGCCAGCTCTCTCTTATGTCTTCTTTTCCTTTCTCTCCATTTTCAACTTCTCTCAGAAAACTTTGGAGATTAATGGGTCACACATTATTAAGGTTCATTTTTTTAAAAGAAGACTCTTTTACCATATAAGAGTAATTTAATTTTAGCTTATAGAAACTCTACATATTTTTCTCTGATCTTATTACCTCATAAAAAATGTTAGCTTAATATTTTAGGTAAGGCAAGATAGGGGTATAATTTCTCATGATTAAAATTTGAAAAAAATTCTGTATTAGCTCTATGGGCCCAATAAGTTATTATTGTAACTGCAAATTATTTAATTTTTTAAAAATACAAAATTGTGCTTAGTCCAATGAAATTTTAATTATGAATATCCTTTAATCTTATGAGCCTTGTAAAATTGTAAGAGCTTAATGCATTGGTAAATTTCGTAATTTCTAGACCTTTAGTTAGCTTTAAACCTTAAACTAATATTAGGTTAGGCTAATTGGTAAATAATATATGTATACTTCAACCATTTCTAAGTAAGAATAAAAAGTTCAATAACTGTTCAAGAAACATGCTCTTTCTAGTGTGTTCTTCTGACTTTGGAAGGAAGAAAAATTTACTCATATGATTAGAATGATGAAACTCAAGTCTTGGTGAATATTTAAAATAATACTTTTAGAGGAAAAAAGGATTTAAATCAGGCTAATTGTACACTCTGATTATATAGCAACCAACTAGATTTCTTAGAGGATAGGAAATGTTAGCAGTAATCAGTTAACATCAATATTATGTACATTGAAATTTTAATTTCTATCACTCTACCTTCATGTCTTCAACTTTTACAAACCAACTCAATAAATAATGGTGGTTATTGTTTATTAAATTTTAACTGGCTTTTCTTTAATCCCAGTTTAAATTCTTAAAGTAAATATCATTGGATGATTCCATTACTAATCAGTTTGACCTTCAAAATGGAGAATTAATTCAACTAAATTGTGTAAATGTCTTTCTTTTCGAGCATATCATATTGATTTGTTTTTAAGATGGTCATAAAAGAACATATATCTTTTTAGCAGTTTGTGATGTGTTCATGAATATTTCATTTTGTAATGCTTTAAAGGAATACATTTACAAGACAGTAGCTCTGAAGGCATGTTAGTAATTGCCTGTGCTAAATCCCTCACTTTCCTAATGAGGTAACGGGATCAGAGACACTCAGGGACTCACCTACAGTAATCGGTGAACACATGGTGGAGCTGGGCTTGTATCCATCCAGGCTTTACCACAAATCTAGCTCTTTGTGCATTGCATCAGAACCTATGAGCTGAACCAAGTCAAACACCCCCATTTAATTCCCGATTACATGTGGGTTATAGTTCAACAAAAAAAATGTTTATCCTGAATAAATAATCAGCTGTTCCAGAAGAGGCTGCTTCTCTTGCTACAGTACCAAGCAGTTTCTGCTGGCATTTTGATGTCTCTGGAGACATAAGATAGAGTCCACTGGGTGGAGAAGATAGAGGATCCTGAAACTCACATCATCTGTGTCTACTAAAGACCTGAAACTTCTCCATCACCTAAGATTCTGTCAACCACCCATATATACTTCACTAAGCTACTGGCATGTGATGGTTCGTCCAGCTGGACCACCGCGTTCATCCTTAGCATTAGAGCCCGATGAATCACCCCCTGCCTGTAGTTTGATATCTCAGCCACCTCATCTCGCAGGCTCCAGCTCAGAAACTTTCAATGACATACCTTTATCTACTGAAGTTTTAACTTTTTGATCTGACATTCAGGATATGGCCCTGGCTGTCTTTTTTTTTTTTCTTTTCTTTCCTTTCTCCCTCCCTCCTTCCCCTTCACAAATGATTATCACACATTGTAAAAGCCTCTACACTAAGTGCTGGGAATATGCTGATGAGTAAGACAAATTCCATCCCTGCCTTTCTAGAGTACGCAGATAAAAGAAATAGACCAATAAGAAATTCCCGTCATGTGTGATAAGTGCTTTGATAGAAAAATATGGGAATGAGGAGAGGATGCACAGGGAACCCCAACCAACTGAATAGTGTGATTCCCCTGGAGAAATAAACCTGGGTTTATTTATTTATTTTTTTAAGGATTTATTTATTTATGTGTGTGTGTGTGTGAGAGAGAGAGAGAGAAAGCGTGTGCTCGCGCCATCAGGGGGAGGGGCATAGGAAGAGGGGGAGAGAAAAATCTCCAGCAGACTCCCAGATGAGCGAGGGGCCCGATGCCAGGCTCCATCTATGGACCCTGAGATCATGACCTGAGCTGAAATCAAGAGTTGGACACCTAACTAAGTGAACCACCCAGGTGCCTCAACACCTGCGTTTAAATATTAATCAGCAGAAGAAAGGGCTTGACTTAATATGCATCTTAGTGTCTCGCATATAGTTGATACTTAATTCTAGCTATTATGAGTAATTTCCTTCATACACACTGGCTTTTATCCAATGGATTTCACTTTCCTGAAGGCTAATCATCCTGTGCTTTTCTCTCTCTGTTTCTCTGCTTATTCTGCTTCCTCTGTCCGGAACTTTTTTCTCTTGTTCCTACCTATCTCTGCATGTCCAAGTCATACTTCTCAGGATCTGTGAAGCCTTCTCGATTGCCGTCTGGATAGAGTGATCTCTCTCTTCTCAACTCCTACGACACTTCATTTTAGAACAAACCATTTTCAAACGTGTTTGATTTCTTCTCTATATGCCCACTGGCGATGACGGGTCCTATCATGTTTTATAACCTTCATTTATACACTAACCCACTTTTTGAGTGAATTCTGAAGTTAGTTTTAAATATCGTAGGTAGCTGCTGCTCTTAATTTTCACATACGTTTGGATTTGGAGTTGGAGATACCATTATGATTTTTTTTGTGTTTAATAAATCACACTTGTACCCATAAAGACATGGGTTTGTTTGTGATTTAGCAATTCTGTAGCAATTCATCATATCAACAAATTCTCTATTGCATTATTTTCTTCTCCTTGGGGAAAATGATTTAGTGATAAACGAGAATACTAGAAATCAATACTGTTTGCAAGTTCTAAAAGGAAATGCACATTTTAAAAAATTGAGTAAGGATATTTCTCTGTCTCTACACACACACACACACACACAGAGTGTTCTCAGTAATTCTCAATACTCAGTTCTGTCTCGATTTTCTGTCTCGGCAGCATTTTCAGCATGTTCTGCACGTGGAATGTGCTCTTGTTAAGGAAGCCTGTTCCTACCATCCGGCTTCATTTCTACCAACTAATATGTTCCAGAATGTTTGTTTATTACAAAACAAGCTGGATTAAATCCAGAGCATTTACCAAGAAATACTCCTTGATCATCTTTTTTCCCTGAGGAGGGTATAAGTGCATTACAGCACTAAAAACAGGAAATACATTGGAAATTGCTGAAAATCAGTGTGGGAAAATAATAACACGAAATATTATTCCCTTAAAGTTTTTTTTTTTTCTAAAGATCATGCTGCAGGGAAGGTAATACTAAAAATATTTCTCATCTTGAATTTAATTATTACATTATTCCTTCAGAATGATAAACTTACTTTAATAAATGCAAACTCTTCTCTTCCCTGGGGCAAAAGGAAAGATCGGGCATAAAATGAGACAATTTATGGTTAAAGAAAGTTTTTTTCCTAATTAGACACGTGCCACGTTAGGTATTCAAAATATAGGGAAGCCTGATATTACTACTATACACACTCTTGGTCTTTCCTTTCCTTTTACATCTGGGGAGCTCTAGCCTGTGTTTGTCTGGGCATGAGATATTCCTCTTGCGCCCTTCACAAGTTTCCAAGCAACCGCTCTCTTGCCCAGATGCACCAGCAAAAACGCTTCCTTCTTCCAAAGTTAGGCTTTGCATGTTTAAAAAATTTGCATTAACAAGACCGTGCAAAGTTTGAGGGAAGCCAGGGCCAGTCTCTGGGGGAATCATCATCAATGGTGTTTGTCCAGTTTCCAGCATTTACCCATTGTCTTCATGAGCTCAGATATATCCAGCTAGTCCTCTGGGGCACACCGAGGTCCATGCCCCTTGCGTCAGATGGATAACAACAAAGCTTACTACTTCCTCCTTCTTGTTGGCAATAATACTATGACATCGTGGGTCCGATGCTAGGTATATATTAAAATGCATGGAAATGTTTGTGTATATGTTATAATGAAAAAGACATCTCCATTCAGTCCCAGCTAAATCCCCTACAGTGTTCTGTTTAGCACATCTGGGGGAACTACTCATCATGGCAACAGACAGCATGGCTCCATTCTTCCTACCCTCCCATCCTGAGTGCAGCTGTGCTGAGTTCCTTCTTCTTAACCTGCTTCCCTGTCCGTCAGCTACTTCCGCCGACCGGTCTTCTCTCCCAGACCATCCCTGACATGGCTGTGAAGCGACCCATATACAGCTTTACTTTGTACCTTTTAACAATGTCTCATTCCTTCCCCCTCCTTCCCCTTCCACGGTGGGGTCTCTGTGACTCTCACTCCTCATTCATTTCCCCCAAGGGGCTGCACACTCGCTCTCTTTCTCCTGGAACATGGGACATTTGGAATATTTGGACGCTGGGTGCCTCCTTAATCCTGTTGTTAAGTTTGAGGGGTTTATCTGGTGATGCCTTTCCTCTTTCACTTATGAAACTATTTTGCACACGTTGTTATAACAGTTTGAGGAACATTGTGGGCTTTATGGTCTCTCAGATGGGTCAGAAAAGACTCTGGATTTCCTTGCGTCATCCTATCTGGACAAAGTGATTTCCCCACAGACTCCTCAGCACAGGCTTTGCGTTGCAAGAACACATTCCCCACTGTTGTGTACACAATGTCAGTACTGTGCACTGCAGTGATGGGCTACTTTCTGTTGCACCAGCTAGCAATGACACGTCACAAATAGCTATGGAGCACCTGCTGCATGCAAGGCGTTGTGTTCCTACTGGATGTTGTGCAAAGATGATAAGAAATGATTCCTGTTCCCAGTAGTGACTAGAGGAGGCAGAAGCATCCGCAACTAGCTGGGAATCAGATTGGACTCCATCTTCATTTTTTCTTCCATGTTGCTTTTTGTTGAGGCGCTTGGTTTTTATCACAGTAATTACAAAAGACATAGCTTTGGGGCACCTGGGTGGCTCAGCCAGTTAAGCATCTGCTCAGGTCATGATCTCAGGGTCCTGGGATCCAGTCCCGCATCGCGCTCCCTGCTCAGCGGGGAGTCTGCTTCTCCCTCTGCTCCTCCCCCTGCTCCTGATCTCCCTCTCTTTCTCTTTCTCATGCTCTCATGTATTTGAGAGAATACATAAAATCTTTGAAAAAAACCTCAAAAGACATAGCTTTGTAGAGATACAACAATATCTAAAGAAATGTAGCACAATCTGATACTGAATGTGGGAACTAACTGTAGTTTGCAGGGTGACTGGCAGATGCCCAGCAGCACCGTGTTTCCCTTGAACATTTACAATATCCTGCAATAATCCCGTGAGTACACTGTGGTACCCGGGGATGTGTTAAGGCACATTTTGGGAACTGTGGGTATTTTAAGTACAATCAAATGATCATCTATCCATGATCTCACAAGTCTTAAAAAAGTGCTGCTTTTGTTGGTGCTGCTGTTTAGTAGCAATTTGCCAGTCTAAGCGTGCCATTCTGACCGTGTTTACCCTACATGCTTTTATTGACTTACGATACTTATTTCTCCATGCATGATCCTTGGAGGAAGCCCATTGCTACTGTTGAGTGTTAGGTCAGAAAGCTGCACACTGCATTTTATGCACACAACTGTGAAAGAAGAAGGGGTTTTTGTTGGAGATTCCTAGTAAAAATGGTCTAACAGGCTTTTTGTTTTTTTACAGTGGCTAACTACTTTTAGATTTCAGTTAGACAAATGAAGAAGAGTAGGAGTGAAGATCCAATAGTCCTCCAGTGTGCTTGATGTCACACACACACACACACACACACACACACACACACACACACAGAGAGAGAGAGAGAGAGAGAGAGCGCCCTCCAGTCCTCTCCCTTTGCCGTCAGCCTCTGTCACTGTGATGGAGACGCTGCTCTATCCAGGGTAGGGTCTTGACCTCACAGAGATGGGAAAACTTGAGCCATTGCTGCAGAAGAGGGTCAAGGGGACACCTTGTTTTCTTCCTTAATACCTCAGCCACCCACTTCCCTCGAGTCCCTGCAGGTCAGTCTTGGAATAGGAGTCCCCCGTGGCCACCTGCCCCACCCTGTTTCCCACCGAGCTCCTGGTCTGTGAACATGACTCCTAGCACATGCTTTCTGGCAGTAGCTCTTCTAATCTTTATCATATAACTCACAAGGGTCTTCTGAAGAATGGGCATTTATTCCTTTTCTTGCTTTTATGGACACCTGCTCTCTCCAGTAGATGTATAATGAGTGGTAGAATTTAATGATGGTAATATAATTCTCATACTCAATATTAATGTGATTCACCTGCTTGCGATCATAACTGGCAGATGATAGCACATTATTTGGGGCTGAGTGAAGATGAGCTCCCAGGTTCTGCATTACATTAGACCATATTATTTCCTACGGGCTAATTATTAAGGGCAAGATAAAAATAAATACCAACGTGCACACGAAATTCTGAGTCCCTTAGAGTATAATTTCCTATAGGTTACAAACCATGTTACTTGTAATAATAAATTTTAGAATCGAACATATGCGAGGCTAAGCAAAATCTAACAAGTTTCTCAACTACAGGAATTCTCAGAGCCTTTAATATGTTCGTATAAATGGCCAAGCTTCTAAAGGAGGTCATAATGCTCAATGTTTCCTAATTTATTCTAGAAACTTTTACTTACAAAAGCAAACCTGGCTGACGTTCACAGAATATATGTTGAAAGCAGTGTTCTCTTGAAGTCAAGCCCTGCTGTTAGAAGCCAGACGTTTGGACCTTCTCTGGTTCCCCTGGGCTACTTTCTCCTCAGTGAAATGGAGATAATCACACTATTAGTTAAACACTAGGGAGACCCGTTGTGCCAACTGAATTTACACAAGCACGGAAAGGCAAATTAACATAAACGTAACATTATTTTCAGCTGTACATCTTACACAGAACCCATTCTTATCCACTCTTTACAAAAGCGTAATTGTCGTTTTATAATCTATAAACTTTGCTTGCAGATAAAAGGCTAGGTTTTCAAGGAGCAGCTTTTCACTGCATCCTGAAGAAGCCACAGTACAAACATTATGTGTGCAACTTGCTGGACTTGGCAATTCCCCTCCAAGGTCAGCTCAAATGGCGGCTTGGGTCTGAGAAAAGGAAAACTCTCAAAAAATGATGTCCAAATATAGTGTCTCTCAATCCTTGAAACATTACTGATCAGTCAGAGATTGACACTGCTGATAATTTCGCATGTTTCATTAGAATGTCATTTACACATGTAATGACTCACTGTAGAAAATAACCTGGTGTTACTCCAGGAATCAGACTTGACACCCTTATCGTGTGAAATTCTAGAAGCTGAAAACAGCTCATTTTACACCTGAGTAGCCTACCCACAGGTTGCTGAGTAAACTCTGCTTATGTGTAGAGAAAAGACTGTTCAGGTGTGAAAATTTTTAAGTGTGCAAGAACAATGAAATATAGGTATGAAAGTGTTTATAAAGAGAAACTTTGACAGACATGAATCAAGAAACATTTCTGTATAGTTTTTATAAATTGTGGTAAAATACACAAAATGTATAATTTACCATTTTAGCAATTTAAAAGAATATATTTATTTTAGAGAGAGAGCACTCGCGCGTGTGAGTATGGGTGCACGGGCAAGTAGGGGGAGGAGCAGAGGGGGAGGGAGGGAGAAAGGGAGGGAGGTAGAGGGAGAAAGAATCTCAAGCAGACTCCACACTGAGCCTGGAGCCCGACAAATCGGAGGCTCAAGCAACTAAGCCACCCAGGTGCCCCCCGTTTTAGCACGTATCAATACTCCATTCCTTTTACGACTGAATCACATTCTATTGTGTGTATGTACAACTTTTGTTTATCCATTCATCTACTGATGGATGCTTGCGTTGCTTCCCCTTTTTGGCTATTGTGAGTTGGGTTGTTATAAACATGATACAAGTTTTTGTTTGGACACCTGTTTTCGATTCTTTTAGGTATATATACGGGAGTAGAATTGCTGGGTCATAGGGTAATTTTATATTTAACTTGTTGAGGAATCATCCAATTATTTTGCATAGAGTGTGCACGACTGTATATTCCCAACAGCAAAGTATGAGGTTTCCAATTTGACCACATCCTTGTCACCATTCAGTATTTTCCATTTTTAAAAATTGCCATCCTAGTAGGTATGAAATGCTGCCTCACCGTGGTTTTGATCTGCATATCTCTAATGACTAATGACACTGAGCATCTTTTCATATGCCCGTTGGTCATTTGCATATCTTCTTTGAAGAAATGTCTACTTGAATCCTTTTCTCATTTTAGTTGGGTTGCTTGCTCTTTGTTGTTAAGTCCATTTTGTTTCAAAAAAAGAGAGATTTAGTGCCAGTTGTTTTTGGACACTGGGGTAGGTGGAATGGTCTCCCAAAGATGTTGATTTCCTAATCCCCCCAAACCTGTGAGTATGTTACCTTACACAGAGAGACTTCGCAGATGGGATTAAGGTAGGGATCTTAAGATGGGATGATTGCCCTGGATTATTTGGATGGGCCCAGTGTAATGGCATGGGTCCTGAGAAGAGCCAGGTGGGAGTGTCAGGGTGGGAGGAGATGTGGCAATAGAAGCGGAGGTTGGTTTGGTGCACTTTGACCTTGGGCCATATGCCAGGTGGCCTCTAGTAGCTGGAAAAGGCAAAGAAACAGATTCTCCCTTAGAGCTTCACAAAGGAATATAGCCCAGCCATCATGTGGATTTGAGCCCCGTACAACTCATTTTTGGCCTCTGACCTCCAGAGCTGTAAGATTACAAATTTGTCTTGTTTTGAGCCACTAAAGTTGTGGTCAAATTTGTTACAATAGCAACAGGAAATTGATACAGATCCAGTACTTTTGAGGACAGGAGATATATTTTAAAAATATAATAAAACCATTTAAAGCTCATTGGGAAAAGGTGAGAGAATGATTTCAATAGACTCTAGCATAAGGCAAATCAGTTGTAAGTCCACTAAGACCCTCCAGTGAGCATAGGATGATTCCCAACCTGCAGATCACTCTATGAGCCATTTGAATAGAAATGTATTACTTAGATGCAATAGTTTTGATGCACATATGTGTTCGCAGAGAAACAGTAACTAGTAGAAAGGATACCTACTAAGCTAAGGATTTATAATAAATTTTTTTTTGTAAAATCCACTTAATGCTCAGTAGAGGTCAGTAATGGAGCATGGCAGAAAAAGATAAAGACATGAAAACAAGTATGAAGAATTTGGGGACCTATGAAGATTTTTATGTACGATTCTCAAAATTAAGTTAGAGACATACCTTGTTTTAAATATATATGTATTTAAAAATATATAATAAGTACAAAATAAAATATATATATATTATATATAATATATAAATGTTTTATTATATTTATTTTATACTAAATATATATTTGAAATGGGCATATCTTTGTTTTGTTTTGTTTTTTTGTCATCTTTATGGAAGCATAATTCCATAAAAGTCACTTCTTTTAAATTAATGATTCAATGGGTTTTGACAAATGTATGTACCCATGAAACTATCACCACAATCAAAACACGGAACATTTTTATCATCCCCAAAATTTCACTTGGTCTTCCCCTCAATTATTCTCTACCCCCATCTCCCAGCCCAGGCAACTGCTGACCTGCTTGCCAGCACTATGGATTAGATTTGTTCTTTCCAGAACTCATGTAGATTCAATTGTATTTTACCTTCAATTGTATATCTTAAATGATATTTTAAATGTGATAGGAGACCCATCCCTTAAATTATGGCAAAAATCCTAGGTGAAATATAGAGTAAATTCTTGATAGGAATAATTTCCTCTGAATTCTTATTTAAGGGTTCTATTAAATTCCTTTAAAAATATATTCATCTTGCTAAAATAGCTCTTACTCTAAAGCAGTTTTTTTCCTTCCTATAAGTAAGAGAATATTTTAAAAGTTCTATTCATATTTTAATAGGTTTGATATTTTCCTTTTCTTTCTTTCCTTCTTTTTCTTTCTTTCTTCTCTTTTTCTCTCTCTTTCTTTCTTTCTTTCTTTCTTTCTTTCTTTCTTTCTTTCTTTCTTTCTTTCTTTCTGATATTTTCCTTTTCATTTCATGTTTCCTGATGAAGAAATCACTTGGTTACTTTAGAATCCAAGTTGCTGGTTATTTTTCCAGCGAGCAGTCATGGTTGTTTACAGAGCAGATGTGGATTATAGGTAAGCAGAGCAGAACATTTTGGAAGGATTCCCAACTAGGGTACATGAAGAAGATTTTCAACCGAGCCCTGATATTTCCCAGGAGATAACTGCTTAAAAGTTAAGAAAAATACTCTAGTAATGAGCCAGATACATGGTCTCCCTTATGACTGTACTATCCTGATAGAGTAGAATTGTAAAATTTGTGCACCTTGTGTTTGCACATATTTCCTCTCTATATCTTCCAGTTTTAGTAAATCTGAAATATTGGCCTTTGCTGGTTTTAGCAGGGCTTGGGCAATTGAATCTAGAGAAGGGGATATAACGTATGTATCACACAGGGCATGATTGTGAACTCGTTCTAAAATTCTTTCTCTGCAAAGCTGTACATATTTTACCTCTGATTTCTTTTGATCATCTTAATAAAGGAATTCTTAAAAAAAGAAAATATGTGCACATGGACTATTAGGTATTGCACCATTTTATCACTGTTTGCCAAAGACTGTCATTCAGGGTAAGGGTGGAGGGCCAGCAGCTTCCCTAAACTGAGAACTGTGAGTGCCAACACAGTTCTAGAAAGTCATCAGCAAAACATATCTAATTAACAGACCATGGACAAGGGCCTTTTTATGTGCTCATCAAATAAACAGAGTTGACTCCTCTGGGCCCTTGCTGAGAAATCAAAGCCGCTTTCTGTAAATGGACAGGTCTAAAAGGTAATCTGAAAATTCCAGCTTCTGAGAAAATGACCATTTCCCACATTAAAAGTCAGTAATGCTGACGCTGAGAAAGGCAACGAACACGAAAACATTAGTTGAAGTAGACTGAGACACATGGATGACTGAAATGGCAAGTAAGAAACTGGCAGTTCTGAGCAGGCCGGCCTGAACAGGGGCCGCATAAGGCTAGAGCTGCACCTGCAGGCCAGCAGTAATCCAGGTGATGGGCTCGATACACAGCCTCATTCCTGGGTGGTGGTTCCGGTGGGTCAACCTATCCTGTGGGTAGGCAGCTGATGCCAAAACTTCTCTTTTGGAAAATTATGGCTCCTGACAGTCTCTTCTCTGGTTGCCAACCCAGCTGGAGAGTGGATGACCCATGCTTTTTTCCCCTTTGCAAGCTGGGTGAAAGGGCCTTCTGCTCTCAGTAGACATGGCTCAATGGAAGGCAAGAGGAGCATGGTAACGGTGGGGAAACCGTCTAGGCTACGGGGCCTCCCAACGTCGTAGCACTTCCATTTCTGTTCCTTTAGATTTTCCCCAAGAACTCTGTGGCACTCAGTTCTCCTCAAAGTACTTTCCTGCACGCTATTTGGAGGCAGCTTTAGTGAGTGAACAATTTCCACTTTGGTCCACAGATCTCAGGGCTCCGTGGGGGATTTCTTAGCATCCGGACGCTAGTTAAACCACACCAGCTGGGCTTGCCAAGTTTACTTATTAGGGATCTGAGTAATACTTAGATAAAAGGCATTTGCTGCTGAAAAAGAAAAAAGTTTGAAAAACACAAGTAAAGTGGGTAAAAGGCCTGGATTTGAATCCTGGCTCTACCACTATCCAAGCGTGTAATCTCATCTAAGCTTTCAATTATCTGTCTGTAAAGTGAGGGTAATAATGTTGCACAGGGTGTTCTGAGGATGAGTTGGCGATGAACATAAGACTTTTACTACAATGCCTAACACATAGTCAGCACTCAGTGTGCAGTGGTGCTTGTTATGCCATTGCTATTAGTTCAGCTCCAGAAATTGAGGAAGGCTCTGGAATGGTCTTCAGCATTCTGGGGTCACAGTGATCCCTGGGTGCGGTTTCAGCACAGAACAGTCTGGTTTGTAATGGATCCCTAGGTCCAGTTGTGGGCCCTAGATACTTGTGACCTGGGGTCCTTGTGGCAGTATTACTGTGAACAAAGTGGAATATTGGACAACTAGCAACTCAGTTTGGGAGGCAAGGAGGGCTTTTTCATGGAAGTGGGCTCTGGAGTGACACACTGGTATAGTATGCTTTAGTTACTTCTTTTTTTTAAAAAAAATATGCTATTTATGAACTTGAGAGAGAGAGAGAGTGCACGTGAGAGAGAGAGAGCATGGGTGGTGGGGAGGAGCAGAGGAAGAGGGAAAAGCAGACTCCCCACTCAGCAAGGAGCCCAATGTGGGGTTGGATCCCAGGACCCCGGGATCATGACCTGAACCAAAGGCAGACGCTTAACTGACTGAGCCACCCAGACGTCCCTGCTTTAGTTACTTCTTTTTTGATAAATAAGCTGGTAAGCAGGTATGATCAAAAACTATCCCAGCAGCCTGCAAGAACTAAAAAAAGCATAGAGAAATCATTTCAGGATACTTCTTTGTTTTGTGAATTATATTTAATGAAAACCGATGAATTCATAGTATTATTTACAGATGCGCTAGCAGCTACCATACTTTATTCTTTACTTCCGTTGTCGTCCTCATGCTCACAACACATGCAAGGCAGCATTGTAAATATGAAGACCCTGCCCAAAATCTGAAGTGAGACTAGTCAAGTCTGGATTAGGACCCAAGTCTGTACCAAACCCTTGGTTCTCCCAGAAAATGTCAAAATCCCTGAGGTTGAGAGCCCTTACTCTGGGGACAGATGCTCTGGGTATCTGCTTACATGGGACCTTTTGGGGCACTTTCTCTGGTACGTTGTTTTTGAAGTTCCCTCCTTTTGGGAGGTTTGACCAAATGTGGGCATCAGCCAGGTTACAGACCACAGCATCTTCTTCTGGTTTAGTGGTGGCTTGGTGAAAAGGAGAGAAACTGCTCTGTTCATTTTCTCCCACTTATTCCTCTTCTTTGTGGCCCTCATTTGAAATGATAGGAAACAGGGGCACCTGGGCGGCTCAGTAGGTTAAGTGTCTGACGTTTGATTTCGGCTCCCTTTTTGATCTCACGGTCCTGGCATCAGGCTCAGTGTCAGGCTCCACGCTCAGTGAGGAGTCTGCTTGAGACTCTCTCTCTCTGCCCCTCCCCCTGCTCACTTTCTCTCTCTCTCTCTAAAATAAATAAACACATCTTTAAAAATAAAATAAAATGATCAGAAATACTCTTAACCCAGAACATCAAAATTCTAGAGCCAAGGAAATATAAAGTTATGTTTGAACAATCCCTGTGGCATATCTCTGCTAGTGTCTTCCTAAGAATGATTTCACCATAACATTATGATAGAAAATGTTAAAATTTTAAATTAAAAAGGGAATATGCACTCTGAGAGATGCACTTAGTGAGCCATGCTCTCTCCTTTGTTGTTGACACAGAGGTATGATGTCTCTATAGGAAGATAATTTGCCACAGAGTGACTCACTTTTTTTCTAGGGAAGTTTTCAGCCTCTATTGCTTCTGGAGAGTGGCAGTCAATAGGTAAGACTAAATGGCAAACTTAGTGCTCAGTTCAAAGCTAAATCCTGATCTGGGTTTGCAAGTGAATTATTCAGGAGGGAGCTAGCTGATGGCCTGGAGAGAAAGCTGATGAGCAGGGAAGAGCAGAATAGTGATCTGCACTGCCGCGTGGCATGGCAGACTGCCACTGGCCCAGCAGCTGGCTCTGCAGGTGCAGTGATCGTGGCGGGGAAAGAGCCCTATGAGGCAGCAGCCACCAGGGGTAGCTTTGTGGTCACACCATCTCTGGAACTTTGGAATTCTGGAAGGGTTTTGTTGTCATTTTTATCGGGGGCCCCAACCAGATAATGAAAGTTCCCACTAAAGAAGAACTTGAAATAACTATTATTTCCAAAGTATATAGAAAATTCATGAGATAAGATTGCCCAGAGAAGAAGACTGTAGACCCAGGTCAAAGGACACTCACCTTGCAAAGAGCACACAGAACCAAGTAAACAGACAAGGCTACTCCTGGGATAATAAATAACAATGAAATCAATTGGTCAAGAGCTTCCTGGAAGTCACTGTTGAGCCTTTGCACATATAAAGTCTAGTAACTTATTACAAATAGTAGTAAAGGGAGGTGTTCAAGATCATGTTTCAATTATTCTTCCATCATGTGAATGATCATTTTGCATATTTTCTTTTCTTTAAAATATACCAAGTTGAAGCACTGGTCTAAAGAACCCCTTTCTTGAAGAAGCAGAGTCCTAGGCATTGTGTGTCCTGGGAATCTAGTCTGATTCAATAAGTGGGTGGATATGAAGAGAGGCATTCCTCTGTGGCCTGTACTGCATAAACCCAGGGTGGGTGAGCCAAGTAGTAGGTTCATGGGGAAGAATTTCAAGTGAAAATCCAATAGGCCACCCAACTGATTTGTGGGAGACAGCTAGAAAAAAGAGAAGATCCAGACTCTTAGGAAAATGGATAAAAGCAAGTGGATTCTAAGCAGTGGCTGGTTGGGGGAGCCTGAGAAATCCCTTGAACCTGAGAGAGTAGCTGTGATAGAGAACCAGCATGGAATGTTGCAGTGATCTACTGTTGGGCAAATGACACCCAACAGGGCAACAGTGATGGATTATTTCTCATGATTTTGCTGGTGTGCAATATGGGTGGTTCCTTTGTTGATTGTGACTGGCTTTGATTGGGGCCTCACTCACATGTCTGGCAGTTGATGCTGGCTGTTGACTAGGGCAACTTGGTTCTCTTCATGTGACCTCTCATTCCCTAGTAGGTTAGACCCAGATTCTTCACAATGTATTGGCTTCAGTCTTCCAAGACAGCAAGATCAGAATTTGCAAAATCTTTTGAGGACTCCATTTTGAAATTGATAAAATGTCTCTTACTTTATGCTCAATTGGTCAAAAAACCTTACAAAGTCAGATTCAAGCAGGATTACATTTTCAGATTTTTCCCCAAACTACCTGTAAGGGAGGATTTCATCCTTCCAGAAATCAACTTAATTTTTCTTCTTTTTTTTTTTCGGGAATAATCTGAGTTCAAAGAAAGGAAAAGTCAGTGCAGGGAGTTCTTTGTTCTTGTGGGAAACAGCTATAACGTTCTGGGACATCTCCTAGAGAAAGGAAATGTCCAGTGATTGCTCAGAACTATGGTAAGCCAAATGTGGGTCATCCCTGACATTTGCCAAACTCAAGAGTTAATGGCAAGTCAGTCCATCCAAGCAACTGTGCCCTAAGCCTGCACTTCTGGAGCAATCTCATACGTATCTGGAGCCACAGCCGATTTCCTGAGTACGGCTGTGAGGAAGGAGCCTCCTGCACTGGCACATCTCATTGGTGCAAACATGCCATCTGTCGCTTGTCTGGCCCACAATTACCCCTTCAAGTATGCCAGCATGGGACGGGATACAGAAAACAGAGCCTGGTTATGCTCACTCCTTTGTTAAGCAGAAATAGCTGGCAGGGTGCCACCCACTCCACTGTGAACCACCAGGGTTTAAAGCAAGCAAAAATCTCACAGTCTCTCAAATCTCGTGCCTTGTGTTGTCTAAAGAAGTCTTAGAAAATGTACTGTCAGCTGGCACCATGGAGATCGAAGTGGATTTATGACTTTTAAAAATGAGATTACAACTCAGATGGTAATAATTTAAATAACCTCCTGTTTCCACAACACTTAATTGTGGAAATATCAAAGATTACTGAACATCCTTTGAGAAGCCTTGCAATATTTTCCTGAGGCAGGTGGAGAACAAACACATTCGTTACAGGTGCTCAGATGATCCACTGTGCTGGATTATGTTGAGAAGCACGCGGTACATTTCTTGATCTACCCGTGCACTCACACACCCTGCTCTGATGTCAGGATCCACCCTGAGTGGGTACCCATCTCCTGTGAAATAGCAACTGCGTTTTCCACAGCCTCTCAGAACATCCCACGGTGCTACCTAAACAAATCCTGGAGTAATTAGGCAGTTCTAATGTAAATGTTTAATAGAGGCATAGGATTCTCATCTGATTACTTTGCTGCTGCGGAGAAAGAGGATCTAATTTAACATTAAGTCTGTAATTAGCGAACAGTGCTCTTTTGCTAGGGTAAACTAAACCCCTTGCATTTTGATAATGACTTGTATTCAGAATTGAAATTAAGCTAAGCTAAAAAAATCATAACTTTACCTGAGGGTAGCACACTAAGTCAATGTCGTGTAGACTGTTGACAAAAGTAAATCTAAATTTCAATGTTCTGGAGGTGCCTGGATGGCTCAGTCGGTTAAGCATCTGCCTTTGGCTCAGGTCGTGATCTTAGGGTCCTGAGATCGAGTCATGTGTTGGGCTCCCTGCTCAGTGGGGAGCTTGCTTCTCCCTTTGCCTGTGCTCCCCCTGCCTGTGCTCTCTCTCTCTCTGATAAATAAATAAATAAATAAATAAATAAATAAATAAATAAATCTTCTGCTCTTTCCATCTTATTTATTTATTTACTTACTTCTGCTTGTTGACTTATTTAAATGACCTTGTGGAAAATATGAGTAGATACTAGAGAGTCCATATATTTTATTAATTTAAGAGAACTGTGGCATACATAATGCAAATAGGCACTGATGTTCATTTTCATGTGGGCCCCTCCATATAGAACAAAAAGACTCTCGATCTTTTATTTTTCAAGTAGAGGTTTGGCTAGATTTGTGCCTGCAAGTTCCTGGACATTTACTCCCAGGGGCTGCTATAAGATTTTTATGGATGACCAGAACCTCTCTGTTCTCTTGGGATCTGGGTCTGCAGACTCGGAGCTGAGCAGAGTCTGTTCTCCTTTTCTGTAGTTACTGGTAAAGACAGACCTAGGATACCATCGTAGGAAGGACTGGATGAGGTACAGTGGGTGGGCATGGTCATCGTAGATGGAAGATCAAGGAACTGAGAGACCAGGGTGCTATAAATGAAAATTTCCAAGAATTAAGTCAGGAGAGAATCTCAATCCTAAGGGAGAATGACACTGATCCAGGAGCTAGAGGCATTGAGATATGTAGGATAAGGGGGGGGTCCATGGCTGACAGCAAAAATGAGGAGTTCCAAGTGTTATTTTATGACGTGATCTTCAAAGCTGGAAGGTTTTGGAGAAAAGGGAAGGAGAATGGTCTAAAAGTGGTAAGGAGGAAGGAGAAAGGTATCTATCCCATCCCCAAGTGGAACGGTACAAGGATGGTAGGAAAAAAGCAGCCATTTCTTAAAAGTGTTACAGGGGAGGTAGTATCTTTATGAGAACCAGGCTTTTTGTCCTATAAAGGTGAAAGGAATGAAGGTGAGAATGTGCAGGATTTTGCTGATAATGGATGATGAGTTCTGAAGGGCACAGTGCAAGGATTTCTGGAATTAGACGTAGAGAGAGGTGAGAGAAGGAAAACAACAAGGGGCTGTGTGGCTTGACAGGGACTGGGGACTGGAGGATGGATGCGGGGTGACGGGATTTTTAGTGTTGACTAGCAAGGAGTAAAAAAGGCATAATGAGTTTAGTTATGGGTAGTTGAGGCAGAGTGCTGTGGGTGATAGAAGAGTGCATTTCAGGAGCTCCCTCTTTAGTCCTGATTAGGGGTATGAGATCCAAGGGAGGAGACCCCTGTTCCACTTACAGTCTCTGTTGATGGAAGAGAGGTGTGTGTCATCTCTCTTTTCTATGGATGAAAAAGAAACTTCTGGGGAAGGTTGATATACTCCATACAACCAGAGCTTTCCAGCCCTGATGAGAGAGAGAGAAGGCTTACACATGCAAGGCCCTGGCCCAGTGCTCTCGTCTATTTAAGATTGGGATATTAGGCTCTACTGCCACAATTGTCCAGAATTTGAGTTCTTTTTTAAAATTTGCAGAGACATAAAATATTTAATGGATGAAGAATCTAAGAAAATTTCAAGTTCAACTCGCAATTTCACAAGAGAGAAAACTGAGGCTGAGTAGGACTGAGAGCCTCAGCTGAGTTTTTTCTAATGATAATGAGGACTGTATGGGGCGCCTGGGTGACTCAGTTAAGCATCTGACCCTTGAATTCACTCAGGTCATGATCTCAGGGTTGTGAGATCAAGCCCCCTGTTTGACTCCATGCTGGGCATGGAGCCTGCTTGGGATTCTCTTTCTCCCTTTCTCTCTGCCCCTCCCCACTCTTAAAAAAAAATGAGGATTGATGGGACGCCTGGGTGGCTCAGTCGGTTAAGCATCTGTCTTTGGCTCAGGTCATGATTCCAGGGTCCTGGGGTCAAGTACTGTGTGGGGCTCCTTGCTCAGCAGGGAGCCTGCTTCTCCCTCTGCCTGCCACTCCCCTGGCCTGTGAGCTCTCAGTCTCTCTCTCTGACAAAGAAATAAATAAAATCTTTTAAAAATTAAAAAAAAGGGGGATTGTAACTGTTTTCTACCCTATGACCTCTTAAGTACCAACTACACCGTGCTGATGCTTAGATGCTCGTAGTTTTAATTAAAAAACGAAACAAAGCAAATCTTTTCCAGTCAGAATAATATCCAGACTATTACTCAAATTAAAAGTTTTTATTTTTTAACTTGTGTCTGGGGAACAGGAATAAAGAGTTTGCGATGTTTCAAGTGTTTTTTCACAAACTATGAAAGGCCATTCATTCCACGGACGACAGTAGCATGTGTTTAAGAGAATACTCTTCCAGGGCACAAAGGCTGAGAGCAGAAAGTGAAGGTGAGGTTTCTATGGAGACCCTACCTTAAGAAGGTCTTTTAAGTTGCTCAGGGTAAAGGAAAGCCTCTCTTTCAATATCCCCGGAGGTAGAAAACGCATTAGGCAGCGAGGACTCCTGCAGTTTACATCAGTCTCTTCAGTCCATGGTTTTTGTTTTTTTGTTTTTTTTTTAAAGATTTTATTTATTTATTTGACAGAGATAGAGACAGCCAGCGAGAGAGAGAGAGAGAGAGAGAGAGAGAGAGAGAGAGAGAGAACACAAGTAGGGGGAGTGGGAGAGGAAGAAGCAGGCTCATAGCAGAGGAGCCCAATGTGGGGCTTGATCCCATAACGCCGGGATCACGCCCTGAGCCAAAGGCAGACGCTCAACCGCTGTGCCACCCAGGCGCCCCCAGTCAATGGTTTTTGAACTCTCTTTTGAGGAGCTCTTTTCGGGGGACCTGGAGCTGTAGACCACCTTTTTAGAACAGTAGTGGATAGCCCTCGACTGGCCGACTGTTATAGACCTGAGACACCAGGATAGTTATATTGTTAATGCTTTCATGTTAGAATGTTAGAATTGTTGGCATGTTTTCTTTGAAGATACCGTAGTTTGAGCTTATCTGCTACTCTTCAGGAGGGATTCAAACATATGGGGTAAAGAAGGATATAGGTTATCCAAGAATATAAGGATTATAAAGAATCAGATGGAAAAATTTATGCATGCTACATTTTAAATAATAGCTTTATTGACATATTTCACACACCATTAAATTCACCCATTTAAAGTGTAAAATTCGTGTATTAGTTTATGTATTATTTAGTATGACATTTAGTATATGTAATACATGGTGTATTAAAGATTTGTGCAATGATCACCACTGCCTAATATTAGAACATTTTCATCAGCCCCAGTAGAAACCTCATATCCGTTAATAGTCATTCTGCATATACTTTTTCTCCCAGCCTCTGGTGACAACGGAACTTTTATCTCTATAGATTTTCGTCTTCTGCACATTTCCTATAAATGCAGTTATGCAATAGATGACCTTTTGTGACCAGTTTCTTTCATTCAGCATGTTTTCAAGGTACATTCATGTTGTTACATGTATCAATATTTCATTCCTTTTTATAACTGAATAATATTCCATTATGTGGATCTACCACTTCTGTTTGTCCATTCATCTACTGATGGACAGTTGGATTGCTTCTGTCTTTTGACTACTGTAAGTAGTGCTGTTATGAACATTGTACAAATTTCTGTTTGAACACCTGTTTTAATTTTTTTGGTGTATGTAACTAGGAGCAATCTTGTCAAAATGTTTATGGAACTAATCTGTCACTAATTTGATGTACAGAAATTCTTCTGTTGCCTTTGACAAGGACATGAGTCACTCTTTCAGGTATAAATGTTTTGAAGCTTGCATGTTATGCCTTGCCATTTCTCAAATAGAAAATCCTTGTGTAGAAAACAATGATATACTTAAGAATATACTTTTATTACAGTATATGGTAGATGTCTGATGATGCTCTTCCAGTGAACTAAATGCACTTTTCAGATTATCTTTTTTTAATCCACAGCTTTACTTTCTTTCTAATTCGAAATTTGCATTTGTGCTATATTCATGGTGGCTATAAAAGAACTTACGTGTTAGTCTGTGCATCAGCCTCAGAAGTGTGATGTAGCTTCATGTTTTTCTTTTATCAACTAATTGCTTTAACTTTAGGGGAAATCTAAAAGGGAATTTGCATGGGAGCCATTTGTCATTATGGAAAACTGTGGGGACCTACTTTCTTTGGTACTGATATATCTGAATGATATGTTTTTTAAAGATTTATTTATTTATTTTAGGGAGAGAGAGAGAGCAAGCACAAGCGGGTGGAAGGGCAGATGGGCAGGAGGGAGAGAGAATCTCAAGCAGACTCCTTGCTGAGCACAGAGCCAGACATGGGCTCGATCTTATGACCCTGAGATCATGACCTGAACTGAAATAAAAAATCTGGTGCTCAACTGACTGAGCCACCCAGGCGCTCTTGAATGATATTTTTGAATCTAGTTTTTGAACTGATGGAACATGAATATACACATATATACAATGTTAAGAAACTAAAAAACTCACTTAGGTCATTGGCAGAAGTAATCAGTCTTATTTTAGTGGAAATATCATGCAAAAACTGAATTCTCTCAATGTTCTCTTCCCCCTCAAGGTCCTCCAGACTCAAAATTCAAGTCACAGAATTTCTGTAATACGACCAAACTTCAGAGTCATTTTATATTAATTTGGTGAGACATAAACCAGATGCCCTGTAACGTATATATAGAGGGCATGTGTTGCTTGGATTCAGATGTAAAATAAGAGAAACAGTTCAGTCATTGAGCTAGCACCATGTTCTATCAGAAGTAAAGCATAATATCAGCAGTCTCATATCAGTAATTTTTTCTAGATCAGACTTTATGCCATATCAAAGAAGACCACGACTTAATAGCACTCAAAGTAGATGATTATTTCAGGAGGAAAAATAAAGAGTTGTTTAACCCAATTAAAAAACCAATTGGGTGGTGGTTTATTTTTTTCTCCAATTTTTCAGTTGATTTTGTGGCATTATATAATCCCAGCATGATTAGCAAAAGCCACTGGGAAAATATCTCAGGAAAGAAAAAGACATTAATGCTCGATGCCTTAACTTATTAAATTATATAACAAGTTTGTATGAAAATGCCTCAGACAGAGCATTGATTTACTCTTCTGTTTTTTCCCAAGCTCCCTCATTTAATGGCTTCTGTGGTGAAGGTTAAGTTTCTTAACAGCAAAGACAGCAGACACAGAGGTTTAATGCCACCTTACTTGGCTTTAAAACTCAGCCTGGCTACTAATTACTTGTGTAATGCTGGGCAAGTCACTCAACCTCTTTATTCTTAGTTTCTTCTCTTGTAAAATGGTGATAATAGTGGTTACCTCATGCAGTTGCTATGAAGGTTAAATGACATAATATACGTCAAATACTTTGCACAGTGCCTGGCATATAATACATGCTATCTGTGTTTGCCTGCGTGATTGTCAGTAAATCATTTTATAGGACACAACAGATTTAGAGATTTTAAGAATAATTTATTAGTTATCATTGCTAAAGAATATCCTAATATATTGCTTTTACTTCAAAGATCTGGTCACCATTAATTTAGAAAATAAATACCTTTTTTGGAACCTTTTCTGAGCCTTTTGCAGAATGGAAGCATCTGGGACATTTTCACTAAATCACTCATCAGAAGGTCCATTACCATTAGTTGAACTAATGGCTACTTACACCATTAGCTTAAATCAACTAATGGACAGCAGCAATTTCCTCAGTCTTTTTTTTTTTTTTTTTAAATGAGGGATTTTTTTTTCCTGCTTGGACACTTGTTTTGGTTTAAGTTTAGATGAGTCACTTAGGATTTCTTTCTCTATATATGTATTTAAAAACATCTTGACAAAAACTCATACATTTCCTGCACTAGATTCAGGGCCTATCTTTTAAAAGCCTAAAAGCTACTGTGCAAAGAACAGAAGAAGGGCAACTAAACTCTTGGAGGTGGGGGCAGATGCAGAGCGGGTATGAGCGTGCTTCTCTGATGGTTTGGGCAAGTACCAGCTTGTTTTGTTTCCAACTTTCCACCCTCTTGTCGACCAACCCTTTTATAAAATCCGGTAAAACTAAAGTTATAAGAAAAAAGATCATGGGGATGCCTGGGTGGCTCAGTCAGTTAAGCGTCTGCCTTTGGCTCAGGTCATGATCCCGGGGTCCTGGGATGAGTCCTCCATCTGGCTCCTTACTCCCAGGGGAGCCTGCTTCTCCCTCTGCCTGCCGCTCCCCCAGCTTGTGCTCTCTCTCTTTCTGACAAATAAATAAATAAAATCTTAAAAAAAAAAAGGAAAAAAGAAAAGAAAATGATCATGCAGTTAGATGATATGATAATCTCAAACTGCTATAAAAGTTTCTAAGCCCCTGCTCATAAATCCTGTATGTATCTTGAAATGGAGTGGTAACAAACATTGCGTGGTCTGGTACCTTGAGTAGTAGACAGGATACAGAGCCTATACAAATAGGCATGTTTATGAGGGTTATTTTAGGATATCAGAATTGGTTTCTTAAGTTAGTGGTAACACATTTCCACCATCCTTCACAGAGATGACTTTATACAACTTACTTATTTCTCATTCAGAATATACATTTTATTTTATTTTTAAAAAAGATTTTATTTATTTATTTTAGACAGAGAGAGTGTGCAAGTCAGGGGAGGGGCCCAGGGAAAGGGAGATCGAGAATCTCAAGCAGACTCCCCACTGAGCATGGAGCCCAACCCAGGGCTCGATCTCATGACTCTGAGATCATGACCTGAGCTGAAACCAAGAGTCAGGCACTTAACTGACTGAGCTACCCACGAACTCCAGTATTTACATTTTATTTTGAAATATAACCCATAATAATAGAAGACAGATCAGTGGGGTGGGAGGGTATTGACTGCAAAGGGGCACAAGGAACTTTTGGGATGCTGGAAATGTTCGTGTCTTGTTTGTGCTGGTAGATAAACATAAATGCATTTTCTAAACTCTTTGTATGCTTATAATGAGTGCATTTTATTGAATTTAATAATAATTAAAAATACAGATTTTAGAAAGTGTTTTTTTACTTAGGGAAGAGTGAAGAAATTAAGGGGTATTTCTAGTTCTCTCCTGACGTCTTTAAGATGAGGTATTGTGGGCATACATCCCTTTCACTCTGCTACCCCCCTAATCCCACACCCACCGGGCATCAAGTGGCATTGCTGGTGCTAAGAACCTCCTGGGGTTCTTAGTGGACTTTGTGTTCATTGCCTTATCTTTCCTGCTTGGCTGGGAAAGTCCTATCCATTTTCCCAGAAGTCATGTCTTTATTTTTTTTTTAAAGGTTTTATTTATTTATTCGACAGAGATAGAGACAGCCAGCCAGAGAGGGAACGCAAGCAGGGGGAGTGGGAGAGGAAGAAGCAGGCTCATAGCAGAGGAGCCTGATGTGGGGCTCGATCCCATAACGCCAGGATCACGCCCTGAGCCGAAGGCAGACGCTTAACCGCTGTGCCACCCAGGCGCCCCAGAAGTCATGTCTTTAAAACAAGAAGATCCTAAGTTATAAGAAACTTTGGAACTCTTTTTGAACTATGTTCACCACATATGTAACTAACCACCTGTCACCATATGATGCTATTCCAATACCACTGACTTTGTGCCCTGTGTTGTACCTTTTATTCCCGCGACATATTCAATACTTAACTGGAAGCCTGTATCTCTTACTCCGCTTCACCTGTTTTGCCCATCCCCCCACCCCTTCCCCTGAGGTAACTACCCGTTTGTTTTCTGTAGTTATGGGTCTGTTTCTGCTATGTTCTACATCTGAAACTAATGTTATATTGTATGTCTAAGTAAAAAAAAGTATGTGAACTTGAAATCCACCTACATAAGAAAATCACAGATGAATACAAGAAATACCTCCATAGTCTTTATATTACAGATACACTCGTGATTTCATTACTAGCAATAAAACTCTTCTAAATCCAAGTTGAGAATAATGACTGATTCCTCAAAGAAGGCTAAGAATTTTTTTTTTTTTTTTTTTGCCTCCTAACTACAAAGCAGGTAATTCCACACTATGGATTAAACGAGCAGGAACGTCCTTCAAAAGCAGTGTATCACGGATTGCCGAAAGCCTCAGATTAGATGGGAAAGTCATCTTTCCTCCAAATTCCTCATGTGAGTGCACATATGAAGTTGTCAGTGTTTCCTATCTTTCTATCTCTCTCTGCCTGTCCATCTGTCTTTCTATCTTCCTGTCAGCTATATAGGCAAGAGAGAATTATTTTCTTTATATCCTTGGGGATGTTTCACTAGTTGCAAGAATGATATTTCATATCAAAAAACAGTATTTGCTTTTTCCCTGATTGGGTTTATTGCATGGAAAAGTGCAAGAAAAAATTAATTTCACTCTTAATCCACAATACAGAGATAACTAATATGTTATAGTGTATATATTTTCATTTTTTCCCTGTTGACCATATATACATATGTAAAGCAGATATTTGACGCTAGCATGTTTCTAGGCATGTGATTGGCTTGAACCTTCACCCAGATTCACACTATTGTAGTACTGATAATGAAATGTTTAATCTAGTCCATTATCTATTTATTTGACTTGATTTTTAAAATGCAAATAAACAAAGTTTTATTTCCCTCACAAAGAACTTTGAAATGAATGTGAAAGGAAAATAAAGATGACATTATGGAATGATGAGCTATATACAGTTTACAGTAATAGAGTCAAAAAGAAGAGAAAAGCGTGTTGGTATTTGGGACTGACCTACCTAAGATAATCCCGAAAAAAATAGAAGAAATATGGAAAACATCTATTTACACCAATGTAAAAACTAATCCCATTGGGAGAAATTACTGGGGAAAATAAGAATCCAGAGACAAGCTCACTACGCAAAGCTACTTTCTTTTGCCAATATAGAAGAAATTTATAGACCGGTGGTTTTCTCAGAAAGGTAGAAGGGAAGTCAATTATAGGGTACTTATGGTGGGGAGTCAGATAACCTACTTTCCTTCCTCGCCACTCTAGGCACAAACACATTAAACTGGGTTTTCAACACCCACCGGGTGAACCAGAAATAAAACAAACCTCGCCCTGACTTATAGTTCTTGTTTTCATTATGAGAAACTCAGTCTTCCAACTTAAGCTACTCCTGAAGTGTAAGCCAGTTGGTTCCTAGCAAGAAAAAACAAAAAACAAAAAAACTTCTGGGAGAAAAATATCCTAGGCCTCTTTCTAAAATATAAATTATTTCTAAAAATAAAATTCAAAAATGCTATGTTATGACATAGCTAAAGGTATCCAGTTGTACAAAGAATCAAGACACTATGAATAATAATCTGCATAAATGAAGTAATAAGCCCCCCCATTTCAAATATAAGAATTACTAGATACAGACTATAAAACAATAATGCTTTCTATGCTTATATGAAAGTTAAGCTTGAAAATATCTACAATTGATAGAAAAGTATAAACAGTGACATAGCAGATTTGAAGAAAGAATCAAGAACTCATTGGACAGGTTAACAGTAAATTAGGCAGAGCAGAAGATAGAATCAATGAACTGGAAGGTAGATCACAAGAAATTATCCAGAATGAAGTATATAGAGATAAAAAAAAAATTAAAATACAGAAAAGAAGGTCGGAGGCATACAGGATAGAGAGGAAGTTTAAATATGGGTCGCTGAAAGAAAGGATAGAAAAGATAATAGGTGGGGTGCCTGGGTGGCACAGTCGTTAAGCGCCTGCCTTTGGCTCAGAGCGTGATCTTGGCGTTCTGGGATCGAGCCTCACATCAGGCTCTTCTGCTAGGAGCTTGCTTCTTCCTCTCCCACTCCCCCTGCTTGTGCTCCCTCTCTCGCTGGCTGTCTCTCTGTCAAATAAATAAATAAAATCTTAAAAAAAAAAAAAGAAAAAAGAAAAGAAAATAGGTGACTCTATCTATCTATCTATCTATCTATCTATCTATCTATCTATCTATCATCTATCTATCTATCTATCATCTATCTATCTATCTAGCACATGTGTTCATGAATTGGGCAGGGGGAGAGGGAGAGAGAGAATCTCTAACAGTACAGAGCCTGGCATGGTGCTTGACTTCACGACCCTGACATGACGACCTGAGCTGAAATCAAGAGTCAGATGCTTAACTGACTACTCCACCAAGAGGCCCCTAGGTGACAATTTTTAAAATCAATCCATGAATTAACAAACAACCCCCAAACCCTAAGTAGGATACATAAAAACAAATACACACCAAGCCACACTGTAATAAAATGATATAAAAAAAAAATCAAGGAGAAACAATCTTAAAAGTATCCAGAAAACAGACTGCCTTAGCAGACCTGCACTACATGAAAATGACCCCAGAAGAAACTCTGAGATGCAAGAAAGAAAGTGGTAAAAGTGTGGGTAAATCTAAAAAAAAAAAAAAAAAAAAGAACATTTTTAGACCATTTTAGCTTAAGTGTTATCAGTCTTTAGTCTACATTGTCAATAAAGCAACAATTGTGTGTTAAGATTCTTTGCTGAAAATCAGAAACACAAGTTTTGGATATCTTTTTTTAAAAAATAAGTTCTGGATATCTCAAACAAAAACAAAAAAAAGGAATTTATTAGTAGACATCAGGAACTCAGTTTGAATGAGAAATCTTGGACAAAGAACAGGAACCCAAGGAGCTCTGGAAGACTTAACAGTATGTTCTAATGTAGCCTCATTCCTACAGCAGATGCCAACTTAATGACTCAGACGCCCAAGTATCCCTCTTCCTCAGTCACTTCAATTTCACCTGCAGAATAAAATTTGTCACAAGCCCAGAGAGGGGAAATCAGCAACTCAAGCTTCCACAATGGTTAGTGGCTACTACTCTCCTTAGACTCCCACAATGAAAAACGCCCCCAGAGGGGTTAGGGATGCTGGCAGAACTGGATGCTCAGGTGCTAGACAGGCCCAAATTGACCAATGCCAGCATTGGACTTCACATTTGCCCAACATCCACACTCACCATATTTATGTGTTTATGCTTCATAATAAAACTACTTCCACCAGAGTGAGACTATTTCTCATACAACCACAGGGAGATGACCCAGAGTCCAGTCAGGTCCCACAGCAGGTCTGAGTGACCCCATGACAATTACCAGTGGTTATGAACAAAATTCAAGAACTGTAAAGTGAACTACTTGCGATACATCACATATTGAAAGGTTGGGGAACGAGGAGAGAAATTGTCTTCACTCGGGCTGCTAGAACACAATACCATATAAATACCATCTCTATGCCCTTAAATTCTACTGTGGAGAATTCCTGAGGAGGATATCAGAAGAGGGTGTTAGAGAGGGAAGTATGATTAGAATAAGTATTTGAGGATGTGCTAGATGCGTACATACAATGGATCTATTTATACTCCAAAAATACAAACTCAAATTTCAGGGGTTTAACAGCACAAAGTGTATTTATCAGTCACACAACAGTCTAGGGTGTCTGTTCTTAGTTGGTGAGTGATTTTCCTGCATTTGGCAATTCAGGGGTCCAGGCTCCTTCAAATCATACAGTCCATCACCCCACAAAGATATGTAATTCTCTGCTTCCAGCCAGTCTTAGGGAAATTGAAGAAGGCACATCTGCTTTTTAAAATTCCTTGGCTCAGAAGAGGCTCATTCATCTTCACCTGTGAGTTACACCTTGGTGCAATTGGTTATACCCTGCCCTCGCAGGGGCAAGCTTGACTGCTCCTTCCCATCGGCAAATGCATACCACGAAAAGGGGGAAAGCATTCTGGTAGATGTCTAGCTGTTTCTGTTACAATTGATTGTTGTCTTCTGTGTCTGCCTGGACACGGTTCCATATGCCACCGTATTACCTGATGGAGTGCTGCAGGGCATGTCCAACTTCAGGGCAAAATAGATCATTTAACGTGCAGTTCATGGGGAACATCTTGGTTATGCATTATTTACGATTCGGTGGATGGTCATTTGATATCCACCAGAGCAAACTGTCAAGCCATAAACTACTCTCAAAAGAGTAATTATTTGCTGAAACTGGCAGCGCTTTGCAACACGATCTTAGAGGACAAATATTATTGGGGCTTGTCACAGCCTTTGTGATTTCCTACAGAGAATTTAGGTGAATTTGTATCTGCTGAGTTAGGATGGAGGATTAGGATTAGAATGGAGTGTCAGCTTTCACTGCAATTTGGACCAGATACATTTCTTCTCCTGCTCTGGGCCCACTCCGATTTTTGAGGCACACAATCAGGGGCTCAGAGCAACACACCAACATACGTTTTACAGTCTTTAAAATCCCAAAAGGTCACATTTTCCTTAATGTAGAGGAGCCTGAAGTACAGAATTTCCTTTCCTTTTTTTCTTTGAATCAACAACTTTTTTGAAGTGTAATTTATATGCCATAAAATTCACTCGAGTGTCAATTCAACGGTTTTTAGTGAACTTGGAATTTTATAATCATCACCATGATTTTTTGTGATCACCATCATCATTTTTTTAAAGATTTTATTTATTTATTTGAGAGAGTGAGTGAGAGAGAGAGAGAGAGGGAGAGAGCACCAACAGGGGGAGGCGCAGAGGGTGAGGGAGAAGCAGATACCCCAATGCACAGGGAGCCGACATGGGACTCGATCCCAGGAGTCCGGGATCATGACTTGAGCTGAAGGCAGATGCTTAACTGACTGAGCCACTCCAAGGGCCCCACCATGATCTCATTTTAAAATACTTTTTATTATCCTAAAAAGAAACCTCATGTGCGCTTTCCTTTACTTTGAGGAGATAGGGTAATCTTTTTAATCGTGACACCACCGGCATTTGGGGTCAGATAATTCTCTGTTTCGGGGGCTACCTGGTGCATTATAAGATGCTTAGCAGCATTTCTGGCCTCTATACTGGAGATGACAGTAGCATCGTCTCTCTCAGTTGTGACAACCAACAACGTCTGTAGACATTGCCAAATGGAAGAATCACCCCTAGGTGAGAACTACTACCCTAGATTAAAACTGCAATGAGATGGCCACTTCCTGTATCATGTGGGGTGTATTTCACACCCTCTAGCATACATAAGGCTTCTAGGATTCCTGCTACTATACAAACTCCATTTATTAGGAACAAGGAATTCTGGAGACTTCCATTTGGCCCTTTCTACCATGATAAAATTGATCAAGGAGGCAATGTGGGAATTCCGACAATTTTTAAGAACATCTATTCCAAATATACAACACTTAATGGATTTACTGCAGAATTCTTCTTGAAGAGTACCCCGTCTTCTCTTTATTCAAGGAACTCTTTGTTTATGAAATAATTAACATCTAAGGATTAAATGACGATTACAATTCTCTATTGTGGTTGCTGAAGAGAAGCTTCTGTTTCTAAGATCTGGACTTTTTTCCATGCAAGCAAAGCGGGACTTATTTCCTTGAGATCCTATTGTCTACAACGCACACTTTAGAAATAATGTCTGTATCATGTAGGGTTTTTTGGATGCAATCAAAAGAAATCATCCTTTTTTAAAAAAAAGGTTTATTTACTTGAGAGAGAGCCCGAGCAGGGGAGGGGCAGAAGGAGAGGGAGAGAAAGAATCCCAAGCAGACTCTGCACTAGGCACAGAGCCTGAAATGGGACTCGATTCCACGAACCTGAGATCATGACCTGAGCTGAAACCAAGAGTCAGACACTTAATCAACCGAGCCACCCATGTGCCCCAGCAGAAATCACCTCTTAGCAAAAAAAGATTTATACTATTAGAGGAGTTCACAAAATTAACGGGGGACTGGACCACAGGCTTGGAAAGCAGGCAGGGATTAGGAAATCCAGCCAGGCTGGGCAGGAGGGGTGACAGCTGAGACAGGGACAGCGATGTCAGAGTCCACTGTGGCTCATGGTTAATACATAAGTACGACCACTCTTAGAAATGATTACTCTTAGCATGTGTTCACTGCTTTTGATCCCAGCAACCTTGAAACAGAGCAAACTTAAATGTACTTATATCCTGCAAAATATTTGAAGAATTTTATTAAAAGTAGTTTTCATTATCTCTAAAAAGTTTTTATATTCCAAATATTCAGTCTAGGAGACAGAGGCACCTGAGAGTAGAGATGAATAATTACTCAATCTTCAAGCATGAACTTCTGTGAGCCATTTAGCAGTATTCCCAATGAAAGAAATGAGTGTAATTGGGACATTAGATACGTTGACATCTGCTACACAACGAACCTGAAAGGTCATGTCTTGTCTAAAGTATCCTAAAACACCTGAGGGAGAATTTCCTGGTTTAGAATTAGAGAAATTAATTAGGACAAATGCTCTTATTAATTTGGAAACAAAGTTGAGTTATTTGAAGATGTAAAACTAGACAAATACCTTTGGGAAAACATCTATGAACTGGCTGAGTTCAGCATTCAGTAAAAAGGATGAAAATTGGAATAAAGAGTATTTTAAGAAGGCAGACTTGGGAATTAAATGGAGGGTGTGAAGTATGAAGGGGCATGTGCCAAAGGTCGTATGCAAGAAAATAACAAAGAACCACAAACCAGCAAGCTGTACAGTACAATCTGTTCTCCTTTTCGGTTTCCAAAGATATAAAGAAAAATATAACTGACTGGCTGATGAGATCACATACTTTGACATTCCATGCAAACCTTCAGAGGGTTTCCAACTACATGAAGGGATTATCCGCAGACAGAGAAAACTGTGAAGAAAACTTAATTGCTAGAATAAGAAGCTCTATGTCAAAAAGGAAAGTAATGCCAATTGTTGGGGGAGCATTATTAAGCAATTATTAAGCAATTACTTCAGTTTGCCATGAGGAAAGCAGAAAAGACAGCATCCCTGTCTTTCACTTTGCTTGAGTAACATCACTCTGTCTTCATAGGCTCCGGGAGGAGAGAGCAGCTGTCTCTTGGAAAGGGAGATGGTTGTGGTGGGTGTTATTCTTTATCTTGGTGATGGTGGTGATGCTGTTTGGGGTGGTAGGGTAGTGGTAGATGGGTTTGAAAACCCCAAGATTATTTTCATGCACTGGTAGAACAGATTCAAGACCAGTGGAGTGAGGGAGAAGTAAGTAGGACCCCACAATCCAATCCAAATGGTGCTCTGGGGCCTTGAAAACAGTCTTTTCTCAAATTTCCCTTCTATCAGATGCAGAGGATGACTTTGACAATATCTAGGGTTCTTTCCAAGTTTCTGTTTCTTTGCCAAGTATATGGTTTAGTGAGGGTGAATTATTTTAAACACACTTTTTTTTTCTTTCTTGTTTTGAATGAAACAAAACACCATGTATTATAACAAACTGCCAAGGTTTCCCTTTGGTGTTTCAGACGCCACACTTACTCGCTGCGAACAGTAGGGGTCAGGCAAAGAATAGTTGTATTTTTCCAGTTGAGCGCAAACTTCCATTGCCATGGCTTTACCTTTGTAAAGATTTACAAATAAGCCTTACCGAAGTAAAATAAGCTATAGTGTATGTACTGTGGATATTTAGATATGAGTTTTTTTAAATGAAGTCTTTTGAATTCTCATTTTCTATTGTTTTATTTTTATTTTATTTTATTTTGTAGTGTTCAATGATTCATTAGTTGTGTGTAACACCCAGTGCTCATCACAACACAAGCCCTCCTTAATACCTTTCACCAGGCTACCGCATCCCCCCACCCTGTCCCCTCTGAAACCCTCAGTTTGTTTCCCAGAGTCCAGAGTCTCTCATGGTTTGTCTCCCTCTCTGATTCCCCCCCCCTTCAAATTTCCCCCCCTTCCCCTATGGCCCTCTGTGCTACTCCTTATGTACCACATATGAGTGAAACCATATGATAACTGTCTTTCTCTCATTTTCTATTGTTTTAGCACACATTCACAATTTGTTCATACTGAAAGATCTTTCTCAAAAGGTTAAAAGTCAAAGTACTAAAATATATTCTTTCAATACTTATGCCCAAGATTTTCCTGATAATATCACAATATACATGTAATAATTTGAGAAAGGTTTAAATAGAAATCTTAGAATCATATGAATACGGGCGCCTCGGTGACTCGGTTGAGCATCCCGCTCTCGGTTTCTTTTTTTTTTTTCCCAAAGATTTTATTTATTTATATGACAGAGAGAGAGAAACAGCCAGCGAGAGAGGGAACACAAGCAGGGGGAGTGAGAGAGGGAGAAGCAGGCTCCCAGTGGAGGAGCCCGATGTGGGGCTCGATCCCAGGACTGTGGGATCACGCCCTGAGCCGAAGGCAGTCGCTCAACGACTGAGCCACCCAGGCACCCCTGGCTCTCGGTTTCTGCTCAGGTTATGATTTCATGGGTCCTGAGACTGAACCGCCACGCGGTGGACTACACTCAGCAGGGAGTCAGCTTGAGGATTTTCTCTCCCTCTGTCCCTCCGCCCACTCGCTTGCACAAGCGTGTGTGTGTGTGTGTCTCTCTTACTCTCTCTCTAAAGTATATAAATAAATCTTTAGAAAAAAAGGAATCATATGAATAATAATAAGCAGTCCACATTCTCTTAACCTAAATATGCAATGTACGCTTCTTATGCTAATTGCCCCAATTCCTTTTCCTTATCATGGTATGTAATGATGAAATCACAAGTATAGTAAGAATGGCAACTATATTTTCCTACATTCCAAGAAACCCTTGAAAACCAAATAAGTATAAATCACAATGAGGTAGAATTTTAAAAAATTTTTGTAAACTTAGTTCCTAGCTGATTTTAACATCTGGGTTGTGTTGCACTTATGTGGGTATTTCTTATTTATTTAATTTTAGTAATAAGTGATGCTTGCTTACTTTGTTTACTGTACCATACACTCAACCACACTCACACACTTGTATACACTGGAATAAATAAACATCACATTAAGTTCTTAATTGTTCCATTGCTGTCCAAGATGAACTAATTCATTGCTAGTTAAACTTGCTAATCCACAGTAGCAGCAAGACAAGAGTATTAGAGTAAAAGTGTATAGGAGAACAATTTTTTAAAAAGGAAACTAAGATTGGGTTTATTTCAAAGAGCAAATGGGGAGGTTCCAATTCCCTATTACCCTCCACAAGCAATGAGGACAAACTGGGTCAAATTTAGGCAGAAAAAGTTTCTCCGCCGATCAAATGTACCTCTCACCTTATATAAGAATAATTTTTAGATTAAAGAAAACATTTTTTAAACATTTTTTCTTTAAAAAATACACATATTTTTCTCCAGTCAATTTAATTAGAATACAGGTTTCAAGACAGTAGTCATAAGCCATTTTACATTTTGCCAACATCATACCACACCCATGTGCATCCTTAACAAGACTGTGGTTCTGCAAAAGAGGGAAGGATTCATCCACAAAATATTTTTCAACTTCTAAAAACATCGGTTGACCACTATGATCAACCATCTCCAAATGTAAGAGTCTTTACCTGAAGGATCATTTGATAAAGCAGTGTCAGGATGTGTACAGAGGGAAGCTTTTCTTAACAAGATTCTTTATATTTCTTTTTTATTTTAATGTTTTTTTATTATATTTATGTTAGTCACCATACAGTACATCCCTGGTTTCTGATGTAAAGTTCGATGATTCATTAGTTGCGTATAACACCCAGTGCACCATGCAATACGTGCCCTCCTTACTACCCATCACCAGTCTATCCCATTCCCCCACACCCCCTCCCCTCTGAAGCCCTCAGTTTGTTTCTCAGAGTCCATAGTCTCTCATGCTTCATTCCCCCTTCTGATTGCCCCCCCTTCTTTATCCCTTTCTTCCCCTACCGATCTTCCTAGTTCTTATGTTCCATAGATGAGAGAAATCATATGATAATTGTCTTTCTCTGCTTGACTTATTTCACTTAGCATTATCTCCTCCAGTGCTGTCCATGTTGTAGCAAATGTTGAGAACTCGTTCTTTCTGATAGCTGAGTAATATTCCATTGTATATATGGACCACAACTTCTTAATCCAGTCATCTGTTGAAGGGCATCTCGGTTCCTTCCACGCTTTGGCTATTGTGGACAATGCTGCTATGAATATTGGGGTGCATATGGCCCTTCTCTTCACTACGTCTGTCTCTTTGGGGTAAATACCCAGTAGTGCAATGGCTGGATCATAGGGTAGCTCAATTTTTAACTTTTTAAGGGACCTCCACACTGTTTTCCAGAGTGGCTGTACCAACTTGCATTCCCACCAACAATGTAGGAGGGATCCGCTTTCTCCACATCCTCTCCAGCAATTGTTGTTTCTTGCCTTGTCAATTTTTGCCATTCGAACTGGTGTAAGGTGGTATCTTAGTGTGGTTTTGATTTGAATTTCCCTGATGGCTAATGATTTTGAACATTTTTTCATGTGTCTGTCCTAACAAGATTCTTGGTACTGAGACAGTCTGAGCGAAGAGGAAGGATTTTCCTGGTCAGTCATCTCAACTTGCATTGACCCAGCCCTTCCAACTGCAGACTTGCTCCCCTGTCACTGAGGGTGATGTGTTGGGCTCTGGTGGCCACACAGCTCGGATCAATTGACATTTAACGGTTTTATTGTTTATACTTCCCTTTAAATTATCTATCTATCTATCTATCTATCTATCTATCTATCTATCTATCTATCATCTATCTATCATCTATCTATCTATCTTTTTTTTTTTTAATTTGAATCTAGGGAATCTTTCCAGGCCTACACAGGTAGGATGCCTCTTCCTCTATGGAAAATGATGACTCTTCTCAGAGCTCTGGGGTGGGGACTAAGAACAGGGCAGACAGTCCCTCCTTATTTCTGAGGCTGCTGATACAGAAGGAAAAAGAAACACTATAGGTTTATGCTTTGGGGATGATCTCTTCTTTATGCTAATAGAAAGGTCATAATTTTAAAGTGAAAAAAAATACACGGCAGCCAAGAACATATTTTTTTTTAGCACTTTATTCCCACTTGTTACCCTTCCTTCCCCAAATATGATAACAAGGTGAGACATTTTTATTGCTCTTGTTCCTGGGCAGTCTCTCCACCCAGACGTCTGAGTCTTTGGGGCATCGTGTCTCTCTTAATCACAAATGGCATCATGCATGTCAACCTGGACCATTGCAGAACATTCTCTTTTTTCAGGTCTGACTCAAAACAAGCAATTTTCCACCTCACTCACTCAGTAAATGGGTTGGAGCATCACACCCATCTAAGGAATATCACACCTGAACAAGGAAATAAATTCCCTCCAAAATCCAAAGAGGCCGAGTCGGTATTGTGCCCCTTTTTTGACTGCAGGATGGGCCAGATACAGCAACTTACCCTTCACCTTAGAAGAGTATCTTGACTCCATGCCACTGGAGCCCTATGTTTCACTCAGGTAGAAGGCTTTTGGTATTTTGTAGGATTTATTGTCCTCTTTCTGACAGGCAAATGTCCTATAAATATGTCTCGAGTAGTTGCTACTTCCTGCTCACCAGGTCCTATCACCATAATGTCATTAATGTAATGGGCCAGTGTGATGTTTTGTGGAAGAGAAAGGCAGTCAACTTCCCTGTGGACTAAATTATAACTGGGTTAATTTATGTGAACTAAATATAAGGCTGGGGAGTCAATATACCCCTGAGGCAGAATAGTGAAGGCATATATATTAGTGGCTTTGCCAGCGAAAAGGAAACTGCTTCTGGTGGCCATTACTATCAGATACCAAGAAAAAAAGCACGTGCCAGTTTAATACCCTGGAGGTACCAGGGGATGGATTAATCTGCTCAACAATGAAACAACATCCCGAAACAGCAAGTGGGATTTGAGTTACTATCTGGTTCATCTTAGGAAAATCCACACTCATCCTCCAAGACCTATTTGTTTCCTGCACTCTTACAGCTTGCAAAGGACCCAGCTCAAGTCATATCTTGACTTCTAATCCATCGGAACTGTGAGATAACAAATGTGTGTTGTTTGAAGCCATTACGTTGTGGTCATTGGTTACACAGCAAGAGAAAATGAATTCTGTCCCATCTGGCCTCAAGACTTGTTCTTTTCCTATAAGGCTATACGGTAGCAAATAATAAAGAACACTGCTTTTTAGAAGACGGTGCTCTGGGTCACATGTAGGTGGTCAAGGACACAGTGCTTACATCAGTGCTGAATTAGAAATACTCCTCTATTGAAAATTCGAGCAGCCTAACGGAGAGGTTTGTAGAGAACCTGAAACAGAGGAGTTCTGCAGAAGCAGTTGGCGTTAACCACGTTAAAGAAGACCGGAAAGTAGAGAAGGCAGAGAAGGATCAAGATAAATGATCTTGTTTTCACAGCATAGAGACCTTTGGAAAATGAGAAGAGGGTAGTGTCTATGGACTAGAGGGAGATAAGTTAGATTAAATCAGGAAGAGAGTGATGAGATGTTCAATGTAATGTTTATCAGTATAAGAATGCAGACATTCCAAGTTTCAGGGAACTGACACTGGGGACTTCATGGGGCTTTTACTTGTAAGTCTTACTTTTTTTGTGAGATAATATATTAAAGAATGCGATGGGAATTGTGAGTCCATAAATTCTTTTCACTGAACTTAAATCACTGGGAATATAACACAATTTTGAAAAAAAAAAAAGGGGGGGACCTGATCATTATAAGAAATCTCCAACAGACCAGAGTAAAAGTTTTTCTTGCTCACATGTAAACTGCTGCCATTTGATGGGAACAGCAGAAACATTGGGTTACAAAGCTGGGACCCCCTGACAGGTGGATAGGAATTCCTGCAGGGTTTTTTTTTTGCCATCTCACACAAACACACTATGGTTGTTTCAGCAGTGTGGTAAAAAGTGCTCTAACATGCAGCCTCCTGGGAGCAGGGCATGTAGACTGCCACTCTCAAAACCAGTGTGAGCCACCACCTGAATCACGGACACAAACTCAGACAGACCACAGAAAATTTAAATATTATCATGATGCCAGTGGCAAAGCAGCAAGGATATTTACCTTTTAAACTCCTATTAGGGGGTACCTCCGTGGCTCAGTGGGTTAAGCGTCCAACTCTTGATTTTGGCTCAAGTCATGATCTGAGGGTTGCTGGAGGAGAGGTGGGGAAGGGATGGGGTAATCAGGTGATGGGCATTAAGGAGGGCACTTGATGTAATGAGCACTGGGTGTTACTTGCAAATGATGAATCACGAAATTCTACCCCTGAAACTAATAATACACTATATGTTAATTTAAATAGAATTTAAATTAAAAAAATTAAAAATTAAAAAAAAATCAAGGAAAACCCTTAATGAGCATTTTATTAAAACAAGATGCTGCTTCATCATGTTTTCAGAATGGGCAGAGTTACATCATCAATAGAAATCTTCTAAAAGATTTAAAAGGAAATGGGTAAATATAAGGAAAAGTTCTTTTTTCCTGTCAAATACGGTCAACAATAGTAAAGGAAGGTAAACTGTAAATGTACCTTTAAATTCAGGAGGACTTTGTGACTGTGGTTAGAAAGCAAACCAGCACAAAAAACTCTGCTAGCTCATATATGTCAGAGTCAGCCAGCTTGATCCAAAATGCCAAGCAGGGGATCATTTTGGGGACAGGGGATGAGAGCAATGAGAGCACTTTCTACGGAGTCACTGCTGGAGGTTTGGCATGGGAAAGGCTTTCCAGGTGAACATCTCAGGAGAATACCTTTAGCACTTCACAGGTGTATTCCCGTATTAAGATCAATGTGTAAAATTCATTTTATTTCCACAGAAGACATACTATGTTATTGTCATTTTTACATAAAACACTGAGATGTGGGGGTTAGACCGACCCCTGTAGATCAGGGTGGTACTTCTTACAATTCATAGGTCAAACTGCAATAACATAAGGTCACACTGGCATGAAAGAAAAACTGAGTGTTTTCTGTAATAAGAGAGAACTTAACCTCTCAATTATGTCCAAGAACTACAGAAAGCCATGAAGCATTTGAACAAAAACAAGGTCCATGAATAACTCTAAGTAGAAAATATGACAACCATTTTTTTCAGTTTTATGAAACATGCTTTTCATTAAAAAGGTTTTTTATTGCTAAAAACTTCAAACAAACACAAAAGCAGAGAGAATGGTCAAAGGAGGCCCCATGCACTTGTCAATCAACTCCAACAATGATCAATTCATGGCCAACCTTGTTTCATTTATAATACCACCTACTTTCCTCATCACCTGGATTATTTTGAAATAATTCCCAGACATATCTTTTCATTGATGAATGCAAAACATGCTTAAAAAATTGGTATATATTTTAAGTCTCCTAAGGGTACCACTAACATCACTGAAATGTGAAAGTGAGCCAAGAATACAAAAAATGCAGGGCCTGGGTCATATTGCATCTTGTAATCCTCCTATTCCATAAACTTTAACACAAGTGAAATCTTATTAAATATATTTCAAGGGAGGTCTAAAAGCAAAAGACCAGAAAACCTAAAAAAATATTGGAGGATATTTGCAAGGTATTTGTGGTTGATTGTGTCTGTGTAGTGTGTGTGTGCGCTCATGTGTTTCTGTATTTATTCATTATCTATCATCTATCTATAATGTACCCAAAATTAGAATAATATTTTTGTGCTAATGAAGAATACATCTCCTTTCCCTACACTTACCACATTCCTAGATACTTTTTCTAGCTCAAGAGGCCATATGTACCCAAGCAAACCTCTGGATCAAGACAGAAATGCGAATGATGAGCAAAAGATCTGAGACTGACCTCAAGTCCAAAAGAAGCATATAACTAGTTCTGTTGCCTCAAATTTTCTAGATCTCTTGGTTACTTGCTGTTATTTGTGGGCTTACTAATAATTCATGCAATCATGTGGCTTCATGTCACCATCCTTTGTATTCTGTTCCCTGTACTGAGAAGCCCCACTTTAGTTCTTGCCCCAGGCAACCTCTCTTCCTCTATTACGCCTCAGCTCAGCACTTGGAATCACTCCAGACACCTCCCAATTTCTCATGAATGTTATCATCAAATGGATCCTCCCAGTATAATTGAAATCATAGTGCTGTTTTACCAAGCAGATCTTAAATACCTGTGGGCAGCCTACAGAGCTCATTGTTAAGAGCTTAGCCTTTTGAGTCCAACAAGCCAAGGCTTGACCATCCGTTTTGCTATGTTTTATCTGTGCAACCTAACAGGGGTCCCTAACCTTTGATGAGTCATAGTTTCCTTATCTGTAAAATGGGGATAATAACATATTTTTTTTGGATTTATATTTGGATTAAGTTGGATAATACAGGTTGGTATATAGGTTATCTCTGCATACCAGCTACATGATATGTTCCACTGACTCTAAGGCATATCTTTTTACATTTAACATCTCTGAAATGGAGTCTCAGAGTCACTGTTTTACAGGTGGCAGCTCTACAAAGTTGTCATCACCTTTGCACACATCAGAAGAGCTGAGCCGAAACTTGCAGAATGGATGAAAACCCAGTAAGCAATACTGAAGCAAACAATCTTTAGCCTCTAGTAATCTATGGCTATTAGTCTCTTTGTACTAATTGTGCTTTAGGAAAAATGCATTTCCTAACAGCCAAGTTACACAGAAACTTTTAGAACATAATTCATGTATAAATGAAACAACTGCGTGAATAGTTTAACCACGAATATAAAAAACTTAGAACATTTTTTTGTCATTAAAAAAATATGGCATATTTGCCAGTCTACTTATGTATTCCTATTCTGTTATAGTATGAATTTAGCGCTATTCCTTTGAATGACTTTTAGCTATAGTTTTGCTATTAAACAAGCACATGATTAGAATTAACTTGGAGTTTGATACATTTTCTTTTAAGGGAAGACTTTCCCCATCTTTGCCATTTTCAGTGATATACTAAATGCTCTGTGCACTTATCCAAGTGCTGGCATCTCTCTAATCTTTGCAATCAAAGGAACTGGGTAAATCACTTTGCTAGGGCAGCAATACTTGCTTAGTGCACAATAAATGGTAATCTAGAAGTTTTTAGATTTATTTTCTTCACAGACTGGTAAGATGTAATTTTCGTCAACTCAGTGTATTGATTTTATGGACCCTATCATAAAAATCCCAAGCCTGGGAAGCAACTATTCAGCACCCCTGGCTCCATAGAGAACCAACAAACTCCACACGAAGACATCCTGCAATTTTCTTCAGAAGCACATTTTAGTGTTTAATAACCCATACGATTCTCAGATATTTTTTCTTATATCCATATTAAATTACCACTGGTGCATAGGTTTTGAGTTTCAATCCTAAATCACTGGAATGAATTACCTTTTCTAGGGAAACAGACATCCACATAGGCCTTTGAAGAAGTGCTGTCTGTGTAAAATAAACGGAAATTATTACCTTTCTGGCCTGGAGCAAGAGATTTTCAATCAAGTGCTCAACTCCACAAAGTGTTTGTGCTGCAGTAAGCTGGACCATTGTCATCAAATGATCTTAGACATAACCCTTTTGGACTTTCATGGTCGTATCAGCACTGGGACCAACACTGACGGCACAAAATGAACTATGACACGGAGCCAGACAAGTTGTAGTTGTGCCGTCGGGGCGATGGGTTATGCGCACAGACACACATTTCCAGCACATCTCAGTCTGAGCCTATGATGACGGGCTCAGCTAAGCTTCCTGTTAGCATCTGTGTCCCCAGAGTAGAGACTCCCTTACCCCCAGTGCTTCCCCCAGTCCTACTACGAGTCATTTCCAGGGCAGGACCTTTTTCTTTTGTTTGCTTCTTGCTTGTCCTGGTTTGTCTGATGTTTGACCTTGACATGTTTGATCATTTCTGATCATGGATAATCACATGTTTATAGGGACAGGAAGAAACTCTAGTGACTGGTTTGCATGATGGTTCAGGGAGGGATGCCATTCATCCTCCACTCCAGCAAAGCAGCAGGAGTGATGGACAAGACACGGGACAGCCTCCAGGAGAACCTCCTGAACATAGATCAGACTCCCTGTGAGCAGTAAACAAACTTTTACTGTCTTAAACCACTACAATTTTTAAGGTTTTTTTTTTTATTTAACTACTGTGTGACCTAGCCTCTCTTGATCAACGGGATTTTGAATCACAATTTGGAAGTGTTGCATTCTGCTTTTCTAATTTAACATTATGTCATTAGCATTTCCCACATCGTGCAATATTTGAAAAATAATTATCCTTTCCAAAATGAGGTAATGATCCTTCAAGGAGATGCACCATCATTTACTCAACTAATCCTTTATGATCAATTATGTAGACCCCCCTTCTAAAATAATATTGAAAAAAGATGAATAAAATTTCTTCAGATGAATTTCCAGGAGTCGCTACTGATTTCTTTATTAAATTATAAATTAATGTATTTCTTCATAGTCTCAAACCATGTAAAGGCTTGAACATTTACAGTGGACCACGTGGAGTGGGGCCAATACACTGCTTAACAGATGAACTTGACAATGGTCATTAAAGATAACAGAAGAGACAGCTCTGCACAAAGCACTGCGCTCCAGTCATGGCGGACTCAGTCACTAGCCTTGCTTTCTGGCCCGAGAGGCCCTGGCAGTGGCTAGTGCTGCTGTCACAGGCATGTCCTCGTTGTCGCCCAGCAGCCATCACCGCTGCAGACCAGGGTGAGTTCCGTGACTGCTGCCTCGAACCCTGATGGCACTCAAGCTCTCAAGCGCCAGGACAATGCATTCAGCAGGGCTTCCACTTGCTGCATTCTGGTCCCTGATGCTACGGTGGCTGGAGATTATGAAGGATCTGATTGGACAGGAGGTGAATGAGGTTACTGCCCCCACGAGAGCTCAACCAACGAGAGATGGAAGCAGTGGATACGCTCCTCTACTTTCTTCCTCTCAGAGTCTGCAAACGCAGTAGTTTCCTACATAGCCTCTCTGAGGACGCTGGGCAAGACAGAACTCAACCTGTCGCCGGGCCATGTCGTCTAGTAATGCACTCTCTTGCTCACCCTTCCTTCTTCTGACCTGCCTGCATTTCCCCCAAATACCGAATTCAAACTCATGTTAATTTATGTATGTCACCGAAAAGCTTTGGGGTTTGTATAGCTAGGCTAACGGGGGCTTTTTAATATTCCATATGCACTAGGGATATACTTTGTGCATGTAAGCAGAAAGGAAGGAAGGAGGGAAAGGAAGGAAAGGGAAGGCAAGGAAAGGGAAGGGAAGGGAAGGGAAGGAGAGGAGAGGAAAGAAGGAAGAAAGGAAAGAAAGAAAGAAGAAAGAGAAAGGAAGGAAAACAAATGGATGATGTCTAGGAGTTTAACTACTCTGCATCTAGAACTTCTTTCCTTCCTTTAACTTTACAGCTAACAAGATATGTAATTATAAAGAGAAAGTGGAAGTAGTATATTCATATATTTTATGCTAAGCTATTAAACAAAATATGCTAAATATAAAAAGTACAAATGTAATATATTTTGGTATAACGGCTTTTTGTTTTCTGACCAGGTAGTTAGTATATCTAGGGTTTATGGTTGAAAAATAAAACTGTGGGAAAGAAAAGTCTTTTATAGTGCTTGTCCAAGAAACCTAAACCTTTAAAATCATGTGTACAATTAAAGCAGCAAGCAGAATGATTATGTCACGCCCTTGGATAGTTCTTGCTCACTGACCATTTAAACCATGAGGCTTTAACCCAATCCTTGTCATGACAGATTAGGAGGAGGATGTGCAAGACACCCACCCAAGGGAGGTGGTATAGAGCATGTCTCACGGTGATGCTCTGAGAAGCTGAGTATTTATCCTCCAACTGTCCATCTGTCATTGACTGAATGCCTTTTCCAGAGTCATTAACTCTCTTATCTTGCATGTGGGCACAGAGAGTTCCCACACCCAGCAAGAAGCTGTGTAACAGATGCCCATATTCCTTAAAGCCTATTATCCTGTCATTCGGCTGTGCTCTTTCTGTGTCTGGGAACTTTTTCAGGAGCCCCTGAGGGCTGGGCTGCCTGAATACACACAGCAGACTGGAAGTATTGGGAAATTAACACCATCAAATCCCTGTTCTCTCTCTGTATAACCAGTGACTCTTGGGAGCTGCTCCATCTCTCTTTTAGTGAGATAATTCTAAAATTCTGAGATGTTTGTTTTTACCAGTGTTACTCAAAACATGCTCTATTGTCTGGTGCAAAAACTTTATAGTCTGCTCTGATAGCATCGCTCCATTTGGCTAGATGACACGTAATGCACATCCTGTAGGTGTCATTTCCGTTCTCTATTTGTATTCGTCTGCTCAGGCCGCTGTAACAAATTATCATAGGCTGGGTAGCTTAAACAACAAGAATTTATATCTCATAGGACTGGAAGCTGGAAAGTCCAAGATCAAGGTGCTAGCAGTTTCTGTTCATAGTGAGGACTCTCTTCCTGGTTTTGCAGATGACTGTTATCCCACTGTGTTCTCACTTGCCGGAAAGATAAAGGCTCTGGTATTTCTTTTTATAAGGACGTTAATCCCATCATGGGGCCTCCATTCTCGTGGCCTAGTTGCCTCCCAAACCCATTACATTCAGGGTTAGGTCTCCAACACAGGAATTTTGGAGGGACATAAACATTCAGTTTGTAGCACTGTCTTCTCATTTGTTTTCCATTGTGCCTCTCTCCTCAAGTTCACAAATATCCTCATCAGCATAAAGCCTGTTAACAAATTGCTAGCTCAAATCCAACTTTTAACTATACCTTTCAAGGGAAGTATAGTCATCCACTGCTGGGTTCCACAAAGTGTCAGGGTCATTTATAAGGTAGTATTTACTCCCCTTGGTAACATTTCATGCACAGTGCCAGAAACACATTAGGTACTCTGTAAACACTGTATTCTTTCCCTTTATTCAAGTAACATATACATGATACCTATAATGATAAATTAAAGGGAGCATGTGTTTTGGTTAAGAGTTAGAACTATGATGCCAGAATGCCTGGGTCAGAATCCTGGCTCCATCACTTGTCAGGTGTACAATGTTGGGAAACTCAAGTAACTGTGTTTTCCATAATTTCCTTATCTGTAACTGGGGATATTAACTGTAAGTATGTTACAAGATTATGAGGATTAGACAAGCTAATACATGTAGAGTGCTTAGAGGAGTACATCAGTCAGAGTAAGTGCTACATATGTATTAGTTTTAATTATTGCTATGGACATCCTCCCCTCCTTGATGCTTTCTTTTGAGAATAACACAGTGCTTCCTTTTCTATTGTTTATTCTTTAATACTTTTTTCCTCCATAGTTCCATCAGAATTTCCCTACTATGGTCTGGGATTTTTGTTCTCTCACTTTCCCATATATTTTACAAGTTGGTAAATCTTCATAGATGATACTAAAATGGAGTAGAACCCATTGCTTTTTCTATTACTTTACTTACAGAGATCATCGACTACCCCATTCAATTACGTGGCTTCCACACTTGCATCAGCATCCCCTAGGGTGCTCTTCAGGCATACACATTCCTGAGCCCCATCTCAGACCAGCTAAAAGCAGAATATCTGGACAGTAGGACTCAGAGAGCTGAATTTAATAAGGTGAGTGAAGAATTCTCATGATCCTGTTTCTCACCTCTCCACAGATGGATATTTGCTTTGGTTCGTTGGGAATGGATCCCAGTATCAGCCTCCTTCTGCTCAATTTCCTAAAGGCCCTTAGTCTTACTACTGTAAATTATCTCTTGTCATTAAGAGTTTTAGGCTGAACACAATAAAGGGAAGGGAACGCAGAGGCTGCTGTGTCATTTATCTGGAACAGAGAACTTGGAACAGAGAACTCAGCCCCGGTCCTACTCTGATCGCCATGGTCCTGATAGTTCTCATGTGAATCACTAATGTGCATAGTTGGCTTCATATAGATCTTTCTAGGGCTGGGGGAACCCACCTACTATGGCATCTAAAAGTAGAATGTTTTGGCAGTGACACTTGTGACCAAACTCTGCCATTCCCCTTGTTCTTAAAGTCGTACAGGTTGATTTTAGATCTTCAAATGTAGGAACATCATCTACCTCCTGCACACAGGACTCACTCATTTCTTCTGCTTGTACATAATTTTAAAGTCCATAGAATGTATATGCACTATGTTGTTTCTAAGATCAATTTAATGCAAAAAATATATACAACTTAGTGCTGAAACAGTTCAAGTAAGAATTAAATAGTTTGGAAATCTCGTAGCTTTATGGCTAATATTCTTGTTTTTAATGGAGGCCTAACACCTATCTGGCACATTAAAAACACTGCACATGATGCGATGAGCTCTGGGTGTTACATGCAATGGAGGAATTATTGAACCCTACATCTGAAACTAACGATGTACTATATGTTGGCTTTGAATTACCAAAAAAAAAAAAAAAAAAAAAAAGGAAAAGACTGCAACAGGTGCACCTGGGTTACACAATGGAAACTACAGCAGTTATACCCATAAAGTACTGTCGAGATAATACAGTTCACTCCTTCCTCCTGCCAGCTCATAAAGAAACGCAATAGTTCAGAGAAGCACCAGTATTACACACAATTCTTTCTTAAAATCCTATATAAAAATGCTAAGATTCTATTTGTTTTTTATTTTTTTTAAAAGATTTTATTTATTTGACAGAGAGAGAGAGAGATAGTGAGAGAGGGAACACAAGCAGGGGGAGTGGGAGAGGGAGAAGCAGGCCTCCTGCTAAGCAGGGAGCCCAATGCGGGGCTCGATCCCAGGACCCTGGGATCATGACCTGAGTTGAAGGCAGATGCTTAACAACTGAGCCACCCAGGCATCCCCCAAAATTCTCTTTCACATTGTAGCTAGGTAGGGGGGATTTTAAAGTTCCAATTTGAAAATGTCTCTTAATAGGTCTTCTCATTTGCCATAGAGAACTTTGAGATGCCATTAAACTTGAACACTTTTGTGATAATAATATCAAATTGGGACAGCTAGAAATGTAGTGCACAATACATTGCTCTATATATCAATATTAGAGCAATATCTAATATCAATATTAGAGCAATATCAATTGCTCTAAATATCAGCTATGGAGATTGGACTACTTGGCATTTAATATCCCTTTCCGCTCACATGTTTTATTTACTTGGTGTTCAGATAAGTCCATCCAGACTCAGTTCAAGTACTGCATTGCCCCTTAGAAGCCACTATACAGCTTCCCCCACAGGCTCTCTGCTGAATGCAGGTGTGAGTACATTCTGCATAGTCTGCCTCGTAAGAGTCCAAAGCAAACTCTGTGTCAAAATGAAGTGCCTTTCTAGTTTTCTGTTATATTCTACCTGCTGAAATAATTTCTTAGTATTAATCACATCAAATTAAAAATGAAGCAACATTTGCTCCTAACTGTACATTGGTTATACCAACATTCATTTCTAAAGAATTGAGGATGTGGTTTCTTTACTCCCATGATTTCTCATTCAGCCACTTCCTCAAAAACAGGATCTTAAATATTAGTTGAATGGGAAAATGTTCAGTATGACAACTGAACATTAAAAGTAGTTTAATGTCATAGATGACAGACTAATGTTTTGTCAAATGACAGGAAACTCACAGTTACCCTAGTAAAATGAGATAATTTCTGAGAAGATAACACTAGCTGCTTACTAAAACCTGATTATGTGCCAGATACTCTTAAACATTTTACATAGGTTAACTCACTTAATCCTGAAAATAACCCTATGAAGTAGATGCTATTATTATACCCATTTCACAGAGGAGGAAATGAGGCGAGGTAAAGTTGAGTGATTTACCTACAATGAGAAATTAGTATATCATAGAGCCAGGGTTTTCCCTCAAATAGACTCTAAAATATGAATTCTTAACCAACACAGTACATAGCAGAGCAATTTTCTAAAAGATGGTTACCTAATATTTATTTACTTCCACTTAGTAACTAGAACAAAAAATAAATAAATAGGGATGTTGTCTGGGATGACTAGAAAACTAAAGTTACATTTTATGCCTGCATTTTCTATTCTTTGGATTATTCTCATCAGATGTTTCCTGCACATTCAATATTAGGAGTTTCTTCCCAAATGTATGCTATTGGAATTATTAAAAGTTATGTTAAAGAATGCCTGCCTTCCACTTCGTAACATTTACCAAAACTCCTTTTGTATTATTTTCTTCTTTAATGTCTTTGTCCTATGTGCCTTTTTAAAAAACAGCTTTATTGTGACGTAATTCACATACAATAAAATTCATCCATTTAAAGTATGTAATTCAGTCGTCTTTAGTATATTTACAGAGCTGTACAACCATCACCACAACCTAATTTCAGAACATTTCTATAGCCCTCAAAAGAAACTCCATATCCATATCCACTCCCTATTTCCCCCTCCTCACCTAGCCTATGTAACCACTAATCTTGCCTTTCTGATCCATTCCCAAGAACAAAGGTGCTATGTATTTGAAGAAATAATGATTGACAGCTTCCAAAATTTAACAAAAGCATGAACCTCCAGATTCAAGAAGCTGGGTAAATATCAAACAAGGTGAACACAAGGAAAAAACGAAGAGACACATAACCTTGGGAAAACTAAAGACAAAAAACAAAAAACCAAACACTGAAATCAGCAAGAGTGAGGCAACACCTTACAGGGGCAAAACAACTCAAAAGGCAGATTTTTATCAGAAACTACTGAGGCTAGAAGGAAGTAACAAAATATTTTTAAGTGTGAAAAAAAGAACTGCCATCATAGAATCCTATGTCACGTGGAAATACCATTCAGGAATGAAGGGGAAATCAAAACATTCTCAAATGAAGGAAAAATAGGAGAATTTTTCATTAGGAGACTTACTGTAAAGGAATGGCTAAAGGAAATACTCTAAACACAATAAAAGAAAAAACATCCCAACATCAAGGAGGAAGAAAAGATATGGCAGAAAAATACGGCTAAACTTAATAGACCTTGTCCTTCTCCTGAGTTTCCTAAATTATGTTTGATGGTTGAAGAAAAATTATAGTATTATCTGATATGGTTCTCAATATATGTAGAGGAAACACTTAAGACAATTGTAAGTGAGGAAGGGTAAGTAGTTTAAAGAGATGTAAAATTTCTATATTTCACTCATACATCAGTAGATGTTTGACACCAGTACACTGATAGGTTTTGTAGGTATAATTTAGTACCTAGTGCAACCACTAGAATGAGACACACTTACAAAAACTGCATAGAAATCAGAGTGGAATTAAAAAAAAAAGTTCCCACAGAGGGGGCTGCCCCTAAAGGGGCAGGTAAAATAAACCCACAGGAAAGCAGGTAAAAGAAAATATGGAAATGAAAAACAAAGGGAAGAGACAGAAAAATATTTAAATGGCAGGCTTTATACCTAACATCAGTAATTTCACTAAATGTAAAAGGGTCAAAGTACATCAATTAAAAGACAAACATTGGAAGAATGGATTAAACATGCCCCAAACTCTGATGAAAGAAATCAAAGAACAAAATAAATGGAGAGATATTCCATGTCCATGGATAGGAAGACAATACTAACAAATTGTCAATTCTTCTTTATAGATTGAATGCAATCTTGATCAAAATCCCAGGAGCTTATTTTTGTGGATATTGACAAACTAATTCTAAAGTTTATATGGAGAGGCAAAATACCCAGAATAGTCAACACACTATTAAAGTAGAAGAACACATTTGGCAGACTGACACCATCCAACTTCAAGACTTACTGTAAAGCTACAGTAATCGAGACAGTGAGATATTGGTGAAAGAACAGACAAATAGATCAATGGAACAGAATACTGTATGATTCCAGATACATGATATTCTGGAAAAGACAAAACTATACAGAAAGTAAAAATATCAGTGATTGCCAAGGGTTGTGATGTGAGAGGGATTTATAGGTAGAGCACAGACATGTTTAGAGCAGTGAAAATTTATATATGATAATATAATGGAGAAAATATTTGTCATAGCAAAAGAATGTACAACATCAAGAATAAACCCTAATGTAAACTATGGACTTTGGGATATGATGTGTGAACTTAGGTTCTTTGATCGCAACTCTGGTGCAGGATATAGATGGTGGGGAGGGTGTGTGTGTGTGTGTGTGTGTGTGTGTGTGTGTGTGTGAGAGAGTAGGGGCTACATGGTAACTCTCTGTACTTTGTGCCCAATTTTCCTATGAACCTTTTTTAATAAATTAAAAAAAAGACCCAATTTCATCCCCTGTACAAAAATTTCATAATAATGTAAGAATATAGTCAGTTTGAAAGTAAAAGGAAGGAAAATGATGTATTATGGAAACATTAATAAAAGATAAGGAGGAGTAGCTGTATTACTATCATATAAAGTAGACCTCAGAGCAAAGAAAATTATCAGAGAGCAGCCTTCTTTAATAAAAGGGTCAATCCAGCAAGAAAACATATAGTAATTCTAAATGTGCACGCAACAAACAACACAAGTGAAGAATATATAAATGAAAAAAAAAGAGCTGATTCTTTGAAAAACCAATAAAATTGAAAATACTCTGGCAAGATTGAAGAAAAAAAAGAAGACACAATTTACCAATATCAGAAATGAAACATGAGATATCACTATAGGTCTTGTAGACATTAATAAGAGAATACTGCAAATAAGTCTACACACATGAACTTGATAACTTAGACAAAATGGACCCATTCATTGTAAAACACAAGCTGTCAAAATTCACATATAGCTCAATAATAATTAATGAAATTGAATTTTTAATTTAAAAAGTCCCCCCAAAAGATATCTCCAGGCTCAGATGACTTCACTAGAGAATTCCAATAGTGCATAAAGAATTTAGTGCATTGCTATACAATCTCTTCCAGTAAATAGAAGAGGAGGGAATACTTGACACTTCATTATATAAAGCTAATAATACCTTGACACTAAAACCAGACTGAGAAAGTAGAAAAAACAAAACAAAACAAATCTACAGATTAATATCACCAAGTACAGATGCAAAAATCCTTAAGAAAATATTAGCAAAATATTATCATTTTGCTAGTATTTGGAACCAAGTAGATCACATACACACACAGATCAATAGATACAAAAGCAATAGATATAAAAATTATATACCATGAACAAATGGGGATCATTCCAAAGATGTACTCCTTGTCTAATTTTCAAAATCATTTAATATAATCCACCATATTTATAGACTAAGAAGAAAAATAACATGACCTATTAATCAATGAAGAAAAAAAAATCTGAAAAAAATTCAACACCTATTCATGATTTAAAAAAAACTTTCAGCAAAATAGGAATAAAGGAGAACTTTCTGAGGTTGGTAAAGAGCAACTACAAAATACCTACAGCTGACATACTACATAACAGTGAAAAACTCAGTGCTTTCTTTCTAAGATCGAGGATTAATACACGATGGCTACTCTTAACCACTCTTATTTAACATAGTCCTGGAAGATCCAGTCAGTACAAGATGAAAAAAGATCAGAGATGAAGAAATAAAACTGTCCATATTTGGTCTATGCAAAAAAAAAAAAAATCATAAGGCATCTACATAAAAACTCCTAGAAATTAAAGGCAACTTCAATAAGATTAAGGAGACAAAATAAATGTACAAAAATGAATTATATTTCTATATACTGGCAATAAACATGTAGATATTGAAATTAAATACAGATTTCATTTATAACCGCTCCCAAAAATGAAAGGCTCAGGTGAAATCTAACAACTCATGTACAGGACTTTATAAAACACGGATGAAAGAAATCAGAGAAGACCTAAATAAATACATAGTGTGTCTCCCCAAATTGATACAGGTGTTCATTGCAATTCCTACCACAATCTCAGCAAGCATTTTTTTTTTTAGATATAGGCAAAATCATTCTAAAATTTATACGGAAATATATGGGTCCTAAAACAACTAAAAAAGTCTTGAGAAAGAATATAGTAGGAGGAATCATTCTATCCAATTCCAACAGTTATATAGCTATGATAACCATGAGTGTGGGTTGTCAGAAGGACAGACCCATAGATCAGTGGAACCAAGTAGATCACATACACACACAGATCAATAGAACAAAGTAAAGAATCCAGAAATAGACACATACAAATATGCCCAACTGATTTGTGACTAAGGTACAAAAGCAATTACATGGAGATAGGATAGCCTTTCAACAAACTGTTCTGGGGGGGCGCCTGGGCGGCTCAGTCCTTAATCGTCTGCCTTCTGCTCAGGGCGTGATCCTGGCGGGGAGCCTCTTTCTTCCTCTCCCACTCCCCCTGCTTGTGTTGCCTCTCTCACTGCCTGTCTCTCACTCTGTCAAATAAACAAATAAAATCTTAAAAAAAAAAAAAAACAACTGTTCTGGAACATTTGTATATCCATAGGCAAAAACAAAAACAAGAACAATAAACTTCAAATTATACTTCAGACCAATGGAAAAATTAACTTAAATAAATCATGGATTCAATATATAAATGCATTGTTTAAAACTATAAAATTTTCAGACAAAAACTTAAGAAAAATTTTTTGAGGATCTAGGTAAAGAGTTCTTAGACTTGACATGAGAAGCGTAATCCATAAAATAAAAAATTGGTAAGGTGGAATTCATGAAAAGTAAAAAGTTTTGATCTAAAAAGACCCTTTCAGAGGGTGAAAAGACAAGCTACATACTGGGAGAAAACATTTGCAAACCATGTATCTCACAAAGGGTTAATATCTAGAATATAGAGAGAACTCTAGAAATTCAAAAGTAAAAACAAACCAAACAAAAAGGAGCAGAACGACTTAAGGGACATTTCACAAAACAGGATATAAAAATGGCAGATAATGCATGAAAAGATGTCCAATGTTATTAATCAAAAGGGAATAAAAACTAAAACCACAATGAGATGTCACTATACATCTATCAGAATCATTAAATGAGAGTGACAATGTCATATGCTGCTGAGGATGCAGAGAAACTGGATTACTTATGTAGTGTTGGCAGCAAGGTAAGTTAGTATGGTTATTCTGGTAAAGCTTTTGGCTGTTTCTTAAAAAAACCAAACATGCAACTACCACCATATGACTCAGCAATTTATCCTAGCATTTATATATCCTGAGTCTTTATCCCAGAGAAGAAAAAACTTATGAATACACAAAAGCCCATACACAAATGCTTATGGGAGTTTTATTTGGAATATCCTGAACTGGAAACAACCCAGGTGTCCTTCAGTTGGTGAATGGTTCAACAACCTGGTTTGTATGGAATATTACTCAGCGATAAAAAAGAATGAACAACTGGTACCTGCAAAAACTAGATGAATCTCCAGAGAATTATGCTGAGTGAAAAAGTTATTACTGAATGGTTATATAATGTAGGTTCCATTTATATAACATTCTTTTTATTAATATTTTTAATAACCATAAAAAATTTACCTATTTAAAGTGTGCTATTCGATGTTGTAGTATATTCACAGAGTTGTGCAAATATCACCAAAATCTCAGTTCAGAGTATTTTCATCACTCCAAAAAGAAATCCCATACCCATTAGCAGTCACTCTTATTCTTGTCCTGGAACCATGAAACTACTTTCTGCCTTTATGGATTCATCTCTCCTGGACATGTCATATCAATTGAATCATGTAATAGGTGGTCTTTTGTGAATGGCTTCTTTTACTTAGCATAGTGCTTTCAAGGTTCATCCATATTGTAACATGTATCAACACTTCATTTATTTTTGCCAAATAATATTACATCATAGGAATATTCTCCCTTTTTTTAAATCCATACATCAGTTGATGGACATTTGGGTTGTTTCCACTTTTTGGCTACTATGAATATTTGTGTGTAAGTTTTTGTGTGGATGTATGTTTTTGTTTCCCTTGGGTATACTACAAGGACTGGAATTCATTCTTCATAAGGTAACTATATATTTCACTTTTTAAGGAACTGCCCAACTGTTTTTCAAAGTGGTTGCAGTGTTTCATAATACCAGAAATGATGAGTTAGGGTTCTAATGTCTTTAGGCTCTCACTAATACTTGTTATTATCTTTTTATTATAGCCACCCTAGTGGATGTGAAATGATATCCCATTGTGACTTTAATATGGATTTAACTAATGGATAACGATGTTGAGCATTGTTTCATGTGCTTACTGACCATTTGTAAATCTTACTTAGAGAAATGTCCACCAGAAACTTTGCCATTTTATTGGGTTGTCTTTTTATTATTGAGTTTATACGTTATGGATACCAACATCATCTCAGATATATGATTTGAAAACATATTTTCCCTATTCTGTGGATTGTATTTTTACTTTCTTTAATGGTATGATTTGGAGCACAAAGTTTTTTAATTTTGATGAAATTCGACTCATCTACTTTTTCCTTTGTTGATTGTGCTTTTGATCTCATGGCCAACCAATCAAGGTCAGCTTGGTACAAGGGAAGGGTTCAACTTTATCATTTACTTATTATTTATCCATTGTATGTGGAGATCTAGTTTTTCAGCCTCTTTTGTTGAAAAGGCTATTCTTCCTCCATTAATTATCTTGGCACCCTTGCCAAAAATGATATATCATTTGTGAAACGGGAGAATTATTGAGATGGAGAAGAGATTAGTGGTTGCTAGGGGTGTAGAAGATGGTGGAGACGGGGGGAAATTTGAGATATTTTAATAAGATTATAAGATGTGTAACTGAATATGAACCTTAATGTAAGATACAGGCCAAAAAAAGATAAAAAATAATAAAGGAAGAATATGCTGAAGTTAAGCCTATTTTTTTCTCTTAGGACAAGAGATGACAGAAGGGAAATTGTAACTGAAAGTATTCTTTATCCAATAATTACACCGTGCTTGCTAAAGAGAAAATAGTCAACAAGTTTTAGGAAGAGAAAAATGGTTGCATGGTATGTCTAGGGACATTGGCCTGGAATCAGTATGGGAGCAGGAGAGTCTCTTCTGCCCTAGAGTGATACAAACTTGGCATAGTGAGCTAATGATGGGGAAGAGAGGTTATGGTTAGGATCTTGAAGTCTCAAAAGGAGCAAACAGCAAATAACCAGAAGGGAGAAGGGCGTGTTGGGGGCTGCCAGTCCGTGGATGACAAAATACATCAACAAATCCCATCCTATTCCTTCCATTTCCAACCTGAGGTCTTGGAATCACAGAAATTCATATAACACAGTCACCATTCTGGAGAAATTGATGGGGAAGGACCCTAATTTTAGATTAAGCTTCAATCAGACCACAGAATGAGTTCTCTAAAATACAAATTATGTTGCCAGAGAAATGTCAGAAAAAAATGCTTTTGTAGTATATATGAGTTTGTAGACTGAGACTTTTATGCTTTAAAATCTTAATTTAACACGAAGAGTCAGAATTACAATTTAAGAGCACATGGTTCTTCTTTTAATTCAAAGAATATTCAGAGGTGCCTGGGAGGTTCAGTCAGTTAAGTGTCTGACTCTTGATTTTGGCTCAGGTCAAGATCTTGGGGCATGAGATGGAGCCCTACGTCGGGTTTCTGTGCCGGACATGGAGCTCTCTCTCTCTCTCTCTCTCTCTACACACACACACACACACACAGAAGTGTTGAATCATTTGAACCACTATATTATACACTGAAGCCAATATTACACTGTATGTTAACAAAATGGAATTTAAATAAAAACTTTAAAAAATCATATTTTCATTTGAATTATCATTATGTTTAACTTCATTGATTTTCAATATCAAGGGATTGGAAACTCCTACCATAAATATTTATGCTATGAGAGTGCATTCATAGTGGGAAGTCACTTTTGTCTCTCTCCTGGTTTTGGATATGAGACATTTTTTGGATCTTAAAACATTCCATTTTTTCCCCCTAAAAACAGGAAAGAAAGGAAGGGCAACAGCCAACTTCCTCCATAAGTGACCTAGATCTCTTGACTACTCTACAGAGTCAGTTTCTGTGCGTAGCAGGTATTTCCTATGAAGAGCTGATAGTATCCCTATCCTCTTATCTCTTGTCACTGCCAAATTCGCCCTCTTATGTTCATTGCTGACTGAAAAATGTTTCTCATAAATGGCCTCATACTCAACATCCCTTCATCCTGGCCCCTCAATTCCATTCTTCTGGCTGCTTTGCACGGTCTCTCCAGCCCTGGCAGATCTATCTATTTTCGACTACCTGGCGGGACACTGGGGTATCTGATATTTCTCCCTACCCAGTCCTGAGCGGTGTGTCTTTCTCTCCCTGCTTCCTTAAGCCACACTTTAATTTCTCTGGTCCTAGCCCCAGTCTCACATCCCTTGCCAGTATTATCATTTGGAATTTTAACACTTTTATTAAATATAGATTAAGCAAGTATTCATATATTATGATGATATGATAATCTCAATTACTTTATAAATTTCTCCTGTCTGAATGAATAGAAAAAAAAAACAAAAGGGTATACCATTTGGGTCAACTAATTATAAGATACTTTTTGAATACATAGTTGAATTACTTTGTAGTTATACTAATAATTCTTGTTAACATGTCAGAAATGAGTGGGCTATAAAGTACTTAGTCCAGTTATGTAGATGATTTTAATAAACAAACTGGATCAGCAGTTTACTAAACTAACCAGCTATTCGGTGACCAGTTATTATGGGTTCAGTGGATAGAGTTCAGAAGATACTGCTAAAAAATTTCTTAAAAGATGATGTCAAGTATTACGTGACTTTATTCGACTTACAACTATTCATCATGTACCCATTGTATAAAATTCACTGCACTGTGAGTCAACATGGATTCTACCTTCACTGGTTTATAGTCCATTTAGAGCTAGCAGGCCAGCTACCTGTTTCTATGAATAAAGTTTTATTGGAACACAGCTACACCTATTAATTTACATATTGTCTATGGTTGCTCTCATGCTATGACGACAGAGCTGAATAGTTGTGACACAGACTACATGACCTGCAAGGTCTAAAATATTTACAGAAATATCTCACCTTTAGTATGTCTGCTGACTTCTGGTCTACCATAGTATCACAGATAAAAGAGCAATATCACAGGTAAATCATTAAAGGAACTGAGAAGAAAATAGGCATTCAGGCATTAAGAAAGATGCCTATTCTAGATTAGACACTTAGTAAATATATATATTTGTTCAGATATATTATTATTCATATATATTATTTACATATATGTTCAATATATAAAATATATTGAAGCTGTACTTTGATTTAAACCTTGCAATATTTGAATTTGAATTATACTGGCCATCCAGTCAAGTTGAACAATGCAGACGAAATTTCAAAATGTCTTCCTCCGTGGTCCCTCTACAGCCTACTTACCTGCAGTTACTCCCTATATTCCATTCAATAAGACTTCCTGCTCTTCTCCTTAATACTCCTACTCTGTTGCCTGGCTCACATGCATTGATTCTATGAGATGCCTCTTCTCATTCTTTTCTCATTGTTTGCCTCTGGAATCCTACCCAACCTTCAAGACTCACATAACATATTATTCCATTCCTATAAAGCCTCCTCTCCTTGTCCTCATTTTCGGAAGCACTGACATTTGTCTTCTCTAAACTTTATCCACACTTTTCTTGTGACATTCACACCCATATACTGTTCTTGTATACATACAATAGACTGCTTCACTCTAAGTTTTTAGGGGGCAAAATTTATGGTTTACTTGTTTTAGTTCCTCTCGATAGTTACTAACGGCTGATCAGTAAGAATGTAATAAATGATAACTGCTACCTGGCCCCCTCCCTGTTTCAACCCTCTGCAGAACATTTATTGTCATCTAGTATTTTCTTATCAATTATTTTGCTGAAGTGCTGTGTCCCACCATCAGAATGTGGACATGATTTGAGTAGGGAACCTTGTCTTTTTCATTGCCATGTCCCACTGGCTAGCACATCCTAAATGCTCAATCAAAATGTGTTAAGTGAATTTATGACTGAGTGAATGAATGAAATTCTAAACCTGTAGTTTCAGGAAGTATTGGTAGTGCTTTCATTACCCTAAAAGAACTTTATTGGATGTTTATTTATTTTTGATATTTAATGTTTAATAATAACTTTAATAAATAAGATTCCCAAATTATCTGAGATCGTATTCCTATAGTTACAGGTTCCTAAATAATTATATGGGAAATAATATGAAAACTTGAAGCCATTAATTCTTCAAATATAAATGTCAATTTATCTGTAGAAAGGTATAGCATTCTTCAAGATTAGTTATTATAAAATATGGGCATTTTAAAAGGTTTTGTACTGATGCTGGAGTTCAGGAGATTAGAAAACTCGGTAATTACCTACTAATGCTTCCTACTGCCTTATAAATTCTAACAGGGTAATTACTAATATGCTCCATTATTATTCTCAAGGATACATGATGGACAAGAAACTTCTAGGCAATTATTCTTCTCTGGTCTGGTTAGAAGGTACCAGGCAGATAAAGGGACCATTTAATCATGCAAAAAAAGCACCCATTTACTGAAAAGCCCTGATAGACTTTTATCATGACCCTGGAAATATAAAAAGGCACTCTAAGTGGAGAAAAGAAACTATTGCACACTATTGACATGGCTGCAGAGATGATAAAGGGAAGAGATTTCTGGTAAGTCATTTGTTATAAAAGCTCAGGAAAAACAGAAGTTTCTACTCAAAATTTCCTCTTTATTGCTTGCTCATTTTCTTTGACTTGCTAAATTCACATTTAAATTATCCCCATATGTTCTCAGTTTAAACTACAACCATATTTCTAATCTCACCCACTTCCCAGCTCGGAAAATGACTCCACATCACTTTCAGTGCCTCCTTTTATGCTCATGTGTGATAGAGAGTACGCACACTTAGGGTGTGTGTTGAGCAGAAAAAGCTTAAAATGGCAAGGCACATTTCACACTTTCCATTGGCAAGTGGAATGATGGAGCTCTTAGACTCTAATCTCAGACAGACTTGGGCTTGAATCCTGCCTCAGACAACACTAACTGTGTGTGCTTGAGCAATTTATTCCAATGCTGGTCGTCTGTAATTGGGGGGCAACAATAGCACCAATTTTAAAGGGCTGTGGGGGACGGAATAAGGTAATGCATTGAGCTGCCAACAACGACTCATGTGCCTTGCAGTGTGCTAAGCATTTCAATGTACTGTCTCACTTAATCCTCAGAACACCCTTAGAAGAGCAGTACTACTAACTCTCCCCGCTCTCAGATGAGGAAATGGAGGCACAGATGATTGAGACAAGTAAGATCTCAATAAATATCATTTTTGCTGGTATTTATGAAGGACTTTTATGTATTATTTGACTAAAAACATGCTAACACTGAGTCAACCAACATTATATTAACTGTTGAACTAGGCTGAACATTGTACATGAGTTTCTAAATTAATCCTCACATCTTCCCTCTGCAATACTACTTACTCCCATTCTGCCAATGAGAAAATTAAGGGTTAAACAGGTTAAGTTATATGTCTGAGGTACTAGAGCTACAAGGCAAAAAAGGTCAAGATACAAATCCAGCAGCTTGACTTCAAAGACTGCAAAAGTAACCTGTGTTACTCTCTACTAGCTCCAGCCCTTTACCTAATATCCAGGTTATTAAAGAAGTAAAAGGCAATGGTTTTGGTGAAGAGGTAGGTTGTGGAATAAGAAGAAAAGAGCATCTAGAGTGACTTTAATTCAATTTAGCATGTACATATTAATCTAATTACACTAGGCCAAGTACTTGGGGGAATACAAAGGGGTACGATATTTAATTGACTCTAAGATGCCAGCACTTGTAATATGGATCATTACTTTATCTTCAATTATGGAACAAGTGCCCAGGGTTGGGGACGAGCAATAGGAGACCCTACCTAAAGTTGAGACAAGGGCTATACACTTGGTTTAAGAGTTAACAAGAAATAAGGGTACCTGAGTGGCTCAGTCATTTGGTGTCAGACTCTTGATTTTGGCTCAAGTCATGATCTCAGGGTGGTGAGATCAAGCCCTGCATTTTCCCTCTGACCCTCCCCGCAACATGCATGAGTGTTCTCTCTCTCAAATAAATAAACCTTTTTTAAAAAAAGAAACTGCCTTACTCACCTTTAGAGAGAGAGTGTGTGGGTGGGGTGAAGGGCAGAGGGAGAGAGAACGGGAAAGAGGCAGACTCCCTGCTGGCATGGAGCCCAATGTGGGGCTCGATCTCATGACCCTGGCATCATAACCTGAGCTGAAATCAAGAGTCGGAGGCTTAACCGATTAAGCCACCCAGGAGCCCCTAAATAAATAAATCTTTTTTAAAAAAGGCTTAAACAAGAAAGAAACCTGACAAGCAGAAAAGCACGAGGGAAGCTGCATGTTTCAATCTTGCTGTTGTGCGAGGGAAGGAAAAAATCTCACCTGAACAACGTAAAGCTGGCACTCACTCATCTTTGTGGTCTAAATATACAACACAAATTTAATCTGAAGTGGTTTCAGATCGGTAGTTTCTGACAGACGCAAACTCAAATACTCTCCACAAGAACATGGTGCAATTCAGACCTATGAGGATCCGAATTGCCATTGATTGTAAAATGCATTCTGATTTCAGAGGAGCTAAAATGTGCAAAAATGCATCTTAGATGAAAGAGGATGTGAACTACACTTCCTGCTTTAAAAGCATTTAGAGACATCTGATCTCATGATTAACAAGATAAAACACAAGCAGCAACACCAGTTAGTATATTAAAGCACAAAATGAGTGTTGCAGATGTGCAGGAAAATGAGAATTCAAATTTGACAAACTTCTGGGAAGAAGGGTAAAGTGGGAAGTCTTCATGGGAAGGTGGACTCAGTCTGGACCTTAATACCTGGGTTGGGTTTAGAGAGGGAGGGAAGGAGAAGAGACATAAGAAATAAAGTGTGGGGTTAGATTAAATTAGACTATCCTTAGATTGTAGGAAACGAGGAGTGGAGTCTAGGTAGAATGGAGAGCCTGTACTGAGCAGGTTAAGTTTAGAAAGATATTATAGAAGATGTTACAGAAGACTTTTAAGAGAAGGCCAAGATAAGGAATTACGAATGGAAATGACATTCATTCATTCGTTAGCCACCCAATCAATCAGTTGCCCAACCAATAAGCATTAAGTGGATGCTTCATGCCAGGTACTGTGCTGGGGACTAAGTATAAAATGAGGAATAATACAGTGTCTCATTTTGTAAGTTATATTTATTTATCGGAACAGCCAAGTAAACAACTGGGATTATACCACAGTATGTCCTATCATATTAGCTGCAATTTATTGAGCAACTGTTACTTTCCCAAGTACTAGCTAGGGAATGTATATGTTACATATTCTAAATTAAAAGCAAAAAGATACTTATTTTAGAGATGAGAAAACTGAGGCTCAGAGAGGGAGATTTCTGTATACTCCTTCCTCATACCTAATTAAAAATGGATTCTATGACTTATGATATACTCTCAATTACACAAATTATGTAAAGCCACAATCACAAAATATGAAAACTCTGAAGAACGATTTTGCAATTTCTTTATTATATCTCGGTATTAAGAAAATTACACTGAGTGATGATTTTTTTTTAAGATTTTATTTATTTATTTGACAGAGAGATACAGACAGCGAGAGAGGGAACACAAGCAGGGGGAGTGGGAGAGGAAGCAGCAGGCTCCTAGCAGAGAAGCCCGATGTGGGGCTCGATCCCAGAACGCTGGGATCACGCCCTGAGCTGAAGGCAGACGCTTAACGACTGTGCCACCCAGGCATCCCATTAAGTGATGATGTTTTAAATCCATTTATATACCTCAACTCTATATAAATTCTGGGATTGTTCTAATTTAGCACAACTCAGAGGGGTTATCTTCTCCTTAGGATAAATGAATTTATTTCCAGCTTCTCCACATGGGCAGAATAATGCTTCTCTCCCTCCCCCAAAGATATCCACAACCTAATCCCCTGAACCTGTGAATATGTTGGGTTCAGTAGAAAAGAGGAATTAAGGTTGCTGACTTCAAGACAGGGAGATTACCCTGGATTATCTAGGTGAAGCTAAAGTAATCACAAGGTCCTTATAAGTGGAAGAAGGAAACAGGAGACCAAAGTGACGAAATGTGAGAAAGATTCTACCTGTTATGCCTGGATTTGAAGATGGAGGAAGGAGACAGGAACCAAGGAATGTGAGTGGTCGCTAGAAGCTGGAAAAAGGCAAGAAAATGGATTCTCCCCTACAGCTTCCAGAGCAGAACTCATCCTATCCTGGAAGACATTTTTATTTTAGCACAGTGAGACCTGTGTCAGACTTCTGTGGAACTGTAAGATAATAAATTTGTGTTGTTTTAAGCTGCACAGTTTGTGGTAATTTGTTATGGCAGTGATAAAAAACTAATATATTCTCCCTCTGATCAATTCTGCTCCTTTTCCTCCCTCAGGGGTGTTGATTCTGAAAGCGTTTTCCAATCAACTTCTTGCAGCCAAACCTCTCTCAAAGTCTTGTTCCCATGGGCCTTCTGACACCAACAAATGAAACTTTCTCCCATTTTTTTCTACTTGAAGTATAGATTCATGTTCACCTAATCATTGTTGATGTTGCTGAGACTATTATCTCAGCTCAAAGGCACAAAATAGAGCTGTTTTATTTTCAAATTTGCAACTTGGATAGACTAGGTCAGCCTAGGAGAAACCATGGTCAACAATGTGACTGGACAGGAGAAAGTTGACAAATTCTGGAGTTTGGTGAATCAAAGACTTCTTCAGTGATTCAGGCAAGCTCCATAGGCTTGGGGTCTCATGTGGGAAAATCTCCAAAGCAGATTCTAGGAACCCAGTATAGAAGACTGGTAAGCAGAAGATTAAGAACCAGAGAGACTGGTCAGTAAATTTCCTGTGTGAAAATACTGAGGCTGGCAAGACAGAGGCAATTAATAAATGTTCGGTCCCTATTTCTGTCCCCAGGTGGATTTCTGAGAAATTCCTCTACTGCTTGGGAGTTGTCTTTAGAGTATATTTTCCAGTGAGCAACAGGAAAAAGCATCTTTTGTTTGTGGATACTTTAAAGCAAATAAAGCTATTACAGAAGGTGAAAGGAAAAAGTGTCAAATTGTTTCCTTTCTAACTTAAAAACAAAACCGAAATAACACGGCCCTAAAGGGAAAACGAAATGTGCTCGGCGTTACCACCTGTCAACGCAACGTATGGTGTACAGTGAAAGAGGGGATAAAAGCTACCATTAGTGTCACTGAGTCTGCACTGGAGACCTGTGAGACATAGGAAATGCATTAGGCACATAATGTGCTCATCTGAGCACTTTTCTGAAGATGTCATAAGGCTTTTTCACATTAGTCTGCGTTTGAGGCTCACAGCCTTCTGAACAGAATCACCAGATACCAAATGGACTATGGTGCAGACCTAGCTTCATCTACGTGTTGAATTCTTCTCAAGGCTGGAATTATCCCAGTCCCTGAGAGAGGGATAGTGGCTGTGACGCTTGTGCAAAGAGATCCAGAAAAGGAGATTTCTTAATTTCTTTCTTTAATGCTGTCAATTTCCTTCAAGTACTGCTTTACACCTGCTTTTCACAAATTTTGATATGCTGTGTTTTCATTTTCATCCACTTACAAATGTTTTCCAATTTGCCTTCTGATTTCTTCTTTGACCCATGATTATTCAAAAGGATATTGTTTAATTTTCAAATATTTGGGATTTTTCTGATATCCTTCTGTTACTAATTCCTAGTTTATTTGTTTTGTTCAGAAAACCTACTTTGTATGATTTCTCTCTTCTTAAACTTACTGAGACCACTCTGAATGTGCAGAACAGTCTCTAAGTGAATATTCCCTACGAACTCGAAGAGAATGTTTGTGGGTGGAGTGTTCTATAACGTCAATTAGCCTTAGGTTGGGTTTGTTGATTATATTGTTCAGCTCTTCTTTATCCTTTCTGATTTCCTCTTGACTTGTTGTATTAATCACAGAGAAAGTGGTACTGAAACTTCCAAGTGTAACTGTGATTAGGTCTACTTTAAGTTCTGAGTTTCTATTTCATGTGTTTTGAAGCACTATTACTGGTGGCATACAGAGTTAAGAATGTTGTGTGCTCTTGGGGCGCCTGGGTGGCTCAGTCGTTGAGCGTCTGCCTTCGGCTCAGGGCGTGATCCCGGCGTTCTGGGATCGAGCCCCACATCAGGCTCCTCTGCTATGAGCCTGCTTCTTCCTCTCCCACTCCCCCTGCTTGTGTTCCCTCTCTCGCTGGCTGTATCTCTCTGTCAAATAAATAAATAAAATCTTAAAAAAAAAAAAGAATGTTGTGTGCTCTTGATAAATTTATCCTTTGTTATTAGGAAATATACCATTTTTTAACCTAATATTTCTTGTTCTGAAATCAGCTTTGTGTTATATTAATTAATGGCACTCCAGCCATTAAACCATTTCTATTAGTGCAATTATTGTTATGGTTGGTTTTATTCTTTCTTTTTTTTTTCTTTCTTTTCTTTCCTTTTCCTTCCTTCCTTCCTTCCTTCCTTCCTTCCTTCCTTCCTTCCTTCCTTTTTCTTTTTCTCTTTCTTTCTTTCTTTCTTTCTTTCTTTCTTTCTTTCTTTCTTTCTTTCTTTCTTTCTTTCTTTCTTTCTTGTTGTTCTTTTTTTCCCCCTGTTCCTGTCACCTTATATTTCAATTGAATATTTTTATGATCTTTCCTCTACCTTCATAATTGGCCTATTAGCAAGGCCTCTTGGTTTTGTTTTTAGTGATTGTTCTAAGATTAAAAAAATATTTTTAATTATCATAGTCTACCTTAAAACAATAATATACTACTTTATTATACTACTCCACAGTCTACTTCCATCTACCCTTCTCAACCCTTGTACTGTTTTTGTCAATTACCTTACTTCTACATTTCATTCATAAATCCTACAAAAAGTAGTTATTATTTTTGCCTTAAACAGTTTTCTATCTATAAGATAGAAATTCTAAAAGTAATAAAGATAAGGTAAAATATATCTTTTATATTTATCCAAATAATTTCCATTTCTGATGTGTCTCATGACTTTCTGTAGACACCTGTGTGCCATCTTCCTTCTTCCTGCCACATATTCCTTAACATTTCTGGTGGTAAAAGTCCAATGTGATGAATTTTCTAAGCTTTTGCATATCTTAAAAGTCTTACTGGCTGGCTTTCATTATTTTGAAAGATATTTTCATTCATTATGTCTTTGTAGGTAATCTTTTTTTTTCTTTTTTCATTTTATAAAGATGTGCTATGTTATCTTTTAGCTTGCATAGTTTCTGACAAGAAACCTGAGGAAAAGAAAAAAAAAAAAGAAACCTGCACTCATCCTTTTGTGTCTTTATACATATCATGTTTTTCCTATGGCTGGTCTAGAATTTTTTTCTCTTTATCACTGATTTCAGCAATTTGATTATAACTTGGTTTGGTTTTCTTTATTTTTTTATTCTACTTGCTTTTGTTGTTTTATTTTGGGTATTTTGCATTTCTTGGGTCAGTAGGTTTATAGTCTTCATCAAAAGTGTTACATTTTCAGCTATTATTACTTCAAATATTTTTCTGAACATACCCTTACCCTCGACTTTTTCTCTCCTCCTTGAACAATCTAATTACACATATACTAGACTATTTGATTGTACAGGCCATTTTTTTTTCAGTATTTTCTCTCTATGCTTCATTTTGGATAATTCCTATTGTTATATCTTTATGTTCATTGATCATTTCTTCAGCTGTGTATAATATGCTGAAAAAATGTTATATTTTTCATCTGTAGAGGTTCAGTTTTGGTCTTCCAAAAAAAGTTTTTAAGAAGACCTCTTTTCTCATATTGTTCATGTTTTTCGCTCTCTTCTAAAACACATGTACCATATTTTCAATAGCAACTTTAATGTCCTTGTTTAATCCATCACCTTGGTCACTACCACGTCTATTTGTATTGATTGCTTTTACTGGTTATGGATCATATTTCCCTGCTTCTTTGCATGTCAGGAAATTTTTAATTGAATTATGTACATTGTGAACTTGCTATATTGTTGCAAGCTAGATTTTCTTGTGTCCTCTCAAACAGTATTGGACTTTGTTCTTGCAGGCAGTTATTGTAATAGGTTTGGTCCTTTGAAGGCATGCTTTTAGGCTTTGTTAAGGCAGATCTAGAATTGTCTTTAGTTTAGGGCTAATTTAGCCCCACTGCTAATGTAATTCTCTTCTGAGGATACTGTAAAAAATACCTCACTTTAGCTGGTAGGAAAACAACTATTTCCAGCCTTGTGAGAGCTCTGAGAATTGTTCACACTATTGCTTTGTGTTAGTTCTTTGCTCAGGCTCATATGTGAACCAAAGCCTCTATGGGACCTCTCTCTACAGATCTCTGAATCTCTGTCTCTGTCTCTCTTTCTCTCTGTAGCTCTCTCTTTTCTCATACACAGCCCTGAAACTTCTATTTGCCTTAGGCTTTCTGATATGTAATCTCTGTCTCTTAAATCATTGAGAATGCTGGCCTCTGCCTGGTTCCACTCCTCTGCTCTGCAACCTGGGAACTGCTCCCAGGAAATAAATTTGGGGAAAATCTTTAATGTTTAGCTCATTTTTTTTCACTTATTTCAGGGAACACAGTCCTCCACTATTACACCATAACCATTATTTAATATGCAGTTTTCATTATCCTATTTTAAGATCATAATGTATCTTGTTTTTTATTCTATACTATGTAACACAGAGACTTGGCCACTATAGGTACAAAAGAAATACATACTATAATAAATGAACACTTTTCCATAAAAAATGATACAATAAATTAAGAATTTTAATTTTCTCCAGCTATCAAGACTTTGACACATTAATAGTTTTAGAAATGATGGGAGAACACAAAGCCCATCTTAATATGCCCTCCCAGGTAACACATGTTGAAAGGGCACTGATGTTAGAATCACAACACATAATCACAATAGGCTCGTTGAAGTCTATCTCTATCAACTAATTAGATGTTGACCTTGAGCAAGTTGCATTGACTTCTTTGAGCTTAAGTGTCCTTTACTCTAAAATGAGAATCATGCTATTTGCTTCATTTATGCTTAAATACGATCACATAGGTCAAATGCCTAGCACTAAGCCAACAGTGGGCACTCAGTCAGTTACACCTCCCTTAATGAATTAAAAAGAAAATGTTAGTTACATGGTACATAAAAGAGAAAATAAGATTCTGCTAGTTTGATTGGCTTTGATACATAATAGGCCAAGATATATAAAGTTATTTCATATAGATGACTTTTTCAGTGCAAAGGTTTGATTGAAGATAGCTGCCTAAAAAAAGAATGAGGCATTTAGAAAAGGGATACTGACCAGCCACAAAGCAGAGAGTCACTGGCACACATGAGCAGTGCCCACCAGAGCCTTGCTCTAGAAAGAAGGTGGCAGGACCCAAGTCCATTTTGAGGAGATGTGGGCATCTGACTTTAATAAACATCTAAATTATAAAATTAATCACACTGTTCTAGTTCCACACATACGAGGCAATGTTCAAATAATTTGGCTCTTCCATGTAGCTTATAGGAGAGTGTATTTTTACTTACAGAGAGTGTATTTTTCAGAGAATGCAAGTGTTTGGCCCTATATTATGGTCAATAATCCATTTTTTGCTTAAATAAATTGTGTTTCTCAGGAATACATCAATGTTGTATGAGCTCAGTCAGCGTGGATCAATGAATCAGTATCTGTTGTTCCAGTTGCTCTGGGGCACACACAAGGTCAAAATTCTGAGACTGTAAGGGAAAATGGTTAGGACAAATTTAATGCCAACTAATCTCTCCAGACAGTGTCCAATTTTGAGAATATAACTTGTTCTACTTAATATTTTAGGTCTGTGAGTAGAGAAAAATAGGTATTTACCTATTATTCAAGTTCCACAAAGTGAACTAGAGTTTAGAAGGTAGTCTGCAAGTGTTAAAACACTACTGAGAGGAAGTGGGAAGCAGAGAGAGGGGAGAATTTGCTAAAATTCAATCCCTACACTGAGGTAACTTTATCAGTCAGTTACCTTTATCAGCCAATAAAATATTAAGTTCATTTGTTTTGCATTTTACCCTGTACAAAGTAGGATATTCATATTCCATGAAGGACATCCCTAAAAATGTTGCTTAGCAAGGATGACAAAAGGGAAGAGAAAGGTTTCAGTGGAGCAATTCATGGCTCTGAATATGAGGGCCTTGATGTTGGCTAAAATTAACTAAAATGCCTTGGATATAATAAAAACAGTTTCTTGTCATATTTAACTTCTGCCAATCTACTCTATATGAAGCACACTTTTGTTGGATCACAGCACAAGCCCTGGTACAAAATGGTGAAGATACACATTACATGAAACATCTAGATGTCATTCATATTCCCTTACAATAACAACATAATGGAGGATGACTGGACACTTGTTGGCTGCCTGGGAAGTTTCCTTTTCTTCCTCACCCTTTTCAACAGCTCCCAATTTTCTTTTGGGGGATTCATGTGCTTCTGGGGAAGCTATGTTTACTCACCATTGCTATGGGGGGGGGGGGAACAAATGATGGAGAATTAGCGAAGCAGTACATCTCTCATTACTCTGGCTACAGTGATTAATTCTGGGGTCGATATGTGACTTAATTCAAGTAAATGGGAAGAATATCCAAAGTTTTGCTTAGAACTGTGAGACACGGGCACACGACTGTCATCCAAATGTTACAGGGTACAGATGTGAGGCCTAGAAATATAGCTGCCAATTTTAACAACACCAACAAAGAGAAAGGAAGAACCAAAAGCATTAGGAAGACAGAAACAAAGCCCCTATGACATCATAGTCCTAAAGCTCAATCTGTGTCTAATGATGCATTTACATCTGTACATCTCAGTTATATAAACTAATACATTTTTATTTATTGATTAGGTTAGGTGAATTGATTTTGTTTGTTTGCAACATAAAGTTTCCGTGTGAATACAGAAACCCTGTACACTGTACTTAATAGTACTTTATTATGACTGGATATTTATTTTCTCTAATTTTTAAATAAAAAACAGCGGTAAACAGAACTTTCCAAATCCACATCAATTTTTAGTGTTATAATTTCACTGAAAACAATGTTTTTAGGAAAGATTCTAACAGTGTGAACAATCTTCTAATAACCCAAGTGCTTACTTATCTGTACCATCAAATCAATATAATCTTGGCACTAAAATTTAAGTTTCACAGTTTAATCTTAAACCACTGTGAAGAGCACCTGAAGGTAAGAACGGAATGTTCTTGGGCACAAATAGATTTCTTAAATGTACAAAGTTGAGAGATAAGCTCTAAAAAAAAAAAAAAGAAAAGAAAAGAAAGAAAGAAAAACCAAAACTCAAAAATTCAATTCATCAGGGAAAATAGGAGGAGAGAAAGCCTACCTGCATTTGGTCTTATGCCAATTTGGTTGTGTCCTCTCATTTGCCACATAGATCTAACATTTCAACTCTTCCAGAATGAAGGTAGCACACTAAAACATTTCACAAAAGGTGGAAGGGTTCATGAAAACATGATTGTATCTTAAGATGCTACATGAACTTTTTTTACTCTATCACACCAGTTATGTCACACTTTCATTATTCACAAACTTAATTGTGAATGTTCAACTTTGGAGGACTGGGTCAAATACACACCCTTAGAATTTTGGTTATTTCCTTTTCTATAAGATTTAGAATCATGGTATTAGTATCAGGGATTTTTTTTTTTGTCAAAAACAACAGAAATTGGTTCTAACTGAGCAAAAGGTATTTGTTTGTAAAAAAAAAAAAAGGATATTATAGGATCTGTGTGTGTGTGTAATCCCAGGTGTGAAATCTCACAGAATTGATACGAGGCTAACATAGCAAGCCTGGAAGCAGGAAGCAGCAAAGAGAATAACAAACGGACACATACAGGCATACAACAGGAAAACAGCACCATAACCATCTCTAAACAGCTCTTAACAGCTTGGGCAGGAATCCTGCCCCCCACAAGAAGGATGAAATACCTCTCTCCACCTCATTTGGTTGAGATGCAAGTTCCCAGGAGACATGGATCATATGCTCAAATGGAGGCAACATGCGAGGAAAGAGAGGTTCTGGTCTCTTCGGCTTGCGCTTCTGCAATGGGAAGTGGACCCCTGGAGCTCCTCTCGCCAAAAGAAATTTGGGTACTATTAGGAAGAGGCCTGGACTCTATCCAGACAAACTGGTACAACTGGCAACTGCAGGATCTCGAGAACAGGGATCCAACGTGACTCAGCTCCTCGGATAGCCAGGACACTGAAGGAGTAAACAGCATGACTGCTGTCATTTCGTTTTGTCATTTTAAGCTGGTCAGAAAATTAACATGTTTCTAGAAATATATCTCAAAGGTAAAATGCCACTACTGTAGCAGGACAATTTTGAGGAGGGAATTATGTAGAGATAATATTTATGATCATGCTGTGTGACTCTTTGAAATGTAGTAGGAGGGAAAGCTTGTAAGCCTGCCAGCTCTGTTCTGCCACTTAAGGAGACTGGCCCCTTTTAAGTTCCATGCCAATAATAAAGAGCAGCCTACCAAAGAGAAAGGTCTGGTTTCTCAAATTCACCTTTAAGGAGAGAAGAGCAGATGAAGTCAGTTAATTCATGAAAACGTCTTTACAGGTATCCCTCTTTTTTGAAAGACCTGTATTAGGTAACAGTAGTTAACTGTTTTGTAAAAGCAAAAATCCTCTTATTTCTTTTGGTTAGAGAAAACAGGTACTAATGCAGGACTTTCAGAAAAGCAAAGCAGCCTAACATGAACTTTCAAACTTTCAGAAAGTGGAGGACACTGATCACTTTACAGAAGGTTTCATAGGAGCGCTCTAACTTTCATAGGATGGCAGGGTAGGGGGTGAGGGAGTGGAGCTGTTTTGGAAATAGCACACTGTGCAAGAAAATAATGTAGTGTATTTATTCCAAGTCTTTGTCCTTTATGTTTCCCGTAAGCAATGTGGTTTATTATTCTTGTCTATAGGATCTGCCATGATGAACCTGATTTCTAAGTGCCTTGCTTTTGCTATACTGGATTATATGAAGCTAGCTGAAGGTGAGTTCATCCTTTAGACTAAAGCCTGTGAACAAAAGCTTTGGGGTTTGCTTCAATTGTAGCTAAGCAACACAAAAGAGGTGGTAGGATGAGGAAAGGGAAAATGCATCATTGTTCTTTAACTATCAGGCCCCGTCCTTAACACTCAGAAGAATAGTCATAGAAGAGCAATCACACTTTCCTATAATGTAGCCCTTTGTAATGTAATACACTAGCGCAATATCTAAATATTCAATGGGTTCTGACGGTTCCATCCATCACAATACCATCCTCACCATGTCATTGCTTCGGAGGAATGGATGCAAAATGACAGTCATTCAACCAGCCAAATAGAATGCACCAGAGAAAATAGATAACGTGAACTCACTTAAGCCCTTTGATATAGCTTTGCAATATGTATCTCTTCCCCCATTCCTTTGTTGTCTGTGTGTAAAAGCCAGCATGATTACACACTTGGCACAAATTCATAAACAAAATTCATTTCCCTAAAATACAAAAATATAAATTTAGAAAAGGCTATGGCTACATTAAAACGGATTCCGATTCTGTTATGACCTACACAAGATTAGTTAGAGATTAAGGTTAACAAAAAAGTGTCATCTCTTTACTTCGTCTTTTTTTATACTGCTGTTAAGGAATACAGTCTAAAATTTGTAGGCAGGTAGAGTATAAAAGTAAAAATTATAGCATTTACTTTAATTTTTTTCTTTTTCTTTTTTTTTTTTAAAGATTTTATTTATTTATTTGACAGAGAGAGAGACAGCCAGCGAGCAGGGGGAGCGGGAGAGGAAGAAGCAGGCTCATAGCGGAAGAGCCTGATGTGGGGCTCGATCCTATAACGCCGGGATCACGCCCTGAGCCGAAGGCAGACGCTTAACCGCTGTGCCACCCAGGCGCCCCTAATTTTTTCTTTTATGCAATAATTCCACAAAAAATTGACTACGTTTTTATGTCATTAAAGAAAAGTGTTTATAGATTCACTTCAAAATAAGTATAAATAATATGCATATATAGAGCTATATATCTATAATTAAAAAATAAAATAAATAAACCGAAAGTCCCCATTCTCTCCTTTTCCTTTCCTATGTTTGTTTTTAAATAAATTGCCTTGTATATATCAGTATTTAAGATGATCAGGTGTTGCCTTGGTGATAAATCTAACTTTTCATCTAGATAATTTAGTGCAGACTATTACATAAATATATGGAATCTCCAACAAATACCTTTCTATGTAGCATACCATCGAGAAAGATAGCTTGAGTGGTATAATAGAAGTCAAAACAGGCATAAAGAAAGAAGACAGCTCTGGTCTCAATATCTTCTCTTATGGCTCATGAAACAGTTAATATCTAAGTTTCAAAATCAAATTTATTCTGTTGCACACTTTGATATGGATTTTTATTTTAATAACATTAAAATGTACACTATCAAAAATCATCAAGGATACTATTTCATCCTAGGCACTGGGGATACTCCAGTGAACAAGACAAAGACCATGCCCTCTGGGAGCTTAAGTTCTAATGGGGGAGTAAAAGTCAACAAGAAAACAAGTGATATTATTTGCGATAGATAAGTTCAATAAAGAAATATAAAGCAACATAAGGGGAGAGAGAATGCCATTATGGGCACGTGGTCAGAGGAGTCCTCTCAGACAAGAAGGAGTCTGAAGGACAAAAACAGTAAAATGTGGGGGAAGAACGTTTCAACCCCAAGCAGGGAAATACTAGAAGACACTTCTATCCTGGAACAACACAGTAATTTAACAGGACTCAGATGTGTCTGTGAACTACATAAACAAAAGCCATTGAACTCAAACTATGTGCATCCCCAACTCAGTTTCCTCATAGACTATCATTTCCTGTTACGTTACCCGACACAGGAAAACTGTGACAGAGGGGAAGTATGAAGGCAGAGAGACAGAACTGGGGAGCCTCAGTGGGTCTCATTTAGGCATGAGCTAAGTGAACCTGAATCCAAAGGCTGATGGATGGGTCCCTCAGGACTCACAAATGACCTTGGCAGATGAATTGTACTAGTAAGAGCTGGAGAGAGGCTTGCTCAGCAGCGGGGTGCTGGGCTCCCCAGGAGCATGGCCTGACTGAGTGAAAGTACTGAGAGATACACCAACCAAGGCTGGAGCAGAAACACAGGCAGACTCTACAGTTAACACTGGATCTACCCCATCTCGACAGAGATCAGGCAGAGGACAGCCAGAGCCAAAGAGCTGGTGCAGGCGGACCAGCCCAAGACCTCACGTGAGGCCAGGAACCCTTTTCCCCATCCCGACATCAGGAGGACAGGAAGCTGTCACTTCCGGGAAGCCAGCCACCATGTGGGGAAGGTGCAGCGGAGAGTGGGGAGGAGCAGGTCTGTTGGGAGTGAACACATCCATGGCCTGTTCACCCAACAGACATGCTCTAGACTGAAACTGACTGGGGACTGCCCATCTACACCTCCTCCACCTTCTCCCTGGGAAGCAGAGGTTGTTAAGCAAAGCACAGGTCAGCCAGAGAAAATAAAAACGTGCTATTTTGTTTTTATGGAATCCAGTGTGTTAAACAGCAATCTGTCAACTTGGAGGTCCAGGGGCTCTGAGAAGGGCAGCTTCATCCAGAAACCAAGGGGTGGCCTGTGGCTGAGACAGAAAAGGGCATCGCGGTCCTCAGCGTTCATGGTGGCCCAAGGAGAATGGAGCCTGACTGGGAAGGGCTGGGGACACAGAAAACAGTCAAGGCTCCAGACCGCAGCATGAGCTCGCTGACCCAGGGAGTAGAGCTAACGGGCCTGGAGGAGGGTATCTGTGCTTTGAATTGGCTTTCAACTCACTGAATAATGGAAGTGTGTTTGTGTTCGGATTCTCCATTTGGGGCGTCAACTGTCCTAAATTGCCTGGGCGGAGTATTCTGAAATTCCTAAAAATGCAGTGAGATTCAGTTGTGTACTGGACACCATGCTCTACTTCATTGTTTGCAGGGGGTGTTCCGTTGGAGGAACGGAAGGGGAAAGGTCAACAAAAGGGAAGTCTCCTGATGTCCAGAGGGTTACAACATAAAAGTTGCCCAAGACGGCAATGACTGAATGGGCTCCCAGCTGTTGTTGGGCAGCCCTCCTTGTTACCACAGCATCCCATTCTTGCCTGGATTGAGGAACGTGGACCTGAAGGATGTGAGGGAAGATGTTAAGGAAAGGGGTTCTCCAGTGTTTTCCAAAGGCTCTACTGTTTAGCCTTCCCTCATAAAATTCCCTTAGCCAGAATTGCATTAAGATTTCAACTCTTTCATCTGTAAATGCCCTCCACACCTTTCCTTTGTGAGTTACTGAGTCAAACCTTTAGTCCAGAAGATCTGATAGGCATGTTATCCTTCATTATCAGCTTTGTTATCTCACTGGAGAGTCCAAATCGAAGGCTGCATCAAGTCCACGATCTTGGTATTTTTCCAGTTCATCATCTCTCTGAATATGACCAAGTTATTGGTCTTTCTTTTCTTTAGAAAGATTTTTTAAAATGTGAACTCTTATTTTTAAATGTATAATTCAGGTGTGGCTATCTTCTCACTATTTATAGACTTAATTATAGATTGTAAAACTAATTATAATCTCTGTGGTGTTTCCCTCTGAAATTGCTCCAGATATCCTACATTACTCTTCACTACATCTTGGTGAGGCGTGGTCATAAAATCTATTAAAATTCCTTTAATAGAAAGAAGAGAAGGAAAGTGGTTTGCCCAAGGTCACTTGCCAAATGAATGCTGGGACCTTGCATAAAGCCCAGGTCCCGGGGTGCCTGGGTGGCTCAGTCATTAAGCGTCTGCCTTTGGCTCAGGGTGTGATCCCGGGGTCCTGGGATTGAGCCCCACATCAGGCTCCTCCGCTGGGAGCCTGCTTCTTCCTCTCCCACTCCCCCTGCTTTTGTTCCCTCTCTCGCTGGCTATCTCTCTCTGTCAAATAAATAAATAAAATCTTTATAAGAAAAAAAAAAGCCCAGGTCCCATGATTCCTGCTCCTCTGTTCCATCCAGGAAAACTTGCTGCCCCCAAACCATGACACTGAGGCAGGCCTGGCTCCAGTTCAGCGAAGCAGACCGACATTTCCCCGAGGTGTCTGGCTTGCCAGAGAGGGTGCAGCCCACTGCACGGCTGAATCTCTCCGGACCTTTACACCAGAAAGCAGCACAGACTAGATGGATTACGGGATGACGAAGAAGCAGTCCGCCATCTCCATCCAGTGCGACAGACCACGCTGGAGGACCTCAGTCTCATAAACCCCTCATCGTCACAGTGACAGCAAAAGCAGAGGTGCAATGTTCCAGACAGACACATTAATCTATTAAAAAATCGAGAGTTTAATACATGCAGGGCCCTAAGGTATTTCTCAGGTCTCTCACCCCGTTTAATCTTTACAAAGCTTTGGGAGGTACATATAATTATCCTGACACATGGCTGGTAAGTGCCGGAACCAGGATCTGAACTCAAGTCTCATGGTGTCCTCCACTGTTAGAGCAGACGCAGCAGGAAGGTGGGTCCTTACGGAGCGTCAGTCCTGCTCATGGGGACGAGAGAGACAAACCCAAGCAAGTCTCTCAGAAGCTGGCTCACTAGGGACCAGGAGATGGAGCAGAATGTGTGTCTCTGAGTTACCTCTAGGCTGTGGTGTCAATTTAACTTTGTGACCCTAGCACATTTTGGCACCTGTGTCAAAGTGATTGCACAGAGATAGAAACAATATTTAAACAAAATAGATGCTGGAGGAATGGAATGATGATAAATATCCTTATTGGGGAGGGATACGTGGACAAATGTCTCTAGAAATGTTTGGCCTCTTATCTTTCATGGCACCACTGCTCTATTTTCAAGACATTGACCAATCGCTGCTTTGCAGACAGGTTGCTGCCTACAGATGCCCATCCAAACTGGGACTGGTTGGACTTAAAGTATGGCCAGTAGGGATAAGGTACAGAAAGGAGTGGGTAATATGTCACTTTCTGAAGTCTAGAAGGAATGTGTCACCTGCCAATGGTTGCACAGTGAGTGTATCAGTCATTTCTGCGGAACAAGCTACCCCCAATGATTTATTTAGCTTATAATCTGTGAGGCAGCAAATCGGTCTGGGATCAGCTGAGTGGTTCTTCTGTTGGTCGATTATCTGGGCTCTCTCATATATGTATCTTCCTTCAGTAGCTGTTTGTCAGCTGGGTAGCTCAGATTCCAGGCATTCATGGGATTATTTAGCTGGGGTAAAGGTGATGATTGGATCATATGTTTCTGATTACCCAGCCAGCCCAGACTTCTTCACATGGTTCCAAAAGCAGCAAGAGGAATTCCTAATGCCTTTGCACTTTTCAATTTTCTGTTATATCATATTTACTTCTAATCAATTAGCTAAAGCAAGTCACAAGGCCAGTCCAGACTTATGGAAAAGGAAACAGATTTTACCTTTGGTGGAGGAGCTACAAAGCATCATGGATATTTTTGCAATTTACCTGTGCCTTTCTGGCTGCAGAAACTTACATTGTTCTCACATGCAACATATGTTCTTCATCTCACATTCCTTAAAAGTCTTATATGATTAGGGTATCAGATTTCATGTCCAGGGTCTCTGCATCTCTACTAATAGGAGTCCTCTATATCCAGAGACCAAAGAAGATAAGATATATGCCCCCATCACACACACTCCCTACATCCATGCCATATAGACAGACCACACCATATCACACCGTGTCATGCCAGATAAATATAACACACCATAATAGACACTCCCAATAAAAAACAGTGATCAGTTCATAAGACTTGTGAAATGCTGCAGGACAAACACACCAGAAGAAGAGGGTGCTCCTTGACTAGAGCTAGGTTATGCTGCCTCTGAGTACTTCCTAGTGCACTTCCTTGACTGTAACCTGGGAATGGCTTCCTGATCCATGGTTCTTCTTTGGGCTTTTGGTTCCTTTCCTGCAATGTTTTTTTCCTTTTCATGAAAAACGTAGCCCATTTTGTAGGTGAGCAGCTATTTCAATCTGCTTTCTGCTGGTGGAATTTTGGGAGTCTAGAAGCATTTTTGCAATTTGAACAATCTCAGTCCTTTTAAGTTAAAGCTAGTGCTCTTTTGCTTGGATAAAACCATTAAAACATGTCTTTAGTTTTCTTAGAAGCTTTTTTATCTAGTTGAAAGGTGTTTCTAGGATCAAATTTTTTACTGTATGATAAGCCAGAATGTGAGTTATTTTCTAACACAACATGTCCTGAGCCCTGTAAATTCCCTCTAAATTTTGCTTTAAAATTAAATAATTTTTAAAAAATATTTTATTAATTTATTTGACAGAGATACAGAGCGAGTGTGTGCACAAGCAGGGGGAGCAGCAGAGGGAGAGGGAGAAGCAGGCCCTCTGCTGAGCAGGGAGCCCAATGCAGGGCTTGATCCCAGGACCCTGGGATCATGACCGAGCCAAAGGCAGATGCTTAACCAACTGAGCCACCCAGGCGCCCTGAAACTAAATAATTCTTTCAAAAATACCCCCCAAACTAAATAATCCTTTCTTCAACTCATCTCCCTCTTCCCATACTTTATCACAAAAAGAAATTTCTGACACTTTTAAGATTCTGTCTGGTGATCTCCTTAGCAAATCTAAAAGTCCATTAGGTACTTCCTCTTTCCCAAGTCATGACAGGTGTTAGTTTTGCCAATTGTACTCCTGTATATAATGCAGGTCACCGTCTTTCCCAATTTGCAAACAGCCGTTTCTGCCTGCTGCCTCGTCTCCAAGCCAGTGCCACATCTTCTAACTTTTTCTTTTGGCAGCACCCCCATCTAGCTCCCAATTTCATCATTAGTCATGTTGTACAGTGTGAAAACTGCCCCCAAACTCAGTTGCTTAACACAATTACCATTTACTTGACTTACAGTCTTGTGTATCAGCATTGTGGATTCACTTCTGGGTCTGAACAAAACTCAGCCAGGGACCTCTGTGCTAAGTGGCTGGGCATGAGAAGTGGGGGTATGATGGGGCCATGTGGTTTTCATCATCCAGTGGGCAAGCTCAGGCTTTTCTACACAGCGGAGATGGTAGGGGTCCTCAGCGCAGTATTGAGGAAGCTCTAAGACAAAAAACTTAGCTTTTTGAAGCTTCTGCTTGTGTCACTTTTGCTACTGTTTCATTGTCCTAAGAAGGTCACAGGCCAGTCTAGATTCAAGGGGTCACGGAGAAATCTCTTCTCTATCACTTGTCATCTCTTCCCTGTCACCCGTGAGTTGCTCTTTTTCTTTTTTCTTTCCACTATACTCTTTTGTTAGTCACAGTCTCCTAAAAATGGTGTTCTGTTTTGTTTTGTTTAAAAACTTTATTGTTTGAATATGTCCTTATTTTGCTCTGGCTTGATTCATAGTTTGGCTTGGTGTATAATCTAAATAAGAAATATTTTCCCTGCTAAAGTTTGAAAGTATCCCTTCACTATCCTCTGTCTTTCAGGGTGACTGCTGAGAAATGTGATGAGACTCTAAATTTTGATCCTTTGTATTTGACCTGACTCTCTTTAGTTGTGAAACTGTGCCTCAGTTTCCTTCTATAAAAAAAAAAGTATAGTAATTCTACCCTTTTCGATGTGCTACGTGGAATCACATAAAAAGGCAAGGAACATAAAGTGGTTGGCAAAGGTCTGGCAGATAGGAATGGCCCCGGAATGGTAGTGCAATATTCTACCTTCACTCTCTTCCACCAGCATAATTAAAAATAAGGACTTGGCATGTCCAAGGCCACTTCTCATTATCTCCCGTAACCAACCTCTTCAAAACATCCTCAGAAATATTTTGCAAATTAACTGACTGAGAAGGAAGAAAAATGGTTTCAGAGCTTTCTATTTGTTCTATCATTTTTGGAAGAGGGGTTTTCCTTACCCTTCTAAGAAGACTTTATCACTTGTCAGCAATAACATGGCTTTGGCATCTGTCTGGCAGTGCCTCAGACTAAGCTGCTGGATCAAAAGCAAGAGGAGAGCTTTTGGATCATATGCCAACAAAGCTAATGCAGACTTCTGTTAAGGGAAAACTAGATGATTATTGTTATCATGGAAAGCCCGAACATCCTTTACAGAGGTGATCCCATTCAGAAGGAGGGGTGGTGGATGAGGCGACATTATTGAGCTGCCATGAACCTGAACATGGTGATGAAATATTCATTCCAAACCTTCCACAAGGAAGATGGCAGTCTGCCACTGCTAATTAGTGCTGAATTTTGGAGGATTAGGGAAGTTGATCCAATATGAGATTTGAAAATCCTTACCCATTTTTATCCCTTACCTCTCTTCCTTCAGCGACTCAGATGATAAAAAGGCATTTAAAAGTGACATAGCATCTCTTTATCATGCAAATATGAATATGAAATGTGAATAAAAATTATATCATGAGTTATAATTAAGGAAAAATAAAAACATTAACATTGTTCTGAAATCTCCACTTTTCCCTGAGGAAATGGAAGTTTACAAATGTGTTCCTTTTTCTTTTAAGAAAATATTTTTAACAGATGCATATGGGAAAGCAGAAAATATATTCAAATGAATTTTGATTTTAAGCATATACATCTTATTGTTTACTGCAGATATTCTGTGAGCTTGAAGAAAAATGTAAAGTCTCAGTTAAGATGTTGCAGAAATACAAAGCAGAAGGAGGTGTGGAAAAGAATGTTACTTGTGCTCCACCAATTTTTCATGATCTAAACACATGATTACTAGACTTATTTAAACTACAGGACCAGGACTGACACTGGATTCCCTCTTGACCAGGCCCATGTAACAAAATAGTAAGCAAAGCAATATCAGGTCTCAGACCACACTTCCAAGAGCTAAATTAAAACTCAATATTGGGGTGCCTGGGTGGCTCAGTTGGTTAAGCATCTGTCTTTGGCTCAGGTCATGATCCTGGGGTCCTGGGATCGAGCCCCACATCAGGCTCTCTGCTCGATGGGAAGCTCCTTCTCACTCTCCCTCAACCTGCAGTTCCCCCTGCTTGTATTTCTCTCTCTCTCCCTCTCTCAGATAAATAAATAAATAAATAAATAAATAAATAAATAAATAAATAAAATCTTAAAAAAAAAAAAGAAACTCAATATCTACCTGCCACATGTCAGTATTTAAGGAAATTTCTTTCCATTTAATTGCCTTGTGGCCTTATTAGTGAATTGAAGCCCACGGAATCATTCTCTAACTTCAAAAAATTTACAATGCTTTGTGGAAGACTGACAGATAAACTGAGACACACAAATATCTACAGCTAATTTCAGTAAAAGGTTGGCTACTACACATGCTGTAACAGAAGTCTAAATACACTGTGGTTATAGGGTCATCCACACCTCTGCTTTAACTAAGGCTCAGATGTTTGATGACATTATGAAATTATTAAGCTGTATAAGGGTGTAGAAGAGCAGACAGTGGCTGGAGGCACAAAGACCAATTAGGACGCTTTTCCTTGATTCTAGGCCAGAGGTCATAAGCACCTGAATCTGGGAATACAATTTGAATGAGAAAGGTGTGAATATGAGAATTATTATGACAGAAAAGTGAGGTTTGAGTAACTGATTTGTTACCATTCTAAGAAAAAGAATGGAGATAAAGGAAAGAAACATAGAACGGATCTAAAAATTTCTACATCTAGTCTTTAGGGTGATCAGACTTTGGAAATTTGACCAAAACATAATCTTTTCAGCCCTGAGAGCGACACCATCTTCTGTAAAAACTCCAGATTGAGAGATCCTGTAGGCCACTCCTTGCTCCTTGTAGCCAGGCATCTCAAGTGAAACCATATTTCATAGAAGTCCACTATGTTCCCCGTATGGCATTAGGTACTTGGGGGAAATTCACATTAAAATCAAACCTATTCATTATCATGGACTGCCTGACGTCTTTTAGAACTGATGGGGCTGCTATGTTCTGGCAGCACTCCTGACCCCAGGGGAGGTCCAGAGTGATAGGTTCACAGATGCCAAACAGTCTGCATTTGTCAATTTTGCTTCCGCCTACAGATGTACCAAGCATTGTCCTTCTTAGTTCTTTGGCAAGTCGTGAAACAGCGCTCTAAGGCTTGAGGAAAGGGGATACAGAAGTGGTCAGAATCACCCCGACTTCTCTAGTGCTGCTGCACTGAAATCATCCTCACCAAGACCAGTGGTTTCTATCATTAAATCCAATGGATGCTTCTCAGTCTTGGTAGCAGAATGACAGAAAAACAATTCCAACTCACCTATGCAAAGAAAGGAAATTCAATGGTTCGTAAAACATAAAAGTGTCAGGCTTCCAGCTCTCTGTCAGTTGTTCTAGTGAAATTCCTGGTACAGAGTCCCATTGGCCTGGTGGGCTGAGGGAGGTCACACGCTGATTGTTTGCATCGGGGAACCACTGGGTGGGGTTCACTCAACCCAAACCAAATGAACCAAGAATGGGGGAGGCATGGTTTCCTCACGAAAACTAAAGCATATTACCAGAAGCTGAAGGAATGAGTATCTATCCATGTCAGTGTTTATTGTGATAGAAACCTTAGACACACTCTTCCCTTGCCCTCTGATATCATTCTTCTTTCCACTTCAACTTCCCAGTTTTCCCATGGGATGTACCAGATCCACTTTCACTTTGTCCTTTCAAAACTTCATTCTGTACTTTGGAAAATTTTTCAGCCTTTCAGTGATTTGCCTGGATTCCTAGCTATAGATGCCCCAGTGAGACTCACATCATTTCAACATTTGCAAAACTCCAGCCCCTGCCAGCAGGGCCACAATACCTGACTGTCATCTGTCTTGGACCCCCTGAGGGCTGGGCTTTGGCAAAGCCCCATTGTGCCCATTTGGATGAAGAACTAGAAGTTCTGTACTGAGACTTGAGAAAAACAGACCCACAAAGGCTCTTGTTTCCTCAATGGCTGCCTAGAAGGTCTGGTTAGTACAACTAAGAAATGCTGGGAAGTTAATACACAGGAAGGGAGAGTGATTCAAGAGAGGCAGGAAATGAGAAGGAGCGAGAAGTCTGCCTGACAGAATATATCAAAGGCAACGTTTACACAGGGTCTCCCTCTTGAGACTGCATGACTGAACACCAGGCTGTGTTTTCTCATGAGGCTGTGACTACCCTGTGTGTTTGCCTTCCTGCCTTTCCTACCCCATTCCTACTTTTGTCTTATTCTTACTGCCCTGCCACAGTGCCCCCACACCCCTTGAGTAAAGTGTCAGCATGTCCCTTGCTTTGGCTTTGCTTCTTAGGGAACCGGGGCTAAGACACAGGACTGTCTTTCTCCTCAGGTTTCCTCGTAGACCACTTGTCTTCTTACAACACAAGTTCTTCTGGAGAGATGCCACCCACTCCTGAGGTTTCTGTGAGATATGTATATCTATCTATCTATCTATCTATCTATCTATCTATCTATCTATCTATATAAAAAATATAAAAATATATATAAAATATATATCCTATATAACATAAAATATAAATAATATATATCCTATATAACATTATATATATATACACACACACATACATTATATATATATAAAATGATCACTATAATCTGAAATCTGATGACTCTCAGACTTCCATCGCTACCCTGGGCTCCTCTCCTGAGCTCCAGTCCCGCAGACCCAGTTCTTACTGGAGGTCCCTCCTGGGAGGGCTCACAGGAATCTCCAACTAACATGCCTCAAACTTATCCACGTGCCAAATCCAAACTGCTCTTCCCTTAACATTTCCTTTTTTTGTTTTTGTTTTTGACATTTCCTATCTTAGTAAATAGCACCACCATGTTTGCCTAAATCAGACACCTGGAACCACCTTGACCCCTTGCTGTCTCTCACTCCTCACTGTTCACATGGTCTCTCACCAGGCCTTGACAATTCTATCTTCTCAACATCATCCCACCTCCCTGCTCTAACCTCTATGCCATCATCCAGCCTCACCTGCAGTCCTCCAGCCCATTCTTTAGAGAGAGATCCCTCTAAAACACAAATCTCAAAGGCTCTTTGTTGTCCTTTTGCAAATATTCTTTGATGTTATGAAGTCTGCATTTTATGCCCTACCTTCTACCTGTATGCTCAGGTTCATTTCTTGCTTCTCAACGATTTAGGTGATCTAGGTTCCAACCCTATTGAACTTTTATTTCTTTGGGGGCCTGTCATCTTTTTCACCTCTGAGTCTTCACATAAGCTATTTCCTCTGGAACAGTCTTGTCTCTCTTCACCTTACTAATTTCTACTCATCCTTCAGGTTCCAGCCTAGCTATTCCTTCCTTCAAGGAGTCCTCCTGGATCTCCACTCCTTCCCCCAGTTCGGGCTAGGGGTTCCTGCTATGGCTGCCACTGCACCTGTACCTCTGCTCCCACTGCACTCATCAGAGTAGTTGTTTAGGTGTCCTCCTTTCTGTATAGGGGGAGCGCCTCTGTCTACCTTGTCCATAACTGCTTAACCTCAAATTTGGCAAAGTGATAGACTTAAAAATATGTCTAATGTTTAAACACATTTGTGAATGCTTTTGTCTTCTCACTTTGTCAACCCTATTTTCCTTTCCCAAGAATTTCAGAAAACTAGCATGCATCATCTTGCTTTTGCAGATGCATCTTGTTAGGAGACTAACAGCTTTCATTACAGAGTTATATGAGGTAGAATTATATTGACTTTTAAGACACCAAGCTTTTAGCTGATTAGAACATCAATTATTAAAAGATATCACCACATAGATGTGAATGAGATTGTTACTCCATGTTTCAAAGTTTATTTGCTTCCTATTTTACATTCTGGTTTTGTTGAAACATAGAACTTAAAATCTGTAGTCTTTAAAAATTGATTTCAGTGCAAGTGACTAAATGAAACACTTGCCGTTATTGTCTACCAGAGACTGTCACTTGTGCTCAGAGAGCCCAGGACACAAGTCACATTTTTATACGCTTATTTTATAGTGCAGACATTTTACTCATGCTTTTTTTCCCCTTGGACTTTTTATTTTGTGATTGGCTTAACTTAATAAATGCTTAAAAGTTTTTTTTTCTTCCTTTTAGTGTTTATTTTAGCATGATAATTGTTTTATGCAGTAGTTTAAACCTGTTACTTAAAAGTGGACAAAGGCATTTAAAAACATTTCCAAAAAATACTTTTTCACTTAAAATAAGTAAGTCGCCAGACTCTTTTAAAAAATATTTATGACATTATTTATGACACTATTAACATACATATTTTAAAAATTCCAACGCATAAATATTCTCTGTGCCATATAAGCACTAAGACTAATTTCTCTCTAATAATATATTCAGTTCATATAATTCTTAATTTTCAGGGTCCTGAAATGTTCTTTAAACTTAACTAATATAAATTGAAGTAGAGGTAGAGATAAGGGAGTTGAAATAGAGAACAATTCAGCTCTAAAACCGGTTTTAGATTGGGATTCCCTAAGGAGAAGTTGTAAAATTTCTTATACATCTGTGCTGAAATTTCTATTTCAGTTTTGATATGTAACATAACTCAATTTTTTTATTTTTATTTTCTAAAGATTTTATTTATTTCAGAAAGAGAGAGCGCATGCGTGTAGGAGCAGGGGGAGGGGCAGAGAGAGAGGGTGAAGCAGGCTCCCCACTGAGCAGGGAGCCCAACATGGGGCTCGATCCTAGGACCCTGGGATCATGACCTGAGCCGAAGGCAGACACTTAATCAACTGAGCTACCCGGGTGCCCCAGAACTCAATTTTTTTAATCAGTCAAGGATACCTTTGGTGAAAACTAAACTGTAGCTTGCCCCCCGTCTCCTTATATCTATTTCTAAAGGTCTACTCTAAAGACATAGAGAAATGAGGCAAGAGAAAACAACTTAAATAGCTTTTATTTTTAACTCTATTTTTTAATGATTGTATATGACAAACTGGTTTACAATGTTAGTTTTCAAAGTAGGGCCAGCTACCTAGGGGTTAGCAGGCATTATTCTTAAGACATCGCCCCTCTCTCCTTTCTTTTTCCTGGGAAACCTACAGTTCATCATTAAAAAGTTATCAATGGGTGATACAAACTCTAATCTCACGAGCAACAGCACCCAGATTAACTTCTGTATCACAGTAGCATTAAGAGTAGCAGAAAATGGAAGTTAATTATGAAGGAAATAAAGGTCTGTGAACAAAGAAATTTAAATTGTCAAAGAAAAAAATAGTCTAATGAACCAGAAACTTGAAGAAGAAAAGCTAGCCATGAAAAAATCTAATAAATCAAGTTAGGGACTCTACCATTTATGATAGTGCCTATGTCTGGTATGAATAAAGTTTGGTAGACCCAAGGAAATGAAAAAATAATACTCAATGATCATGAAATAACCACTTAGGAAAGTTAGTGCTGACCTAATTACCATATTTAAAAATTATTAATTATTGGTTATTTATTTTTTAACATTATTACAGCTACAAAATCTTCTTTGGAATTTAGAGTATTTGATAGTAAATATTCAAAGTCTGGGATGAAACCTACATTTTAATCCATGTACTTCCCACTAGAACATAGAAGTCTATTGTTATTAAGAACATAAGACAGCAAAGGCCTTTTTTGTCTTGAGACCACACTAAAATCATTTATCCCTATGAGAAAGATTTTCTGTTTCTAGAAGATGACGAATAAAACATCATCGCCAGGATATCTGCTTTTATATGCTCCACTGGTCGCAGATATGTTTTTGCTTTAACAGGTTGTATATGAAATCAACTGATTCTTGAAAATGATGAAAGTTTTAATTGGTAATATGAATTAGAAAAAAAATTCTACATATTCTAAAACAGGATTTTGCTTTCTTGGGGAAATATAATTAAGAACAAAAACTTCTCCCAATCCAAAAAAGGTTCTCCATAAAAGCAGCAGGGACAGAAAACAGTTATTACTGAATAAGCGTTAAACCAGAATGTGATGATCAAAAGCTAAATCTGCTAAGGGATGCAGAGAAAGAAAGAAATCTCACCCTTTTGTAAAGCCAAGCAGATACAAACCACATGTTCTCAAGATAAACCATAAGTAGTCAAGTTAGAGGAGTTGACAGCACCATTTATTAGATATAGTTCCTCCTAAATTCACCTGATAATTCTAGTGACCATATCTGTCTTTTGACTGGTTTTAGACAAAGGAAAATAAACTTCTCCTATCTTTACTGCAAGAAGTAGTTTTGCAACTGGGAGCCAGGAGCTCATCCAAATTACGCTCTTATCCTCACAGAAACTGGGAGAGGGGGGTACAATCTCTCTTGATGATTACATTTCAAAGAGATGGCTCATAGGTCCTAGAGAAAGACACTCCTGGGTCACACTGCTTGCAAGAGGCTTGTTCAGCTTCTAAAAAGATTTATACATATTTCAAAGGCATGGAGAAAGAACTTTTAATTACAAGTTTTCTAAGATAAATGCTCTAATAAAAGGTAGGGGAGAGAAATCTCTTATTTTCAACAGGAAGAATTAAGCTTTCCAATTTTTTTTTTGTCTTTCTAGTTACCTCAATTTAATTTTTTAAACTAATAATTGTGGACACTTTTAGATGAAACTCACTTATATATTATTTTAATGAACTAATATGTACTTACTACTTAAAAAAAAGAACTTCTTGTCTCAAATATGGAATTACTACACATTAAGAAATACAGATCTTACTGAGGGCTCTAGGGCTAGTCACTCTGGTTGATACTGACTGACAGTGTGAGGAAAAATTGAGAAGCTAAAGTATTTTGCCAAAATGAATAGAACATTCATTAAGTGAACCTTTAAGTGAAATTACCTTTAAAGTTGTTTACATTCAATATAGTGTTATCTTGGACTACACTGATTTAAAACATGACTTATCTAAATCTTTGAAAAATCCCTGATTTATCGGTCAGTAATTCTCAATGTGGTCCAAGGATCATTTGTACAAGAATTGCCTAGGACAATGGTTCTCAGACGTTAACATGAATAAACCCCACCTGAAGGGATTGCTAAAATCCTGGTTGCTGAACCCATCCCTACGCAATTTCTTAGGTTAATTTAACTATCATTGACCCACAGATCAGCCACATGTCATCTGTGAGGATGGAAATAATACTAAATGACTAAACCCAAGCCTAGCATGGTGAAAAGAACACACAAGGCTTTGAGTCATGAACCCTAATTCCCGCTACCCACCACCTCTGTGACACAGAGAATGTTTCCCAAATTATTATAAGAAATGTATGAAATATTGTCTTTAGTATTTGATTTGATCAAAATAGGCTTTTCATTCATTTTAATAAAATAGTTATACTCCACTGCAACGGGAAAATAATAAAAGCTTATATTTATTAACCACCAACTACAGGCTGGGTAATGTTCTAAGAACCTTACATATATCAGCTTGTTTAATCCTAATACATATCCTGTGAAGTGCGTGGCATTATCATATCTGATTTATAGAGGAGCAAATAGGGGCACAGAAAGCCCAAGCAAGTTGCTCAAGGGTATTGATCACATTAATTTTCTGTGTGTAAATTTTAAGGTTTCTTAGATATTTACCAGAAACTATGTATACCTACAGTATAAAAATGTACAAATAAATTGGTGTCCATATTAATGGAAAGAGTTGTTCATAAAAATGGATCTGAATTCCTTCAAATTTTGGTAGATGCTACCATCACAAAAATGAACTTAACAGGTAAATATTGGTGAGTGTTCTGGGGATAGTATTTGATCTGTCACTAAAATAAACATCCTTTCTCAAATACACCATGCAAAGTGGTCATGATTTTCACAAGTTTTTCCAAATAGATATAAATCACTCAGTCATTTAAAATTAGCAACAAGTCATATAAGAATTTGTCATCTGTAACTTTAAAGATAATCTTATAGGAAGTCTAAATTATTCTGTTACAATGTATTTGGATAGTGTTGCTAAATCCAATGAGAATTCAAAGCTTAATTTTTTTTCCCAGGAACTTTAAACAGAGGATCTCTAATTTAGAGTGAAAAATTTGTGAATGTATTTTGGAGGACCATTTTGAATAAGTATCTACTTTGTTATTATCCACTGGCAAAAGTTAACATTCAGGAATAGTAAAAGGCAGCAAACTTCAGTCTATTGTTCATAAACAATTTGGTCTTTTAATTTCTGATTTTTTCTTTTGAGAGAGAGAGAGAACACATGCAAGCAGGGTAGGAGGAGGCACAGAGGGAGAGGGAGAGAGAGAATCTTAAGCAGGCTCAATGCTGGGTGCAGGGCTTGATCTCACGACCCTGAGATCATGACCTAAGCCAAAATCAAGAGCCGGTTGCTTAACTGACTGAGCCACCCAGGCACCCCTAATTTCTCGCTTTTAGAAGTTTATTTAAGCACTCGACATTTTCTAATATTTTCAATTAATTTTTTAATCAAAATCCTGCATTCAGACTATTTTGTCAGTATAACCGACGGCCACATCAGATACTAAAAAGGAAGGATTTTAAAACTGCTTTATACAAGTCCTGAAAGACACAAATACGTTTTCACCTCTCAATATGATAAGAATAAAAAAATCTGTAACTATGTAGGTTGGAAAGAATTCTAATTAATCAATTATAAATATCATTTAGGAATCTCTGAGAGTGGAACTAACATAAGTGACACTGATCCAAGAAAGCATTAAAATGATACCCATTTAAAAAAACAGCATCACATCTTCTATTTATTAGCTACTCAGACCTAAAAATGGGGACATTTGGGACAAAAAAATTTAAAGGCATGCTTACAGAATGCTGTTACTATCTGAGTAAATAAATAATAGTGGAGAATGAAACTCAAGAAGTGGTAAACATATTGGAAAAAAGACCACAAGGACTAAAGGAACTTTATTCCTTCTAGTAAAAGACTAACCACTAGTTAGAGACAAATATAAAACACAGCCAAGACCCAAGATAATTTCAAAATGTGATTTTATTAGTGCAATTTAGGACAAGTAGAATTCTTATTCTACCTTTTTTTCTGGAAGAAATACCGCTAATTATAAAAAATCACAACAAAATTTTTTTAGACATGATGTGTGTAGGGGTGAGTTCAGTTAATTTATGTCATATTGCAATTCAAACACACATCTGAGTTTAAAAACATGCTGACCACCAATGTTTCCTTCTAGAATTTTCATTAAGACAGATCCATTTAGCATCATGGAAATTTTACTTAACATGGTACAGTGTAGTTTTAGCAAGTTTAGCTGCTTTTCTTTTCTTTTCTTTTTTCTTTTTTTTGGAAGATTTTATTTATTTATTTGAGAGAGAGCACAAGCAAGGGGAGAGGCAGAGGGAGAGCAAGAAGCAGACTCCCCACTGAGCAGGGAGCCTGATGGAGGACTCGATCCCAAGACCCAGGGATCACTACCTGAGCCGAAGGCAGATGCCCAACCGACTGAGCCACCCAGAAGAAGCCCCTAGCTGCTTTATCTTCTTAGTGCCACTAAACATTTGGTCAGAAACAGGCAACAAAATCTCTCATCCCGACCACTGTTTTAAAATACAACATATAACAGTACAGTGCCAAAAACACATTTTAAAACACTCTATCACTCCTGCTAAAGCTTTAGTTTGCAGCCATTTTCATGGAAAATTTCTAGTATGGAATATTCACTTGGAAAGAATTGCTCACTGGGACCCCAGCGTTCTCTTCAAAGATGCAGAGATCCTTTTTCAGTGCAATGTTAGACACTATACCTTCGTTCTTTCATGGGTTTCTTTCAAAGGCTTCCCAAGTTTGCTTCTGCACCTTTATTTTTGTTTTGCTTATTTCCTTTAGTAGATTCTTGGGTAAGGCAAGTTGATAGCTATATAAATATTTAAAAATCAATGTGCGGTCATTATTTGGTTTTCAGCCATAACCAAAAATCACTGTTCTATAGTTGTCCTTTCCACTGATCCCCAAAGAAATATCAGCACACAGCTTTGTCTCAACATTTATTTCTCAGAGAAATGGCCTAAGATACAAGACTGTCTTTATTTGGCCATCATGCACAGTTGGTATTCATTGGGGGTACTTCTCAGGTCCTCTCCATTCCTCACAACCCACATTCTGCCTCAGGGGGCCTTATCTACTCTCATGAGTGGAATCATTGAGGACTCCTAGCTCTCCATCCTAGGCTTTGCTCCTGAGTTCCAGAACCAGACCCAAGTGAACCTCACTACTCAGATGCTCTGCAGGTATTCAAACACAGTATGTCCATATGTCTAAAGCTTAAGTAATAGAATCTCGCACTTGTCACTCCAAATTGCTTTTGCTTTGACATTTCATATCTTGTGAATGACAACTTCATGTAGTCAGTTGCTAAGTTAGAAATCAGAATCACTGCTGACTCCTTACTTCCCACTCTGTACATCCTGTCTCTTCCCAGGCTTTGGCACTTCCATCTCCAAAGGGCACCTTGATCTCACCCAACTTCATTTCTTCTCCACTGTCACAGCATGTCCAAGCCATTCCCCCATTTCTCCTGCAGTTCTCCAGCCCACTCTTCAGAGAATGTAAAACACCTTGTAAAACACATCTCAAAGGCTTTCTTTTGTTCTTACATTTTCCTTAGTGTTATGTAGTGTGGATCTATTGTTCTACTTCTGCATAATTTTCCAGCTACCTTTTCTTAGGAAAGGTAGGAAATCTGGGCTCTGGCTCTATTGATTTTTTTCCCTCAAAGTCCCATGACCTTTTTACCTCTAAGTCTTCACATAATCTATTTTCTATGCTTGAAACAGCCTTCCCTCTCCTCTTCACTTTGTTGACTTCTGCTCATCCTTCAGGTCTCAGCCTACATATCACTTCCTTCGGGAAGCCCTCCTGGAGCTCCCTTTCCATTAGTTCATGAGAATGGTTCTTGCTATAGATTCCATGGTCCCCTGTATGTCTGATCTCATTGCTCTAGAGTATTAAATCAGAGGGGCTCCCTGTCCTTCTTCTTTGTGTTTACCTTGTCCATAACTGCTTCCCCCAAAACCTGGTATGGTGACTGACTCATAGTAACTGCTTAAATATATATTTAAAAAAAAAAAGCCAACACAAAAACCTAGTTTAAAATCATTTTTCTGATAGCAGATTTCCAGAATTTCAGAAAACTAATGTGGATAGTCTTGCCATTTTAGATTATTTTGGAAGCCCTCCTTACAAAATGACAGGAGATGGCATTTTAATGATTTTGAAGACTCTGAACTCTAAGGTAAAACGTACTATCACCCATTCTAAGAAACAACACCACTGTTGCAATTCTTTTTTACATATTTCAAAGTTTCTCTGGTTTCTGTTTTGAATGCTGGATTTGACAAAATATAGAGTGTAATGCTCATAATCTTTAAAAAAGCTTTGAAGAATGGGTTTCACAGCAAGTGAGTGATGAAGAACTTGGGGTGGATTGTCTGCCAGGATGTGGGCTGTCATCCATGCAGATGTTCCCAGGACACACACTGCATTCTTGCACACTTATGTCTCTAAGTGTTAACAATCAATTGTTGTGGTTGATCGCCCTCTTTGGGTTTTTAATGTCATGACTGAAATGGAGTAGGTTTGATCCATTATTGTTCTTTTGAGAAAGTTTTTGAGTGTCTTTACTTTCTGTGAGCTTGTTTTTGTACTTCTTTGCTACTTTATGTGGGCACACACATTGTTTCCATCTTACATGTTGCTGTATTTACAGTTTATCATCTCTTAAATAGAAATTAATGATAGGGGTGCCTGGGTGGCGCAGTCGTTAAGCATCTGCCTTCGGCTCAGGGCGTGATCCCGGCGTTCTGGGATCGAGCCCCACATCGGGCTCCTCCACTGAGAGACTGCTTCTTCCTCTCCCACTCCCCCTGCTTGTGTTCCCTCTCTCCCTGGCTGTCTCTCTCTCTGTCAAATAAATAAATAAAATCTTTTAAAAAAAGAAATTAATGATAATGATTTGTAGGGTTATGAAATGAAGTTCAGGTTCATAAAGAATGAGAATTTAGGAAATGTGGTAAGTTTCCAAAGATATCAAAATTAAAATCTACATATGTTGAACATGATACAGTGCTGTATACACATTATACTGTAACTTTAAAGTATAAACACTAGAAATATATAAATTCACATTCTGCATGATGGGGGGTGGGGATGGCACAGGGAGGGGTCTGCCCAGACAGGGACTTCCACTTTTCAATTCTAGGTCTAGAACAAGCTGTATATATTCAACAAGGACTTCTTAATAGCTAAGCATATTATCTTCTAGAATTGCCTTCTCTTTAGAATTTAAATGCCTCAGCTGGCAATTTTGGAAGTGAATGGGAAAAACAGAGGACAAAGCACCATAAGACAGATACAAAACCTTATCCTGTGCACTGTTTTGCAGTTTTAAATGTAAACAGATGTCTCATATATTATGAAGAGAATTGGTTTAAGTCTCTGAAAATCATTTTCTAAGCTCTATTTTATTTGTACCTCTAAATTAAGGCAGGCTGCAGAAATTAAACTGTCTAGGAGACATATGACCAAAAAAGTCCTGTCAACCAACAATTTCTACATTTACTTTCCCTACAGGGTGAGAAAATAACTTTGAATTTTAGGCCACTGCATCCATAAAGAGCTCTGCTGATGGAGCTCTCTAGGAAGAATCATTCGAATTAGTATCTTCTTCAATCTCAAGATTAGCTCTTCTTCTAGGAGAGCTCAGTTGCTGTGCCTTCCACGAACCTGCTCCATCTTCTCTCCCCAGGCAGATCTAGCTCCCCAGAGCTGCTCCATGGCTCTTGGAAATGCCTGTGACAGCTCTCTCTCCTATTTGGACTTGGAGTACTACAAGTGTAGAGGACAGTATTTTGTTCCTCTTTGTAGCCCTGGGTCAAGCACAGTGCCAGTCACTTTATAGATAATCAAGAAATATATGCTGAGTGGTAGATGACAACTAAAAATGCCTCTCCTAGAGACTATTTATTAGAAAACCAGAGACTGTGATTGTTAGGATGCTATATATTAACATATATTTTAAAATATAACCTACTATTAAGCCATGGCTCCATTATTTTATTCATATTGTGGGTAATTTTGATTATCTGAAATATGTCTAAGAGATAAGATGATATATCCCAAAAGATCCTTCAGTTCATTTCAAAGTAATTTTCAAGAGTTAATTATAAAACAAGGAAAAGGTTTGGAGAATAATAATATCTTGGGGGAAGTATACATTTGGGGAGATGTTATTTTTTTGTATATATAAATGGAGTTTGGATTAGATGGGAAATGTGATTTTTGAAGTGTTCTGGTTCAAAACTGTCACATGTAAAATCTGAGTTAAAGATTATTTGCATCACAAAATTAGTCCAAAGGCTCCAAAATGGAAGTATAAAGTGGGAATCCCAGCAGATCTCTAGTTGTTCAAACTAAAGCAGATGCTAGAGCAGTAATGCATTTCACATAAACCCCAGAGTAGATCTCTGTAAGAGATCTTTGAGTTTCCAGAGAATCAAGCTCTTAGTATAACTTCCATATTTAGCAAATACTTAAAATCAGTGTATTCTTTTATCTTCAGTTTGGGAAGGTGTTTGAAAAATTGGGATCTAAAAGTATCTGTGTGTGTGTGTGTGTGTGTGTGTGCACATTCATGTATGTGTGTAGACGATACTGTCACCACTTTATTACTTTAAGCATAATCATGCTCTTTCATATGTAAATAAGATCCCATTCAGAAAAATCAAGTTTTCATTTTACTACTACCACCTTCTACTCAAAAATTAGCATGATTTTGTTATCTTTATTAAATATAGGTGAATAAACTGCACCATTCACATATTATTTAATAGACTGAGCTTTATTTCCCTCTCCTTAAAAATGTACAAGAAGTGAAGTAATAATTTTGAGAAAATGCAGGGATTTAGGCTGAGTTCTTGCTAAGGATGATGCAAAAATCATCCTCAAAAAGTAGTTGCTTTTCTATTGAGTTATCCTTGATCTTGTGATTCCTAACTTTGTGATCAAAATGATGAGGGGGTGAAGCCGTATTTGTAGTAGTTACCCAATCTCTATTTTTATACTGATAAACTTCCCTTTGTCCAATTAGCATCAAGAACCATCAAGATTCTGCTGTGATTTGACTTAGGAGAGTATATCATTATCAAAGTACTGTGGATCCTTTCTATCAGTAGTATTGGCCACACAATCCCTCTCTGTATGTTATTTTGACCTATTTAGTGAGAAATTCTTTAAAAATCAGATTTTTAAAGATAGTAAAGCTATGAATGGCAAGCTGCACAGAGAACTACACAGCTGTATGCAGATGACTGCATGCGTAATTATGGAAACAAATCATCTGCCTGCTGTCTAACACCGTGCTAGGTGTTCTAAACAGTGCAGAACAAAGACCTTTAAAATTTATATTGACTTCCAGGAAACTATTTTAAATAAACATTATAAAATCATTCAGAAAAAAGGCAGGATCAATATTTAAAATCAATGAGTAGCCATTATATTGCTTTTAGTATTGACTGACATGGCTATTTCATAGTTGTTCTTTCTAATGCCCTGACAATTAGGTAAATGTCTGATTCACTTAATTTTTCAAAGGCTCTAAGAGCCATAAACCCAAATGTCTAGTAACTGGGATAGTGTCAGATAGATAGACAGATGCCTGTCTGGGAATGTCATTTGGAAGGATTTGGCTGTTGAATGGCCCATTTTCTCTTTTTCTTTCTTTCTTTCTTTCTTTCTTTTTCTTTCTTTCTTTCTTTCTTTCTTTCTTTCTTTCTTTCTTTCTTTCTTTCTTTCTTTCTTTCTTTCTTTCTTTCTTTCTTTCTCTTTCTTTCTTTCTTTCTTTCTTTCTTTCTTTCTTTCTTTCTTTCCTTCCTTCCTTCCTTCCTTCCTTCCTTCCTTCCTTCCTTCCTTCCTTCCTTCCTTCCTTCCTTCCTTCAGATTTTATTTATTCGTTTGACAGGCAGAGAGAGAGTACAAGTAGGGGAAGTGACAGAGGGAAAGGGAGAAGCAGGCTCCCTGCCAAGCAGGGAGCCCGACACAGGGCTCAATCCCAGGACCCCAGGATCATGACCTGAACCAAAGGCAGCTGCCCAACCCACTGAGCCACCAAGGCACCCCAAGGCCCATTTTCCAAACAGAGAAACACAAATCATTTTTAAGTCCTACCCGAAGACTGATACTGATGAGTGTTCCCTAATAAAGGTAATGATATAAAACTGCTGATTTATAAGATACTTTGGAATAAACTTAACCAAAGAGGTAAAGGATCTATACTCCAGAAACTACAGAACACTTACGAAAGAAATTGAAGAAGACAAAAAAAGATAGAAAAACATTCCATGCTCATGGACTGGAAGAATAAATATTGTTAAAATGTCTATACTGCCCACAGCAATCTATACTTTTCAATGCTATCCTGATGAAAATACCAATGGCATTTTTCAAAGAGCTGGAACAAACAGTCCTAAAATTTGTATGGAACCAGAAAAGACCCCAAATCGCCAAGGGAATGTTGAAAAAGAAAAACAAAGCTGGGGGGATCACACTGCCTGATTTCAAGCTATATTACAAAGCTGCAATTACCAAGACAGAATGGTATTGGCACAAAAACAGACACATAGATCAATGGAACAGAATAGAGAGCCCAGATATAGACCCTCAACTCTATGGTCCACTAATCTTCGACAAAGCAGAAAAAAACATCCAATGGAAAGACAGTCTCTTCAATAAATAGTGGTGGAAAAATTGGACAACTATGTACAGAAGAATGAAACTCGACCAATCTCTTACACCATACACAAAGATAAACTCTAAATGGATGAAAGACCTCAATGTGAGACAGGAATCCATCAAAATCCTAGAGAAGAACATAGACAGTAATCTCTTCAAAATCGGCCAGAGCAACTTCTTTCAAGACTTGTCCCCAAAGGCAAGGGAAACAAAAGCAAAAATGAACTTTTGGGACTTCATCAAGATAAAAAGCTTCTGCACAGCAAAGCAGTCAATAAAACAAAGAGGAAATTCACAGAATGGGAGAAGATATTTGCAAATGACATTATAGATAATGTCTGGTATCCAAGATCTATAAAGAACTTCCCAAACTCCATACCCAAAAAACAAATAATCAAGTCAAAAAATGGGCAGAAGACATGAACAGACACTTCTCCAAAGAAGACATACGAATGGATAGCAGACACATGAAAAAATGTTCAACATCATTAGCCATCAGGGAAATTCAAATCAAAACCACATTGAGATACCACCTTACACCAGTTAGAATGGCAAAAATTAACAAGGCAGGAAACAACAAATGTTAGAGAGGATGTGCAGAAAGGGGAACCCTCATACACTGTTGGTGGGAATTCAAGTTGGTACAGCCACTTTGGAAAACAGTATGGAAACCTCAAAATGTTAAAAATAGAGCTACCCTATGACCCAGCAATTGCACTACGGGTATTTACCTCAAAGATACAGATGTAGTGAAAAGAAGGGACACTTGCACCCCAATGTTCATAGCAGCGAAGTCCACAATAGCCAAACTGTGGAAGGAACTGAGATGCCCTTCAAGAGACAGATGGATAAAGAGATGGTCCATATATACAATGGAATATTACGCAGCCATCAGAAAGAATAAATACCCACCATTTGCATTGACATGGATGGAACTGGAGGGGATTATGCTAAGTGAAATAAGTCAAGGAGAGAAAGACAATTATCATATGATTTCATTTATATGTGGAACATAAGGAATAGCATGGAGGACATTAGGAGAAGGAAGGCAAAAATGAAGGGGGGGAATCAGAGGAGAAGATGAACCATGAAAGACTATGGAAACAAACTGAGGGTTTCAGAGGGTGAGGAGATGGGTTACCACGTGATGGGTATTAAGGGGGGCATGTATTGCAATGAGCACTGGGCGTTATACACAAAAAATGAATCGTGGAGCACTACAACAAAAACTAATGAAGTACTGTATGGTGACTAACATAACATAAAAAAAAAAAAAAAGCTTTGCTATTTGTATCAGTCCAGGTCACAAGAGGAAATAGAAGGCACACTGAAATTAGAGTACGTTGAAGAAGTGTCACTGACAAAGGAAGTAATTACAAAGAAAGGGGGAGAGTATAAGGAACCACATAGGTTAGTGCAGAATATGGAATAGTAGTGAAAATATTGCCCATTGCTATGTCTGAAAGAGTGAGAGATTATTGATATGTGGAAGGAGAGAGTCCTTTCATAAAAGTCAGACTGAGAGGAGTAGTGACCTTTGGGGAGCACTCAGTTAGCCTGACATGAACTCACAGGAGCCAGGCAGGAGAGTAATCCCCTGTCCTCACTCCTTCTCCTCTTTATCAACTGCTGACCACCCATTGGCCAAATCTAACCCGAAGCCTGAGAAAAGTGAGTTCTTCAGTGTCCTTTAAATTTGGGGCGGACATGAATGGATGGACAAGCCTGGATAAGGGACCTGGAAGGGCAAATGGAGGATATTCAGCACAATGTCAAAACAAACTGTTCTTTTATGTCACTATGATTACTCCATTAGAACAAAAAGAAATCTAGTGACTTCATACCTTTTATGACAGGAATAGTTCTTTTTCAATAGACAAGAGGTTATGTTATGAATGTTTGAAGCACTGAACGGGAAAATTCCCATAGCTGGGTGTTAAACTATAAAGGCAAGTGACTTAACAAGGCAGACAATGGGCCTTATTGGTGGAGCAGGTTTACGGGACCCCATTCGTCCACTGTTTTCTGGACAGCCCATGGGAAGCTAATAAGGCCCAACATCAGACTCTACGAGGGAGCCCTAGCCCTCGAGCGATGCGTTTTAAGCTCTGTGACAGGGGCAGCACCAACGTCACCCTAGCACAATTAGGAACTGGGTCTAAGCCTTACTGCTGCAGTTAATATGCCTTGGTCCTGTGGTATAACATGCTGCCTCAGTATTCTACAAGGCTTAATTGCAATGAGGGTTAGGATATGACACAAATTCCTAGGAGACCAGCCACAGAGAATTGGCCTTACCTCTGTGGTAAGGTTTTGTGTAGTAACTTCCCAGCTTCTGTTTCTACCAGATCAAGTTCTTTAAACAGTGTTGGAGCTCTGTGGAGGTCGTAAGTACTAGGACTGACCCGCTGAGTCGCAGGTTCTGATCTCAGGACTGACTCTAATGAGACGAGCTTGGTCAAGTTCTTTCCTCTTTCTGGCTTTAACTTTTCTCAAAATAGTAGTTGGGGAATGATCAGGTGGGTGCTGGATTAGGTTACCTCAAATGATTCCTTCTGATCTAATATCTTGTGATTGTAACCTCTGTAATTGCTACCAATGTCTACTTCTCATCTCTAGAACACAGAAGAATGTTCTTAAAATTATGACCTGAAAAAACTTTTGAAGATAATCTGACTGTGTTTAATACTTTGCAAATCCTAGATAGTGAGTACTGGGAGAATTCTGAATGTATTACGTAACATTATAGGAAATTTATGCCTACTTTTGTATTTACTAACAAAAATTTGTGTTTAGAACTGGCTTCCTTATGAACTACTTTAAAAAACAACAGGACTTTGAAAATCAGCTCCAAATATCAGCTAAGGTAAACAGGAGGGCTATACATGTTTAGAAAAGACTCAATTCTAGTTGACTTGCACTTAACATTTGATGAAATAATTTGCCTACTACCTCTGTATTTAAAGAGAATAAGACAGAAAGAAACTAAAGGACAAAATGGAATAACAAAATTCCTTTAGATATTTTTGAAGTTATCAATCACATAGTGAATATATTTTGATTCATCTAAATAATAACAACTAGTTTCTATATCAACAGATTAAATATCCTTGTCCCTGAGGGATTGTCTTTTGTATGATTGCTCTTTAAAATTTTCTGAATTTCTGGAATTTTAATAATGAACTTGAATTATTTTTATTTTAAAAAGTTTCCATTTTCCTCACTGAAGCATGGTTGCATAATTATTGGGGCTGAGCGTCCCCTACGCATCCTCACACGTAAACCCTGGACCTCTTCTGGCCACTAACTGTAAGGGCCTGCTCTATGGCTGCCAGCCACTTCCATACATGGGTTTAAAAGCATAGAAGGGATTTACCTGTCATAAAATTAAGTGGGATTAAGTGGAAAAGAAGGCTCTGAAAAAATTTGTGAGATTTGTGGCATAGGGGAAGGTTATACCTAAAGGGTTTTTTTTTTTTTTTAATTATTAGTCCTCCTAAGTATTTCCATGAAGGTAATCCTGTGATATTCCTATTTAGAAGTGATCTCTTCTTGGATCTGCACTGTATTCTATCATGGAAACATTTCCCTGTGCTGGGGAACTTAGTGCCAAGATTAGCCTTTAATTGACACTGATGCAGTTTTCTTGACTGCCAGCTGTCCTCGGACTGGCTTATCTACGACAAGTCTACAAAGAGCAAACATGGTACAAGGCATTCGAGGGCTTCTGAGGGAATTGTTTGCGACTAAGTATTTCACGGCTAATTTCTTAGCTACAAAGACCCATCCATGGGAGTGAGGCAGCTTTTTTTTTTTTTAAGATTTTATTTATTTATTTGACAGAGATAGAGACAGCCAGCGAGAGAGGGAACACAAGCAGGGGGAGTGGGAGAGGAAGAGGCAGGCTCACAGCAGAGGAGCCTGATGTGGGGCTCGATCCCAGAACACCGGGATCACGCCCCGAGCCAAAGGCAGACGCTTAACGACTGCGCCACCCAGGTGCCCCTGAGGCAGCTTTTTTTAAGCAAAGTTCAGCTGGCCTGACAATTACTTTAATCACCTTCCTGTTTTGTAGGTGAGTATTTACCGAGCAGAAAAGCAGCAGTACTGCGTAACTTTATGAACATTAGTCAAAAAAAATGCATTAAGTATTTCAAGTACTCTCTAAAACCATTAACATAATTGCATAATCTTATTTGGGGATTTCTTTCATCTAGAAAATAAAGCTGTTCTTCAATTCCTATGGCAAAGTCTATGGGTTTTTTTACCATGTTGTTGGGAGTTAGAAAAATTTGGAGGACTGTGATGTAACATTCAAAGCACGTAAATGCTCTAGACCAAGTTTAATGGACAGAAAACATCTAATTTGGACCTGCCTCAGGGATCTTCAGAAGGGACCCACTGGATTCCTTTTTTTTTTTTTTAAAGATTTTATTTATTTATTTGACAGAGATAGAGACAGCCAGTGAGAGAGGGAACACAAGCAGGGGGAGTGGGAGAGGAAGAAGCAGGCTCCCAGCAGAGGAGCCTGATGTGGGGCTCGATCCCATAACCCCGGGATCACGCCCTGAGCGGAAGGCAGATGCTTAACCGCTGTGCCACCCAGGCGCCCCCCCACTGGATTCCTTTGTTCACACAAATCAGCATACAAAAGCAACCCCAAGAAAATCACAGCATCTTGCCCTAACCAGATCTAATTCCCTACTTCCTCTGCATCCATAGTTCCTTCCTTCTCTCTTTTGAATGTCTCTGTGCCCGAGTCAAATCCCTCAACTTGTTCTTCACTTGTCCCTCACCTGTAGTTTACTCAAGACCATCTCTGCAATTATCCCCTCTCTCTTCCAAAAATCATTTTTTCTCCCAACTGGATCATTCCCATTTACATACTTTATATATTTCAATAAACAAAACCAAAAATCCAATGCTCCCTTGAATGTTTATCTTTCCTCAGTTACTATTTTGTTTTTCTACTTACCTTGGTAACAAAACTGGGAACATGGTCCCCAAATCCTTCTCTTGCGTTCCTCCTTCCATACAGTGTTAGGGAGCATCACTCCTCATCTGACCATGACAGGGTTCCTGTTCAAGATAGCAGAGATTTCTGTTCTGTCAAAACCAGTGGTCATTTCTCCCTCCTTACCTTATTACGATTCTCAGTAGCATTTGGCCTGGGTCACCACACTTCTCATTCTTAGAACATTCTTTCTCTTCCATAACATCACTCTCCTGGCTTTTCTCATGCTTCACCCTTTTTTTCACATCTTTCGGTGGCTTCCCTCTCTCTGCATGCTAGAACTCCCAGGGGAGCCATGTTCTCTTTCTCTTTTTTCTCTATCCCCAGGTCACAGGTGATCTCATCCAGTCCCTTGGCTTTAAATACTATTTTAAATAGGAAGTGTGGAAGTCTGACTCAGATATATCCTCCCCCTGGAGGTGACAGAACAGTGCAGAGATTTTAGCTGACAGCACACTGATGCAAACTAAGTAGTTAATGTCTCCAGGGCAAGTTCTAAGCAAGTCTAGTTGTTGTATGAGACTGTTCCATGCTACAGGGACAAGAGTGTTAGAATCACCTAAGCCTGGGGCCCCTGGGTGGCTCCGGTGGTTAAGCACCCAGCTCTTGATTTTGGCTCAGGTAATGACCTCAGGGTAAAGGGACTGAGCCTGGAGGCCTGTGCCTAACCCTGTGTGGGTTTTGTGCTCAGCAGGGAGTCTACTTGAGATTCTCTCCCTCTTCCTCTGCCCCTCCCCATGCTCACACTCTCTCTTTCACTCTCTCAAATAAATAAATAAAATGTTAAAAAAACACTTAAGCATCAAGAGATTTCCAAGGAGAAGGGAAAATGAGAAAGAAAGAAGGTGTCTTTGAGAGGAATGTGGGGATAAGGGGACATCCAAGATCCTTCATATAAATTTATGGCAATCTGAATTGTTGGTGATTGATTGTCTCTGTTGGGAAAGTGGTTTTACTTTAGGTAAACTGGCCAGATAGCATTTGATTGAGTGAAGTAGAATCAGTACCATTTGACAAGCAGCGTGCTATGGAACAATTAGAATTAGGCCACCTTTTTTTTCTCCCAAAGATTATTCATTCATTCATTCATTCATTCATTCATTCATTCATTCACTCATTTAAGAGAGAGAACATGTGGGTGGGCATGAGTGAGGGGAGGGGTAGATGGGGATGGGGGGAGAGGGAGAGAGAGAGAATCTCAAGCAGACTCCATGCTGAGTGGGGCGCCCCATGTGGGGCTCAATCTCACAACTCTGAGATCATGACCTGAGCTGAAACCAAGAGTCGGTTGCTCAACAGACTGAGCCACCCTGGCGCCCCGGGCCACCTTTTGTAATAATTCTTTACTTGGGGACTGGCTTGAGAAAAAGAAACAGTATCAGAAACATTAGTAAGTATTTGCTGCTTTTGGCAATCAGAGCTTGGTCCTATGCCACTTTATAGCTCTGCTCTATTGATTAAATCTGCAACTGTGAGGGTGAGCCAGGTGCACTTACCTATAGATCAGATCTTCTCAGGCTACTTAGCACCCAGGATATAATTGACACATGGGTGATACATTTCATAGCCTATCACAACTCTGTCTGACTCTGTGTTTCATTTCCACTTACCCTCCTCTTACCTCTGGCCCCTGGAATGCAGGTGTGGAAGATCTAAATATATAACCATGGATTCATAGGGAGAATGCAGGACAAAAGTGCTTTTTAAAATTATAAATGGGAGAAAATATTTCAGATGAGGCTTTCTGGTTTGTTGCTATTTGTTTTGTGGTTTTGTTTTGTTTTTTAAGCCAATCTCTTTTCTCACCCATCATTACTTTGTGAAACAAGGTGACCCTTGTCTAAGGTTTAGCTCCTTTTGGCCTGGGATAATCATTCAAAGTTTTTCTAGGCTCCTTGACAAACACTATAGCCAAGCACTTAAACGGTACACTTATCTGGACCAAAACGTATTTCTGAGATTTTACATAATTTTGAAAAGGCAGAATTAATTATTACTATTCTGTGTGGTGTCTTACCATTTAAAAATATTATGGGATCCCCAGTAGTTAGTGAAATGTACTTGGCAATTCCTTTCAGACTGAATAAGACCTGCCATAAGTACATTTCTGTGCTGTTCCAGGGTGACATTTATGATGCCAGAAAGGCTGAGAGGTCAATACAATATGCTTGGCATATTTCACCCTGTGGAAACCAGACCCTTCCACTGTGCATTCTGGTTCCTCCCCTCCTCTTTTTGTTTCTTACCATCATGTTTGATCCCAGGCCCCAGAATGACTCCCCCAACCCTTGAATTTCAGCCTTTGGAATGTCTCTTTCTGCCCTATTATATGCACCGTCATGTACCTTGATCCTCTAGAAAGCATTCACCATGGACTCTCAGGAATTACAGGACTTCCGCCCTTTGTAGAAACAGAAAGACCTGAAAGTCCATCTAGGCTCAAAACACAAGAACCCAAAGAACAAGAAGAGTGGACACAGAGGGCTCCTTTTGATGGACTACTAAATGCAACTCTAAAGAACACTTTCTGTGAGACTGCTACTTGTTGATGTCCTTATTTCCTTTCTATGCAGGAAACTCTGGCTTTCATGTCCATTGCTCATTCCATTGTCATCTTAACAGTGTCTTCCTACTGGAGCTCTCCTGTGGGGTAGGATATGGGTAGAAACCACCTGGTCCAGGAGGGTTGGCTGACATAGGAAGCTCATTTGCATGCATAGTCTATTGCAAAAGATGCCAGGCATCTCTCTCTAAAGCTTGTTTGTCACATGTAGTAAAGAGGTGACAATTACTAGGAAACTTTGAGCAGTCTCAGAGGTGCTCTTCAAAGACTCCTACTCATGAAAGAGGAAATATACTTGTTTTATGTCTTGTTTTGTCTGCTACTTAATTTTTTTCCATTAAAATATTCTTCACTAGAATAAGAAACTTTAAGCAATATTTTCCCAATAAAGTACTGAAATTTATTTATTTTTTTAAAAAAACTTGATTTCTGTTCGTGTATGCGTGAAATAGAAAATTCTGCCTTTTTAAATAAAATATAAAGAATATAGTTCATTACAAATAATCACATTTAAAAAAAAGTGTAAGAATATAGTTCTATGTTTCTCTAATGCAGCAATGAGATTTGTTAACAGTTGTGCAGTTTACCAACAATAGTATCATCATCATCCTCTATGAATTTAAGATTTACATGCTTAGTTCTCCCTTGCCGTCCTTTGTAGCAGAATTTATATCATGGCATAGTTTCCTCTCATTTAGGAAATCAATGCACTGAAAAATGTACAAATAATTTATTTCTCTACCACATGTCAGCCACACTTTTACAAGTGCAATCTAGCATATGAGAAAGGTCCTGGAGGAGATAAAGCATTCAATCAGTGTCAATGAAGTTACTGAAGGACACTAACCAAAATGTTGTCACATGGGCAGCTAAGATTTACACAGACTCAAACTGGTCTTAAATTTACATATGCTCAATTTATATTGAGTATTTACATATATTCAATTTACATATACTTAAATTTAGTCCTAAAGAGAGGGTTTTATATTCAAGCTGAGACTTTTCTTTGAACTGCTAGGACATGACTTTTCAAAATTTCTGAGAGATTTATACTTTAAAAGTTGGTGCTTACTACTGCATATTTCATCTTTTTTTAAAACATTTTATCTATTTATTTGAGAGTGCAAGAGAGAGAAGGATCACAGAGGTAGAGGGAGAGGGAGACCTAGGCTTGCCACTGAACTGAGCAGAGAGCCTGATGCAGGGCTCGATCCCAGGTCCCTGAGATCATGACCTGAGTGGAAGGAAGGCAGATGCTTAACCAACTGAGCCACCCAGGTGCCCCTGCATATTTCATCTTTTGAGGGCAGAAAGATATTTCCTCTAGTACTAGTTGACAGGGAAGGAGAGAATCATAGGATGAGTATGTGGTTGCACATGTGTGTTTGCATGTCAGTGTGTGTGTGTGTGTGTGTGTGTGTGAATTCTTGTGTGGCTTTAGATCTAAATTATTTGAATCTCGAGTTGGTAATAGAAACATAGAACATACACACACACACACACACACACAAAACCCAAAAAGAAACTGCACAGAGAATCAGAAGAACAGGCAATGTATCTCCTTAGAAATCATTTCACTTTTAATTTCTAAAATATTGTATAATAAGAGCAATAAAGATTGACTGTGTAATAAACTTCCTCATTCAAATAATGCCCACAGCAACCTGCGAGGTCTGAACTCATAATTTTTACAAAAGTAGAAACTGAAGCACAGTGAGGTAAGGTGGCTTTCTTAGTCAGCCAGCTGTTGGGCCACAGAGTGAGGGTCTGCAGTCAGGAGGGGTAGGCTCCCCTACCCCGGACGGCAGCTCTCAGTATCATCTGAGAATCCTGTAGGAGCTGTCCCGCCCTGTCCCTGTAGCTGGCGGCCATTCAGCCTCGGGTCCTCAGACTCCCCCTTGCAGAATGAGCTAGAGATGGAACACTTCCCCTCAGGTAGGAAAAACCTGACAGGGATGTGTTATAATTAAGTTTGAGTAAAATTTCCACTCCAATAAGGATGTGCATTTATTCTCTTTCATAATCCTTCAGAGCCATTTATATCTTATCTTCTAATTAAAGATTTTGTACCAAAATTGTATGAGTGGATACTTTGCTCTTCAAACTCCATATCAATCTACGAATATGTTTTCAAACCTACAGAACTGAAAAGAGTAAAGCACCTTAAAATTCGTGTTGATATACTCAAAAGGAAGCTTGGTAGTTTCACTTAAAACCTTGGCTCAGCATTTCACAATGTATTTTGGGGGGAACGCTAGTGTTTTCTGAGTCCATTTCCAATAGGAATTCCTAATTAGGAAAAAATATGTTAACACTATATTGTACTGTACAAACATAAATGTATATAAACATATGTATATATAAAATGCAAAAACTACTAAAAATTTACATTAAAAATTTATATGATGACTTGTTTTTAAGAAAAAGGGCATTGTGTCTGTGAAAGGAGCATCAGCTGAAAGATGCTCTGATAAAGAAAGCTCAGTTTCCTGGGCATGAACTATAAGCAGCCTTTCTAGCATGTTCTATGAGCCACACTGTGCTTGTCTTTCCAGTGTTCTGTGCTTCCACATCCATGATTATATAACCATGTTAGACATTTGACATATAATTTAAGATGTGACTGTGACTTCATTTGATGTCTTCTCTGTGCCAACCACTTGCTATGTCCCGGAATTATAAAGACAAATTGGACACTGAATCTGCCTACAGAGGCTCAGCAGCTGGTCAGAGACAGTGAGCCGATCTGTGCTAGAGCACAGCATCCCCTGTGTCGACATACAGGCAGAGGAAAAGTGATGCTTGAGCAGAATTTGGAAGGTTAAGACATTAAGCATGGAAGAGGTGCAGGCTAGTGCTAAAGAAGCTAACATTCTCCTCTGAAAGGACTTCTTTTTTTATATTATGTTTACTCCATATCTTTAAGGAAAAAATAAACAACAAAGCTATATGATTTCACTGATAAGTCTCAACTGTCAAATTTCTGAAAAGAATTTTAGAATACTTTCTACTTGTAATAATTTTGAATATATTTATATATTTATTATTTTTAGGGGCTAAAATGGTCTAAAAGGTAATGGAAGTCTAAGCTTTATTAACTATGATTGTAGATGCTGGGTATTATATTATCAAATTTACTTGAGGAAAATGAACGAAATTGCCAATTGCCATTTCAAAACCAAGCTGGGCTTTTACTTAATATAACATGAGTATGCCAGTAATGTATACCCTGAAATCTGTCATGGAAAGCCCTGAATGGTAAAATAAAAATGACAGCCAAGACATTTTAGAGCTGAATTTGTCAGTCTTCAAAATAGTGTTGTGAAAGTAGACCAAAAGCCCCCAGCCCATTGATTTTCATGTTGTCTTTTTGTTTCATCTGTCCCCTTATTTGAGCGCATAATCCATCTTGTACAGTGCAATGTCAATTCCGATGATTTGTTTTAAAGAAACAGTTGTGTCTTTTTGCAGTAGTGAAAAAAAAATCCTAAGTAGAATCACGGTAATGGCCTAATATCAATTTTTATTCACAAGCACTTCAGTGTTTGACTTCTATCACCAAACCTACCATTTTATATTTTGCCCTTGAAAATTGCGATCAAAGATAAAAAAGTTGTTTATTAAACAGTCTTCATTCTTTTCCTTTTCAAGGAAAAAATAGAGGAAAAGAATTATTGAAATAAATCATCAGAGTTGACAGTAAACTGTATCAGACAGAAGAAGCTATATGTATTACTCTTCAGAGATATTTTATTGCTAAATAAAAAGGATGTGTTGCCCTATTTTCATATGAAAAACAAAATTTCTACTTTTATTTTAAATGATGGTTGCTGGCATATGCAATTTCAGTGTAAGAATTGCAATTAAGAATCTTGGAGTACAAGGTTTAAACTGCCTGCAAAACATCGAAGAATTTAATAAATTATTATGAACACTGGAAAAAAGTTACACATATACAGCAAGTTTATTTTCTTCCAAAGCATAGAGAAATGATCAAACACATACTTACCCCCAAGTGCATTTGAATTTTTTATCTTTTTTATCTCTGTCCCATAAATGCCCTTTGAGGTGCCACCATCCTTTAGGGCATTTACAATTTTTACTGGGGTTTACAATTTTTACTGGAAATTTAGCTTTATGTACCTTTTTTAAAATTCAACAAAAAAGAATTTTTGTTTCTAACTCCAACACCAATAAAAGAGAGATGAAAAGAGCTCATGCTTAAAAAAAAGCATGGAGAGAAGTTTACTCTAGTTCTCAATTGTATCAGTTTCCTAATGTAACAAAATACTACAAACTGGGTGGCTTAAAACAGAGAACAGTTTCATACTCCTGGAGGCTAGAAAGTCTCAACTCAAGGTGTCTGCAGAATTATGCTCCCCTGAAACTCAAAGGGGAGAAACTTTTTTGATTTTTCCTGGCTTCCGGGGGAGGCCAGCAAGCATTTATGTTCCTTGGCTCGTACCTGCAGCACTCCCAATCCCTGCGTCTGTCTTTACAGGGTTCTCTTCCCTGTGTGTCAGTGTGTCTTCTCAAAAGGACACCAGTCATGGGGCACCTGTGTGGCTCAATCGGTTAAGCATCTGCCTTCGGCTTAGGTCATGATTTCAGGGTTCTGGGGTGGAGCCCCTCATATGGCTCTCTGCTCAGTGGGGAGTCTCCTTCTCCCTCTGTGCTCTCCCTCCCTCTCGCTCTCTCAAATAAATGGGTGAAATCTTTTTTTTTTTTAAAGGACACCAGTTATATTGGATTAAGGGTCCACCTTCAGTATAACATCACCTTAACTAATTACATCTGTACGGATCTTATTTCCACATTTAGTCACATTTGGAGGTACTAGGGTTTAGGACTTCAATATATCTTTTGAGGAACACGATGCAACCTGTAACATCCACTAACCTTTTTCTTTCTTTCTTTTTTTACAAATTTTATTATGTTATGTCACCATACAGTACATCATTAGTTCTGATGTACTGTTCCATGATTCATTGTTTGCATGTAACATCCAGCGCTCCATGCAATACATGCCCTCCTTAATACCCATCACTGGGCTAACCCATCCCCCCACGCCCCTCCCCTCTGAAACCCTGTTTGTTTCCCAGAGTCCATTTCTTTAAAATTTTTTTCTAAAATTTTTGTATTGAAATAGTTTTAGATAACCACAAACTTTCAACAATAGTACAGAGGATTCTCACATACCCTCACTAGCTTCTACTAATGTAAACAACTTTCATAACCCTGATACAGTTATCAAAACTAAAACTAAAAACTTAACGTCGGTAAAATTCTATTAACTAGGCTAGGGACCTTTATTTGTATTCACTAATATTCCCACCGATACCTACTTTAAATATTTTTTGTTATTCCAGGATCCAACCTAGGATACCTAGTTTCATTTATTAAACTTAGTTGCAGCTCCATTCTGTGACTATATTTAGTCTTGATTTTTATGAACCTGGCATAGAGCCTTTAGAAGAATACTGGCTAGTGGCGCCTGGGTGGCTCAGTCGTTAAGTGTCTACCCTCAGCTCAGGGTGTGATCCCGGAGTTCTGGAATCAAGCCCCATGTCAGGCTCTTCCGCTGGGAGCCTGCTTCTTCCTCTCTCACTCCCCCTGCTTGTGTTCCCTCTCTCCCTGGCTGTCTCTCTCTCTGTCAAATAAATAAATAAAATCTTAAAAAAAAAAAAAAAGAATACTGGCTATTTTGTAGAATGTCCTTCATTCCGGTTTTTCTGATGTTTCTTCATAATTACACTAGGATTGTGAATTTTGAGGAAGGATATCACAGTGGCAAAGTGCTCTGCTCATCACATCAGGGGGAACACGATACCAACATGGCTTATTCTTAGTGATACTAACCTGGATGATTTGGTGAAGATGCTGTCTGACAGATTTCTTCACAGTAATGTTGTCATTTCTCCCTTTCTGTGCTCTCTTCTTTGGGAGCAAATCCAATGTCCAATCCACACTGAAAGAAAGAAAAATTAACTTTTATCTCCCAAAGGGAAGGGGAATATCAGAGAATTTGTGGACATAGGCTAAAATCAACACAGTAATTAGAGATTGGTTAGGGGTAGATACTTTGAGGCTGTGCAATTTACTTCTTTAAGTTTTGTCCATTAATTTTACCCATCCTCAGTGAAGCTTGCCCACAGCAATTATTACTGTGCCATCCAAAGGTGAGTTTCTACTTTGCTCATACCATATTCTTTTGAAAAGCAACTAAAAAATAATAATTCTGGCACAGGATTAAAGTAATTATATCTATTGGGATGGTTTAGGACTAAATAAAATGTATTCATAGTGTTTTCTTTGAAATAGCACCAGTTCGAAGAAATAAAAGCCCATCACCATGCGTTCTGCTGGACGAGCCAGTGCATTAGAGCACTGATTGAGTCATGCAAAGGTGCTTAATGGTTCTGAGAGAAGGTACATCACACTCTCTGACAGGGCTCATTTGCATACACATGGTTAATCCCAGCAGGAGGTGTGCATTCAGGTGTCTCCCAGAGCAGAAATATAGACATCCTCAGGTAAAAGCAGTTCTTCATAAACTTTATAACCTCATTCCAAACTCCAGTTGTCAGTTTACAGCTTTCGGAATGACATCTTAAATCAGGAAAATGTCACACGTGTACAGTAACTGGCCTAATCTTTTCTGTAAATTGCTGCCTATGGTTTTCAAAAACATAGTAAATTGCTGGCAACTGACATTGTGTCTCCCTGCACGATTAACTTCACTTCTGCACAGTTAATAAATCAGTTTTAAATTATTCATCAGATCACCTAGTGTCTAGGCTTTGATTGACAGCCATTGATTTTAGGGACCCATAATTCTAACTTTTATACTGAGGCAACATTTGCCACCTGATTGTTTCTATTCTCTTCAAATGTAAAATTAAAACTATAAGCAGAAAGATGGCGGTGTAGGAAGATCCTGAACTCACACTCTCCCAAGGACACACCATATCTACAGTGACATATGAATTATTTTTTCCTAAAAAAGATCTGAAACTAGAGTGACTATTCTGCACAACAAAGAATAAAAGTACCACATCAAGTTGGGCAGGAAAGGGAGAGACACAGTCCAATGTAGCAACACACAATAGGGTGGAATCTTACCAGACAGGTGTTTCTGCCAGAGGAGTGAGGGAATGGTGCCCCACATTGGGCACCCTGGCTCCTGAAATCTGCACTAGAGAGGTGAGCCCCCAGAACATCTGGCTTGGAAAACCAATGGGGTTGCCATCAGGTGCTACAGGAAACCAGGAGTCCTCTCTTGGAGGGCTCATGTGCAATCATGCTTGCCCCTAGACCCATTGAAAAAACTGCAGTTTGAAAAATGTCTAGACTATATCTGAGGGAAGAGTCTATTGCTGATCTGGGGGTACTGGCTGGAGGTGTGGGGGGCATTAAGTTGCTCCCCGGAGGCAGAGGTGTTGGCCGATGCCATTGCTGCACACTCCACATATCCTGCTAGCACAGGTGGGTGAGCTTGGACATGGCACCCTCCCACCCCCTTGCTGGAATGAGTGGGGGGAAAGTGCTTGGGCACTTGCCGAGGCAGGAGAATGTGGGTGGATGTGGTGCTCCTTTGGCTGGCGAGCCAAATAGCTGTGGCATTCTTCCACTCCCAGGCTGAAGGCAGTGCATGTGAACAGACAAGGCACTGTCTTACAACATTGCTGAAGTCACCAGCACACGTAGTCAAGACATCTTCCTACTGCCCTCCTGAGGACAGTGAGTAGCCCACCCTCTATACTCTCCAGTAGTCTTGTTAAAGCCAGCAGGTAAAAGAAATACACATAAAGGGTACCCTTTCATCGCGTGGCCCTGGAGGACAAGAGAGCTGGTGTTCTAGAGTTCCATGGGGCTTTAACAACTGGAAGGACAGTACTTGGCAGGCCACCACTGCTAGGGTACTGCACAGATATAAATTTACTTAGCCTGGAGCTTCAGCCTAAGGGACACGCTTCAGGTTTCCCACACGTGTAGAGGCTTAAGAGGTGCTCCCAGAAAACATAAGCAGGGAGACACATCCCTGACCTCACTATAGCTCAATGAGACTTTCCATAAAGGACCTTATGCACTTGTCTGGAGCTCTGATTTTTGCAAATGTCACCTAGGGGACACCTCCAGGTCTCCTGATCTGGAGGTCAGCAGGGTTTACAATTGGAGGCCCAAGACACTGTATACATTTGCATACTTTAAAAGCTGCTGCTTGAGGGTCTGGCTTCTATTCAGCCTGAAATTAGGTGCTAAATGAGATTCCTCCTCTAGGATCACAGACAGGTCTTGGCACACCCTCAACAACCCAACATATAAAAAAATAAATCCTGTAATTTAGGCAAACACAAAAGTTCATGAGACAACCAAGAGCCAGGGCAAGGTTGAATGAACCGCCTATATAAGGCCACTCCTTCAAGACTAAGAGAGGTAGCTATTTTGCTTCATACATAAAAACAACACAGAGTCAAGCCAAATGAAGAAAGAGAGAAATATGTTTGAAAAGAAAGAACAAGACAAAACCTCAGAAAAATACCTTAATGATATGCACACACGTAATCTATACAATAAAGAATTCAAAGTAATGGTCATAAAGATGCTCACTGAATGTGGGAGAATGGATGAACACAATGAGATCCTTAACAAGGAGATAGAAAACATAAGAAAGTACTAAACAGAAGCCACAGAGTTGAATACGATAACTGACCTAAAAAATACACACTAGAGGGGTTCAACAAAAGATCAGATAACACAGCAGAATGGATCAGTACCCGGGAGACAGGGCACTGAAACTCACCCAGACAGAACAGTGAAAAGAAAGAATTTTTAAAAATGAAGATAACTAAGGGACCTCTAGAACAGTAACCAAAACAATGTTGGCATTATAGGGGTGCCAGAAGGAGAAGAGAGAGAAAAGGAGGCAGAGCAATTATTTGAAGAAATAATGGCAGAAAACTTCCCTAATTTAGGGAAGGAAATAGATACCAGGTCCAGGAATCCCAGAGACTTTCAAATATGATGAAACCAAATAAGAGAACCACATCAAGACAAATAAAATGTCAAAAGTTAAAGAGAGAATTTTAAAAGCAGCAAGAGAAAAACAAGTAGTTACATACAAGGAAACCCCATATGGCTATCAGTAGATTTCTCAGCAGAAACTCTACAAGCCAGTTGGGAATGGCATGACATAATTAAAGAGATGAAAGGAAAAAATCTTTGTCTTAAGAATACTCTTCCCAGTAAGGTTATCATTCAGATTTGAAGAAGATAAGCAAAAGAGTTTCCCAGACAGGCAAAAACTAACATTTTCACATCTTATTATTATTAATGCTGCTGCTGTTGTTGTTGTTGCTATTGTTATTTATTAATTTGTCTACATTTCCCATTATATAGAAAATTTCATAAGAATAGAAGCTGACCACCTAGTATATTCTCATGTTCCTGTTGCCATGCTTATAATCTCTAAATTAAAATTTGTGTGTATTTGTTTTGTTAGATTGGGTTGTATACTACAGAAAAGCTCCAAAGCAATGGCTTAAGAGATATTTTCTCATATAAAAGAAATCCAATATTAGACAGCCTAGAGATGATATAATAGCTTCACAAAGATATAAGGTCCCAGGCTGTCCTTCTATCTTTCCATTCTATTATCCCAATCAATAACTTATCTCCTCAAGGTTATCTTATGGTCCAAGCTGTTCAGGCTCCAACCAATCTATTTCCCCATCTTTCCCTACATAATAGGTTTGATTTCCTCATCATTCTGTGTAACCAGCATTCTCAGCCTTGCTCTTTTAGAGTGAAGGATCTGGAACTCTTGTGGGCATACTGTGACTGCCATACCAGTAAATCACACAACAAATGCACAGCTACTCTACCGCTTCTCTTGTTCAAGGCCACTCCAAAGCCTTTACTCGTGATTTCATGCATCAATAATAAACCTTCTCTGCGGTGAAGAGAAATTTTTTAGACCTGCCTAAAAGAAAAATATGATTTTTGTCATGTGAGTTGCAGAGGCAAATTTGTATAGCTAATTCAATGACTTTTTTCCTCTGTGATTTACCAGAAGGTAGTGCTGCATAATCATACTGTAAGTTCTACTCCTGCCAGGCTCTTAGGCTAAATGTTCATCAGTTATTTAATCTGTGGTAGTATTCTTTGTTATTGTACAAAACTACCTTAAGGCATAAATTGCTATTCTGTTAAGGAAAATAAGAGACATGCAAATAAACATGCTTATCAGGCTCTCTTCTATAATCTTTGGAACCATTGTGAATGTCACCCAAAGTTCTTCATTTGGATTTTCCTCTTAATTGAAGTTTCTCAACCATGAGATTGTATCCATTAAATACACGAATTAACATCACAGCAAGAGAATCCAGAATCTTAATGGCATTTACTAGTGTTCTATTTGTTCTATACACTGTTATTGTAGAATGACCTTATGTTCAATTTGCTCCATCAAGACTTCCACCCATGCTGCTTGAATTTCCTTTAAAAAAGCAGAGCAACACATTGTACTAGATTGTTATTAAAGCTGTTTTCTCTGGAGCACAATATTGCTCTCATTAACTTCTAGCAGCCACAGTCTACTCTCAAAAGGTATTTCTGGCAAACCTAGCAGTAAATTACATCTCTTGGTTGTCTCCTGAGAAAACATTCCCCAAGGTCTTCGTCTTTACATTAAACATAATGCTAAGATACAATACAGATTTCAACTTGCATATAGCTTTTCTTTTTATGTTACAGAAGAAAAAATAGATCACCACATCAGGGAATATTAGAACTTTATTTTTCAGACATTATGTTCACTTAGAATGACAAGGTCTTTGGAATAAGAAACATAACTATGTACATTTAAGCTGATTTCTCCTATTTTCTTTAATGTAACTGCATCCCTTGATTTTGCTTGCATGTTACTCCCATCACCACCCTTCTGTCACTCCCCTCTCTCATCTATATTTGAGAATAAAATTAGAAGAGCAGGATATATACAATAGTTTATTATCAGACTTACATAAAAAAAAATCTGGTGACCAAAAAGTGTTTATTCATTAAAAAACACCTACTTGACACTAATTAGAATATTAAGGAAGACACGATTCTTATAGCTCAAAATAAGGCAAAGAACTTGCTTGATTTCTAGAATTGTTTCTACAAATGCCTCTGGATCATTGCCTAGGGAAATAATTCCTGAATGCAGGTGTTAGTAGTTTCTAAAATGTCACAAATACCATATTTCAAGATTTCTTTTGAGAGTTGCCCAGGTAGAAAGAAATCATTCATAGAGAAAGCCAAGAGTAAGTAATAACTAGTAATAAATTATATCTATTTTATTAATTTAAAATTAAATTAATTATAATAAATTGATTAAATAAATTGTATCTATTTGAATAAAAATAAAATATACAAAGCACAGATGCCTAAGTTTAGTTAACTGAAAATAAAAAGGAACTGATAAGGTATAAACATATTTAGAAAGTTTATTAAATATAATAGATGGACTGGAGGACACTGGAATTTGGGTTTCCTATGTTTAGAACTCTTACTTGGCTCTTTAAAATATTTCCAACTTAAAATACCATGACCAACAGAAAAAAGAAGCAAACCCTGAAATTTAGAAAGAAACTGAATCTTAAATTGGTATGTCTAGACCAGTCACATTTAAAGTAACTATTGATACAAATGGACTAATGCTATCCTGTTTGTAACTGCTTTCTATTCATTGTATTTGTTTTTTGTTCCCCTTTTCTCTCATTTCTGCCTTTCATGTTTTTAAAAATTTTTAAATTATTTTTAAAGATTTTATTTATTTGAGAGAGAGAGAGAGAGAATGCGCAGGGCGAGGGGCAGAAGGAGAGGGAGAAGCAGACTCCCTGCTGATCAGGGAGCTGGATGTGGGACTCGATCCCAGGAACCCGGGATTATGACCTGAGCTGAAGGCAGATGCTTAACTGACTGAGCCACCTAGGCACCCCTGCCTTTCATGATTTTAATTGAGCATTTTTTTCAGATTCCATTTTATTTTCTTTAAGCATATTTTTAAAATATGCTTATTTTTAAAATGTTATTGGTTTCCCTAGTTTAAAATATACATTAAAAAAAAAGATTTTACTTATTTATTTAGAGAGACTGAGAGTACAAGAGGGGGTAGGGGCAGGGGAGAGGGAAAGAGAAGCAGACTGCCCTCTGAGCGATGAGCCTGACCTCTGGGCTCCATCCCAGAACCCTGAGATCATGACCTGAGTTGAAATCAAAAGTCAGATGCTTAACTGACTGAGCCACCCAGGCACCCCTAAAATATACATTTTTAACTAATCTAAGTCCACCTTCAAATACCACTATACCTTAACATGTAGTACAGTTATTTTATAACGGAATATTTCCAATTTCTCCTTCCTATCCCTTGTGGAATTGTTGATATTTATTTTACTTTTCCATTTACCAATTACATTGTTACTAATACTGCTTTAAACAGTTACAGATCAATTGAGAATAAGAAAAAAAAGAGGCTTTTTTAAACCTTCATTATGTAATGCTTTCTTTACGTAATACTTTATGTAATACTTTCCTTTCCTTAGGTAAATCCAAGTTCCTGACCTATATCATTTTCCTCCCACGTGGAGCACTTTCAACATTTCTTGGAAAGTGGGACTGTTATCAATGATTTCCCTCAGTTTTTCTTTATCTGAGAAAGTATTTGTCTTTTATTTTCCAAAGTAATTTGCTGCATCTAGAACTCAAGGTTGAAAAAAAGGGAGAAAAAAAAAAAAAGAATTCAAGGTTGGTGCTTTCTCCTTTAACACTTTATATATTTCACTCCACCCTCTTTTGCTTGCATGCTTTCGGATGAGAAGTGCTTGTTTTCTACAGGTAACACTGTGTTTTTTTGTTTTTTGTTTTTCCTTTCTCTGGCTTCTTTCAACTTTAATTTTCTGCAGTTTGAATGGTAATATGACTAAATATTTGCGTGTGGTCTTTTTGTTTCTGCTTTTTAAATTTATCCTGTTGGTATCATCTGAGTTTCCTGGGTCTGCGGTTTGGTGTCTATCTTTAATTTTGGAAAGTTCTTGGCCATTACTACTTCAAATATTTCTTCTGCTCCATTTTCTCCTCCACTTCTGATCTCCCAATTACATGTATGTATGTATACTTTGGGATATTATCTCACAGTTCTTGTGTTCTGTTTTTTTTTTTTTTTAATTTTATTTCCTTTTCTCTTTGCATTTCAATGTAGGAAGTTTCTATTGACCTATCTCCATACTCCTTCATCCTTTTCTCAGCTATTTCAAGTTTCCTGATGAACTCATTGAAGGCATTTTTACAGAATTTCTTTAGCATTTCCTCTTCATTCTTTCTCTGAGTTTCCGTCTTTCTACTTTACCCATCTATTCTTGTATGCTACTTTTACTATTATAGCCCTTATTAACATATTAACATTGTTAACCATGGTTATTTTATTTTTTAAAAAAGATTTATTTATTTATTTGAGAGAGAGAGTGAGAGAGAGCAGGGGAGGGGAGGGAAAGAGGGAGAGAGAGAATCTCAAGCAGGATTCCTGCTGAGCTCAGGGCCTGATCTGTGGTTGGATCTCAGGACCCCGAGATTATGACCTGAGCTGAAATCAAGAGTCAGATGCTTAACTGACTGAGCCACACAGGTGCCCCAGACCATGGACATTTTAAATTCTTTGCTTGATGGTCCCCACATCTATGTTATATCTGAATCTACTTCTGATGATTGCTGTGTCTCTTCAGAGAGTAGTTTTCTTCTCTGTTGCACGCCTTTTGATTTTTTTTTTAAACTAAACACATCATTATCAGATAATAGGAACTGAGGTAAACAGACCTTTCATTGGAGAATTCCTATTAGTCTGGCTAGGATTAAGCCGTGTTTAACATCTGTTGTAGTTATAGTTATCAGGGGCTTTGAATTCCTTTAGTGTCTTTGTCTCCTCTCTTGACTTTGGCCCCCTTTATAATCCATCTCTGAGAGTCTGTGTCTTGCAGTTCTTTTAGCTGTAATCCTCTGTTATTATGCTAGAAAGCTATTGCTATGGTGGTAAGGTGGTGGGGAGGGGAAGTGTTTATAATATTTCAATTAAACCTAAGCTGGTCTGTGAGATTGTCTCAGGACTGTGACCTCACAGTATTTCCGCTATTTTGTTGCTCTCCCCTGATGTCTTCCTATTGCTTCCTCCCTTCTCTAGTTCCCAGTCTCTTTTCTGGAAGCCCTGACCTCTGCCAACTGTTCCTTCCTTCTTCGTTGAGACTGGAAGTCTGGCGGGAGAGAGAGTCAGGGGGAATCCTCTTCCCCAAGCTGGAATAAGGCTCTGGCAGAGTCCTTTTCTCCGGGGTGGGCTTCCTTATTGAAAACGCTCTGGGCATATCTCACAGTGGCTCTTCTTCCTTTTTCCCCACCCTCAGAGGAAGCCCTAAGGGGTCATTCTCAAATCTTCACATGAGGACCTGGTGGGTTTCCCAGAGGAAAAGTCCTTGGAAGTGTGGGAGCCCCCTAAAACTGTGGCTCCACCATTTAAGCGTTCTTATGAGTTTATGGTGCCAGCAGCTTTTGCTCCAAGTAAGCAGATTTCGGTTCTCTCTCTGAATGTGCCTGAATCCTCAGTTTTCTGATAAGCCCAATAAAAATATTGGTTTACAGTTTATCTAGCTTTTCATGTATGTTTGGAAGTAAACTGCGAAGTCTTCCCAACCTATTCTTAACTTTCTATTTACATGACCCAATTTTTCAAACCTCCAGAGTTCGGGCCTGCATCGTTCTTACAGCTTATAGTTTTCTAAAAGTAAGTTGTACCAGGAAAACCTTCACTTTGAAGGCAAAATGAGAGATACGACTCCTAACTTAACCAAATGTGGAACTACACATTAAAAAAAAATGTGACAAAAAGCACAGGGAATATAAATTAAATTTTGTGACTATGATGAGCCTCTGAAAATAATGACTGTAATTATGAATAGGCACTGCCTACAATTCATAATTCTAACATTGGGTAGAGTATAAAATAACTTAAAGGAATAAATATGATAAGACAAATATGTTCTTTTTAATTTTTTTAATTTTTATTTTTTTTAAACAAATATAATATTCTTTGTAATTTTACATCACTTAAAATTCATTTATTATCATAATGGCTAGGAAACAATTATAGAATTCATGTGCTGACATAGTGAAAATTAAGGAAAGCAAGAATTCATGGTCTTTTCTGATAAAGTAAAATAAATGAGAGAATTATTGTATTTAATGCAGGGACGGTTTTCCAAGGAAATTATCATTTTCAGTCATCCAAGCTATAATTAAGTTCTCGGGGGCATAGTTTCTTTATTTGAATCTAAAAGTAGCTGGTATGCCCTAAGATTTCTATCTAGGGTTAACCAGTTAAGTTAAAGATAACCAATGCTCTCTAGTAATTAAGGTATTTTCTAACACAAAAAGAGTCATTAATAAAAACTAATTAATCTGTGATGTCAATAGATATACAGGTTGCTGGGTTTGATTGGAAGCCTTTCCTTCACTATGGAAATTTGTGTTAATTTATTCATCCTAATCCCATTCATTAAAATTCCATGGCCTCTTTTAGTTAATATTTTTCACCCTTTGATCCACAGAAAGCATATTTTCCACTTTTACAAAATGGACCAAAAAAACAAAACAAAACAACAACAAAAAAAAACCAAACCAAAAAACAAACCCAGCTTTACTTAAGTCCAAATATCTGTTTTTAGAACTTCTTTGTTCTAAAGCAAGTTCTTTCTATCTGGACTATGGAAGTGCTGTCATTGACTATCTCCAGTCCTGACAGTTTATTACTATAACGTATTTTGATATCATAGGTGGCCTCATAAAAATTTGCATATTGGTATCATGACAGGAGAATCCTCAGAAAACAATAATCAAGTGAGCATTCAGGATAAAGTCATAGTTTCAGGCCAGCAAAGCACTTTAAAAATTAATGTAATTTTACTGGCAAGTACTGAAAGTAGAAAGTTTGAATCTGAAAGGTCTTAGTGGACCTTATAAACAGCATACTTTTCTGAGCACACCCTGTCTCTTTCTTCCCAGAAGATTCAAACATATTGACATTTTGACTATTGACCTGTTTTGTATATATACCTTTCATCCCATTTTTCTTCCTTCTCTTTTTATTTTTTGTCTTATGTACAATGTGAACTTCCCTTTGAGGCACCTGGAACGTTTTTATTACCTATTTTGATTTGGAAGTAGGTAGTCTCTCTAAAGTAAGCTTATAATGCTGTTTATTGTACTTTATCATCTATTAGTTTGAAAAAAAAACACTCTTACAAATTATTACAGCACACATTATTGTTAATGTAGCAACTGAGATAATATGATAAAGAAAATGCTGATTTAAATACTAAATGATGACTTTGGAAATATGTAAATATAATAAACTTCAAAACAGCAGCCCCATGTTTTAGTTTTTCATGCTGAAGTGGGACTTGCCCTTCAAGGTATGTTCATGCACATTTTCTTTTAAAGGTCTTATTTATTTGAGAGAGAGAAAACACAAGCACGAGAGGGGTGGGGGTGAGAAGAGGCAGAAGGAGAGGGAGAAGCAGACTCCCCATTGAGCAGAAAGCCCAAGGCAGCGCTCCATCCCTGGACCTGAGATCATGCCCAGGACCTGAGCTGAAGGCAGATGCCTCACTGACTGAGCCACTCAGGTGCCCCGTTCATGCACATTTTTAAGTGAATTCCTATCAGCATGACCATGGCTCCATATACGTAAGTGATACATTGTTTTACATTCTTGTTATTAAAGCAGGAAAAGGAATTGAATGTCAACATAACAATATGCATGGCAAACTGCTGTCACAGTTTGAATAAATTATGAAAAGTATGCATACTACATAGGATGGCATCTCTGCATGTTTAGGCAGAACATTTATTTACTAATAACTGGATATTTTGCTGTGGTGATTCGTATTTCTAATTCTTGATCAGATGGCAGAGAGTAGCCCAGATACACCCTTATATGTCAGTCTATCTTGCACAAACGTTGATCGAGCGCAGGATTTTCATGATTCCTATAGAAGCAGTAATGGATTGCCATGCAAATATAAGAGCAGCTTGTGTTGAATTTTTATTTAAGTGATTTAAATATTTTCTTATATACAACATAATTTGTCACTGTAAAGAAGAACCTAAATGGCATAATTAAATAAAAGGCCGTATCTATTTTTAAACTTCCCGTTTCCAATTATAATTGTCAAAAGTATGCTGTTGTTCTAAAGTCACTGCCAAAGCTTTCTAAGTACCATGAAGTGCCTCTGCTGGCCGTTGTGGTTTACATCTTAGCAAATCTGCCTCGAGCAGCACAGATTCTTAAAGAATCCATCTAACAAAGACTCCAGAGAGACCTTTTTGTAGTAAAGGGCATTTGATTCAGTGAAGCAGCAAGAAACCCCCAGAGGATTTCCTCTAGAACCCCGGAGAGGTCTATCTTTCTATTAGTTCTACATTATACTCACTGTACAGTTAGAACCTGTCACTATTTCTCACATCAGTTAAAGTGTTAGTGAACCATACAGTGAATTTCCCACCCTAATATCTCTAAGCTAATATTTCCCTTTAATAATGTGCTATTATTTAATAATTGCCCAGCTGTCTTCTATCACATGCAGATTAGAAAATAATTTCAGATTTTATGAATAAAATGATTATGTCCATTAAGTTTTGTGTTGTATTTCAACACATTTTGCATCTTGTAATTTGAATTTATTTACTTTTATGTAACACAGATTTGAGATAGATCATCAGTCTACGGCCATACCACGCTGAATGCGCCCAATCTCGTCTGATCTCGGAAGCTGAGCAGGGTCAGGGCTGGTTAGTACTTGGATGGGAGAAAGATCGTCAAATCAGACCACAGAAGGTATGTCCTATAGAACTGGCAACATATAACCTGTTTCTCTACTGTTGCTAAATTCTTCAGTATCACCTCCAGTTTCCTGAGATGTTCTCTCTCTTCCACCCTCTTCTGTTCTGTCAGACACCACAAACACAGGACTGCTGTGCACAGTAGACACTTATTGGAGACTTGTGATAAAAAAAATAAATGACAGAAGAGCACATTGTGATAAAGAACTTGACTTGAGCATTAGATTCAGTGAGCCTTGACCATCTCCTTCACAGGAAGTTTATCACTGGTCATTTTTTCCCTCAAAAGATCCTATGTGTCATCATTGTAATTGCCTCCCTACCATTTGGTTCTCTCCTCCCTACCGTCCTACAACTCCCCTATTCTTTTCCTATCTGTTTTCTCGTACATTTCCAACATTTCAACAACCCAAATATCTGATCTTGCTCCATTCTGTAGGGACACTGGTCCACAGTGGGAAAAAGTATGTCTCCAGCTGGAAAGCCAGGGTGATCTATCTTACGTATCACATTGTGTATTTTTCTTCTTTCAAGATTTACATTCCTGAGCTGTCTGATGTTCAGTGACTGCTAACAGTTACTTCATATTTTTTTTCCCAATGATGTCCAACTCAATAGCCATCCGCCTTTTCCTTTCTTACTAAGAGTACTTTGATTTTATTTTTAGGTATCAGCCGTCTGCTATGTGCTCTTGTTCTACATAAAATGCATACCCCTGGTAAACCTCTGCAGATTCAGGGCACGAGTCTGTTTTTTTTTTTTTTTCAAGTTAATCATGGTTATTATATTCCCCTTGCCTGGCTTAGGAATGTACATATGATCCAAATCTAGCCAATGAAACAATAAATTTGTGTAGGGGGTATTTTAGGCAAGTTCCTTAGCTCTTAAAAGGTGAAGGGTAATTGACCAAGATGGCAACACAGGAGACTCCTCAGCTCCCCTCTTCTCAGGGACACACTGAATACACAGCTACACATGGAGCAATTCCCTAGAAGAAACTTAATTGCCAGTTTATAGATGAATGGATAAGTAAAATGTAATATATCTATATTTCTATATCTCTAACTATCTACACACATACACACACACACTGGGATATTATTCATCCTTAAAAAATAAGGAAATTCTGTCATTTCTGACAGAAGGTGATGAAACAGAGATGAAACTGGAAGGTATGATCCTAAGTGAAATAAACCAGACAAAGACAAATACTGCATAGTATCACTTATATGTGGAATCTTAAAAAAAGAGAGAGAGGGGGAAAAGAAAAAGAAAAAAAAAAAGGAAGGAAGGAAGAAAAAAAGGAAAGAAAGAAAGAGAAAAGAAAAGGAGAAGAGAAAAGAAAAAGAGAAGAAAAAGGAAGGAAGGGAGGGAGGGAGGAAGAAACAAGTTGAAGGCATAGAAAACAGTGGAAGAGTGGTTGCCAGGCTAGGAGTGGGGGGAAATAGGGAGAGGTAGGTCTAAGAAAGTACAAACTTTCAGTTATAAGATGAATAAGGTCTGGGGCACCTCAGTGGCTCAGTGGGTTGAGGGACTGACTCTTGGTTTGGGCTCTTGTCATGCTCTCCAGATCATGGGATCGAGCCCCTTGACAGGCTCTGTGCTCAGTGGGGAGTCTGCTTGAATGTCCCTCTCCCTCTGCCCCTTCCCCTCTGTCCCTCCCTACACACACTCTCTCTCTCCAAAGTGGGGGAAAAAAAGATGAATAAGGTCTGAGGATCTAAAGTATAACATGGTGACTATAGTGACAATACATATTGTATAACTGAAATTTGCTAAGATAAATGTTCTCATCAAAAAAATAAATAAAAACAAAGTGAGGTGATAGAATCCTTTCATAATATATGTATATTTATATCAAAGTTATCATGTTGTGCAATTTAAATATCTTACAAGTTCATTTGTCAATATAATCTCAGTAAAGGTGGAAAAATACAAAGAAAGGAAAATTCACTATCTTTTCCTGCGGCTTGACATCAACATGAGGGAAGATGTGATAGGTGGAGCTACTAAGCCACTTTGAGATAATGAGGAAAACAGCCAGTGAAGGATGACAGAGCAGGAAGACAGAAAGAATCTGTGTCCTTAATAACATTTATTCTATCTCTGACTTGAACAATCCTGAAACCACCAGCCTCCAGATTCCTTATTAAACAAAATGATAAATTACACAGTTTGAGCAGATAAATTCAATTGGGATTTTCTGTTGTTCATTATTAAAAGCATCCTAACTAATAGAGGTAAGTTACTTCATGTTTCCCCCAAGTCCATTGTATACCACCCTATTTAGTCTTAGGATGAAGAGCAAGTTCAGCGCACCTTTGCATTCCCAATGTCCATTCCAATGGCCAACACACAGTAGGTCAAAGATTAGTGGAATGATTACTTCACTACCTCTTTCTCTCAATTCAAGGTGATCTCATAGCATCTCCTATCAATATGTCTATAATGCAGTATAGCATGCTGATAAAAAATATGGTCTTGAGTAGTGAAGAGAAGGGCCATATGCACCCCAATGTTCATAGCAGCAATGTCCACAATAGCTAAATCGTGGAAGGAGCCGAGATGCCCTTCAACAGATGACTGGATTAAGAAGTTGTGGTCCATATATACAATGGAATATTACTCAGCTATCAGAAAGAACGAATTCTCAACATTTGCTGCAACATGGACGGCACTGGAGGAGATAATGCTAAGTGAAATAAGTCAAGCAGAGAAAGACAACTATCATATGATTTCTCTCATCTATGGAACATAAGAACTAGGATGATCAGTAGGGGAAGAAAGGGATAAAGAAAGGGGGGGTAATCGGAAGGGGGAATGAAGCATGAGAGACTATGGACTATGAGAAACAAACTGAGGGCCTCAGAGGGGAGGGGGGTGGGGGAATGGGACAGACCAGTGATGGGTAGTAAGGAGGGCACGTATTGCATGGTGCACTGGGTGTTATACGCAACTAATGAATCATCGAGCCTTACATCGGAAACCGGGGATGTACTGTATGGTGACTAACATAATATAACAAAAAAATCATTTTAAAAAAAAATATGGTCTTGAGGGTCAGGCAGACATGCATTTGAATCTCATATATGATCTTTTCTAGCAAGAACACTTGGTATGGGTATACTTTTTGATGCTTTTTGACTCTGAGTAAAGCAGTGCCCAGACTCAAACAATTCTGACTTCAAGGGAATGTATTATTTACAAAACAGGAATTCTAGAAGTAATATGATTGGTTAGTTCAGCAGCACAGTGATCCAGGTTCTTTCTGTTGTTTCCAATCTCTGTCGTCAGCAGAGCATTCCCTGTGGCAGGCACTGTTCTAGGTACTCAGGATGTATTAGTGAAACAGACATAAAACCCCTGCTCTTGTGGAACTTGCACTTTTGCCAGGGAGTGAAGATATAAGCAATGACTATAATAATAACATATGCTAACATATATAAACAAGGAGTATAATAATGTATAATGCATATAACCATTGAATGTAATAACAGGAAATTATACAGTATGCTAAAAATGATGATGTCTATGGAAAAAAATAGAGCAGGGTAAGAGGAATTGGTATTGGAGTGTTGGGTGGGGAATGGCTTAAAGCCTTTGTCTTCACATTCATTCATCTTTTGGTATCAAGGCTGATAGCAGAGCAAGGTCTTACATCCTCATAATACCCAAATCCCAGAAGATAGAACATTTGTTTTTGTTTGTTTTAAAAAATGAGAAAATTTTCCCACAAGTCATGCAGCAAAAGTAACCTTAATAGTTCTTTTGGAGATATGTGTCCAAGCTCACTTCTCAGTTAATCCCAAGGGAGATGGAAGGAATATGCTGAAATGAGACTGCTCGGTTTTTAGTCCCTGAAACTGGAGAAGGATATCTTCAGGTGTTTCCATGCTTAAAAAACAAACAAAAACCTGATGTTCTTTGGCAAGGAATAAGTTTATGGGCACAATGAGGAGGGATGATTGGGTTTTTAATGAAATGTGCCCTCCCTAGAAAATTACTCTATCTACTAAAGCCTTAGTTTCCTTTTCTTCAAGATCGAGATAATGAGAGCATCAATTTAATTGGGTTGTTGAGAGAATCAAAGGAGATGATGTATAGAAAGTGCTTAGTAAAGAAAGGACCCAGCCTATTCTGATCATTTAATAACGGTTTATCATCATGTTCATCATTACTGTTATTATTAACAGCCATCACAACACTCATCCAATACTTTCAGATATATACTCATTATCATGCATTACTATAAAAGGGGAAACCAGGGGACTAAGTGGCATGTTAAATACATATAATGGTCCTTTGTGATAGAATCTCAGATATGCACACTAACCTCACAGCTGTAAAACTGTTAATTAAATCCTGTCCCTTAACATGTAAATAGCTTTTTGGAATACATTCACAGCTAGATTCTCCTGGTGTCTCTATTGCTCCCTTTAGGAGTGCTTTGGGCATCTTTGGAAGTCTCCAAGGCTGTTTTTCATGCTACATTTTAAGATCAACAAGGGCACAATTAAGTTATTGTTGCTTCCTTGGAAATTACATGACGTGGATCATTTTCCTTCCAAGTAATAGTTACAGCATGTAAATATGAAATCATGTTTCATCCGTCATATCTAAGATACAAAGAAATGTAGTGAAAGTTGCAGATTTTCCAAAGGAATCAGCCTGAGTTGTAGTGACATCTTGATGATTACTAAAGTTATCAGCTAATTTTCCTATTATTTGTTTTTCTTCAGAGGTGTGGAACTTTCACCTTAGTGATCCTAGACAGTTTTCAGTGTGTCAGATTCTTAAAGCATTCAGCATACGTATAATTATGCCTAAAAACATTATACACAGACATAAGTCAATATGAAGACATTGTATAGATTTATCCTATGTTAATCATGAACTTTGATCAAAAGCCTTCTAAAAGCAATGACAGGAGAGATGGGAGGCATTTACTGATTGCCTACTCGGTACACATTATTTTACATTTATGTTTTTTTATTTTAGTCTGACAGCAACCCTTCAAGGTAAATATTGTATTCTTTACTCTTTGAGGGACTTCAACTCAAAGAATCTAAGTAAGATGCCAAGAAGATGCCAAAGAGTCTAAGTAAGATGCCAAGTTACATAAAGTAAATTGGGAAGATGGGCTTTATCTCCAGGTCTTGACAACCAGATTTTGGCCAAATACAGCACACCACCATCCACACAGATTTAGTCCAAATGTGACACGTTTTAGCAAATACAAGTTTCTGACTGGGTGCTAGTTTTCTTTTTGTTATGTACAATGTTTATGATCTTTTTATATAGTGACTTGTTTAATATTTTGATTCGTTAAGAAAGAATCTTTCTAAGTGGCAACAATAGAACCTTATCTTCTTTTTCTCCCCCCTTATCTTCCTTTTTTGACTTGACACTATTACCCATAAGAGCTTTCATTTCCATGAAATGCTTCACCTCCACATTTCATCTACAAATCCAGTCATGGTCAATGACGTAATTTTTCTTTTTCAAGTCATTCCTATTACGTAATTTACATGACTCCTCTGAAAGTGGCTGGGAAAGCATTTTGTCAAGAACTGTTAAAAGCTAAACTGAGGCACATTAAAATTTTCAACAGTTTAGTTGCACATACATTGATTCGAGTCAGGCAGTGACAAATAGAAGTGTTTAGGAGTGATTCACTGGCAAGAACCAGGGAAGAGATTTTTATAGAAGAGACAAGGGAGCAAAACAAGAAGATTTTCTGATTGGCTATAGCTTAAGCAATTGCTTTACTTGGGAAAGTCCAGTTGGCTGTTTGTGATTGGTTGTTCTTAAGTTTCGTTTTCTCAGATTCAAGTGCATTGACTCTGGCTGAGGTTTCAGTTTACTCAGGTAGGCTACCAAGCCATTAGAACCACCTGTCTAAGGGCTTCCCTGTTGCATTATGTTAACCCAACACACTTCTAAATAACACACAGGTCAAGCAGTCTCAAGAAAAATTCAAAGATATTTTGAACAAATTAAAAATTAAACAATTTATGGAATATAGTAAAAGCAGGAGTGCTTAGAAGGACATATATAGCACTGAATGCATACATGGGAAAAGAGGAAAGATCTAAAACCAGTAATCTAATCTTCTCCACTTTAGGAGGCCAGAGAAAGAAGAACAAACAAAAGTTAAAGCAAGCAGAAGAAAGGAAATATGAATTTTAAGAATACAGCATGAATCAATGAAATTGAAAATAAGGAAACAATAGAGAAAAATCAACGAAACCAAAAGCTGGTACTTTGAAAAGATTCATACAATTGATCAATCCCTTGTCAGGTTTAAAGAGAAAGAAGAGAGAGGACACAAATTATCTGCTATTATCTTGTCATCCCTGTTAGGCTTTCAAACTCCACCTCATCTGTCACTACCTCCTCCTCCAAGAGAGCCCACAACCCAGCTCCTGCCTCCCTAATTTCGATAATTAACTACTACATAGACAGTAGAGGCTCTATATTTTGTATTCTTTTTTATTTCCCCAGCACTAGCACAGTATAGTAGGTCCCTAACTGAATAAATGAAAACCACCAGTTACCGATTCCATTTGGCAGAATAAAGCCTGTAAAATCTTCCTGCCTTAATCCCTTTTGCCTAGGGAAGGAGGACGAAGAAGAGGGGGAAGAGGAAGGAACAGTGGGAGAACATTTGGTGATGTAGGTGGGCCAGGAAAGAGGACTGTGGGCTACCTTTTTTACTTCAACCTGCTGACAAATCTTACCAGCTATCTTCTCTGACCACAATATTGGGCCAATAATAAATTTTCGGCAAGGAACAATATAGTTGAGGAAATAATGCAAAGGATGGATGTGGGGGAGGGGCGGTAGGAGCTGAGGACAAACAGCAACTCGTAGCCAATGAAAGAAATGATGGAAGCAAAAATCAAAGCAGCAGTTGTGTAAAAATTGTGAAGGGCTGGTGTTTACAGGGTAGAGGCAATAGGAAACAATACTTGAAAACAATACTATCATGTGCATTCTCTGTCCAATAGAAGCAACTGGCCATCTGGCATTTAGTGACTGAGCAGAGTACCTGCATGATAAAATAAAAAGCCACTGATGAGTAAAGTACTCTGTGTTCCTAGTAACAGACTACAAGAGTCACAATTCAATAATAGTTTGATATTCTGAAAGGCATCATCATGCTGGCAACCCCAACACCAAGGGACACATCTTCAGGAGACTGCAGAAGACTGCAGAGGATAGCTTTGGCAGAATTAAAAATAATGCAGAACTTGCTTGACCCAGGAAATAAAACAGCTGATATCAAAGTCCCCAGTGTGTCCCATGGCAGGCACTTTATGCAAAGAGACTGACTATTCTGTGGTCTCAGTTATCTTCACTAATGTGATTTGATATAAATAAGGTCTATTTTGAGTTTTAGAGTTGAAAATTGTTGCTTTTGGAGAATGGTTTGTAGCTTTATTTTTTAGAAAGATTAGGATAAATTTAAATCAGCACTGAACACTGGTATGTTTTGGGGAGAAAAAAATATTCTATAAAACTATGACCTTCAGAGTAAAATACTCAGTAATTCTGAGTATTATATGTTTAAATAATTACATTGAAAATTTTATTCATATTTACCTATAGCACTATTTTGCACAATATTTCCTTTTTTCTTGCACAAGTAATCTGAAATACCATCTTTAGAGAAGGTGAAATTGAGTATCATTAATACTTGATTAGACTGTGGCTCACAGCATATAGTCTTTATATTGCCCTAGGGTATGTATCATTCATGTTTGAAAGATCTGGAGTTTTTATCTTTTCTTTTTTTCCCCCCAAAATTAACTTAATGATTTGCAGAAATGTTCTATAATATATAGGATGACATTTATTATGGATGTGTCAAAAATAAATTCACTATATGTACTCATAATTTACTAAATCGATTATAATTTGAATTACCTTATTGTTTTCAATCTTCAAACAGGAATGATTTTAAATGAGTTTTCAGGGTTTTTGCCTTTATTATTTACATTCTGATCAACACTATGTTCCTTTCCTTATTGCAAGGCCAAAAACCCATCCTGATTCTGGTCAGACTCCGTTTTAAATTCCCAGGCAAACTTTGACTTCAGATATGTTTTCAGACAAAGTGTACCAATTCATGCTTCGTGTCCTATTACTTTGTTCTCACTGCACAATATTCAACATGGGAAAGCCATTGTTATCCTCCTTGCAGACAATCCTTTCTTAACATAATTTAATATTTGAGTTCTGGATTAATAATTCTATAGTAACATGTCAAAGGAAATGAGAAATTATTTCATTCACCCTCTAGTAACAATTTGGTAGTGTTTCAATGAAATGATATGATAAAAATAAGACATTTCCAACCACTATGTGTTAAGAACTATACTGACTGTTTCTAAACTAATCCATACAGCAACTGATGTGGGAAACAAAGGCAGAAGAAAAATTATTCAATTTCCTTACTACCTACAGTCCACTGACAAGTCCTTGAAACAGGCAGAGTGACATTCCTCTAGGGACTCAACTGCCTCGATGTTAGATGTTAATACTTTGCTAAGGGCAAAAGGCAATATTGGCCCAGTCCTCCCCTCCCCCTGGGATCCTGTAAGTCTACTTTAACATACAGAAATTCCTTTGGAAACTCTTCCTTTATCTCTAAACCCCCCAAGATATGTATTGGCAATCATCCCCCAAGCATATGGCCCACCGATATACATCTGAAGGGTCTCATGACTAAGGTTTTATTAGACGATAATAAACCTTTTCCCAACAATAGCTAGCCCCCTCAAGGTCCTGGAAATCTTGCTTCCAAATTCCTTCGAGACTTACACTTCCCCTAACACCCTCCCAACTTGAAAGTATATAATGGGCCACTCCTCATGACCCTGGTGTGGCTCTTTCTGCCCACAGGTCCTGTTTCATGCTTTAATAAAACCACCTTTTTGCACCAAAGATGTCTCAAGAATTATTTTTCAACCATCAGCTTCGAACCCTAATGTCCTTCCTACATCAGCAACCACTATATGTAGAAAATTACTAATGATAGAAGCCCAGTGGAAAAAAAAAGTCAGGGAAAGCAAAGATATCCCCCAAGAACTTTTAGGGCCTTGCTATTCACCTGTCAACCTTCCTCCCCACCCTCAACCTTGAAAGTAGGCAGGCCACCATTGCCTTGACAAGGAGAATGGGACAGAATTGGTGCTTTGGGAACCTGGGCTAGGTCATACATAGTAAGCTGCATGACTTTCACCTGGCTCCTCTAATCTTTAGATGTTCTCCCTTGGACCAATCCACAGTGCTGTGAACAAGTCCAGGCCACTCAGTGAAGCTTCTTACAGGAATTCTGATTGACAGCACCAGCTAAAGTCTCAGCCAGCAGCCTGCATTAACTGCCAGACTTGTGTGTGAGAGAGCCATCAGGTGCCCTTTTTCTAGCCTTCGAGACTTCCAGCTGAGACCCCAGACATCATGGAGCAGAGGAAAGCCATCCCCGCAGGCCCTGACTGAATGTCTTACAACCAAATTTGTAAGCATAATAAATGGTTGCTTAAGACACTAAATTCCACAATCATAATAAATGGAACAGCTAGTGAGATCTGTATATTAAATTTCATATTATGGTATCATAATAATAGGTGTTTATTACCAATTTCATATACTATTTTATGCAACTTTCCTCAGAATGTGCCAAGGATCTTGTGAAAATTATGATTTCAAGTATAAAATAGATGTTGAAGATACATGCAGAAATACATGCTTAGGTTTTTGTCCATATTAGCAAAATCAGGAAAGACTTATGGTTTAAATTTACTACTATGCTTGATAAAACAATTGGCTAATTATACTTTCTGAACAATAACTGCAGGCTTACAATAACAGATAATGCTATATGGAGGAAATTATTTTACATTATTGTCTCCCTATGTGCAAATACACTCTTTCTTTTTTTTTCCTCAAAGGAATGGCAATTTCGATGAGAACTAACCACTTATTAAAAGCAAACCTTGGGGACGCCTGGGTGGCTCAGTCAGTTAAGCGTCTGCCTTTGGCTCAGGTCATGATCCCAGGGTCCTGGGATCGAGTCCCACATTGGGCTACTTGCTCTATGGGGAGCCTGTTTCTCCCTCTGCCTCTCCCCACTGCTAGTTCTCTCTCTTCTCTTTCTCTCAAATAAATAAACAAATAAAACCTTAAAAAAAAACTTGCTTATTACTATGTCCTCAAGCCCTAGAGCAAATTAGAGAAAAGCAATCCCTTTGAAGCACATTTTGTTGAGACCTAACCCTTATAAGAAAATTTCTCTCAAATAAAACTCTTCAGAAATAATGAAATTAAAATTACAGAACAGTGAGAGTGTTCAGGTAAGTCAGTATCAGTCCATTTTCATTATCTATATAATATTGTTAAGCAATTATAAGATATATTAAAATATACATTCATATAACTTATGATGATGCCAACTGAATTTCATCAAGTTCAAAAATTATTGATGAGATCATTATTATGTATAAATGAGTTTTACATTCTATGTAATTTTTACAATCCCACCTGCCCTGTTAGGATACTATCTGACATATTTCAGTCCTTTCCCTCCTAGATTTACACTGATGATATAATGATTCCAAAAAAAAGGACCCAATGATTAGCTATGCTGATAGCATTAGAAGCAACAGATTAGGAGGGAAAACGGCACTGGAAGTATATTGCTAGGTATGCATGGCAGGTGTTTGGACTGAATAGCTTTAATCTCCTTTGACAAAAAGAAATGTCGTTCATCCAGTAAGCTGAATTTATCTTGGTTAAGAGTCACCTTCAGCAAGCTGTGAAGGAGAAGAGAAGAGCAAATGCCTGAAGACAACCACACCAGAACCACATGCATTTCATGGGTATCTCCCAATTATTAAGTGACTTGTCACCATCTCTTGTATCCACATATTGAAAGATGTACGAAAATGACCAAAAAGCAAATGATCAGAGTAATGTAAATAAAAGGGCAGCCTTTTGATTTTCTGTTTGCCTCTGCTTGTGACTCTAATTAGTTCCCAAGAACAGTCTCTGAAAAAGCAGCTAGTTGCCTCTCGATCCACATGTGCAATGAAGGTACGAAAATGAGTGCTGTGCTCAGAAAAAAAAAAATCCCTGAAGGGCAGCTGCAGGCAACATTATTTTAAAGCTGTCATGTAGGACAAAATGTTCAAGGTAAAATTTTCAAACAGATAAAAATACAATTTCATAATCTGTCAGAAAATGCATGGGTTAACACTCCATTTTATACTAGACAAAAAGTACATAATAAAAGAGACTAAATAATGACACCTATTTGGGGACCTGCATTCTTTACTGAAGAAGACTATTATCTATCTATCATCCATCAACCTATTCCATGAATACCTAAAAAATACACTTGAGGTGTCTTGAAATAAAAGCACAAATGAAAGGTCACCTAAAATAATTCGTGCACAATAAGAGATAAAACGATAGGAAATGAAAAGAGCAAATCATATCAAGAAGCAGCCTAGTTGAAGAAAACATATAATAATACATGCTATCAAACCTATTAAAAGTAGATTTGTGCCATACTTTAAGAAGCAAACTGCCACTAACAAAAAGAAAGTAAGCAAACAATTTTTTTTAAATCCTTTGGGCCATTTAGTCATGTAATTTTCCAGCGAAGGTATGTCTACATTTCAAAACTTGTCTAAAGGCATTATTTTATTTTATATATATATATAATACATATATATATATATAATATATCCCTATTACTCTGTTAGTAATTACTCTGTTAGAAAAAGTTTCAAATATATATTAAAAATGTTTGTGAATTGGTAATAACAGAAAATGGGGCTAATCAGTAATCTTACTATCAAAACTAACAAGTTTTTCAACTAATTACACAGTATTAATGAATACTGATCTCTTGTTCTATAAATTTCATAGCAGCAAATATTTACAATAAACATATATTTCTAAACTGACTTAATATCACCAGAAAAATATAGAATATAATAAGATCATAGACTTAAATAAAATTTTGCAAATTTAAAACGATTTAAGCCCACATCATGATTAGGTAAGCATATATATGTATATATGTGTATGCATATATTAAACATATATGCTATACATATATTTATATCTATCTATATATTTGTAAATCATAATCATCACTGAAAGGAAGAATTTCTAAATCCTCAAATAAAAGGGTGTGAGATACAAACATTCTTCTAACTTTGAAACACCCACATTTCCTGGGTCTTGCATTTTCCTGTGCTAGAAACTAAGGTAAATAGTTGAAACTCAGAAAAAAGTCAAAGTTTGAAAAAAGAAGCTAAAGCTTAGATATAAATTTCATGGTTATAAATGCTAGAAGAAAAATAAAACATTTATGTTATTTATAGTAAACCCATTTCCCAAAATCATGAGTGTATTTATGCCATGTGTAGACAGAAAAATCACTTTTCCTGAAATCTGACTTAGTGCAACTTGGAAGCTAACACAGAAACACCAAGGCTGTTGTAATTATATTGCCACTTGCTTAAGAAAAAAATAATATCCAGATTACATCATATAAATTGAAGACTACTAATTAGTAACTTTAGGTGTTTTATCTCTTGAATCCTTGACATGCAATTCTATTTGGATCCACAGGAGAGAAGTAAAGATTAGAGTGTAGCATTTGAAATATGCTGGTTCTGTATCTTGAACTCTGCAGTATTTATTTATTCATGCTTGATTAGATTACAGAACCAGTTCAGAGTAAGTTTGATATAGTTTTGAAATGATCTTAAAATCATCTGGATACATTTGGAAGCCAAGACAGATTTCATGATTTATAGGTTATTAATAAGATATCCTTATTTTAACCATCATATCAGCTGATGATTTCAAAGATATCTCACAAATTAGAAGGTGTGGGAAACAGGCATTTATTCATTATATGTTGATTTTAAGACAATGAACTGTGAAGACCTTCCTCAATCTTAAGAATGCTAATCACCGTGTTCAGGTCAAATTGAAAGTGTTTGTACCCTATCCTTCTGTGGCACTTTCTAAAACTTAGTGAAGGAATTGAAAGGATATGTTTGAAAGCAATGAAGAGAATGATAGAGGCGTTCATTTGCAAATGAGAAATTTCACCACATAACTGGAAAACAGAGCAGAGAGAAGTGGGCTATCAGATGACAACTGACCAGAGAAAACCTGAAGAGTCCCAGACTCAAAAGAGCAAGCAGTACAGAGACAGGTAGTGAAAAGCCTGGCTGAAAACAGGAGAAATTTTCAGTCTGTGAATAAGAAGGGGCCCCCCATCTCATACTTTGCATGCAAAATCTCGCAGCCAGACCACCTTCATCTATTTCTCCTATTTATCTCTCTGTCTCTGTCTCTCTCTCTTTCACACACACACACACACACACACACACACACACACACACACACACACACGCTTCCCCCCCCCCCAACACACATACGGTTCTCTGAAGAAACTGAATGAACTGCATATGATGAAAACTATAGTGGATAGTGTGGATAGTGGCATCTTAGAAAACTCTCCATGCTCAAATATTTGAGTTCCCCCACACACTAGTTACCAGATTCTTGCACACTCGGCTCCAAGCCCAGTGTGCCAAGTCACACAGTCTGCCCATATGAACTACGTTCCCAGTCTCTTTCTTAGTTGCCACATTACGTAGTGATAAGCAAATAATGAAGGCTCACTTGTCGATGGAGAAAAGCCTGGAGCACGGCAGAATAAGAGATGGACAGAAAAACAGATCCGGAGAAAGCAAGGAAGTCATAGAAAGTCACTTTTAATAGGGTGTCTGTATCTTCAGAGAATGCTAGAAAGTTTTCAGGCTCATAAGAATAATAGAGTGGTAAGAAAAATGGAGAATTAGAGAATATAAAGACTCTTGGGCACTAGAAATATGATGAAATAAACATTTTAAACATTTGGGAGTTAATACTGTGGGAATTTTCCTGAACACAAATGGATAAGAATTGAAATTTTATGATAACTGATGAAAAACATAAAAAAACAAAAAAATCCATTTTCTGCTAATAAAATTACCAAAATGATAAAAGAGAAAAATAGAAAGAAAACTGTCAAATTATTAAAATAAGAGATTTTCTAGGAATGAAAGGGACACTAGTATTTGAATTTAGAAGTCTTATGGAATGGAGAGTAGCCTGAATAAAAATGACCCTATATGTGGACACATCATTGTGTTATTTTAAAACTTGTTCAGTAAAAAATATAATAAAATTTCCTGAGAGGAAAAGGAGATAACTCACAGAGACCTGAATTTCGACCAACATTCACAACATGAGTGTCAGAAAAAAAAATGGAGCAATGTTGTCAAAGTTCTGAGGAAAAATCATACTGAATCTAGAATTTGATACTTAGCTAAACAAATAATCAAATGATAAGCACAGAATAAAGATATTTTAGACAAGTAAGGAATAAAAAATCACAAATACCCTTCTGTAATTACCTCATGATATAATACAAAATGGAGTAAATCCAGAAAGATTAAAATATGAGCTCTAAAAATAGTGGCTGTGACCCAGGAGAGCAGTAAAAGTCAGTCACTAGTTGAAAGTAATTAAACTGGTAGGAAGCAATCAGTCCAAAATAGAACAGAAGAAAGGAGGGATCTTAGAGGGATGACACTAGACTCCACACAAATAAGAGAATGATGTAGACCATTGACCATACCTGACCCATCATCTGTTTTTGTAAATAAAGTTTTATTGAAACCCAGCCGTGTCCATTTAATTATATATTGTCTATGGCTGCTTTTGTGTTACAGTGTAAGAGCTGAGTAGTTGCAACAGAGACTGGATGGCTTGCAAAGACTAAAATTGTTTACTTATTTACAATCTGCCCTCTTTACAGGTGAAGTTTGCTATCATCTGGTGTATGCAATTGAATAACGTGAGGATATAATGAAGTTCCAGAATTCAATAAAAAATGCAGTTAGATACTCCAGGAAATCCAAAGCTTAATATGAAGCAACGAGTCAACTAGTCTGAACAGGAAGCAGGACCCTGAAGAACAGTAGAATAATTTCTATGTAATAGAATACATTATAACCACAAGTTATTAGGAATATGACAAAGAAGACATATGTCTTATTTTCAAGAGATAAAAGGAAATTGGGTCTTACCAAAAAGCAAAAAAAGGAAGAAAAGAATAAACAAAGGAAACTAAGTCCACTGTTACTTGAAAGACATGGCTCACATAAAGACAATATTAAAATTGTCATAATTTTGAGTGTAAGAATGTAAAGTACATGAACACATGGGTTGTAATGTTGAGACTGTAAAGAAGGAATGTGATCTTAGCTTATTAATTCTTTCCACATTAAGTATATTTATATGTCATTACAAAGTAAATGTCATTTATTGGTTTAGGACATTTAAAATCAAGTTATAGAAAAAAGCACGAAGAACTTCATCAGAGTTGTATATTAGAATGTAAGTGTAAGCATATACAATAATATATAATTATATTACTAAATGTATTACACAAAAGACATGAGGAGCTGAAAGTTCTGTCATGTATCATGTATGGCAAAAGGAAAGGGTTTTGTTTTGTTTTGTTTTTTACCTCTTTTTACAATGTCAGGCATTTTTTTCATTTGGCCTGAAAGCAAACATCACTATGCTAACTGGACACCAGTTTATTTGCCATTACATCAATCACTAAACTTATCTCTATCCATTTTCTATTTTTTCTTTTTAATAATAAGAGATTCAATTTATTAAGAGCTTACTACATTCCAGACACTGTACAAAAGGTTTTTGTCTTACACTGTTATATTAGTTTCAGGTGTTCAATATAGTGATTCACCAATTCAGTACATTACTCAGAACTCATCATAAGTGTGCTCTTATCCCCTTCACCTATTTCACTCATTCCCCCACTCATCTCCCCTCCCTCTGGTAACCATCAGTTTTTTCTCTAAATATAAGAGTCCGTTTTTTGTTTGTCTCTTTTTTTCTTTGTTTTGTTTCTTAAATTCCACAAGTGAAATCATATGGTATTTGTCTTTCTCTGATTCATTTCACTTAGCATTATACCTTCTAGATCCACTGTGTTGCAAATGGCAAGATGTCATTCTTTTTATGGCTGAGTAATAGTCCATTGTATAAATATGCCACTTCTTTATCCATTCTACTAGTGATGGACATTTGGGTTGCTTCTATATCTGGCTACTGTAAATAATGCTGCAATAAACATAGGGGTGCATATACTTTTTCGAATTATTGTTTTTGTATTCTTTAAGTAAATATCCAGTAGTAGAATTACTGGATCAATGGTAATTCTCTTTTAAATTTTTTGATGAACCTCCATATTGTTTCCCACAGGGGTTGCACCAATTTGCTTTCTCACCAACAGTGCAAGAGGTTTCCTTGTTCTCTACATACACTTGTTGTTTCTTATGTTTTTAATTTTAGACATTCTGACACATGTGAGGTAACATCTCATTGTGAGGTGATATCTCATTTTGATTTGCATTTCCCTGATGAGTGAAGCATCTTTTCATATGTCTGTTGGGATCTGGATGTTTTCTTTGGAGAAAGTTCTGTTCATGTCTTCTGCCCATTTTTAAATTGGATTACTTGTTTTGTGAGTGTTGAGCTGTATCAGTTCTTTATCTATTTTGGATACTAACCCTTTATCAGATATATCACTTGCAAATATTTTCTCCCATTTAGTAGGTTGTCTTTTAGTTTTGTTGATTGCTTCCTTCGCTATGCAGAAGCTTTTTGTTTTAATGTAGTCCCAATAGTTTATTCTTGCTTTTGTTTCCCTTGCCTCAAAAGACATATATAGAAAAATGTTGCTATGGCCAAAGTTAGAAACATCACTGCCTGTGCTCTCTTCTAGGATTTTTATGGTTTCAGGGCTCACATTTAGGTGCTTAATCCATTTTGAGTTTACTTTTATATATTATGTAAGAAAGCAATCCAGTTTTATTCTTTTGCATATAGCTGTCTAGTTTTCCCAACATCATATGTTGAAGAGACTGTCTTTTTCCTATTGCATATTTTTGCATCCTTGTCAAAGATTAATTGACTATGTAAGTATGGGTTTATTTATGGTTTCTCTATACTGTACCATTGACCTATTTATCTGTTTTTTGTGCCAGTACCATACTATTTGATTACTATGGCTTTGTAGTATATTTTGAAATCTGGGATTGTGAAACCTCCAGTTTGGTTGTTCTTTTTCAAGATGGCTTTGGGTATTTGAGGTCTTTTGTGTTTTCATACAAATTTTAGGGTTGTGGGGTGCCTGGGTGGCTCAGTCGTTAAGCGTCTGCCTTTGGCTCAGGTCATGATCCCAGTGTTCTGGGATCGAGCCCTGCATCAGGCTCCCTGTCAGCAGGAAGCCTGCTTCTCCTTCTCCCTGTTTGTGTTCCCTCTCTCGCTGCCTCTCTGTCAAACAAATAAAATCTTAAAAAAAAAATTTTTAGGGTTGTTTGTTCCAGTTTTGTGGAAAATGCTATTCGTATTTTGAAAAAGACTGCATTAAATCTGTAGATTGCTTTGGGCAGTATGTCCAATTTAACGGTAACTGTTCTTCCAATCCATCCTTTCAACAATGTTGTATAGTGTTCAGAGTACAGGTCTTTCACCTCCTGCTCAAGTTTATTCCTATGTATTTTATTAATTTGGGTGAAATGTAAATGGTATTATTTTCTTAATTTTTCTTTTGACTTATTACTGTATGCAACAGATTTCTGTATATTGATTTTATATCCTGAAACTTACTGAATTATCAGTTGTAGTAGTTTTTTGGTGGAATCTTTAGGGTTTTATATATATATATATATATATATATATATATATATATATATATATATATATATATATATATATGGTTTCATGTCATCTGCAAATAGTGAAAGTTTTACTTTTTCCTTACCAAATTGGAGCCATTTATTTATTTTTGTTGTCTGATTGCTGTTGCTAGGACCTCCAGCAATGTTGAATAAAAGTAGTGAGTGGACATCCTTCTCTTATTTCTGATCTTAAGAGAAAAGCTCTGTTCTTCGTCATTGAGTATGATGTTCTCCATTGAGTATGCTGTGGGTTTTTCATGGAGGGCCTTTATTATATGTTGAGGTATGTTCCCTCTAAACCTACTTTGTTGAGTTTTTTTTTTCTTTAATCATGAATGGAAGTTGTGCTTTGTCAAATTTTTTTTTCTTTTTATACTGAAATGATCATATGGCTTTTGTCCTTTCTCTCATTAATGTGATGTATCACAGAGATTGATTTGTGAATACTGGACTACCCTTGCATCCTAGGTATAAATCCCACTTGATCGTGGTGAATAATTTTTTTAAATGTATTGTTGGATTTGGTATGTTAATATTTTGTTGAGGATTTTTGCATCTATGTACGTCAGAGCTTTTGGCCTGTAGTTCTGTATCTTTGTAGTGTGTTTATCTGGTTTTAGTATTAGGGTAATGGTGGCCTAAAAGAATGAATTTGGAAGCTTTCTTTCTTCTTTTATTTTTTGGAACTGTTTGAGAAGAATAGGTATTAATTCTTTAAATGTTTGGTAGGATTCACCTGTGAAGCCATCTGGTCCTGGACTTTTGCTTGTTGGGAGTTTTTTGAATTTTGATTCAATTTTATTGCTGGTAATCAGTTTGTTCAAATTTTTCTATTTCTTCCTGATTCAACTTTGGGAAGTTACAGGTTTCTATGAATTGAACCATTTCTTCTAGGTTGTCCAATTTGTTTCCATAACTTTTCATATTATTCTCTTATAATCCTTTGTATTTCTATGGCATTGGTTGTTATCTCTCCTCTTTCATTTCTGATGTTATTGAGTGCATCCCCCCCTTTTTTTGATGAGTCTGGCTAGAGGATTATCAATTTTGTTGATTTTTCTAAGAACTAGCTGCTGGTTTCTTTAATCTCTTCTATTGTTTGCTTAGTTTCTTATTTATTTTTGCTCTAATCTTCATTATTTCTTTCCTTTACTGGTTTTGGGTTTTGTTTGCTCTTCCGCTTCCAGCTCCTTTATGTGTAAGTTTAGGTTGTTTGAGATTTTTCGTGCTTCTTGAGGTAGCCTGTATTGCTATAATCTTCCCTCTTAGAACAGCTTTTGCTGTTCAAATTGGACCACTCTGTTTCATTTTCATTTGTTTCCTTGTATTTTTCTATTTCCTCTTTGATTTTTTGGTTGATCCATTCATTGTTTAGTAGCATGTTATTTAACCTCTAGGTATTTGTGTCCTCTCCAGGTTTTGTTTTTTAATTGAGTTCCAGTTTCATAATGTTGTGGTTAGAAAAGATGCATGGTATGACTTCGATCTTTTTGAATTTGTTGAGATTTGTTCTGTGGCCTAACATATGATCTATCCTGGAGAATATTCCATGTTCACTTGAAAAGAAAATGTATTCTGCTGTTTTAGGATGAAATGTTCTGAATATATCTCTCTTATCCATTTGGTCCAATGTGTCTTCAAAGCCACTCTGGTTGATTTTCTGTTTGGATGATCTATCCATTGATGTAAGTGGGGTGTTAAAACCCCCTGTTATTATTGTATTACTACCAATTACCTTCTTTCTGGTTGTTATTAGCTGCTTCATGTATTTGGGTATTCCCAGGTTGGGTGCATAAATATTTACAATTGTTTTATCATCTTGTTGGATTGTTAACTTTATGATTATCCAGTGTCCTTCTTTGTCTCTTGTTGTAGTCTTTGTTTTAAAGTCTATTTTGTCCAATATAAGGATTGCTACCTTGGCTGTCTTTTCATTTCCATTTTCATGATAAATGTTTTTCCACCCCTTCACTTTCAATGTGCATGTATATCATCTGAAATGAATCTCTTATAGGTAGCATGTAGATGGGTCTTGCTTTTTTATCCATTCTGTTACCCTATGTCCTTGGATTGGAGTTTTTAGTCCACTTACATTCAAAGTAATTACTGATAGGTACATAGTTATTGCCATTTTCTTACTTGTTTTATAGTTGTTTGTGTAGTTCCTTTCTTACCTTTCTTTTCTTGCTCTCCTCCTTCATGGTTTGCTCTCCCTCTTTAGTGATATACTTGGATTCCTTTCTCTTTATTTTTTGCATATCTATTACCAGTTTTTTATTTGAGGTTACCATCAGGTTTATATATAACATCTTATGTATACAGCAGTCTACATTAAATTGATGGTCACTTAAGTTTGAACCCATTCTAAAAGCACTAAATTTTTACTCCCCTCACCCCCACATTTTAGGCACATGGTGTCATACTTTACATCCTTTTATTTTGTGAATCCCTTGACTGATTTGTATAGATATACTTAATCTTACTCTTTTGTGTTTCTACTTTTCCTACCCCTACTTATGGTCTTTCCTTTCCATTGAGTCCCCTTCAGCATTTTTTGTAAGGCTGATTTAGTGATGAACTGCTTTAACTTTTTATTTATTTTTTTGGTCTGGGGAAACTCTAACTCTCCTCTCTGAATGATAACTTTGCTAGATACGGTATTCTTGATTGAATTTTTTTTTTTTCCTTTCAGCACTTTGAATATATCAGGCCAATCCCTTCTGGTTGGCAAAGTTTCTCCTGAAAAATCAACTGATAGCCTTATGAAGTTTCCCTTTTATGGAACTTTTTTTTTTCTCTTGCTACTTTAAAAATTCTCTCTTTATTACTACTTTTCATCATTTTAAGTATAGTATGTCTTGATATGGACTCCTTGGGTTGATTTTGTTGGGCACTCTCCATGCCTCCTGGATCTGGATATTTGTTTCCTTTCCCAGATTCAGGAATTTTTCAGCTATTATTTCTTTAAATATATCTTCTGCCCCCTTTTCTCCGCTACTTCTGTTATCCCTATAACATGAATGTTATTACACTTGCTGGTGTCACTGAGACCCTTTAATCTATTCTTATTTCTTATTATTTTTTTTTCCTTTTTGCTGTTCAGCTTGGTTGCTTTCTATTACTCTGTCTTCTAGGTTACTGATCCATTCTTCTGCTTCCTCTAGTCCACTATTTATTTCCTCTAGTGTATTTTTAGTTTCAGCTATTGAGTTCTTTATCTCTGATTGGTTCTTTTTTTATGTTTTCTATCTCATTATTGAGAGTCTCACCAAGGTCCTCCACTTCTCAAGTCCTGTGAATAACTTTATGACCATTACTTTAAATTCTTTATAGGGCATATTATTTATCTCTGTTTCATTTAGCTCTCTTGCTGTGATTTTGTCTTGTTCTTTCACTGGGACATATTTCTCTGCCTCCACATTTTCCGTCTGTTTCTATGTGTTAGGAAAGTCAGCTATGTTCTCTTGCTCTTGAAAGTAGTTGCTTTATGAAGAAGAGGTCCTGTAGTGCCCTGCAGTGCCATATTCCTTCTTCATCAGATCCTGGTGCTTCAGCAGTGTCTCCTATGTGTGTTCCATGTGCCCTACTATTGTGGCCGAGTCATGTTTGCCCTCAGTCAAGTCATCTGCAGTTTTTCTTTGTCTACTATGGGCAGGATTTGGTCCCTGTGTTAGTGGGCCTGTCTGGGACTACCTTGGTCTTGAGTTGGGTCAGACCAGGCATTTGCCAGAGATGTGGTAGCACCAAACTGCAGGAGCACTCTCCCTGTATTATCTCTTGAGAAGCTTTTGTTGGTGGGCTGGGCCTGCAGTCAAGCCAGATATCTACCCCCAGCCCACTGTTGGGGCCAAAGTTGAACAATGGTTTTCTTCTACTCTCCTTCAGCCAGCCACTGGATCCACTTTAAGGTAGTGCCGATCCCTGTTGTGGCTGCTTTCATACTGCCATGCTTGTGGTGCCACTTTGGATGGACTCCTGTCAAGACTAGGATAGAAGTTCTTCCACAGAAGAACGTGGTAGTAGCGTTCACTGTTAGCAAGCTATGTGAAAAGTGTTCATGCTCCTCTGGTTTTCAGAGGTTTCCATATGTCCAGGAAGGGGGGTAGAGGAGAGAAATACCACCTGGCAGCTCTCTTTTATTCTTGGAAAAGTCTCCCAAAGATCTCTGGCCCTCCAGCATAAGCTCTAAGATTAGTAAACAAATCCTCCTCCTATATACCCCAAGTGTTTTTTTTGAACTGCTGCTTCTGTGTTGTATCTTAATGGGGCTGTTCATTGTGCTGTCTCTTTGAGGGCAGGGACTCAGTTTTCTAACACCTTCTGGCTCTCCCAGAACCTAGGGGATGATTTTTAAAGTTCCAGGGGTTAAAAAATAAATTAGTTAAAAAGAAGTTCCAGGTGTTAAGCCTCACTAATTGTAAGAACTCAAGAAGTTAAGTCCCTCTGGTTTTCAAAGCTCAACATTATGGAGATTTGTCTTCCTAGTGTGGTGGGGTGCCTGGTGTGGGGTCTGCTCCTCTTCTCTCTCCACACCCATGGCATCCTTCCCTCCCATGGATAGTTCCCGAGATCAGTTTGGCTCCCAACCATGACTTTGTACCCACTTTGATGTGGCCTCTTCTCTACATTTAGCTGTGGAGAGTTTGTTCTGCCGGTCTTTGGGTCACCTTCTACATTATTTACTCTGATGTGGGTGTTATCTTGGTGTATCCATGGGATGAGGTGAGCCTAGTATCCTTTTATTCTGCATCTTCTCTGGAAGTCCCTCCCTATCCATTTTCAATACCTCTAGAGATGGACCCACTTTGCTACGTAATGCCTAAGTTATACACACACGCATGGACGTGTAATGCCTAAGTTATACACACACACACACACACACACACACACACACACACAGAAGCTCCTAAAAGTAGTCTTTTTATTGGTCTCTGTATTGCCTAAAATGCCTAATATACTTTGCACACATGCGTATAATAAACATCTGTGAAATTCAGTTTTATTTAGATAGATACTGAGAAAAACTCCAGATAACAGAGCATGTTCCTGGACATTTACCTACACTGAATCTATAGAATGATCTTTGTCCACAACATAACTGGATAACAGTATTCTTTTTTAAGAACTGCGTTCCTACCTTTGGAAATTCAACTTTATTATAAATGAAGTGAACAGCCTTTTATTCCTATCCTTCCTGTTGACTAAAGGCAGAAAGAATAAAATAATTGTAATGTGAGGATCAATATAGATCTACTCATAGCCGTACTGACAGTCATGAATCAAACTGAAATTTAAGCATATTGTGTAAACTCATGCTATCTTCTCAATAACTTCTACTTAACAGGTTAGGAAATCATGTACAAAATTATTCTATAATCACTATACTATAAAGCATATATTCTTTCTTTAAAATAGAATTTAAAAAGCTCTAATTGGAATTCACATTAGTTAAACCGATAATTTCCCACAGAATTTCAAATAGTCCTGGGTTATTAATATAGCACATCTTTAGACCTGGTACATCCTTGTAGCCCACAGATCTACCACCATCACCACCACCACTTGCTGTTACTTTTCATGCTGTAAAATTTCCAAATACCCGATCATTCCCCAAAAGACGTTTCATGTTTTCATTCCCCTAACTTCTGTGCATAGTCATGGTATGGAATAACTTATGATCTTATATTTCAAGTTATGCCTCTCTGAATATTGATTATTATCTAAAAATTAATAGATACAATGGCCCTCATATTACAGCCTTCATAGAGCTTTGCTACTGGTAGTGCTAGTGACTTGGAGATGTTGAGGTGGGTCCAACTCTGGAGAACATTCTATGTCAAGGGTCTACATGGATTTCTTTAGGTATAGAGAGATTCTGGGCTGTTTAGAATTCTTTTCATACAAAAATGTGATAGTATTAAGTTTTTCACAGTTTCTATGATTTTATCTTTTTTTGCTTTGGTTTAATTATAAAAGTTATGTTGCTGAAATAGGAACCCAATGTTGGGTGAAACCAAATAAAACAGATAAAGGGCAAAATAATTCAAAATTAAATTAAAATATAACTTATTTTTCCTATTCTTTTATTATAGCTCCAGTGGCCTAAATGACCTTCAACTAGTACCTTATGACTGAGGCAGGGCTATGAATATATGGATAGGGCAATTTTTTAAAATACCAAATATAATTGTACAAATTGTTCTTCCAAATAGCATTACTGGGTAAGTAATTATCTTTGAATATTTGAGAGAGTTTCCTGTAAATTCTCCTTACAATTTAAGTCCGTATACATTAAGGGAGTTTAATGAGCATAACCTGTTCTTGGAATTTAGTTAATGAGTCATAAAAGATGTGTGAATTACATGATCCTGGTAACAATTTTGGAACCTGGAGAAAAGTTAAATAAAGTGTTGCTAATTTTCTCTCTATGGAAATAGGAATTGGGAATAAAATATTAGAGCAGTTATCCCATATATATTTCATCGTGAATGGACAAATTCATGGAAGCTGAAGTGCTGACAGAGTACACCTGAATGGCATTTCTGTACTACAAACATCCTCAGAAAGGTTCTTTACTGTGCACTGACTCAGCATTCAACTGGCAGAGTGACAATAAAATCATAGGAAACCAGTAATAACTACTTCACCAACCTCTCACTGTGTCAAGGAGGAAGCCAAAGTATTCAAGAACTGCTCTAATGCCTAAAATAATAGCAATACTATAGGTAAGAAATCACTTAAGGTGTAAATTTTTCCACATCTGTTAATCTCAAATGATGCTACTAAAAGTATGGTTATTTCTGCTGGGTATATGAGAACAAAAACAATCTGCCAATTAGCAACAGAGCTAAGAATAAAAATTTCATTTTTAATCCTATTTTATTTTTATCATACCACCCTGAAATCAGGCAGCAAAAAGCTCTTTGCTTAATAAGAGTGAATTCCAAAATAAGCTTTATCATCAGAGGTGGAAAAAACACAGGGAGCATGTTGGAGCTTTTCCCATTCTATCCTCTCCTCTTCCCATCTTAACCTCTAGCATCTAGTTGGGGCAATACAAATTTCCCTATCCTTTAGAAGAGTAATATGGCACTTAAAAAAATTATTATCTGTGTAAGCTTGGCCAAATAACAACCTTGGAGTTTCACTTTCTTTGTCTAGTATATGTAACATTAATTGTTGCCTTACAGGTAGTTATTAGCACTTGAATGCTTATAAAAAACTTAGATGCTAATCAGTAAGTGAAAGATGTTATTTGCTGCCTGCTCAACCTAGAAATCCCTCTTGGATGGTACTGGTGAACTCATATGACCATAATCATCATATGACCATAATCTGGAGAGGGAAACTCAGAAAACATCTTTCCTCAGTAGACACACACCAGCCCTTGCAAAATTTATACCCTCCCATTCCTCAATCAAACCCAAATTCTATGTCTGAGTTAACATTATTATCTTTTCCAGCTGCAATTGTCATCAATCCTGTACTGAGTTGACCAGTACTTCTTCAGCAAACCTACTTGCACTTAAGTCATTCTTACTGACAGGAGACATTGTTTCCTGAAAATTGCATTGATATAGCACTTTTCTGCAAAATTTATAGTGTATCAATATTAGCATTTGACATAAATAAATATAGAACTGACTCCATAAAATATAAAATTCTAACAACAGGATTTAAATGAAAGGAAAGATAAGTGTTTCCAGCATGTCATGTCTCCTAGTATTACACTTCTTAAAATGTCAATATCATAAGTCCTTACCCTTCGCCTAAAGAAAATTGCTTTCATGCCAGTAATGAAGAGACTCACTTGTGTTATGTCAAGTGATTTTTAATGATCAATAATAATACTTAGCACTTATGTAGCAGTTTTCATCTTTAAACCACTTTACTGGCATTAAACAAATTCAAGATGCTGTTATTTTACTCACAAGAAAATCCATGGAATAAATTCCAGATTCCAAAATAGCAATGATAGAGGCATGTATTTCACACAAATCACATGATGATAGATCATTTTAGGAAGTTAGTGAATATTATTATATCAATTGTAAACTTATTATTTGTAAAAGTAACAGATTTTTTTTACTGTTAAACATGTGAGAATATAAAGAAGTGTCAAGAAGAAAATAAAATCACATAAATTACTCCCAATATCATTATACATAAATAGACATTAATGTTAATACAGTTTCTTCTCATTTCTAAATGTAGATGTATCACATGTTTATGGCATGTAGATTTATTTTTGTAGTGTGCATACTCTTTGTAAATGTGATCAGAATGAGTATCTAGTGTGTTGCCCTCACTTTTCACTAATATGCATGAATATTTTTTAAAAAATAAAAACTGATTCTTCATTTTCATATGCATTAAAGTTGTACAAATGCACCAAAATTTATTTTGCCATTTTCTCCTAGACAGCTAAAAAGTTTTCCTTTCTTTTTTGCTACCATCCATAATAGTAATGGATATCTTTCCACACATTTTTCTGCCTTATTTACTGATGATTTAGGAGAATAAATATATCTGTTAAAATGTTATCTCTCCTGCTCCCCTTCCAACCCTCCCCACCCATATTTAGGTTAAGTTTTAGGAACTGCTGGTTATAGTTCCAGCTTGAAAAACATTGGTACAGGCACATAATTCTAAAAAGATGGTTCGGTGGCCAACATTGAAGAGTACCGTGGACTTAGTAGAGAGTTTGGGGGTTATAGATCCAGGGAAGAAATGGCTAAAGGTCTTTAAATAAGTCAGTGTCATGATCAGAATCGTGCTTTAGGAAAAAAAATCACTCTTAATAGCAGTTTTGAAGAGTTTTGTTTTCGTTTTGTTCTGATGGAAGAGGTTTTGCACCGGAAATAGGAAGATGCTGGCAACTACTTGTAATCATCCATGAGAGAAGATGAGAGAATGGCTGTACACTGTATCAAATACAGTAGCCACTGATAGACATTCTCTATCCTTTAAGGACACTTAAAGTTACGTGTGAATCATCAACTTTGATAATGCCTCAATACTAGTAGTTTTGAGCTTCTTCATCTTGCTCAGTACTAGTCCTGCTCTTCCTCTGTTTTCAATATGCATGTAGAGAAGGTAAATGCATTTCAATCTTTTAGTAAGTCAAATATAGAGATTTAAATATTTTCAAATGGACATGAAATATGTCAAGAAACTTAATGTGTAGAGTTAGGATATAGGATTTTGGATTATTCACAGTTCAGGATTTTTGTTTTGCTTTGTTTTGTTTTTTTAAAGATTATTTATTCTTTTTCCAGAGAGAGACAGGGAGAGCTAGAAAAGAGAGAGAATGAGCAAAGGCGGGGGTGAGCAGCAGGCAGAGGGAGAAGCAGACTCCCTGCTGAGCAAGAAGCCTGATGCAGGACTCGGTCCTGGGACCCTGGAATCATGACCTGAGCTGAAGACAGACGCTTAACCTACTGAGCCACCCAGGCAACCCCTCTATTTAATTTTCATTCTTATTTTTTAGTCACCAATCCTTCTTACCGAAGTTATTCCTCATTCTACCCTTTCCCTATTTCTGGAATCACAAATCTGCTTCCTGTTTTTATGGATTTGCCTATTCTGGACATTACATATAAATGAAATCATAAAATACGTGGTGTTTAATGTCTGGTTTCTTTTCCTAAGCATAATGTTTTGAAGGTTCATCCATGTCATAGCATGTATCACTATTTCATTCTTTATTATGACTGTATAATATTCTATTTATAGATATACCACATTTGGCTTATCCCTTCAGACCTTGATAAACATGTACGTTATTTCTACCTTTTGGCTGTTGTGAATAGTACTACCAAGAAAATTTGTGTACAGTTATTTGTTTGAATACCTATCTTCAATTCTTTTGGGTATATACTTAGGAGTGGAGTTAGTGGGTCATACGGTCATACTATTTTTAAATTAATGAGGAACTGTTTCCCACAGTAACTGCATCTTTCTGTTAACTTTTAAGAGTTATTTGTATATTCTGTATACTAGAACCTTGTTAAACACATAATCTGCAAATATTTTCTCCTATTCTGTGGGTTGTATCTTCACTTCCTTGATAGCATGCTGTGATGTGCAAAATAATTTAATTTTGATGAAGTCTAATACATCTGTTTTGTTGTGGTGGTGGTGGTGGTTGTGGTTGTAGTTGCTTGTGCTTTGGGTAACATACATAAAAAATCATTTCCCAATCCAAGGTTATGAAGATTTATACCTATATTTCCTTCTAAGAGTTTTATATTTTCAGTTCTTACAATTGGTTATTGATCGATTTTTAATTAACTTTTCTGTATAGTGAGGCAGGCGTCCAAATTCATTTTTTTTTTTTTTTTTGCAGGTGGCTACACATTAACCCTAGCATCATTTGTTGAAAAAACTATTCTTTCCCCATTAATGGTCTTGGCATCTTTGTCAAATATCATTTGGCTGTAGATGCATGGGTTTATTTCTCAATTCTCAATTGTATTCTATTGGTTTATTTATATGTCAGTACCTTATGCCAGTACCATGCTATTTGGTCATTGTGGTGTTTTTGAAATAAGAAAGTGCAAGTCCTAAAACTCTGTTGTTTTTCAAGATTGCTTTTGCTATTTGGGTTCCCACACAATTCAGTATGAACTTGAGGACTGGCTTTTCAATTTCTTCCCCAAAAGTGGATATTGGATATTTATAGGGGTTGCATTGAATTGTAGATTAATTTGAGGAGTATTGCCATTTAACAACATTAAATCTTCTGATTCATGACTATGAGATCTTTCCATTTATTTGACTTTCTAAAAATAATGTTTTGTAGTTTTCAGTGTACAAGTCCTACATTTCCTTGGCTAAATTTATTCCTAAGTATTTTCTTCTTTTTGATGCTATTGTAGATGGAATTAGTTTCTTCATTTTTGTCAGATTGTTTGTTGCCAGTACATAACAATGGAACTAATTTTCATATATTAATTTATATCCTTCAATTTTGCTAAACATGTCCATTAGCATGTTATTAGCATCAAGAGTGTTTTTGTATTTTAGGGCTTTCTCTATATAAAATCAAGCCACCTATAAATAGAAATAATTTTACTTCTTCCTTGTCAATTTTGATGCCTTTAGCTATTTTTTTCTTATCTAATTACCCTAGTTACAATTTCTAGTTCAGTATTGGCTAGATATGATGAAAGTTGACACTGTTTTGTTCCTGACCTTAGGGGGAAAGCTTTCATTCAGTCTTTCGTTACTTGTTTTTCATAGATGTCATTTATTGGGTTGAATAAGTTCCATTCTATTCCTGGTTCGTTGAGTATTTTTTTTTAATCATAAAAGACCGTTGGATTTTGTCAAATGTTTTCTCTGCATGTGTTGAGACAATCATGTTTTTTTTCTCTTTATTCTATTCACATTGATTGATGTTGGAAAAAACCTTGTATTCCTGGAATAATTTCTCTTGATCATTGTGTAAAATTTTTTCAATATACTGATAGACTCAGTTTGTAAGTTGAGGAATTTTACATCCATCTTTGTAGGGGATACTGGTCTGTAATTTTCTTTGATTGTGCTATTTGGAATTGATTTGCAATCAGTGTAAGGCTGGCCTCAGAAAGAATGAAAAAGCGTTCTTTTCTATTTTGGGGAAGTGTTTGAAAATGATTACCATTAATGAATCTTTAAATGTTTGCTAGGAGACTTCTGGAAAGACAGCAGAGTAGAAGGATTGATACTAAGCTTACCTCGTCCCATGGACACAGCTAGATAACAGCCACCTGAGTGTAGTTAATCCAGAAAACATCCCAAAGACTGGCAGAACAGACTTTCCACTGTTAACCCTAGAGAGGAGGCCGCATTGAAACCCTGTGTCATGAATCAAACTCCCACTGAGACTAAACATAAATGGAAGGGACAACATAAGCATGGAGGAGGGAGAGGAGCATACCCTTCATCAGTCACCCCAGACACAGGGGACCTGCACTGGGAAGATGAGTCCCTGCAACATTTAGCTTTGAAAACAAGTGGGGCTTACCTTCAAAGTGTGCAAAGGGAAAAAAAAAAATCTACAATCAAGAATACTCTATCTAGCAAGGCTATCATTCAGAATACAAGGAGAGACAGAGTTTTCCAGACAAACAGAGGTTAAAGGAATGTATCAACACTAAACCAACCATACAAGAAATGTTAAAAGGGTTCCTTTGAGTGGGAAAAAAGGGTTATAACCAGGAGTAAGAAAATTATGAAAGGAAAAAATTTCACAGGTGAATACAAACATAATAAAAGTAGTAGATTAATCACTTATAAAACCAGTATGGGGGTTAAAGCACAAAAGCAGTAAAATCAATTATATCTATACATATCAGTCAAGGGATTCACAAAATAAAAATACATAAAGTATGATATATACATAAAACACGGGTGGCATAGTAAAAATTTAGTGCTTTTAGAATGGGTTCAAACTTAAGGGACCATCAACTTAATACAAAGTGCTATATGCACAATATGTTATATATGAGCCTAATGGTCACCACAAATCAAAAACCTGTAATAGATACACAAAAAATAAAAAGAAAGGAATCCAAGCATATCACTAAAGAAGTCATCAAACCACAAAGAAAGAGACAAAAAAAAAAAAACAACAACAACAGAGAAGAACCACAAAAACAACTGTACAACAATTAATAAAATGGCAATAAGTACCTATCAATAATTACTTTAAGGGGTGCCTGTATGTTTTGGTTAGTTATGCATCTGCCTTTGGCTCAGTTCATGATCCTAGGGTCTTGGGGTCGAGCCCTGTGTCAGAAAAGGATAAAAACCATATGAGCAACTCAACAGATGCAGAAAAAGCATATGCCAATGTGCAACATTTGTTCATGATAAAAACTCAACAAAGTAGGTGTAGAGAGAACATACGTCAACATAATAAAGGCCATATATGAAAAACCCACAACTACCATCTTAACTCAAAGGTTAAAAAATGAGAGCTTTTCCTCTAACATCAGGAACAAGACAAGTATGTCCACTTTTACCACTTTTATTTAATATAGTACTGAAAGTCCTAGCCACAGAAATGAGACAAGGAAAAAAAAGGCATCCTAATTGGTAAGGAAGACATAAAACTCACCATCTGCAGATACTCTATATAGAAAACCCTAAAGATTATTCCAAAACAGTACTAGAACTGATAAATGAATTCAGCAAAGTTGTAGAATACAAAATTAATATACAGAAATCTTTTCCATTTCTATACACTAATAATTAAGTAACAAAAAGAGAAATTAAAAAAAAAAAATCCCGTTTACAACTGCACCAAAAAGAATAAAGCACTTAGGAAGAAACTTCACCAAGGAGGTGAACGATCTGTAGTCTCAAAACTATAAAACACTGATTAAATAAATGGAAGATGACACAAACAAATGGAAAGATATTCCATGTTTGCGGACTGGAACAATACCAATATTGTTAAAATGCCCATACTACCCAAGGCAGTCTATAGATTTAAAACAATGCCTGTGAAAATACCAACAACTTTTACAGACCTAACTGAAGTAATCCTAAAATTTGTATGGAACCACAAAATACCTCAAATAGCCAAACCAGTCCTAAAAATAAAAGAACAAAACTGGAGGTACCACAATCCAAGATTTCAAGATATACTATAAAGCTGTAGTAATGAAAACATTATGGTACTGGCACAAAAACAGACACATAGATCAATGGTACAGAATAGAGAGTTCAGGAATGAACTCACACTTGTATGGTTAATTAATCTTCCACAAAGGAAGCAAGAATATACAATGCGAAAAGGTCTCTTCAACAAATGGTGCTGGGAACACTGGATAGCTACATGCAAAAGAATGAAACTGGACCACTTTCTTACACCGTACACAAAAATAAACTCAAAGTGGATTAAGCATGTAAATGTGAGACGTAAAACCATAAAAATCCTAGAAGAAAACACAGGCAGTAATTCCTTTAATATAGGCCATTGAAACCATTTTAGAGGGGCACCTGGGTGGCTCAGGAGGTTAAGCGTCCAACTTGCCATCTCAGTTCAGGTCTTCATCTTCAGGGTTGTGAGTTCAAGCCCCATGTTGGGCTCCATGCTGGGCATGGAGCCTACTTAAAAAAAAAAAAAAGGAAAGAAAGAAAGGAAGAAACATTTTTCTAGATATGTCTCCTGAGGCAAGGAAAACAAAAGCAAAATTGAACTACTGCAACCACAGCAAACTAAAAAGCTTTTGTACAGTGAAAGAAGCCATCAACAAAACAAAAATGCAACCTACTGAATGGGAGAAAATAAAAATTTAATATCCAAAATATGTAAAGAACTTATACAACTCAATACCAAAAAACTCCAAATAATCCAATTTAAAAAAGGGCAGAGGACATGAATAGACATTTTTCCAAAGAAGACATGCAGATGGGCAAGAGACACATGAAAAGATGCTCAACGTCACTAATCATCAGGAAAATGCAAATTAAAACAACAATAAGACATCATTTTACACCTTTAAGAATGGCTAAAATCGAAAACACAAGAAATAACCAGTGTTGATGAGGATACGGAGGAAAAGGAACCCTCATGCACCCCTGGTGGGAATGCAAATTGGTGCAGCTACTGTGGAAAATATTATGGAGGTTCTTCAAAAAATTAAAAATAGAATTATCATATGAATGATTAATTCTACTACAGGGTATGTATGTAAAGAAAATGAAAACACTGATTCAAAAGGATATATTCACCCCTATGTTTATTGCAGCAGTATTTATAATAGCCAAAATAGGGAAGTAACCCAAGTGCCCTTCCATAGATGAATGGATAAAGAAGGTGTGGTATATATACTGTGGAATATTACTCAGCTATGAAAAAGAATGAAATCTTGCCGTTCACAGCAACATGAATGGTCCTAGAGGTTCTAATGCTAAGTGAAATATGTCAGACAGACGGAGCCAAGTACCATATGATTTCACTTGTATGTGGAATTCAAGAAACAAAACAAATGAACAATGAGAAAAGAGACAAGCAAAAAATACAGACTCTTAAATACAGAGAATCAACTAGTGGTTGCCAGAGGAGAGATGGGTGAAGAGATTGGGAAAACAGATAAAGGGGATTAAGAGTATATTTATCTTGGTAAGTACTGAGAAAGGTATAGAATTGTTCAATCATTATATTGCACACCTAAAGCTAATGTAACACTGTATGTTAATTATCCATGAATAAAAAAAATAAGAAAAAAAGAAAAAGGAAAGTGCTAAAAATAAAATATAATGCTAGAAATTCCATCTGGTCCTAGGCTTTTCTTTGTGGGAAGATTTTAAATTACTTGTTACAAGTGTATTCAGATTTACTAATTCTTTTTTGAGTCTGTTTTGGTAGTTTGTGGGTTTTTTAAAGCTATTTGTCCATTTCAACTGTTATCTAAGTTGTACAGCTGCTTTTACTTTCTTTTATACTTCCTTTATACTCTTTTTATGTTGTTATTACCACAAATTATATCTTTATACAATGTATGGTCATGAACGTAAATTAACAATTATTGCTTTTTGCAACTGTCATTTAAATTAGATAGGAAAATAAAACTGTTACAAACAAAAACACAAATTAATACTGCCTTTTATATTAATCTATGCAGTTATCTTTATGGGAGTTCATTACGACCTTTCATTTCAGCTTAAAGGATTCCATTTATCATTTCTTGAAGAGTGAGTCTGCTAGTGAATAATTCTCTCCATCTTTTTATGTGGAAATATCTTAATTTCTCTCACTTTTGAAGGACATTTTAGCAACATATAGGATTGTTGGTTTACAATTTTTTTTGTAGCACTCTGAATATATCACCCTGCTATCTTTTGGCTTCTGTGATGCTGATGAGAAACCAACTGTTTTTCTTATTGAGCACCCTTTGCATGTGATGAGTTGTTTCTCTTTTGCTGGTTTCAACATTCTTTCTTTATTCTTGGCTTTTGATTGATTATGATGTGTCGTGGTCTCTATCTCTTTGAGCTTATCTTGCTTGGAGTGCACTGAAATTTTTTAGGTATATATGAATTTTTTTTTTCATCAACACTGGTAAGTTTTCAGCTATTATTTCCTCAAATAGTCCTTCCATCTTCAAAAAATTTCTTTTTTCAGTCCTTCCTCTGTCTTCTTCTGGGACTCCTATTATGCTTATGTTGGCATAGTTGATGGTGTCTCACAGGTTTCTTGGGCTTTGTTAATTTTTCTTCATTTTTTTCTTTATGCTCAAGTTGAATAATTTCAATTAACCTATTTTCAAGTTCACTAATTCTTTTTTCTGCCAGTTCAAATCTGTTGTTGAGCAATCCAGTGAATTTCTCATTTCAGTTACTGCACTTATTAACTTCAGAATTTCTATGTGGTTAATTTTTATAATTTCAATCTCTGTTAATATTCTCTATTTGCTGAAACAGTGTTTTCTTGTTTTGCTTTAGTCCTTTAAATCTAAAACGATCTGTATTTGCTCTTCAAACATATTTAAAAGAGCTGATTTAGGGCTTTTGTTAAGCAAATCCAGTATCTGTGCTTCCTCAGAAACAATTTCTATTGTTTGTGATTTTTCCAATGCATGGCCATAATTTCTTGTTTCTTTGCATGCTTGTAAGTTTTTGTAGAAATACGGACATTTTTACATTGTAATATGGCAACTCTGGAAGTCAGAACTCTCCCCTGCCCCTGCTCCTCAGGGTTTGTTGTTGCTTGTTGTAGTTATTATTTGTTTGGTGCCTTTTCTGAATTAATTCCATAAAATCTGCTGTTTTTATTATGTGCAGTCACTGATATCTCTGTTCCATTGCCTTAGTGGTAAGCTAATGATAGGATAGAGATTTTCTTAAATGCCTGGAACCAAGAAGATTTCCTAGTCTTTTCCAACGGGTTCTGTTTTTGTTGGGGTATGCCACTAACACTCAGTCAAGAAGTTTGCAACTTTCTTTTCCTTCACTTCCTGCTTGCCCAGTGTTCCAAGGTCAGCTAGATGTGAAAGCTTAGGGATTTCTTAGGTCTTTCATGATCATATGCACAATGCTGGGTATGCATGTGGATTTTAGATTCCCAGAAATATATACGGGCTTTTCAAAGCACTTATTCCTCAAGGTATCTCATTTCTTGGCCTTTCCATTCAGGATTTTGGTTGGTCTATTGTTTGCCCAACAGTTATTCATTGTTTCAGAGAGCAGCAACAAACCTTTTGCCTGTAAATGTTTTTAAGAAATGCTCCTGGGTAGCAGCATAGCAAAGAACCGTTCCAGTTAGGTGAGACAAAGACAAGCCTTTTGACTGGGTCTTACAGGGAGCCTCTAGAAAGATGAAGTAAAAATAATTTGCAAATCAGATTTGCTCTTTTCTTTATGGTACTAGTGCAATAAATTCAGCTTATTAATTTCAAGGATTCAACTGTGCTGGGGAGTGAGAGATGGGTTTATAGTAATTTAAAGCACTCACTATTCTTACCAGGCTTCGCTCATCATTCCTAATGGGGTTGCTACAAGCTTGTCATTATTCTCCAGAGTTCTGAATAATTTGATGATGATAGTTCTTGCCAGTTTTTTCATGGTTTTTATGGAGGGAAGGGTTTAGAAGTTCTTTACTCACCATTTTTGCTGATGCAATTCTTGTGTTATTATTTTTAACTGTGACTAAATAATTAAAATAAACATTCATGTAAATAAATGAGAAATAGGAAGTAGAAAACATAAAACATCACAACTAATCATAATTTGTAAATGTTTGCCAAGTTATCATCTAATACTAAAAAGGTCCTTGCTCTGTGTTTTCCAAACATTTACATGTATATTGCAGTACCATATGTATGACATGTGTATATGATAAAATTGCATCTTAAGTAAATATATTGTATCCTAATCAAAGCATAACAAACCTGGTGTAAAGTCCTCAGCTATGTTTATATTACCAACATACTTATTGGTACATATTAAGGATTTTCAGAATATGCAGCTCTAGGGAAATTTGACCTAAAAATTATTTTTTTCTACCTAATTAAGTCAAAGTGATAATTAAGTATTTCCAGAGAGAGTTTCATCGAACTCAATAAGCAAAATAATAAAAATGTTCTTGGTGAGGTATATCTCTGACAGCAAGATAATTTGTCAAACTTTAGGGGATAACCTTCTTTTTCTGTCTGACTTTAGAACCCAAAATATTTCCTTAAAACTACTTGGAAGGTAGTGTTGTTTTTTGTGATGATTGAACCCTGTTTCCTGTCAATCAAGTTATAAATACATTTCAAAAGATTAAAAAACAATTCTTCAAGGGAAATAGCTTTTAGTCCTCTCTGACATATGTGGACTGGATCAAAATTTTACAACTAATAGTCTACCATATTCCAATAACAAATTTTGAAACAAATCTTTTTATTGATTTTTTAAAATATATTTTTATTATTTATTTATTACAGAGAGTGTGTGTATGGGGGGAGGGGTGGTGTTGAAAGGAGAGGGACAAGCAGACTCCTTGCTTGAGCACAAAGCCCAAGGCAGGGCTCCATCCTTGGACCTGAGATCACAACCTGAGCCAAAACCAAGAGTCTGTTGCTCAACTGACTGAGCCACCCAGGCACCCCCTTTTACTAATTTTTAAAAATGTTTAAGACACCTTTATTTTTCCTTTTAGTAGTAATTACTAAGGCATAGATTATTGTATGTACAAAACTATTCAATTGCATTAGATAGTTCAAAGTAAATATTTTCAAACCTGCAGGGCTATCACCAATACTTTTACCTTTTCATAAACCTTCTCACCTTACTTCAAATATATTGCTAGAGATCTAATTCAGTTTCTTAATCCCCTGTTGCTTAGCATCCTCAGACATTTGAGATATATATAAATACACTCTTTATGACCTGGTAACTGAAATGTATCTCAGATTTAGTACATTTAGTTGCTTAAAAAATGTAACTGTAAAACTTTGGTATAATGTAGATCTTATACTAATGTGATGTTAAACACATATGAACTGAACTACAGTGAGGTTAGAAAGTAAGTGTGGAGTCTTCAACATTTGTTGTTTCTTCCTCATGCCACTCTCTTGCACTCATGTTTCCCAGAGAGGTATGAAGAACATCAGTTAGTAAGATCTGAGGTCGATTAAACAGACTTCTTTTCATAACTTTGTTCATTTATATACCTTTTATACACTAACAATCATTACTCATTACGTTCACTCTACTGGGGCCAGAGTTCACCTAGAACTCACAGTAAAGGTGAGGATACATATAAATCACTCATTCTTAACACTGTGCTGCAGAGAGAGGTGGAGGTGAGTAGGTTGTTATCAGGACCACCCTGGGAGGCGAGCAATAGCTCTAAAGATCTTCTAGATCATCAGAGGCAGTGTAGTTGATCTTCATTATTTTCAGATTCTATATTTGTGTATTTGTCTACTTGCTCAATTTTATTCATAACTCCAAAATCAATATTTGATTTGATTCTGTCATATATGGACATGTGCAGAGTGGCAGAAAAAATTGAGTTACCCATCATGCACATATAGTAAACAAGTATTCTTTTAGCAGTCTATTTAATAAAATATTTTTCACATTTTTGTGATTTTTGTGGATGATTTTTCTTTTTAAAATAGCTCCCACAGTTCTGTTGACTATACCTTACAATATGAAAGAAATGTACATTATTTTCTTTGTGCCTACTAAAATTTTTTAATGTTTCTCATGCATATTTTCTCTTTTCCCCATCTTTCCTACAAAACAGATCTTGCTCTAAGATTCTCTAAAATATTTTAGAGCGTACACACATCTAAATTTATAAAAGCTGATCCAATGCATCAAGTCTTTTTATATTTGTATTAGTCTTTGTAGTGAGACTTGTAGTACAAGTCTTTGTATTAAACATATAATATTCTTTTACTGTCTCCCAAATTTTGATAAATATGATCCTTTTCCTGAGAAACTGAGTGTAATGAAAATAATTTTTACTATCTGTTAAAATATTTTAAAGTAAATTTAAATATTTTAGAAACTCATTATCTCACTGTAACTAGAGAAAACTCCATTTTCAGTAATGTTCTAGGGACTAAACTAATCACTGCCAGAGATTTAAAAACTGAGAAATATCATCATTCCTAACAGGGCTTAGAAACCTCATAGTGGTGAAGAGTTAAGTCTTTCAATAATTAATACAAATTAAAAAGACAAAAGATGTTAGAATAATATAAATCCAGTGTTTTCATGAACCAAAGAAGACGCTGAAATTAAAATTTATCCATTTTTGTCTACATTATGCAAACGAAAAGAGGGAAGCAGAGAGGAAAATGTAAGATTGCCTTTAAAAGACCAAGTTCTGGGGCACCTGAGTGGCTCAGTCGTTAAGCGTCTGCCTTTGGCTCAGGGTGTGATCCCAGAGTTCTGGGATGGAGCCCCACGTCGGGCTCTTCTGCTGGCAGCCTCTTCTTCCTCTCCCACTCCCTCTGCTTGTGTTCCCTCTCTCGCTGGCTCTCTCTCTCTCTGTCAAATAAATAAATAAAATCTTAAAAAAAAAAAAAAGACCAAGTTCTGATAGAAAGCAGCAAAACAGAGCAGAAAGAGATATACATACCAGCAAAGAAGTCAGGGATGAAGACATTAGCCAAGGGGCAATCAACATGGATATCAAATATTATTTTAAGATTTAAAAATCTTTACTGCATTCATTTATTATTTCACTCATTTATTCAGTAAATAATTTCTGGGTACCTATTTCATGTCCAGTGTTATTCAAGGGATTAGAGGTACAGAGATAAGCAAAAGGAGACTTGCCCTTTGTTCTTATGAAGTGTGCATCTATAAAATTAACAGAAAGGGGCACAATATAGATGTGCAAATATATGTATTTTACATGTATATATAATTTCTCAAATATTTGAGTAAAAATAAATTCTAGTACATTTGCTTATAAGTACAGATTATATAAGATAGGTGAGAGAGACAATTAGGAGATAAATATTCTCATCTGAGAAAGGAATCTAAAGTCTAAGAGAAAGAGTTGATCCTCTGCCAGTATAGTGTTTATAGTCAAACTATTTCAATAAATACCCATGATGTCAGGTACCCAGGGAGAACTTGCTTAATGAAATTATAAAACATAAATAATTGCTAATGTCTTAAAACAGTAGTATTCTTTTTACTAAAGACTTATTTATTTATTTATTTATTTATTTATTTATTTATTTAAGAGAGAGCATGAGTGGGGGGAGGTGCAGAGGGAGAGAATCTCAAGCAGACTCCAGGCTGACTGCACAGCCCACTGGGGGCTCCATCCCACAACCCATGAGATTATGACCTGAGCCGAAATCATGAGTTGGATGCTCAACTTAATGAGCCACCCAGGTGCCCCAAAACAACAGTATTCTTAATAAATGTTGCCAAATATTTAAATTTCAGCAAAATATAAAATATGCTATAAATATTAAAATACTGAGTACAATTTCCACATACACATTAAAGCTCAATTTAAACCACCTGCTTCTTTTGTGAAGTCTTGAGCAGTAAAATGATAAGGAAGGAAAACATGTTAGTCACCTTTTGGTCTGTAACAATGGAATTTTGTTCCACTTGATCCAGGTTCAAGAACCCTACTTCTTGCAAAGAAGCCAGGAGGTTGTAGGAAATGGACTATTTCTACTTTAATGAACACAAGTCATGATAAAAAACAAAAACAAAAACACAGGATTTCTTACATATCTAAACAAATTAAACATTCAAAACTACATCTTTTAAAAATGTTTAAAAATACACTGCTTAAGTTGAGCTTTGCCAATATTTTCTACATAATAGCAATTCTGTAAAAATGAATGTCTAATGAATTTACTTCCTTTTTTACAAAAAAATGTGAATGTGTAAGAAATAATTCTGCATTTAATTTTTTTAAAGATTTTATTTATCCATTTGCCAGAGAGACAGAGATAGCAAGAGCACAAGCAGGGGGAGCAGCAGGCAGAGGGAGGAGAAGGCTCTCCACTGAGCAAGGAGCCCCATGTGGGACTCTGGGATCATGACCTGAGCCAAAGGCAGACACTTAACTGACTGAGCCACCCAGGCGTCCCCTACATTTAATTTTCATTCTTATTTTAGTCACCAAACCTTCTTAACCGAATGATTATTCAATCCCTACCAAAAAAAATCTGTAGAAATTCTTATTTACTTGGCTTCTTTCATATTTAAAGTGTGTTCTAGTTATTCACCAAGTTCTATTGATTCCATCTCTGAAGTTTATATTGCATCCACCACTACTTTCCATCACTACAGCCACCATCTTGAAAGAATCCCTAGCATTTCACCTATGGACTGTTGCAAAGACTTCAAATTGGTTTTCTCACACTCTACCCTCACTCTGCTTACATTCTCCACAAAGCAAGATAAGATATATCTTTAATATATTATCTTACTACAACACTTCTCTACTTAAAATTTTTAAATGTCTATTTACTTGTTTTACTGTAAAGTTTAAAATCCTTAATATGACTTACAGACCACATTGAACTCTCTGTAGTATTGTCTCTCTTATTCCTGGGTATTCACACATACTGTTCCTCCTCTTTGAATGCTCTTCTTTCCTTTGTCCTGTTGTTACATTATTCTCTGGTCTTAAATAAAAAATAATATTTATGACACACCTTACTAATTCTTTCTTTAAAGCTAAATTATTTTGTGCATCTTCTTTTCAGAGTGTGCAAAGCCACAACAGAACATCACTTCTACCCTTACAACCAGGAAAAAACTGTAATTTACAAATCATAAATTTTCTTGAGTCCATCAGAGAACTGGGTAGCAATGCTGTCAAGTGAAATGAATTCCAAATAGAGACAATCCAAGGAGAAACAGAAAACAAACTGTTTCACCTTTGGCTGAACAGGAAAATGAGGTAGTTTCGAAAAAAATGAATAATAAGAAATCAGCTAAAATTTTAATGAATTCTTGAAGACCAAGAATGGGATAGCATAAGTTTTTAATAACTGAAGTTATAGACACAAGGGAAATTTGTACTGACTTAAAAAATCTTTTCCACAGGGATCCACTGAGTGCTCACGTGAAAAATGGAGGGTGGGCAGAAGACCAGTGGGTTAGGTATGCAAGTTGTGATTGGTTATCTCTGGAATGACCTACTTCCTGTACACTTGTCTAATAAGAAGGTTGGGAGGGAACCAAAGACCAGGCTGGGAGGAACAGAAGCAAAAGTTTTCCTCTTTGGGGAGATGGACAAGGAATTTTCTTATATCCAGGTTCCTGCACAGCTACAAAGCAGAGGTCTTCTGCCACTGAGGGAGGGGCAGGAGATGCTTAAGATCCATCATAAAGTTAGCTACTTTGGTGAAGGAGGTAAAGGGATGCTTAGAAAGCCACACCCCAAAGTCCCACATTCACAGGGCCTGCCTGAGTCTGAGATGGAGCCACAAGACCAAAGACCTACCCCACCTTACCCCTACTATGATTCTGGCACCAAATAATGAGCAGCAGCAGAGTACTTCCAGGGAAGGAGCAAGAGCACGGGGGAGCCCCCAGTGTAGCATAGTTACTCAAGGCCAGCTGAAAACTGAGGTCAGAGTAGGAACAAAAAGAAATACCTGCAAGCACTCTGAGCCCTACGCTAAGCCTGAGATAATAATAATCCATCACTGGAAGAACTTCAAGCTTGTGGTGCACTGTAGATAACAGCGGCAACAAGGGAACTGAAACACAGTTCAACTTCAGATTAGACTGTCTCAACTGCTCACACTAATGGCACAGAAGAAGAATGCCTAGTTTCAGGTGTAAGCATTATTTACCTAATTCTCTGGTTTTTTACTCATGATGTTTATATTTCAATAAAAATTACAAGACATACAAAAAAGCAAAGAAAATAATCTGCTGTTAGGAGATAAAGCAATCAAAAGAATCAGACTCAAATACACAGGAAGTTGCTATTATCTGACAGGGACTTCAGAATAAATACAGTTATATGTTGAAAGACCTATACTGGGTCTAGTTTATGAACAGATTAGGAATTTTACAGAGAGGTGGAAATACTAGAAACAGCCATGTTAGTTCCTCCAACTATGTGCTGCCATAGCGCTGTACTTCCCTGATATGATACTTATCGCAATGTGCTATTTTTACTAAAGAGTTAAATTGTCTATAATTGGCAAGAAAAGGAACTTTAACTATTTTACTAATCCTTGTATTACCATGCACATCCTTGTAGTTCCTACTATGAAGCTTGGCCCACATAGTAAGTAATTCATAAATATTTGTGAGAACAAATGATTGAATATGAAAGTGATAAACTTATCTTTCATACTGTGTTTTGTCAATTTAGTTTGGATTCAAATATATACTCCACAAAACCTGGCTTATAGTTATAACAAATTTAACTTCAAAAATGTATGTGAAGGTAAGAGATAACTGTTTCAATATTTTAAAAGAATTACTTGGGGTGTAAATAAAGAAAAAATAAAACAAGATACATTGCAGAATTATGAGATTAGAACACAAAGTCATAGAATACATAAGACTTGATAGTTTTACCTAGACTATCACATTTCCATGCCTGCCACCCCCCCAATCCAGGCTTTACAGCATCTAAAAACTATAATGACCTTTGTGGGACACTGGTACAAATGCCTATATGTCTGCAATAACTGTTTCAGATAGATATATACACCAAACACACAGATATATACACCAAACACACAGATATATACACAAAAGCTAGATGGCAGCCACACCAAAATGCCTAGGTTGACATATCTATCCCGCTTTTCTGCTAAAAAGTTTGTCTTTAAAACCCAGAAGTGATTCTCAGGTTAATGGGTTCCAGGGGAGATCTCTCAGTAATTGACAAGGAAGGGGAGAGCATTATTCCCCTGGATCACTGGTTCCAAATAACTTTGCTCTTTCTAATTGTGGGTTGTAGCCCAGCAACAGAAGTGTCACTTGGGAGCTTGTTAGAATTGCAGAAGTTTGGACTCTACCTCAGACCTACTGAATGAGAATCTGCGTTTTAACCCTCAGTAACCCTCTGTAAACCCTCTGAAGGTTACAGAAGGGAGGGGGGGTGGGGGGATGGAGTAACCGGGTGATGGGTATTAGGGAGGGCACATGTGGTGATGAGTGCTGGGTGTTATACACAACTAGTGAATTGTTGAACACTACATCAAAAACTAATGATGTACTTACTACATGTTGGCTAATTGAACGTAATAATAAAGAAGAAAAAAGAAAAAATAACATTTCTGTTTGAAAACAGAGTGAATATTAGTGTCAGGGTCAGAGAAATTGGTGGGGAGGGGGAGATAGAAAAACACAAATGCAACTAGAAATATTTAACTTTTTTAAGTTATAACTACCCTATACTTAGAGTAGCATAGGTCAAAGGGAAAATAATACCTACAGGTTGCTCTCATTTGAGTTAATCAGCTACAAATGGGCATGTTTAGTAAACATTTCAGATAGGATGAAAGACTGAAAGACTAAGAAACGCACAGAGTCTTGACAAACTAAATTTATCATAACTGAATTGCTTTAATTTAGTACATCAATTACATGGGCATTTCCATGTCTTTCAGATACTCTAGTTATAATGCTAAAATAGTAAGTGTATTTTTTGTTACGTTTACTCTCCATTGATTGTCCACTATAATAATAGTTTTATATAATATGATTAGTTATAGTTCATACAACATTGTACATACCTTTAATATTAATTTCATTTTATCTGATTTTCTGATAAGCCAGAATCATTGAAAAATAATGAAATGTAAAAATATGAATGTAAACATTGCCCAAATATTAATTATTATTAACAAAAAAAGAGAATCTGCATTTTAACAGGCTGCCAGGTGATTTGTGTATATATATATTAAAATTTGAAAAGCAACCCTTCATTTCCATTTCATGACACACTACGCGCCAGTTAATGAAGCAACTCATGATTTACTCTGCAGCCTAAAGCCCAGCAGAGCGGAGGCCACATCAGAATTTTGTTTGCTGGTAATTGGACTAGCAATTTTATTCCATTTTAAGTCATCATAGAGCTTGTGCTCAGGAACAATTTCAAGAATCACTCATGGGGATGGGATGCCTGGGTGGCTCAGTCCATTAAGCATCTGCCTTTGGCTCAGGTCATGATCCCCAGGGTCCTGGGATCGAGTCCCATATCTGGCTCCTTGCTCAGCAGGTAGCCAGTTTCTCCCTCTGCCTGCCGCTCCCTCTCCTTGTACTCTCACCCTCTCTCTCTCCAGCACTCTCTTTCTGGCAAATAAATAAATAAAATCTTTAAAAAAAGAATATTCTTCAAATATTTTAAAACAAAGTCAAACATTAGGACATTTCTAATCACTGAGGTCAAGAAATATACATTTGTATGATCAGGCACCAGTCTCTGAGTTCTTCTTGACCACATACAGTCTACATGCTTGACCAGGAATAAGTTAGCAGGCAACGAAAGAAGGCCCTAACAGTCCACTGAAGCCATCACAAGTTGAAACGACTTCATTTTTACTAAATGTGAATGATATTGTTCTTGGAACAAATACTCTTTTAGTTTAATGGGAACTTTGGTTTTGGGAAACTCGTGAAGGAGAAACATGTGTGTGTGTAAATATTTACATACACACACATTTATAAAACACATATATTTAATATATATTATATATATGATATGCTAGAAAGATGGGAATAGCTTAATCCTTTAATAACTGATCAAAAGGTAGACATAAAGGTCTTAAAATGGAGACCACTCTAAGGACAGGAATGAAAAAACCATGCTACTAATGTTTGAAAATCCAGGCATCCTGGCAGCTCAGATAAAGCGCAGATCACAAGGGACACCAGCAAGTCATTCAAAATGTATTTGACTGTAGCAACTGCCAGTGCCATTTTTGGGCACAGCTGTAACTCATGAACAACCTCCCCCTTGTCTGCCTTCCTCCAGGGAGTCCTTCAATGCATCATTAGATCTTATATACTAGTGATGACAAAAGGGGAGTCTGTGACATAGGCTCAGCTGCCCCAGGCCTCTACAAACCCACTTTCTCCCTGGCATCACGCACCAGAAAATAGAATATTCATTGTTCACATAAAACCATATGCTGCACTGGCACAAATCCCATCGTTCAATATTTACAGCTGTGCCAGCCCCGTGATACTCCTCTGTCAGAATCGTGGGGATGGAATGCAAGCGTACAGAAAGCTCTAAACATCTGAAATGGTATTTTCCTCTTCCTCTTTCCCAACATGCTTAAAATTTACACTCAAATGAAAGGAAAATGACAAAAGTTCAATTTACAACTCAGAGCACCCTGGTGTTCAAGTGGTGACTGACTTGGAATTATATAAACAGATGAAAAACACAATGGGGTGGCCACATGGATTCACTGCTCAGAAAAAAACCAAGCACAAAAGTAATTGATAGAGAGAGCCCAGCCCAACACTGCTTCGGTTGTTGCTCCTGAGTTCAGATGTGAGTTCAACTGTAAAACTGACTTTGGTTTTTGGAGGCAGCCAGTGTTCTATGTCAGCCTTTTCCAGCCCACCTGCTCAGACAGTGATGGCCAGAAAAATCTGGGACTGTGAGAAGACTGAAAAAAAAACAAAAAGAAAACAAAAAAAACAAAACCAAACAAAACCTAAAACTCTTGAATTTTTATTTCTGAGTTATAAAGTCTCACAACGAATGTATTAATGACAGGGGTTTGCCAAGACATGTCTTGGAAGCAATGCCTATGGGGGAATGTATTTTTCATATACCGTTTACATTGTTGGACGACCAGGCAGTGGGTTTATATTAGGAGCTCAATAAAATATGGCTCCTGGGCTAAATCCAATTCACTGGCTATTTTTGCAAATATTGGCTTCTTTGAGCACAGCTATACCCATTCATTTATATATCATTATAGCTCTATGAAAGTTTTAAACTTTAGTGGAAGATAGTGATTGAAAGCACTGATTTATCTGAATTTCTACTTGAAACCCCACTAAAATAAAAATATTGAAGGGATCAAAAAGGGCACAAATCTACCATAACAAAAAAAATAAAAATGAAAGTGATAGCCACAAACTTTTGTAAGCTGGAAAGCAGAAGGGGAAGCAGAAACCGATATAACACATGCAAGAAAACTGATCAAAGCAGGAAGTGGAGAAACCCATGTAACCTGATTTGTACTGCAGAACCTCAGAAAGTAGTGCTCTCAGGAATCTCTGGGGGAAGACAGGGGGTGGTGGAACACCAAGATGGATGCAAAGAATGTTGGAAAAACTGACAAGCACTGTCAAAGGATTTGAAGCAAAGGCACAAAGGAATATTTACACGTTGCTAATGGGAGAGTACATCAGTACAACTACTTTGCAAAACAATTAGTCAACAGCTAGTACGGGTGAAGATACATATACTTTATGATCCAGAAATTCCATTCCTAAGTATATAACCCCGAGGAATTGTAAAAGAGGAACACCTAAAGACATGAATAGATGCTGTTTGTAAAGAAAAATATGAATGCAACTGAAATGCCTATCAAGAGTGAAATGGATAAATACATGAGATATTATTCAGAAGAATATGAATTCACTAGTTATACATATAATTATGAAACTAACATCGATGAAAGAGTTCCATGTTGTAGTTGTTGTTTTTTTAAAGATTTTATTTATTTATTTGAAAGAGAGCAAAAGTGAGAGAGATCACAGAGGGAGAGGGAGAAGCAGACTTGCCGCTGAGCAGAGAGCCTGATGCAGGGATCGACCCCCAGACCCGGAGATCATGACCTGAGCCGAAGGCAGACGCTTAACTGACTGAGTCACTAGGAGCCCTTAAAGAGTTCCATGTTTAAACGACAACCAGATATTTAATGTGGCTTGGGCATACACATAGTAAAAATATGATGTGGAACCATATGAAATTGCCAGTTGGTAGGTAAAAGTGGTTAATTATCAGAAATTTCATAACTGTTTCTTCTAGAGGAACAATTAGGAGCAGATGAGGGCAAAGCACTTCTATTTGTCATTAGTATTGTTAAAGTGGTTAATTCTAAGATACATAAATGTACTTTTTTGATAAAAATTTTAGGAATCAATTAACTATAATAAACTCCTGGAGTATATTATTGCTCCTCACAGGGTAAGCCTGATTCAATATTCATAAATTGAGTTAGCATAGTTCAAAACCACTGTGAGAATGATACACAGAATCGATGCCAAAGACAGTGGAATTAGTGTGTAGAGCATTTCAAATTTTAAAACCAGAACTGGAACATCTATTAAACGCCTCCTCTGTCATTGGCACTGCTAGGGGAGGGGGATAAAAATCCCCATTTTAATGGTGCTTATAGTGTGTAATATTTCAGACAGAATAAAGTATAATATGGGAGGAAGAGATGTTACCTTATATTTCATTGACCCCTTAAATGGATTTGAATAAGTTCTTTTTCTTCTCCTTCCTCTCCTCCTTCTTCTTTTCCTTTTTATTCTTGGAACAAATTCTCAAAAACTGGAAAACTTAGAATTTCACTAGATAACAAAGAGTTCGTATAGAAGAATATTAATGACACAGGATAGAGAAATCAAGTTTATTTTTATATTTTTTCTTTCTTTTTTAAAAGATTTTAAGTAATCATTAACTTTAAATGAATACCCAGGGTTGAAATCACATTCAGTACTATAAATTATTTGAAATTAGTTTGTAGTAGAGAAACCTTATCACACCATAAGGCAGAAATCCAATAAGAATCACTTTTATGGCTAAAATTAATGTGAATTTTATGACAATAACATTCATTCTGAAACTGGTTCTTTGTTGAATATCCATTCTCAATCTATTTTGGAAAAAATAAAATAATAAGGGAAAGAGAAAAATATACAACCTATTCTGCAGCAAGGGCAATTATTGCAAAGTATGTGTTTAAAGGTTGGTCAGAACTATTATTTTCTGAAGCTCCTCAAGGCTGTTTCATTCCCCTCTTCCCAGTGCTCAGACACCTGCTTTCTGTCAGGAGACGCAGCTCCTGGCAGAGACTTGCTCTGGGGAGGCTGGGCTGTAACCACAGCTGTAATTACTGTGAGGCGTGGCAGAGAGATGATACAGATCTGCCCTTGAACTCTGCCTCTCTGAAGTTGTGTCAAGAAGTGAAGACCATACACTATTCCTGCATAAGGTTCTGAAAAGTCCATTGCTGACCAGAGCATTTTTAATAAAACAATCTGATCAATGTGGCTTAGGAAATCTAAGTGGATTTTAAAAGTGACTTGCTCTATTTGTACTTGAGGAAGCTCTTGTATCTTTTCTGTTAGAATTTATTTTCTGAGATTCCTGAAGAATTTATAACAGCCTCTGTTGGAACCGCACATAAAGTTCAAAGGAATTTCTGACTGAGGGCTGTTATAGCAAAGATATAAATATAAAAAGGTACAAAGCAATTAGGACATTACTAAATATAATGAGATTCTATTAGGTAGAAGTGGGGAATAAAAAAGTTAAATTAAGCATCTTTCTGAGAAGATTGGAGAAAAAATTTGTTTCTGATTGGATTCATTCTTTCATTTGTGGCACGTCACAAGTTCTGGACGAAATCCTAAGGCTCAATTTGTATTCTCTCAGTCATAATAGTGACAGTAAAGAGTGGCTTGGAGGAATCCTTTATACCCCCAATATTCTCCATCAATAATCCCAGCTGTCTCACACATAGAGAAAAAATACAATAGATGTGTGTGTGTGTGTGTATATATATATATATATGTATATAAAATTTTTATTATTTCATATACTTCAGTATTTATTTATATATAAATATACATATTTATGTATTGTAAAATATATTTTTATATGTAAATAATATTCTGTAAGGTATAATTGTTATTAGAAAACTTTGCTAGTATACCATAAATAGAAACAGTACATTTATTTAAGAAGTCACTCAGCATCTCCTTCCAAACATATTCTTTCTAAGCCTCACCCATATAGAAATTTAAGAGGGGCCCCTGCTTAAATGACAGCTAAATTACAAAGGTACTTCTTTAACTACTAGGATGTATTAGTATTTTTCCATCATTGGAAATGTGCCCTTACCCAGAATTCATTTTAAAGAAAAGTCAATGGTAGAAGCCTTTCTCCCTTCTGCATTACTGTTGTATTTACCATAAAAATCCAACACTAAATTATGCAGTGCCATGTCTGTCAGTAATTTTATGTCTGTCCTTTGGTTCTTCCCCTCTGAATGTAGCATAAGGGAAATAGAGGTGCTTGGTGATGTTGAGGGTAATGAAGAGATCACATTCATTTTGGTATGAGAGTACGGATGGTATCAGAAGTTAGGCTGAGAGGATTTTGGTTTACATTTTAGGTAATAAAGACTATTGAACTGAGGCCTAGTGCCATTGTGGCTAACATCAATTTAAAGAGAAGCAGAGCAAGTTGCCTGAGTGAATTTAGCCATCTCCTTTGCAAAGTGAATACAATTCAGATGACAAGAAGAAATGAGAAGTACATCAAGAGAGGTTGATATATTGTTCTGGAGAGAACTTTACAGTCACAGAAGCCTTTCCTGGATACATGTTTTTCCAGTTCTTCTTAGGACTGTGTCTGGAGCTCCAGCTCCTTAGAAGCCAGGACGCTAGAGAGAAAATCCAGGGAAAATGTCTCTTACTATTTTACTATTCCTATATCCAAAAAATAGAGCCAAAATGAATATTATGTTTTCTTTTCCTAGGTTCTATATCACTTGCAATATGGAGATAGTTGTTTGAGAGAAGGGACTGTATATTATCCATCAATTTTAAGTAAGTGCCTAGCAAGTATCTTGCATATAGTATTTAATAAATGTTATTGGATGTTATACCACTGATACACTTTTCCAAAACCAGGAGAGAAAGCAATGAGGTTATGTTATACTCCTCTACTTGGGTTAATGGCCTGTCATTATAAGAGCTTGTCAGACCTAATTTTTAAAGGTAATAAAATCAAATTTTAATTTAATTCATTTTATTTTTTTCCAAATTTTAATTTTAAATGAGTCTTACCTTCAGAAATAACTGCAAAATTACTAAGATCAGTGTTTTTTTCTTTTTTTATCGAAGTGTAGTTGACATAACAATATTTTATTAGTATTATATTAGGTATACAACATAGTGATTCAACACTTAGATACATTATGAAGTGATCACCATGATAAATCTAGCTACTATTTGTCACCATATACAGTTGTTACATATTATTAACTGTATTCGCTATGCTGTACATTGCATCCCTGTGTCTTATTTATTTTATACCTGGCAGTTTGTACCTTTTAATCTCCTTTCCCTATGACACCCAACCCTACCTTAACCCCCTTTCTTTGGAAAACAACTGGTTGTACTTTGTATCTATGTCTGTTTATGTTTTGTTTTGTTCATTCATTTATTTTTTTTTTTAGATTCCACATAGAACAATCATACAGTATTTGTCCTTCTCAATCTGACTTATCTCAATTAGCATGAAACCCTCTGATACAAATGGCTAGATTCCATTCTTTTTTATGGCTGAATACTAATCCATTGTGTCTACATACACATCTTCTTAATCCATTCATTCATCCATGGACACTTAGGTTGCTTCCATATCTTGCCTACTCCAAATACTGCTGTAATGATCATAGAGGTACATACATCTTTTCAAATTAGTGTTTTCATTCAGGTCAGTTTTCTTAATTCTAAATAATAGTTCCCATTAACTTTAATTTTTACATTAGAAAATTTAAATGTTAAGAAAAAAAGGTAGAGACACCAACATGTACTTCAAAGTTTTTGTGGCTTTCACTCAGTGCTCAACTGTCGGTTCTATCAATTCTTGATGCAACAGAGAAATTACTGAGTCATTATTTGAATGTCAAAAATGACTCCACGAAGGGGGTCCCCTTCACTACTTTATGCATAATGCTACTTATAAGCAAAGCATGCAAGCAAAAGAAATTGAAATCCAATGAGCATGTACATATGCAGTGCATGTAGCTGTTCTACCTACCTCTGTTTCACAAGTAGCTGTTTACAAACACTTCCTTAGGAAATGTCCATGTTACTTTTAGACAATCATAAAATGCACAAAGAAAAACAACTGGGGTGTTGTTAAAAATTAACAGCTATTAAAGCTTATATTAAAAGAGAAGAAAGATGTCAAATAATAACTTAAACTTCCACCTTAAGAAACTAAAAACAGAAGAGCAAACTAAATCCAAAAAGATGCAGATGGAAGGAAATAATAAAGATTAGAGTATAAATAAACCTCTAAGAATAGAAAATTAATAGAATTAACAAAACCAAAAGCAGTTCTTTGAAAAATAAGGGGACACCAGAATGTGAGGAGTATTCCCTTTCTTATTCCTGACTTTAAAATTTGAGCCTTTTCTCTTTTCTCTTTGTCAGTTTTGCTAATGGTTTGTCAATTTTGTTTTCACATTAAAACACAGATGTCTTTGGTATTTTAGCAAATCATTATATTCCCAAATAAATAGACCTGACCTAGGAGATCTGATGAAGTTGCCTAGAACAATGATCTCAAAACATCGTGGTTTTTAAAAATTTTTCTCCAATTTGTTGTGGATCAGCACTTCTTTAAAATACAATAAAAATAAATGAAATAAAAAGCATTTGAAATACTATCTAATATTTTCTTATATTCCACAGACATAGAATTATTTTTAAAAATTGTTGTAAGAGTTTCTAAATAGTCACTCTCCATTTCCTTATCTCATGGTGGACCGGTACACACACAGACCATAGTCTAGCACTTCCAGATGCACTGGCCTGGTAGCACTGTCATGTTTCTCCACAGATCCGTACCTTCAAGGATCCAATCGGAAAATAGGTGGCATTGCCTTTCAGACTAATGCAGAACACCAACTTTTAAGAGAACTCTTCTATTCTCCCTGATCTCCATTCTATTCTCCAAGAGAGAAGTTAAAGATTTGGCTTGCACAGCTCAATATAAGGTGGCAGTAAATAGAAAAAAGAGTTGTAGTAAAAAATAACAGAGCACAATTGGTAGTATTGTCAGTCTAATGAAAAATAAAGTTTCAAGTGTTTTACCCTTATCATATAATTCAGTTATTCTGATCACCTTATACTACAGTTGATTTGAAGTCTTTTCTGTAAATTCAATGCCCGGACTTCTTTGAGGATGGTTTCTGTCAACTTCTTTTTTTCTTGTGAATTGACCATACTTTCCTGTTTCTTGTATGCCTTTGTAAGTTTTTGTTGAAAACCTGACATTTTGAGTATTATAATGTGGTAACTCTGTAAATAAGATTCTCTCCACTTCCCAAGGTTCGTTGATTATTGAGAGCTAAAGTTAAGTTGTTTAGTAACTTTTTCAAGCTATTTTTTTCCCAAAGACTGTATTCCTACTCATGTGTGTCACTGAAGTCTCTGTTCTGTTATCTCAGTAGTCAGCCACTACCCTGACAGCTGACAGAGATTTCCTTATTGCCTGGAGCCAAAAGTGTTTGGAGCTGGGGCACTCCTTCAACACTAAGTCAGGCTACTTACAACTCTGCCTATACTTTATACCTCTTGCTCAAACGGAGCCCACAGATTAGGAAGAGGTGCAAGCCTATCACCCTCTCACACATTTTCTGAGCATGCCTGTGGCCCCGGGAATGCACACTGCACTCTGGCTTCATTGGTATACACAGTAACCCTTCAAACCCCTTATTCCTCCATGAATCCTCCTCCTAAGCCCCCCTTCACAGGTTTTTGAGTCTGTCTGCTATTTGCCCCATTTGCTATTGCTTGCTCCAGCTAGATGCAGATAGTATATGTCTTTAGATGCTTTTGACCAATGTTACCACTGCCAGAAAGCTGCTCCAGCCCTACAGGGGTCAAAAGAGAGTTGAGCCTCTGTGCCAATCCCTCAGACATGTCAAAATTCACAACCACAGTTTTTTGAGAACAAGGTTTATATTGCTCCCTTAGCACCAGCAAGTCTCCCTAGTAACATGGACACTACTGAGCTGGGGAATGAAGAATGGTAGGAAAGCAAACAAAAATACTACAATGCTTTCCTATTGAAATTTACAGTATTTTTTCCTTCATTAAGCACTTGCTTCATTGCTGTACGCTTTTGTTTAGATTGCAGGGTGCCAAAAAAGCTGATTATATCAGTTTTTGCCAGCTTAATGGTTGGTTGAATTGATTGGTACTAATCATTTTAGCTTCCACCTTTTTTATTTTTCACGACATCACAGTTCAATTAGATCGATGGATGGAGAATAGACTTTTCAATAAATGGTGTTGTGAAAACTGGTTGTCCACATGAAAAAGAATGGAGTTGGACCCTCATATCATACTGTATATAACTCAAAATTAAATAAAGACCTAATGTAATAGCTAAAACTGTAAAATCTTAGAAGAAAATATAGAAGTAAATTTTTGTGACCTTGTATTTGGCAACAGATTCTTAGAGGACATGAAAAACACAAGCAAGAAAAGAGATAGTATATAAATGTGGCTTCATAAAAATGAAACACATTTGTGTTTAAATGGATACTACCACAAAAGAGAAAGACAACTTACATAATGGGAGAAGGTATTTTCAAATCATATATCTGATGAGGGATGTGAGTGTAGAATATGGAAAGAACTCTTACAACTTAGTAATAAAAAAGACAAATAACATAATTTAAAAAATAAACAAGGAATCTAAATAAACAGTTCTCCAAAGAAAAAACATAAATGGCCAACAAGCACATGAAAGATGCTCAACATTATTAGTCATTAAGGGAATGCAAATCAACCACAACGAGATACCATGTCACACCTACTAAGATGACTATAATCAAACAAAAAAATAGGAAATGTTGGCAGGAATGTGGAGAAATTGGAACCTTCATATACTGCTGGTGGAATGTAAAATGACAGAGCCACTTCGGAAAACAGTCTGGAAGTTCCTCAAAAAGCTAAACATACAGTTACTATACTTCACCCACCAATTCTACTCTTAGGTAGACACCCAAGAGAACTGAAAGCATATGTCCACAAAGAAACTTATACACACATGATTTTAGTGTCCTTTCACAACAGCAGCCAAAAAATAAAAACAATCTTAATTTCCATCAATGATGAATGGATAAACAAAATGTGGTGGTTTACACAATGGGATATTATTTGACCATAAAGAAGAATGATATCCTGATACATACTACAACACGAGGAACTTGAAAATATTATGCTAAGTAAAATAAGCCAGTCAAAAAGACTGCATATTACATTTTTCCATTTATATGAAACATCTAGAACAGGCAAATCTATAGAGACAGAAAACAGATAAGTGGTTGCCAAGCCTGAATGAGATGAGGAGTTTGGGGGATAAAAGAGAAAGTGTATAGGTCTTCATTTTGGTGTGAGAAAAGTATTCAAAAATTAATTGTGGTAATGGTTGCCCAATGCTCTGAATACAGTAAAAATCATTGAACTCTATACTTAAGAAGTGTAGATTATATACGATGTGAATTATATTTCAATAGTTACTACAAAACATAGATTATAAACCATTGCATAAATTAGGAAATCATGAATCCATACTGATGTGAACAAAGAAATGGAAAAATTGACATTTTGATGAAGAATAGGACATCTCATATAATGTTATATTAAAAGATTTATTTCAAAGAAATTTTGGGGGCTGACAAGTGCAAATTATATAGGGCAGGCCAACAAGCTGGAAACTCAGGCAGCAGTCTGCAGTTCTGAGGCAGATATTTTTCCTTAGTTTTTGCTCTTACGACCTTTCTACTGGTTGAATGAGTCTCACCCTCATTATGTTGGGCAATCTCCTTTAATTGAAATCAACTGATTATAGATGTTAACTACATCTACAAAATACCTTCACAGCAACACCTAAATTAGTATTTGATTAAATAACCGGGCATTATAGGCCTAGCCAAATTGACATAGAAAACTGTCTCTACAAAAGGCTTATTAAATACAGATAAAGGGAATAACTTCACAGTGGACTCTGGCAGACACCACCTCAACAAAGTAATCAAGGTGAACATCATCAGTAATGGTACACATAAAAAATGTGTGCCACCTGATACTATATGAAGAGAAAAATACTTCACATCATTTTTGTGATATTCCTGTTAAAGAAGAATAAACTGAAAGTAATCAGAAAAAAAATCAGTAAAATCCCAATTGAGGGAGATTCCACAAACTAAATGTCCTTTATCTTCATAAGTGTCAACATCATGAAAGTGAAGAAACATGTGTCTGACTCTCCAGTTGACTTGGCAAGTCTACGTCTACATCTCTGGCAAATAGAGGAAACACTGCAATCAGGTAGGTAGACAGTAAGGAATCTTATTCTTTCAGAACAACAGCACAGATTTCTATGTGGAAAGGAGACATAGTTGATTGGCAGTTATTTATTTATTCATTCAATCATTCATTTATTCATTTATGAGAGAGAGCTCTAGCAAGTGATATGGTGGGGGTAGGGGCAGAGGAAGAGGGAAAGAGAGACTCTTAAGGAGACTCCACATCCATGGAGGAGCTTCCATGGGGCTAAGAGTGGGATGCTTAACTGAACTGAGCCACCCAGCCACCCTGAGGTTTGGCAGTTTTAATTTGACTCTTAGAAAGGTAGAGAATTCCTTCAACCAAAAGTCATTATGTAGTGACTGCTCTGGGCCATCAACAATGCTCTTTGAAGTTAAATTTCCATTCCCATGTAGCACAAATGCTACTTACTGATGGTTCTATAATTTTTAATCTCATATCCTGTTCTATTAATTGTGACATACTCATCAGCTGTAAGATGTGCTTTATTTCTACTATTAAAGCTTTAATCTTGAAATCTTGAAACTCTAGTAGACCAAATTCAAGATTATATCTATGATAACATCATTAGCATTTATGTTCCCATGTACTCTTCTTTCAAGTCATAAAGGAAATGGTGTAGAATTATAGTTGACATGACAGGGGTTGATTACTCTGTGTATATCCGATAGAAGTGTACTGCATATAAAAGTCATCTTCCACATATATTGCTATAGAGAAAATGTTGGGAACTGACCTTACAAAAGATCAACTTACTAAAGGATTTTGAAACTGCTAACTTACTAAAGGATTTTGAAACTGCCTATTCATTCCGGTTAAGCTGAATGATAAACAAGATTAAATTATTAATAAAAAAGATACGGGCTGAACAAATAAATAAGACAAAAAGCTTTTGCAATGATTTATATGCCAAATGGCTGCGGGAAAACTATCACATTTTAAAAGCTTCTGATGTAAATAACTCAAGCTAATTCTAGAATCTTTTGCACTCTCAAGTAGACCAAGAAACCGGTATATAAAACAAGAGAGCTTGTCCATGGAATGCCTTCACAGGTTTAGCAGAAGAGGGGCTCCTTCTGAGGTTACCTTTTCCTCTAGCTATGAAAATGTCTCTCCTCTGCATCCTCTTCTACCTCCTCTTATTCAATTATTTTGTAATTTCAATTTTTCAAAGGTTACAATTCACCATTAAGTGTGCTTCTCTGAGTAAGCATTTGAAAAAAAATGTAATCAGCTCTACTTAGGAGGTTTTGTGTCAGTATTCTTGGTACACACCTCCCCATTAAAGCTCATCTGAGTACAGCTGATGGCTTCTGGCAGGAATAATAAAATTGTTGGTGACTTTTTAAAAAAAATGCATTTTATTGGTCGATCTCCCTTCCAACCCCCAAAAGGAGCCTTTCCAAAGAATAAGCAGACAGAGCAAAAAATAACTGTGGGCTCTTTTTCATAGACCCTTCAGTCAGTTAATCCTGAAGTGCAATTAATACATTTTTAACATGATCATATACATCACTAAATACGAGCAGCTGTGAAACCTGAGTAAATTGCACTTTCTCTTGAGGCCTATATTCATTCTAAAATGTCAAGATGCACTCAGTTGTGAGCAGAGTAACTACACTTCAAATGAATTGGACAGAGTGCTCTTAAAAATAAAGAGTTTGAATATAAAAGAGTTTAAATATCACACTTGTTCTGATTAAAACCTTTGCAAAGAAAAGAAAACAAATTTGAAAAGTTCTAGATAATATATAAAGTATGGAAACATGATTAATTAAAGAATGCCATTAAAAATTGTTAATATCAGGGGCGCCTGGGTGGCTCAGTCGTTAAGCGTCTGCCTTCGGCTCAGAGCGTGATCTCTGCGTTCTGGGATCGAGCCCCATATCAGACTCCTCTGCTGGAAGCCTGCTTCTTCCTCTCCACTCCCCCTGCTTGTGTTCCCTCTCTTGCTGGCTGTCACTCTCTCTCTGTCAAATAAATAAATAAATAAAATCTTTAAAAAAAATTGTTAATATCAGGGGCTCCTGGGTGGCTCATTCAGTTAAGTGTCTGCCTTCAGTTCAGCTCATGATCCTGGGGTCTTGAGATCAAGTTCCGCATTAGGCTCCTTTCTTAGTGTGGAGTCTGCTTCTCCCTTTCGCCCAGTCCCTCCCCCTTTCTCATGCTCTCTCTCTTAAATAAATAAATAAAATCTTCAAAAAATTGTTAATATCAGTGGGATAAAGTTAATGGTCAATTGAAGGCTAACAATATTTTTCTTACATTCCTGTTTTATGATCATCAGTACAGAGTTAGTTATCACTGACAATTGCTCTTCATGAATGAATGTTCATTTGTCAAACTGATCTCTAAATGAATCTAACCAGTAATTCATAATTAGACCAGTGGCAGCATAAATCATAATAGAAAACCTTGGAGATGCCACTGGGAATATTTATATATCAGGAAAAGAGCATGTTTGTCTTTTTTAAACAAATATATTATATCCTTAATCTAACATCAATTCTTCTTTTTTTTTTTAACTGTAGTATCAATTCTTAATAGCCCTAAATCATTCAGTGGTAAACTGACTAGAATTTTATTTGGATGGATGCAGTCTGATAAATTCTAATTATTTTTTCCAACTATTTCTATTTCGCATATATATGCAAAGTTACTGTTAAAGATTAGTGAGTTTTCACTATTGTTAATATAAAATGTCTTGTCTTTATCTGGATGTTATACAAAGTTTACAAAAAAAAAATCCATGATTTTAAAAGATTCAAATAGACCTTTAAGACTCCATCATCACTCTTGATTATCAAAGCTACATATGAAAAATTCCTTGAAGTTACTATAATACTTCATGAACCATAAAATAAGCCAGCCAGATTTCTACTTAATCTTTCAGTCTAAAGGGTTTGATATAGTTTCAGCCTTTAGTTTAGTGCTAGTGGTATCCAATTCAAGATATCTACATTGGTTTTGCTTCATTCCACCTATGTAAATACAGCTAAACTTACACAAACACCAAAGAGGAAGACCCATTATTGGTACTTAATCCCTTCCCCTCTTACAACATTTAGAGTCCCAGTGTCCTTGAGACTACATAATGTTCTGGTACTCTGCAGAGTTAGGATGTGTCACCGCCCCATATTTGGTTTGGATGTCAAAATTAATGGTGTTTCTCTCTCTCTTCTCTCTCTCTCTCTCTCTCACACACACACACACACACACACACACACACACACACACACGGATATGAAAAGGTTTATTATTTACATAAAGGGGAGAGTAAGGTAGGCTCCCTAAACTGGTCCAAAAATGGCTTGAGAGAGCAGGAGTTGTTATTTTGATTAGTGGGTGGGGCTGGTGTGAAGATTCTTGCATGTGGGTAAGCAGCGACTTACGTTGTATGATTGGCCCATAGGTGCTTAAGGAGGGAATACTTGAGCTTTCTTAACAACTTTTGCAGATGTGGTGCATAAAACTGAAGGGGAGGAGTGAGGTTTAAGAGCAGTTATCACCAAATCTAAAAATAAGGAATTGGACCCTTTACTACCTCTATGGTGTCTTGGCTACTCTAGTGTGTCCCACTTCAGGCACTCCTATGGTGTGGCCATTTCAATTCACTTTCTCTGCATGAAAAAATCTTTCCCCATGCAGATCGCTGGATAACAACGGACAGTAGTGAGTTATTTAACTATTCTGTGGGACTTGGCTGTTCCTTTTCCTCTGAACGACTTTACTATGTTTTATGGATTTAGTTAAATCAATAAGAACTACTATGAATGATGAGACATTGAGGCACTGTGTCAGGTAAGCTAAAAAAACAATTTTGGAAGACACCTGGCTGGCTCAGTCAGCAGAGCATCCGTGAGCTCAAGCCCTACATTGGGCATGGAGCCTATTTAAAAAAATAAAAAAAACAAACGACAATTTTGGTTCAAACAGTAGCAGTTGCCCTATCTCCTACCAATATTTAAATAAATATTTGTTTCATATATGCATATGATGAGGCATCTTAGCTCTTGGGACCATGATATGCCTTCTAAATTACTTCTCCTAATCAATTTCCCCTCTATGCTGTCTTCCCATAAATCCCTATTTCCCATGGACGACGACTCCTCTAATTTCTACCTTAAGTTAATTAGTTTTGTCTGTTCTTGAATTTCACATAAATGGAATCATATGGTGTAAATTCTATGTCTGGATTTTTCATACAACATAGTATTTGGGAGATTTATCCTTGGTTAAGCATGTACTCCTGTCGGCTTCTGAAGGATTACTGATTTCTTGCCCCTTCAGCTTCCCAATCCAGGCTAACCAGAAGCCCAATCTTCAGGTAACAGCTGGGAATGAAAGGACATGAAATATATAGTCTAGCCCTATCAGGGATAAATGTAGAGCTTGGTATTTTTATGTCCTTACTCTGTGCTGTGCCAAAGGGTATAACTGCCAGGACAATTTTTGCACCCAAATAAAAGTGCCTCTTTGTTTTGTATGGTCATGTGGGACACATGCACCCAGAGCTAGATGGGTTAGGTGCCAGTTGCTCAGATGGCTTGGGTGGTGGGAATACTAGATGTGTGGACAAGTTCCTTCCAGGGAGAAGCTGGAGACTTCATCTTATTGTTGAAGTGAACCAAAAGGAGAAGGTGTGGAAAGTGCCCACTGGCTCCTTTGGGCTCCAGGCAGGATCACAGGCAGCTCTACAATGCAGGCCAATTATGAGCTGTACCCTCAGAGTGGGAAAGTATGCAGTCACCAGCTTTATTGAGATATAATTTACATATCATGCAATTCATCCATTTAAAGTGTATAGTTCAGTGGTTTTTAGTGTATTCTCAGAGTTGTATAACCCACATCACAATTTTACATTTTTAACACTTCAGAAAGAAACCTTGTACCCTTTAGCGTAATTTAACCCCCATCCTCCCATCCTCCCCATACCTAAGTAACCACTATCTACCTTTTGTCTCTATAGATTTGCCTAATCTGAATAGTTCACATATCATAAATCACATCATGTATGTGTGATATATCATATCACATAAAACACATATCATAAATAGTTCACAAATAGTTCACAAATCATAAAATGTATATTGTGACTGGCTTCTTTTACCGGGCATAATGTTTTCAGGGTTCATCCATGTGAGCAAATAATGCTCCATTGTATGAATACACTACATTTTGTTTATCTGTTAGTCAGTTGATGGACATTTGGACTGTTCTACTTTTTGGCTATCATGAATGATGACGCTATAAATATTCATAGGTAAGTTCTTATGTGGGCATGTATTTTCATTGCTCCTGAGTATATTCCTAGGAGTTGAATTGCTGGGTCATTTTAAGTCTATTTTTGCAATTTGAAAAACTACCAGACTGTTTTTCAAAGTAGCCGTGCCATTTTATATTCTGACCAACAGTTTATGACAGTTCTAATTTCTCCATGTTTTTAACAAAATTTGGAAGTATCTTTTTTTTTAATAGATATCCTAACTGTTGTGATGTCATATCTCATTGTAATTTTCATTTGCATTTGTAAGAGTTCCTTTTATATTCAGGATACAAACCCCTCATCAGAGATGTGATTTGAGGTATTTTCTCCTATATTGTTGGTTGGCTTTTCACTTTCTTGATAGTATCCTTTGAAGCACAAATATTTTAAATTTTGATGAAGGCTAATTTACCTATTTTGTTCTTTTTTTTGATGTCATATCTAAGGCTGTATTGCCAAATCTGAGGTCATACAGATTTAATCTTACACTTTCTCCTCAGAGTTTTATAGTTTTATCTATTATATTTAGGCATTTAACCCACTTTAAGTTAAATTTTTTTGTATATGTTGTGAGATTAAGGTCTTGTGTGTGTATATCCACTTGTCCCAGCACCATCTCCCTGCTATTCCTTATGTTCCACAAATTAGTGAAACCATATGATAATTGCCTTTCTCTGCTTGACTTATTTCACTTAGCATAATCTCCTCCATTATTGTTCAACATAGTACTAGAAGTTCTGGCAACAGCAACCAGACAACAAAAAAGAATAAGAGGTATTCAAATCGGCAAAGAAGAAGTCAAACTCTCTCTTCGCAGATGACATGATACTTTATATGGAAAACGCAAAAGACTCCACCCCCAAATTACTAGAACACATACAACAATTCAGTAATGTGGCAGGATACAAAATCAATGCTCAGAAATCAGTTGCATTTCTATACACGAACAATGAGACTGAAGAAAGAGAAATTAGGGAATCGATTCCATTTACAATAGCACCAAAAACCGTTAAGATATATCGGAATAAACTTAACCAGAGAGGTAAAGGTTCTCTACTCTAGAAACTACAGAACACTGATGAAAAACATTAAAGAAGACACAAAAAGATGGAAAAACATTCCATGCTCTTGGATCGGAAGGATAAACATAGTTAAAATGTCTATGCTACCCAGAGCAATCTACACTTTCAATACCATCCTGATCAAAATACCAATGACATTTTTCAAAGACCTGGAACAAACAATCCTAAAATTTGTGTGGAACCAGAAAAGACCCCGAATTGCCAAGGAAATGTTGAAAAAGGAAAACAAAGCTGGGGGCATCACGTTGCCTGATTTCAAGCTATACTACAAAGTTGTGATCACCAAGACAGCATGGTACTGGCACAAAAACAGACACATAGACCAACGGAACAGAATAGAGACTCCAGAAATGGACCCTTGACTTTATGGTCATTGTAGTTTTGATTTGCATTTCCCTGATGAGGAGTGATGTTGAGCATCTTTTCATGTGTCTGTTGGCCATCTGGATATCTTCTTTGGAGACATGTCTGTTCATGTCTTCTGCCCATTTTTAATTGGATGATTTGTTTTTGGGGGGTTGAGTTGTGTCAGTTCTTTATATATTTTGGGTACTAACCCTTTATCAGATATGTCATTTGCAAATATCTTCTCCCATTCAGTAGGTTGCCTTTTAGTTTTGTTGATTATTTCCTTCACTGTGCAGAAGGTTTTTATTTTGATATAGTCAAGGTAGCTTATTTTTGCTTTTATTTCTCTTGCCTGAGGAAACATATCTAGAAAAATGTTGCCATAGCTAATGTTAAAAACATTACTGCCTGTGCTCTCTTTTAGGATTTTATGGTTTCAGGTCTGACATTTAGGTCTTTAATCCATTTTGAGTTTATTTTCATATATGGTGTAAGAAAGTGGTCCAGTTTCATTGTTTTGTATGTAGCTGATCAAGGTTCCCAACACCATTTGTTGAAGAGACTGTCTTTTTCCTATTGGATATTCTTTCCTGCTTTATCAAAGATTAATTGACCATATAATTGTGGATTTATTTCTGGGTCTTCTAGTCTGTTCCACTGATCTGTGTCTGTTTTTGTGCCGGTACCATACTGTTTTGATTACTACAACTTTGTAATATAACTTAAAATCTGGAACTGTGATACCTCCACTTTGCTTTGCTCTTCCAAAATTCTTTTGCTGTTCGAGGTCTTTCATGGTTCCATATAAATTTTGGGATTATTCTAGTTCTGTGAAAAGTGCTGTTGGTATTTTGATAGGGATCGCATTAAATCTGTAGATTGCTTTGGGTAGTATTGCCTTAACAATATTTGTTCTTCTAATCCATGAGCATAGAATGTCTATTTCTTTCTGTCATCTTCAATTTCTTTCATTAATATTTTCAGTGTACCTGTCTTTCATCTCTGGTTAGTTTTATTCCTAGGTACCTCATTATTTTGGGTGCAATTATAAATGGGATTGTTTTCCTACTTTCCCTTTCTCTCCTTCATTATTAGTGTATGGAAACACAACAGATTTCTGCACATTGATTTTGTATCCTACAACTTTATGAAATTCATTTATTGGTTCTAGTAGTTTTTTGGTGGAGTCTTTTGGGTTTTCTCTATATAGTATCATGTCATCTTCAAATAGTGAAAATTTTACTTCTTCCTTACCAATTTGGATGCCTTTTATTTTTTTGTTGTCTGATTGCTATGGCTACGACTTCCAGTACAATGTTGAATAAAAGGAGTGAGAGGAGATATCCTTGTCTTGTTCCTGACCTTAGGGGGAAAGCTCTGTTTTTCCCTACTGAGAATAACGTTCACTGTGGGTTTTTCATTTAAGACTTATTATGTTGAGGTATGTTCTCTTGAAACCTACTTTGTTGAGGGCTTTATTCATGAATGGATGTTGTACTTTGTCAAATGCTTTTTCTGTGTCTACTGAAATGATGATATGGTTTTTATCCTTTCTCTATTGATGTAATATATCATGTTGATTGATTTGCGAATACTGAACCACACTTGCATCCCAGGAATAAATCGCACTTGGTTGTGGTTAATGATTTTTTTTTTTAATATATTGTTGGATTCAATTTGCTAGTGTTTTGTTGAGGACTTTTGCATCTATGTTTATCAGAGATATTGGTCTGTAGTTCTCTTTTTTTGTGGTATCTTTATCTGGTTTTGGTATCAGGGTGATTCTGGCCTCATACAATGAATTTGGAAGTTCTCCTATTTTTTGGAATAGTTGGAGAAGAATAGGCATTAATTCTTCTTTAAAGGTTTGGTAGTATTCACCTGTGAAGTCATCTGTTCCTGTACTTTTGTTTTTTGGGAGTTTTTTGATTACTGATTTGATCTCCTTGCTGATAATCAGTCTATTCCAATTTTCTATTTTTCCTTCCTTCAGTTTGGTAGGTTGTGTTTCTAGGAATTTATCCATTTCTTCTAGGTTGTCTAATTATTGACATATGGTTTTTCATAATATTCTCTTACAATTGTTTGTATTTCTGTGGTGTTGGTTGGTATTTCTCCACTTTCAATTGTGATTTTGTTTGAGTCCTTCATTTTTTTTTTTTTTAATGACTCTGGGTAGAGGTACATCAATTTTGTTGCTCTTTTGAAAAAAAAAATCTCATGATTTCATTGATCTATTTTTTTTTAAGTTTCTACATCATTTATTTCTGTTCTAATTTTTATTATTTCCTTCCGTCTGCTGGTTTTAGGTTTTGTTTGCTTTTCTTTTCTTAGCTCATTTAGATGTAAGCTTAGGTTGTTTATTTGAGATTTTTCTTGCTTCTTAAGGTAGGCTTATATTGCTACAAACTACCTCTTAGAACAGCTTTTGCAGCACCTGAATGATTCTGGACCATTGTTTTGGACCATTTTGTTTGTTTCCATGTAATTTTTTTTATTTCTCACATGATTTCTTGGTTGACCTATTCCTTGTTTAGTAGCATGTTATTTAATCTCCATGTATTTGTGGTCTCTCCAGATTTTTTTTCTTGTGGTTGATTTCTAGTTTCATAGCATTGTGGTCAGAAACTATGCATGGTTTAAATTCAATCTTCTTGGATTTGTTGAGGCTTGTTTTGTGGTCTAATATGTGATCTATTCTGGAGAATGTTCCATGTACACTTGAAAAGAATGTGCATTCTACATTGCTTTAGGATGGAATGTTCTGAGTCCATCTGGTCTAGTGAGTCATTTAAAGTCACTGTTTCTTTGTTGATTTTCTATTTGGATGATCTGTCCACTGATTTAAGTGAGGTGTTAAAGTCCCCTACTATTATTGTATTACTATCAATTAGTTCCTTTATGTTTGTTATTAGCTGTTTTACGTATTTGGGTGTTCCCATGCTGGGTGCACAAACGTTTACAATTGTTTTATCTTGTTGGATTGTCCCTTTTATAATTGTCATTTAGTGTCCTTCTTCATCTCTTTTTACAGTTTCTGTTTTAAAGATTTATTTTTAATTTATTTGAGAAAGAGAGAGAGAGCAGGGGGAGGGGTAGCTGGAGAGGGAGAGAATCTTCAAGCATACTCCTAACTGAGCACAGAGCCCAACTTCGGGCTTGATCCCAAGACCCTGAGATCATGACCTGAGCTGAAGTCAAGAGTTTGATGCTCAACTGACTGAGCCACCCAGATGCCCCTACAGTCTCTGTTTTAAAGTCTATTTTGTCTGATATAAGTGTTGCTACACGAGGTCTTCTTTGACATCCATTTATACCATAAATGTTTCTTCATTTCTTCACTTTCAGTCTGCAGGTATCTTTATTATTTATTTATTTATTTATTTATTTTTTATTATTATGTTATGTTAGTCATGTACTGCATGGAGCACTGGGTGTTATATGCAAAAAATGAATCATGGAACACTACATCAAAAACTAATGATGTACTGTATGGTAGTTATCTTTAAGTATGAAATGAGTCTCCTGTAGATAGCATATAGACGTTTTTTTTTTTTTTTTTTAAGATTTTATTTATTTATTTGACAAAGACAGACAGTGAGAGGGAACATAAGCAAGGGGAGTGGGAGAGGGAGAAGCAGGCTTCCTGCTGAGCAGGGAGCCCGATGTGGGGCTCAATCCCAGAACCCTGGGATCATGACCTGAGCTGAAGGCAGACGCTTAATGGCTGAGTCACCCAGGCGCCCCAAGGGTCTCGTTTTTTTCTTTATCCACTCCGTCACTCTATGTCTTTTAATTGGAGCACTTAGCCCATTTACATTCAAAGTAATTATTTATAGCTATGTATTTATTGCCATTTTGTTACTTGTTTTGTGGTTGTTTTTGTAGCTTTTCTCTGACCCTTTCTTGTCTTTCTTTCATGGTTTGCTGGTTTTCTTTAGTGATATACTTGGATTCCTTTCTCTTTTTTGTTTGCACATCTATTACTGATTTTTGATTTGTGGTGACCATTAGGTTTGTATATAACATCTTCTGCATACAGCAGTCTATATTAAATTGATGGTCACTTAAGTTCAAATCCATCCATTACTTCTATTCCCCACATTTTAGGTATATGGTGTCATACTTAGTATCCTTTATTTTGTAAATTCCTCGATTGTTTTTTTTTTACAGGAATACTTATTTTTACTGTTTTTGTGTTTCCTACTTTTCATACTCTCTTCTACAGTTTTTCCATTCCACTCAAAGAGTCCCCTTTAATATTCTATGTAGGACTACTTTACTAAACTCTTTTAGTTTTTGTTCATCTGAGCAACTTTTTATCTCTCCTATTCTGAATGAAAACCCTGCTGGATAGAGTATTCTTAGCTATCAGTTTTTCCCTGTCAGCCCTTTGAATATATCATGCCACTCTCTTCTGGCTTGCAAGTTTTCTGCCGAAAAATCCACTGATAGCCTTATGGGGTTTCCCTTGTATGTAACCATTTTCTTTTCTGTGTGTTGCTGTTCATATTTTTTCTTTATCACTACTTTTTGACATTTTGATTACTATGTGTCTTCATGTGGACATCCTTTGGTTGACTTTGTTGGGAGATCGCTGTGTCTCCTGGATCTAGATATGTGTTTCCTTCTCCCAATAAGGGAAGTTTTCAGCTATTTTTCAAATAAATTTTCTGCCCCCCTTTCTCAAAGGCAATGATATTTAAATGTAGGGATGGTAAAGAAACCTAAGTGGAAGTTAGGTTTCCACATTCCACTATAAGTGGTAAAATTATTAGTAGAATGTGACAAGTCACATATGTATATCATAATATCCAATGCAACCAATATATAAATTTTGCAAAGAGACACTCAAAATATTACAAATAAACCGAGATGGAATTCTAAAAAAAAATTCAAATAATCTGTAGGACAATAAGAAAAAGGAAATAGAGGAATAAGAACCAGAGAAACATAACAGAACGTATAATGAAATAGCAGACTTAAGCTCAAACATATCAATAATTATTTTAAAGAATTATATTAAAGAATGATGTATATACACTTATGAAGAGACTTAGATTGACAGATGGATTAAAAAAAACACAACCTGACTATACATTGCTTACAAGAAACTCACTTCAAATTCTACAGGCTAGGTAAGTTGAAAATTGAAAGTTGATAAAAAATAATATGCCATGCAAATATTATATATTAAAATATAATGTATATCAATTATATATGCATTATATTAATTATATATGACATATACCTTATGAAATATGTAGTATATGATATCTATTATGGTATATATGGTATATATGTATCATATGTATACATAAGCTATTAAAGGCCTGAATGCGAAGAGAATGAAGGAGCCACATTACTGTGCATCCCTGAATTGGAGTCAGAAGCTCACTTTTGTATAATGCTATAGAATTCAGCAAGCATATCCAAAAACACTCTCATTGGCTCCTCCAAATACATCTAACTGAGCCTCTCCAGTTAATAGGCATGTCTAACTGGTCCTTTCCCAAAAAGGCACCTGGGGAATGTCACTGGCTGGCATTTCAGGTGCCACGGCCAGTTTAGGAGTTGTCAGAGTTTGACATGTGGAGCAAAAGGAAACTCTGCAGGGCTGGGGGTGAGAGGTGAGCAAGACAGAAAATGGTGCCCAAGGCAAGCTGGCAACAGGGAAGAAGCTAAAATGAGAAAACATGATTCTGAAAGCTTGACCTGGAAAGACTGAGACCAAGGGTGGATTTCTTTTATGAGATGTTGGTATAGAAACCCAAGGGCAGAAGAAAAGCTATTAAGAGTTCAGCTGGAGGGATAAGAGGATTCCCATTTTGCCAAAAAATGAAATGAAGTGACTTGCCTAAAATCACACTATAATTGGTAGAGTCAGAATTGGAATTTAGGGTTTCTGACTCAAGTGCATGTTCTTTAATAGCATATGACTTCTTTAAAGAGAGACTTTTTAGGGAATAGGACATTTGAGGAATTACTCCCTGGAAGTAATGACATATTACTTTCCTTTAGTAAGCCTAATTAACAAAATTGTAACTGAGGTATTTTTCTCAACAGAGCCTGTCTTATATATGTCAACATGTCTTTTTAGTACTTTTTGTGCCATGGAGGTGAACCTTGGCATTTTTCTGGCAACAATACATGAGCTGGAAGAATCCCTTCACTCTTAACCACCATCCCATCTCCCATCTTTCATAGGTCCTCCTGCAAGTTATAGCCTTTCTGACACTTGCAACGGGCAGTCTAATACAGGCATCATGACTTTTTAAAATTCCATCAAGCTTTTAATCCTTAGACTAATTTGTTTTAACTGTGACCATATCATGTAAACAAGAAGTAGTTTAAAGAAGAAAGAATATTATTAATATTGTGTCCTTCATTTAATTAGTGGGCAATTCCTGTTCTACTAAAAAACAAACTAAAAAGAAATCTATTCTTGAGCTTACTGTTTCCACCTAGTGGAGTATAATTTTAAAATCCCAAGGAGGGTGCTAACCCTCTTATAGCATTCAGAAAAAGATCTAGTATGTTGTATTCTTTAGAACAATAAAGGATGTCTTAGTATGGGCATTAGCTCCAAAGATGGCATGTATGACTATAGTAGTGTTATCTAATAATCAGTGTCAATTATTTCTACCTGATTTCAGATTCCATGTGACTTGGCAAGAATATAAAGGTAACAAGGGAGAAGAAGAGTAGAAAATACTATTATTTTTGTATTCAGCATTTATTGAATTCTTGCTGTGTGCACAGAACTAAACAGTTGCTGAGGCAGTGCCTGTGTGGGTTTTAAATAAGTCCCAGTGAGTAACTCATAATCTAGAAGCATGTTATGCTTTGTTCACATTCAAGACTCAAATCAAAAATCTTTGTGCATCTGGATTTTTATCTACAGTAACCAAGATTGTTAAAATTTTGTAAAATGAAGCAAGTAGACTCAGTAGCAATATGTCTTCTAATCACTCAGATGCTTTGGCAAACAATGGAAAATCATTCACACGGTGCAAAATTATCATTATTCAGCAGATCACATAAGGAGCTTATTCACAACTAAACACATCATACCATAAGAATGAAAATCAGTTGTTTAAGAGCTAACCACTGTTAGATGTTATTATTATTTCACTTTGCTTCGGTCAAAGAAATAGAATAGTTTCAACCCATTATCTATTACACATTAGGTGAGGAAATATAGAAAACTAGAAAGAAAGAGGGGGGTAAGATAATGAAGATAATCCCAAGAAGGAAACAGAATCTTGGCAGACACTCAGGGAAGAAACCTACCAGAACACACCAGCTTACTCTGTTCTGATTCCAAAGACCCAACACTGAAAGTCAGAAAAAAATGCACGTGTTCCAAATTAAAGATACACACACAAACAATTACTTACGAATTTAAGGAAAAGTAAGACATATTTGTTTCAAGAGGTGGCTGCAGACTTATTTCATTGAGTTTGCATATTTGAATAGTTAATTAGTAGTTATAGTCATTGATACACACAATACATTGGGAAATGCCTATAATAAAGGCTGTCAGTTAAGGATTACTTAGTGCTAAACGTAAGCTAAATGCATAGACCCAATTTGACCATGTGTCAAAGACACTGTTGTCAATAGTTTGACTATACATTTAATGAAAACAGTGATGAACTAAGACAATAATGCTTCTAAGTATTACATACAATATAGTGATACAAATAGCTTTTTAAACAGTCATATGGATCTTTGCTTCCACATTTTTGTAAAGAGAATTGTTGAGGCTCCTATTCGTTATTTTTTTTCAATGACCCCTTTATAAGTTCCCAAATAATAACTCTCTCTCAAACATTAGTACTGAGAGAAATTTTACTTCTTATGAAGAACGGTGTTTCTTTCTCTTAGAAAATTTGAGGTATCTAAGCTGCTGTTTTAAATTCCCTATGAACTGCGGTGCCTGGATGGCTCAGTCAGTTGAGCATCTGCCTTTGGCTCAGGTCATGATCCCAGGGTCCCGGGATAGAGCCCTGCATCGGGCTCCCTGTTCAATGGGGAGCCTGCTTCTCTCTCTCTGTTCTTCCCCCCAGCTTGTGTGCTCTCTTTCTCTCTCTCTCTCTCAAATGAATAAATAAAATCTTAAAAAAAAAGAAACATTAAAAAAATAAATCCCCTATGAACTATGCATTTGTATCCCAAGGATCTAGCATGGTGCAAGACTTAGGGAAGACATTCAAAATATATTTATGAAATGAATGATTGCATTTATTCAGTTAGAAGTTTAGAGCTTTTTATTTTGGTATAGTCCCAAAAGTTTACTTTTTATTTATTTGGTTTCCCTTGCCTGAGGAGACATATCTAGAAAAATATCAAAGAGATCACTTTATGTTTCATTATATTAATGTTTTCTTCTAGGATTTTTATGGTTTCATGTCTCACATTTAAGTCTTTAATCAATTTTGAGTTTATTTTTATGTATGGTGTAAGAAAGTCATCTGGCTTCATTCTTTTGCATATAGCTGTCTAGTTTTCCCAGCACCGTTTGTGAGGAGACTGTCTTCCCCACTGTACGTTCTTGCATATTTGTCATAGATTAATTGACCATATCAACATGCATTCATTTCCGGGCTCTCTATTCTGTTCCACTGATCTATGTGTTTATTTCTGTGCCAGTCCCATACTATTTTGATTGCTACAACACTGTAGTATATTTTGAAATCTAGAATTGTGATACCTCTAGCTTTGTTCTTCTTTCTCAAGATTGCTTTGGCTTTTTGGAGTGTTTTGTGAGTCCATATAAATTTTAGAATTCTTGTTTCTTGAAGTAGTCCTGTATTGCTGTAAACTTCCCTTTTAGAACTGCTTTTGCTGCAGACAGAGAAGACAAAGGGCATATGATTTCACCTACCTGTGGAATCTAAAAAGTAAAACATACAAATACACAATAGATTCTTAAATACAGAGCACATACTGGCAGTTGCCAGAGGGGGGATGGGTGAAATAGATAAAGAGGATTAAGAGGTACAAAATTCCATTTGTAAATTAAGTAGGTCATGAAGAGGAAAAGTACAGCATAGGCAATATTGTCAATAATATTGTAATAATGTTATACGGTGACTATACTTATGATGGTGAGCACTGGGTAATATACAGAATTGCTGAATCAATATGTCATACACCTGATATTAATATAGCACTGTATGTTAATTATACTTCAATTAAAAAAAAAAGTTCAGAGCAATGTTTGGCAATAATCACAGCAATTATATTGGGCCATAATGTTGGTGTAGTTCTTTTTCTAAGTCCTGATTTTCTACTTGTTTCTATTTTACTAGCTTTATTGCCATTTTTGCTTCCAATGGATGCAGCTTATAGTGAAGAAAGATACTCACATGCCTAACAACAATATAAGAGAGAAAGGAAAAAATAAAGCACTTAACAGAGATACAAGCAACATGATACACGAATCCTGAGGAGGAAGCAGTTGTGTCTAACTGGAATTTATTAAGGGAAGAGAAACCTTATAAAGGGAGGAAACACACTGAGCATGCTTTATTGAGCTTTTCTGGAGTCAGTTACTTATCCAATCTGGCTAAGAGGAGAGAGTTTATAAAGACTAGCATTAGGAAATGAAACAAGAAAGATAACTAAAATCAGACTGAGAAGGACTATGAATGCTAATTTAAGATGTTTGGTCATTATACTTCAGGCAATTAGGAGCCACTGAAGCAATCTGAGGGAAAATGTAAAGTCATTATTGCTGTTCCTTAGGAAAATAATGTAAATGACAGTATGAAGGATGATTTGGAGCAATGAGAGACTGAAAGCAAAAGAAACAATTGGTAAGTTTTGCAATAATGTGAGTTGTGGATAATAAGAACCAAGGCAGAGAAAGACAAGTACATATATAAGACAAAATGAAAAAAATACAGTCTACATGACTTGACCACCAATGGGATATGAAACTAGAGCAAGAAGAAATGCTGTAGTGTTACAATGATGCTACTAATGGATACAGAGTTCTAATAAGAGAAAGAGACATTGAAGAGAGGATAGTGACACAGAATATCTCTTAGATATTGAGTGCCATCGTATTTCAGGCAGTGAGTTAGATATCTTCACAATAACTGTACAGTAGAGTGCTTTCCCCCCAAATTATAGCAGAGTTTATCATTTAAGTGCCTTCTCCATAGGCACACAGAGGATAAGTAGTCAGGGCAAATTTTTTTTAATCTTTTTTTTAAATATTTTATTTATTTATTTGACAGAGATAGAGACAGCTAGCGAGAGAGGGAACACAAGCAGGGGGAGTGGGAGAGGAAGAAGCAGGCTCATAGCGGAGGAGCCTGATGTGGGGCTCGATCCCATAATGTTGGGATCACGCCCTGAACCGAAGGCAGACGCTTAACTGCTGTGCCACCGAGGCGCCCCTAGTCAGGGCAAAATTTTAAGCCAGATTTGTTTGAGTCCAAAGGCAATGTTCCTCATTGTTCAATTTAATTTTGAACATGCTGAATATAGGAATAAGTGCAACATCCCTGTCCAGCAAGGGGTTGCAAATATAAGTGTGGTGTCTAAGAGAAGAACCATGCAGGAAATACAGAAATGGAATCATCTGAAGGGTGGTGAAAATTGCAACTGTGGTGCCCACAGTTCCAGTTGGGAAAGTGTGTGAGAGAACACCAAGATGTAACTTTGAGGAAGTTACACCTATAAGATAGGTGAAGGAAGAGAGGTCATAGAGAAGGCTGATAACTTGTAGAACAAAAATGAGGAGATTACAAAGAAGCCAAGAAGTAGCATGTGAAGAAGGAAGGAAGGAAGGAAGGAAGGAAGGAAGGAAGGAAGGAAGGAAGGAAGGAAGGAAGGAGTGGTCAGCAAGGTCAACTACTACAGAAAGTTATCTTAGTGTCAGATCTGGGAAGAGGCACTTGGACTTTGCAAGTAGGGATTTATTGGAGACTTTGAAAGAGCAGCATGATTCAGGTATCAGAGATTGTTAAACTTAAAAACAAGTCTTCAGAGTACTGGGTGATGAAGATGTAGTAAAGAACTGAAGCTTTTTCATTTGTGATTTTTGTCAGTGATCAAAGAACAGATGGAAAAGAAATACATCATGAAATTTTTTCATTGTGGATTGTTTTGGGTTTTGTTTTCTTTTTTTAGTCAGTATGACAAAGACTTATTGAAGTGTCAGAAGGCAGTGGTGAGAAATATATAAAAAATAAGAGAAGAGAAAGAGTATGTGAGAGAAGATATATTATACCCTGTGCATTGACTATGTCACCCCTCACATGGCAGGCTGCAGGTAGAGCTGCATGGCCACTAAACAATGGACTCCATAAATTGGAACACTAACTCTCTTTAACTTAAGTGTCATATCTAATTAAGTTTTTCTAGCATGGAAAATGCATCCACTGTGAAAAATGGTGTATCTCAGACATGAGTCACCATTCAGCATATTTATACCATGAGGAAATATTAAAGATGTTTCCTCAAGCAGATGACTGTATTATACACATATTTAATAGCACTTATTTAGACATCAAAGAGTGGAAACCAGCATCTTCTGTTCACCAGAGAAATCTCAATATTTTACCTTTTAAATAAGCAATCATAAAATACATGTCTAGCAGTCAAAAAAGAATTAAGGATCATGACATAAGACTATCTGTAAGGACCATGAGCTTTTGGTCTAGTTGATGGCAAGTAGTACACACAGTAGCATTAACACACATTTTTGCATAACAAGCAAATGTAACAGAGAAAGCAGAATAGTTTGACTCTGAAAGAAAAGCTACAATGATAACTTTGCAATCAGCAGCTTTGAAATCATGAGAAACGAGAACAGAAAAAGACATGAATAAACAAAGTTAGTAATTGGGGGAGGGACTGAAAAACAAATAAAAGATAGCAAAACAAACATCTCCAAAGAGAAGCCCCAAAGGAACAAAACCATTTTTTTTAAAAGATTTGTCCACTTATGAGAGAGGGAGAGAGAGAAAGGGGGGAGAGGCAGAGGGAGAGAGAGCAAATCTTCAAGCAGACTCCCTACCGAATGCAGAGCCTGACACGGGGCTCCGTTCCAGGACCCTGAGATGGTGACCTGAGCTGAAACCGAGTCGGACACTCAACAGACTGAGCCACCCTAACGTCTATCTTCTCATATAGATACAATAAGAAAAGAAGAAAAGAAAAAAAAATCCCCTTGTGATGACACCTCTTAGGATTTACTCTAACAACCTTCCTATATATCAAATAGCACTGTTAGGTATATTCATCATGCTGTACATTACATCTCTAGTACTATTTATCTTATAGCTGGGAGTTTATACCTTTTGATCACCTTTTAGTTTGGTTAATCTTTTCTACTGTTTTCCTGTTCTCCACTTCATTTATTTCTGCTGTAATCTTTACTATTTCTTCTGCTAACTTTAGGCTCAGTATGACCTTTTTTCTAGTTACTAAAGGAGTAGCATTAGGTTGTTTATTTGGGATCTTTCTTGATTCTTAATGTAGATCCTCATAGCTATGAACTTCCCCCTTAGAACTGTTTTTGTTGCATTGCATTAGTTCTGGAATGTGTGTTTTCATCTATCTCAAGAAACCATTTTTATTTTTTCTTTAATTTCTTCTTTGATCCATTGCTTGTTCAGAAGAGTGTTGTTTAATTTGCAGGTGTTTTTGAATTTTCTGGTTTTCCTCGTTATTGATTTCTAGTTTCTTGCCACTCTGGTCAGAGAAGATTCTTGGTATGATTTCAATCTTCTTGAATTTGTCAAGACTTGTTTCATACTCCAACATCTGGTTTATCCTAGAAAATGTTCCAAGTGTGCCTGAGATGAATGGATGTTCTGCTGGTGATGGATAGAATGCTCCATGTATATGCCTAATAGGTCCATTTTGTCTACAGTATTGTTCAAATCCACTGTCTTTTTTAAAAATTTTATTTATTTGAGAGAAGAGATAGAGACAGAGAGAGCATGAGTAGGAGAAGGGGCAGAGGGAGAAGCAGACTCCCCACTGAGCAGGGAGCCTGATGCAGGGCTCAATTCCAGGACTCCAGGATCATGACCTGAGCCAAAGGCTGACACTTAACCAGCTGAGCCACCCAGGCATCCCCCACTGTGTCTTTACTGATTGTCTATCTGGATGATCTATTTATTGTTGAAAATGTGGTATTAAAGTTCTCAACTATTACTGTATTACAGTTTATTTCTCTTTTTAGCTCTGTTAGTTTTTGCTTTATATATTTGGGTGTTCTAATGTTGGGTGCATAAATATTTATAATTGCTGTATCTTCGATGTACATCCTTCTTTATCATATATAATGACCTTCTTTGTTTCTTTTTGCCATTTTTAGCTTTTTAAAAAAGTTTTATTTATTTTGAGACAGAGAGTGAGCATGAGAGAGGGGAAAGGGCAGAGGGAGAAGAAGAAGCAGGCTCTCCACTAAGCAGGGAGCCTGATGGATGCGGGCTCAACCCCAGCACCCTGGAATCATAACTTAAGCTGAAGGCAGATGCTTAACTGACTGAGCCACCCAGGCACCCCATCATTTTTAGCTTAAAGACTATTTAGTCTGATAAAAGTATAGATATCCCTGCCTTTTTTTTTTTTTTTTGTTACCATTTGCTTGAAATGTCTTTTTCCATCCCTTCCCTCTCAGTGTACATGTGTCTTTAAGGCTTAAGTGAGTCTCTTATGGGCAGCATATTGTTGGATCTTATTTTGTTTGTTTTTAGAGAAAGGCGGACAGAGGGAGAGACAGACAGAATCTTAAACAGGCTCCATTCCCAGTATAGAACCTGATGTGGGACTCAGTCTCACAACCCTGAGATTATGACCTGTGCTGAAATCAAGAGTTAGATGCTTAACTGACTGAGCCACCCAGGCATGACTATTTGTTTTAATCACTTAGCCATTCTATGTCTTTTAATTGGAGAATTTAATCTGTTCACATTTAAAGTAATTATTGGTAAGTAAAGACTTACTACTGTCATTTTGTTAATTGTTTTCTGGTTGTTTTGTAGATCTATTGTTCCTTGTGTCTTATCCTGTTGCCTTTTTTGTGTTTTAATGTCTTTTGGTATCACTAAGCTTTGACAGGGAAGCTAACCAGGCAGTGTATGGACTGCAGTTGTCACACAAGCAGCGGCTTGAAATGACCTTACACAGCGGGGCTTATTTTCTTGTATTTTTGCCGTTTTATGAGAAAAATATGCCAGTTAGCCTGATAATCCCAGACCCTGGGTGAGGGACATGTGGAAATGACCCATTCCACTGATTGCAGCCTGAAGTTCAGTTCCTGCCAACCCACTAACTTAGGAGGGGAAAACCAATGCTTATTGTTGTAAGCCACTGAAGTTTTGAAGTTATTTTTAGTGTAGCAGTAACTGATAGATTCCACACTTGTACATGATGAAGAACAGACTGCCTATGATAAACTAAATAAGACATTTAGGAGAAGGAATATAAAGAAGTCAGAGAGTTCTGTTGCCGTGTGTGTGTGTGTGTGTGTTTATGTGTGTGTGCGTGCGCACGCGCACGTTGGAAAATTTGGAATGAGGCAAGGGCAGAGCAACTGAATATACTAATTTGAAAAGTTTATATTTAATTGGAGGAATCTATGGGGAAAAAGAATGAAATAATAGAAATATTGTGTTTAAAGTGAAGTTGAGTAAGATGAGGACAGAAAGTACAGGATGCAGAAATAAATCTTTTTTAATTTGGAATTTTAATTATGCACATAAATAGCAACATGAGAATGAGGAGTTCTAAGGCTAGACATTATCTCTAGGTGAAAGGATTTCTGATTAGACCGCTCGTAGTATGGCAAACCAAGATAACAAGAAGCCTCATATAGTTTGTCCTGAAGAAGAAAGCCAATTTACTACATTCAGTACTGATTTCTCTGCCATTTTTCTGTAGAAATATTGGTTTACTGCATGGAGTTTCCAGTGTTTACCTATAACTGATTAAAATGGGCAGAGCATGGAGCATTCTATTTATTTCCAGGTGAATTCTTCACATTTCTTGGCTTTTGAAAGTTCTTCTTCCACAAATCTTCTATGACTATTTATCCAAAATAAAATATTTTAAAGGAACATTACAATGCTCAAGAAAAAGGATTATAACTCACTATCTTTCTTTGGCAAAACCCAGAGATCAAACGTTATGGCATGTATTTCATGTATTATCCTAAAAATGACCCTGCCTAAATGATACTCTCATTCCATACATATATTTTAATAGCACAGTAAATTTCTGGCACCATTATAAAAACCAAATAACAGTAACCAAGCAACAGTATTGTAAAAGACATTAGCCATTTATGTTAACTAAACAACCAAATGTTTCAAGCAGTGTGTGCCAAAGTGCTACCAGGTTAATGCTAAGCCTTTTGTAGATAACAAGCCCAAGTTGGCTGAGAACCTGGAGAGAAAAGTCCAAAACATTAGAGTTAAGTCCTGAGTCCCTTGTGGAATACAGCTAGATGTTGGCTCAAATTTGAATTTATCTCTTGGGTATTTCGATAGGAATGACATTTGGCCTGGACTAGATATTTAGGATCCTCTACAAATTAGAATAGGTCTCTTATAATAGGAAGACAATTCTTGGGGACAGGACTGTCCATTGAAAACAAGTCTGTATCTACACAGGATCTTGGGAGGTAGGAACTGAATTTAGGGTTCCTACCTCCCAAGATACTGTGTAGATCCAGACTAGCAGGATTAGCAGAAAGAATTTTTTTCCCCACAGCAAGAGTCTATCCTAGTCAAGCTTCTTGAAGGACTGATGACAGACCTTTGCAATCTCTGCGAGTTGCTTGAGAAGAAAATTCACAGCATACTCATGGTAACTGCCCAAGTACCATGCATTCCATTGAGTATAATTTTAAAAGGATTGTTTCAGTTCTCTTTATTTCTCAAACAGAAAATAAATATAAAAAACCTTTTCACTATTACTAATCTAGTCTACACTGAAAACAGAATTCCTATGTGTGTTCATTCATTCTTTAAAAATTGTGACTTTTTCTTCTCAAATTATATCTTATTAATAATTAAAAATAATTATGTACATTAATATATATCAACCCATTATAATATATACTATGTATCATAATAGATGTAGATATAAATGCTATACTATATGTATATAGTATAGTAGAGATATAATATTTTATGATTGACATAATTCAATGTGAAATGGCTCTTAGACAACTATCACACAAACCACTATATATGTATACATAGTATATATATTTATACACATATATTGATTTGATACACTATAGATACTGATATAGTTTACTCTAAGCACAGAGTTTACTGCACCTAGATAAGATACAGTTTACTCTATCTGTATCATATATGTTATACTATATTTAGTATTTTATAGGGATAAATACACACCCATGAACACACACATATTTATAGTAGTTTTCTGTGATGGCAAACAGCTTTTCACATTTTGAATCATTTCAAGGTCAAGAAGAAATAGGAATACATTCATGTCTTTGAGCCTTAAATTAGAAGAAAAAGACTACTTGGATTACTAACTTAGATGGCTACATTATGATTAGGAAAGTGTCTTCTTTTTTTTTTTTTTTTTGTATAAGACCTTGAACTTCAATGCCTTCTTAATTGTGAATCTCGTTAAGTGTTCAGAAATGACATTATTTTTTAAAGCTCATGTCCATTAAGCAGAACATAGCCATTCAATTTTAGTTATTAAGATACTAGGAAATCCTGTCCTGGAAAAGAGGCTGGTAAATTAGAGACCATTGAGCAAAAATAAAACATTCTGGCTAGGAAACTAATTATATAAAACAATGTGGAAAAATGAAGCTTCTATCTCTAGAAAGAGCAGGAACTAAAGTTAGTCTAATCTACTCTAATTATATGCCTACATATTTCCACTCTGTTTCTTTGAAAGGGCATCTCTGGTAGTCTTTCAGAATATTTGCCATATTTTTTTCACATAATTGCAACTTGCCAATCATATGAGCTCAATGATGATAACAAATTGAATAAATGCATGCACAAATGAATTAATGAATAATCCTAGCTTTGAACATAGAGCTCTGGAGAGGCTTTCTGCTGAATTCATGCATACATTTTATGTATTAACCAGAATCAGTGGGTAAGATGACAGCAAATGGCACTCTTTCCCGTGCAGTTCTGGCTCTTTTTCTAGGAGCCCTGTCAGTCTCTTATGACCTCATAGAAACACCCTGGCCATACCTTTATACTGTGTGCTCTCAACACTATTTAGAGAGAAACAGAAAAAGATATCTTTGGAGTTATCAATCCTAATATTCCTTGCCCCTGACCAACCTGGTTATGCTACATTAGGAATGTCAGCTATTTTTCGTCCTGATTAGAATGCAATTACTGGTCTAGCTTAAAATAGCTTATTTAATCAGGTACAGTTTCATGATTTTCTCCCTTTCCATTTATGTTCACATTTGTAAACACTAAGCATATTATTAAAAGCTGTTAAATTAATAGGACATGATAATCTTGATAAAAGCATATAATTATATGTTATAACCTACAGATAGAGGCCACCTAAACCTTTCTGACCAACTCCTGGGCTCCAGATTCCCATATAGGCTGTTTCAGAAGTCCAGGTACTGATTGTCAGTGCTGTAGAGTGAGGTCAATACAGCTGGGTCCTATCGCTGATGAGAAGCACAGCAGAGACCTTGGACAAGTTACTCAGCCTTGATACATAAATTGAGACTCATGTGATAGAATTGCTGAGAGCACTGAATAAGATAACATGCAAATGATTTAAGACAACATAGAGTAAGTCATTAGTAGACGCTATTAAAATATTATGGGTTAGTTGAACTTCCATATTTTAACCTTTTCATTTAAAATGAACAAGTTAGACTGAAAGATAAATTTAGGTCCTTCTATTGCTACAAGCCTACAAATCTAATATACTTCCTACTGGGTTGCACCAAGAGTAGAAAGAGTTTCTACTTTCGTATTCTTACCAAGGACAGTGTTACCTGAATGAATTTTGTAACATACAAAAAAAACAAAACAAAACAAAAAATGTTGATTGTTCACTATCAAGATATGTGCCTGAGTGATCCTCATAACCCTCAGAGCCAAGTCTTATGAATTCCAAGCCAGTGGTATTTTTAATATGCAGCTCATATCCTGCTGTCCCTCATTTTTCTAAATCTCAGTTATACATTTCCTTTCCTTTTGCAGGAATCATGTCCATGTTGGTGGAGGTGTTTATGATAACCACTCTCCTTTGCTTGTATCATAACAATTGCCTTTTGTCATTTAATCTATTTTTAATTATCAATTCAACAAACATTTAATGAAGACCCCCTTATCTTAGACATAAGTGGGCACAAGAGAGTGAAAAAGCAAAATCCCAGGGCAGCATCAGTTTTAGCTACAGCTGTTATAGCTGGAGGGGATCCTATATAAAGAGAAACATAAAAAAAGATACAGTAAGAGATTTCTGAGTGACAGCAAAAAGGTGTTTTTCTCTTCCCTCCAAAATTGCTACCAAAAATGTCACTGAAAGTATTCTCTGGTACTGAAGTCCAACTGCAAAAGGGACAATTGCAAATTAGCAGAATATTGTATTTGGGACACTTTCACAGATTTATGAAAAAACAAATCAGAATATTTGCAAATCTACAGCAATATGATTATAGCTGGTATGTGTTTATTTATTTAGCCACATGACCAAGCTCAGGTGGTACCACTGCTGCAGAGGTGAGCTATCTAGCTGCGCCTTGATCAATGGCCAGTCCTAAGAATCACATTGTGTTGTGAAATTGGGAACTAAGCAGCCATCCTGAGACCACAGGAGGAGGCAGCTGCTGAACAAGATTAGTCTACACCCTATGAATATGGAAAAAAAAATAGAGATATTTTGGTCCTTAGTGACATAATGGAGTCAATGGCATTACCTAACCAGGGTACTGACAGTTAGATAAATTGGCTCCCATTGTATCCCCCATCCCACGTTATTTTATTCATGTTTCAAAATCAGAGGAGACTGAATCCAATCGGTTTGCCTTAGGCCCCACGTTCATGCCTTGTCGGAGGGAAGGCAGGCCATCTCAACTGAAGTGACCACCCCATTGCATCATTGTCTTTTTTGGCTTTCCTCAAAAAGAACATGGCAATGGGAATGCTTTAACAGAAGATAGGAGAATAGATGCTTAAGAGTCACAAAACCAAGTGTTTATTACATGAAAAGTCTATTTTTTCCCCCAAGCATATTCTTTATATAAACTAAGCACTCTGCATAAATCTTTATTAATTGAATTTCAATTAAATCAAAATTATATTTTTAAAAGATTTATTTATTTTTAATGGGGGAGGGGCAGAGGGAGAGAGAATCCTGAAACAGACTCCCCACCAGTGGGGAAACCTGACACAGGGCTCGATCCCAGGACCCTGAGATCATGACCTGAGCTGAAATCAAGAGTCAGCCACTCAACCAACTGAGCAACTCAGGCACCCTCACAATTACATTTTTATGGAAGGATTTTAGGTATTCGAAATACCCTGGAAAACTACTTAAGTTCTATCCAGATTTTTTTTTTAAAGATTTTATTTATTTATTTGACAGAGAGAGACAGCCAGCGAGAGAGGGAACACAAGCAGGGGGAGTGGGAGAGGAAGAAGCAGGCTCCCAGTGGAGAAGCCTGATGGGGGGCTCAAACCCAGAACGCTGGGATCACGCCCTGAGCCGAAGGCAGATGCTTAAACACTGCGCCACCCAGGCGCCCCCCCATCCAGATTTTTTCTAACACACGTGATTATCCTCATATACATTTGAATTTGAAAATATGACTGCATTTTTCGGAAGTTATATAAGTTGAATAAAATTCCACCATCCAAGTCAGAAGGTGTTTTTGAATGGCATTTGAATACTGTCATAAATACATTCCATTTAAAGTAAACCTACAATATACCCTGCTAAAAACATATAAAAGCAAAACTTTCATATTTAAAGTAGATTGTGTGAGGAAAAGGAGGAAACCTCACCTTCCTTCCATTATTTCCAATACACTTTACTAATAGTAGATAGTAACTGAAAAGTAATGAGAGATACAAGCAATGATGAAGTCAACACGGCCAGGGATTAGGTCAATGGATTTATAAGTTTTTTTACCAACTTGAGGAACTTAACCTGAAATACTAGTCCTTGGATATTTAACATAGCTCCTTTTCTTGTAGCAAAATAGACAGGGAACATTGACTGATGATAATAGGAAATGATAAACTCTGCTAAGGAACCTTGGTGATCTGTGTAATTTCCTAGTAAGAATAAGTACAGTCAATGAGGAAAAGGACAGGGCACTGGGAACACCCAGTCCCAAGGGATTAACAATTAGCTGTATTTACAGAGTGTTTACTGTAGGTTAAGCACTGTATGTGCATTATCCGTTTTGATTCCCACAGCCTCCAATAAGTTGAATATTATGATCCCAGTTTACTTAAAAAGATGTTGAGACCCAGCAAGAACAGACAGCTCCCAGTAATTCACCAAAGCAGGATTCTTATGCAGGCCCACCTTCCTTCAAGCCCTTTTTTCCACAACACGCCAGCCCTACCATTGTGACTTGATGGGAAGACTGAGCCTTCCATTAGCTTCTCAAATCTCCTCATAAACACTTAATTACCTGGTGACTAAGCCCAGCATCATGTAACTAAACTGCTGATTGCTGCTTATTTGTGTCACCTTCCACTGCAGTCCCTCTCACTGTAGCTCCTTGGGGAGGTTTCTTTTAGGTAGTCCTAACCCTCTATCTCACTCTGTTTCCATCACTGCTTTCTCTACAAAGAAGACAGATGTGTGCAATTATATTACTATTGTTATTATTATTATTATTAATTCTTAAAACAACTCTGAGGTAACTGGAAGAAGGTTTTATTATTCCTAATTTACTGAAGATAGGACAATCTGATGGTGTACATATCCAGCATCCCTGAGTTAGAAAACAATGTCGTTGCTACTTGACCCCGTATCTACTCTTGCTGCCACCTCCTGATGGGGGTCACTGTATTAATTATTCACTCAAGGCACTGGGCAATATTCACAAAGGAGCCATGCTAAAGCTTCAATTTGCAGTTTGTCTCAGACGATACTTTCTAGTCAAGTTTAAATTAAGTGAATTATGCCCTTAAGTTTACTGATTGCTTTTTGCTATTTATTTTGTGAAAAGAACATAAATAAAATATGATACCACCTTGCAATACTTCAAAGAAAACTAAGTGCTTCATTTTCATTTTTCCTACTGGCTATTCCTTACAATCCATCTGTACTGAGGTTTCAATTTTTTGTCTCTATTTTCTAGACATTAAAAACAGGGCAAAGTGTGCCTACAGTTACAAAAACTATTATAGACCATGAGAGTTTTGAGCTTGCTCATTGCTCCTACTCTTATCTCTCCCAATGTAATATATGAGATGGTGTTGACATGTTGCTAAAATCTAAAGACTTTCAATATTCAAAATATTTTAAAATATATTTTTAAATGAGAAATTATACATGGATACCCATATTAATTTTACCCTCAGATATGTATGTTTGAAAACCCAAAAGAACAGAAATAGGATGGAAGGTAAAATCATACATAAAAAGAGTAAGTATAATAGCTAAAATTTAGTACTTAGCATGTGCCATGAATTTTGATAAGTACTTCTTATGGTATTTATCTTATTAATAATCCCTTGAGATATGGTCTGTATGTTTGTGTCTCCCACCCCCCAAGTTTACATGCTGGAATTCTAACACCCAACGTAAAAGTGTTAGAAGGTGCGGCCTTTGAGAAGTGATTGGTCGTGAAGGTGGAGTCCTCATATGTATGGGGTGAATGCTCTTATAAAAGAGATCTGACGAAACTCCCTAACCCTTTCCACCACTTAAGGATAGAATGAGAAGTCTGTGACTGGAAGAGGGCCCTCACTCAACCATGCTGGCACCCCGATGGCAGACATCCAGCCACCAGAACCGTGAGAAAGAAATTTCTGCTGTGTATAAGCCACTCAATCTGTGGTATTTTGTTACAGCAGCCCAAATGGACTAAGACATCCCCAAACTTTAGAAGCTTGGTTTATAGAAGAAGAATCTGAGACTGTAAGAGGTTAAAACTTAGCTTTGCTGGTAAGTGGCAAAGCCACAGTTTAAACAAAGGATTTAATTGGACTCTAGGGCCAACGTTCTTAGCCTACTGGCCCTACCACCTCTTTGATAAATGCTGCCTTACATCCACTTCTATAAAAGCTCAAGTTCAAGGGATGCCTGGGTGGCTCAGTCGGTTAAGCGTCTGCCTTCAGCTCAGATCATGATCCCAGGGCTCTGGGATCGAGTTCCTGCATCAGGCTCCTTGCTCAGCAGGGAGCCTGCTTCTCCCTCTGCCTGCCACTCTCCTGGCTTGTGCTCTCTCTCTCTCTCTGACAAATAAATAAAATCTTAAAAAACAAAAAACAAAACAAAAAAAAACCCCTCAAGTTCAACAAAGATTCTATATTGTTCCTGGTACCTACTGTTTTTGCATTGCTACAAGTAACAGTCCTTCTAGCTATTCTTGTATTTTTTTGTCTGTTCAATTTCTTCCATGTTAAGATAGCTCTATATTCTAAGAACTTCTCCCAAAATCTCTCCATGAAATTTTGAAAAAAACAGAACTCCCAGTAGATAGCATTCTTAAGTCATTAACACATATTTATTCATTCGTAATCAACTATTGACTTACTGTGCCACACTCAGGTAAGCACTAGGGATACAAAGATGAGTAAGAAGGAATCTCTACTCTCAACTTGATGTCTGGTGAGAATGTGCTAGGCAGTAGACAATTACATAAAATGAGAAACAAGTGTTATAAGGTAAGCATACAAAGAAGGTATCAGAGATTGGAGGCAAGTGCTAGAGAAAAATAATGCTTGAGGGAATCTAGAAAGTCTTCTTTGCTGGGTAAGTGTCACTTGAGCTTATCCTTGCAGGATGGAGTAGAATTAAGCAGAATAATGAAAGAATAACTTCAAAGCATATAAAAAAGTGTGTGTTCTGAACAGTAGATGCTCTCTGCGTATTAATAAAAGGAAGAAAACAGCACATGATGAGTTTTTTTGGATTACTTAGAAATGATGTCTTTGGACTCTGGATATGCTGGACTTACACATGGATAGGTTACTGCCAAATAATGACATCACTGTATGACTCCAGATAAAATGTCTTACATTTTATAAAGTTCCAATTTAAAGATGCCATGTTTATTCATAAAAATAAAACTAATTAAAAACATTGCATACAATGAAATGGATCAATAAATACTGCAGTGATCCTGTTGTCTTCCTCGAAATCTTCTAAGTTACAAAAGTGGATTTCTCACATTTATTAATATTACCAAGACCTCCTCAAGAGAGGTACTGTTATTGATGTTTTTTTAAGTTGTCATTCTCTAGGTTTACTCCCCAACTCTATTCTCATGGGGAGTTTTTTTAAGTTGTCATTCTCTAGGTTTACTCCCCAACTCTATTCTCGCTAGTCTATAGCTAGCGATCAAGGACTATATATATGAGTTAAGTGCAACTTTTATAGAGAGTGATATGCTACACATATCAAGAGAGTGTGACTGGCTTACAAAACATATGGTAATAAGAAGTTTGAGAATGGTACACACATTAATAGCTTTAGCATATGCCACATTTCCCTAGCTCTTTGTAAATTAGTGAGTTATAAATGTATTTGTTTGTCATCACATTTGAAGATGCAGATATCCCCTCTTCTTGAGAAAAAGTCAGCTTTAATGAGGCTAGCAGCAAGACATTAAAATAATAATGTAGCCCTTAATTTTACCATGATTCTTCATAGTTGCATGTTATTTTTAATTGTAACAGAAAATGTTGTAGCCTCTAAAAGTACCTTTTTAAGATTTTATTTATTTATTTGAGAGAGAGGGAGGGAGGGAGAGAGAGAAAAGGAGAGAACGATTGGAGTGAGGGGCAGAGGGAGAGGCAGACTCCCTGCTGAGCAGGGAACCCGACACAGAACTCCATCCCAGGACCCTGGGATCATGACCTGAGCTGAAGGCAGATGCTTAACCGACTGAGTCACCCAGGTGCCCCAAGTACATACCTTTCTTAAAAGATGAATTTACCTTATGGAAATGCTTCTTAAAGAAATTAATAGAACCACTGAGATGTTGCCTCAGTGTGTGACACTTTATGAGGCTTTTTCCCACCCTGCCTTCCCTAAGTGGCTCACTGTTGTCCCTTCATTCCCTGGACTGGCCACCACAGTTCTGTTGTTGTGCTGTTTAAAAAAAAGCGGCACAGGTCCTTTCAATTCCTTAGCATATTCTGTGTCACCTTGGAAACTAAATGTATGTATCAGAAATCCCACTCTCCAATCTCAAGCTCATCAAATGCTATAGCCCTGCCCCAATTACAGCACCCACTGCCAAGTGTTTGTCTGAAACGTAGGTGAGTCCTCAGTGTAATGAGGATAATTATTACCTTTTAAGATATTTTAAATGGTTAAACTCTGCTATAATTAATTACAGAGAATTTTCTTATCTGGCAGGGCCAGGGAATGGGGTATCCTGGTTAATGGTTCAATTGAAAGAAAGAGAAAATAAAAGATATTAGTGCTCCTGAGACTGAGTCTGTATGAGATGATTGGATTTTCCCAGAGTGCTCTCCCTCATCCAGAAGACCATGACATTTCACCATCAGATATCTAAATAGCAGCCAAAGAATTTTTAGAATTGTTATCAACCCTGGTTTAAATGATCTCCCACATTCTTTCCCTCTTCCAATTTATAGGCTTTCCTCAGAGAAAGGATGTGGGAATGAATTTGCTGCCAGTCACCATATACTGAGCTTAAGACAATGTGAAGCAGTAACAGGAACAGCAGCAGAACTACCATGGGGAGATTAACAATGTCTTTTTCACTTTTCCGTTCATGTGGTATAGGAAGATTTCCTTCTGTGTATTTGTCAAGCTGTACTAAAGTATATTGCTTTTTCCCACTGGTTTAGGTCAAGGACTCCATGTCAAAAATCAAACCAACGTGATCGAAATGCCCCATTCTGGTTAGTAGTGCAAGAGGTAAAGCTTGCTTCTAAATTTAATTTGAACAATATTTCAAGTTTCCTTGCTACCCTGTTCCAGATATGTAATATATTGTTTGAGCACCATTGTTTTTAAAGTATCTATAGAAGTTTTTAAAAATGCTTAAAAGTTTAAGAAACACTATAATGCTGAGCTAAGGTTACAATGAACTGCCTTCCTTACCTAACTGCGTCACTGAGCATGGTGCCCACTTAGGGGAGCTTGATCTCCTCTGGAAGCTGTTGACTATGTCCGTTTCTTGAAACTTCTCCCGTAACGTCCACTGTAGCATTCACTCTCACCTACTTGGCTGCTACCTGGCTTTTTCAACCTCTTTTGCTCGCTCATTTTCTTCATCTTACCTCTTAAATATTGTTGCCCCTAGGACTTAGTCCTCAGCTCTTTCTTATTCTGTTCTGCTCTCTACTTATGTGACATACTCCTTTCATATAGCTTAAATTATACACAAAAAAGTTCTCAAATCTAATTTGATCTCTATTTCTGGCATCTCTCCTTAGCAGTGTCCCAAATGCAATCACATGCTTTAGCTAAACAGCATAGAACATGGAGTTCTTACCAGCCCTCCCCAGCCCTGCCCCTCCATTTATATTCTATAAATCAATTAGTGCATTTTAAGTACCTGGTCATTTAAGTTAGAAACATCCCCATATACTTCAAAACTGATTTGTTACCATGTCTTGTCAGATCATCCCCCAGAATGATTTTGAACCCATTCCCTCTCTGAATTCCCATGAACATTGTGTTACCTTAGGTTTTGGTTTCTTCACTCTGAGTTTATGCTAAAAGCTAAAGCATAAACGAATCTCCCTGTCTCCTATCTGTTCTCTTTCCTATCCATCCTAATGCTGCTTCCAGGATAATTTTTATAGTATAAGGTATTATTTTGTCTGTCCCCTGAGATATTGCTTCCCCACTTTAATGGAACAATGACCAATATGAAAAGTCCTCGAAAACTTGAGCCTTAAATACACACCTAATCTTTATTTCCCCTACAGTAAAAACAAATTACAAGAACCTAACCCATTGATATTAAATCTTATCTATAGACTTCATGCAGCTTCCCAATGCCTCCTGAAAAATGAACTTTAAAATATGGTTTAGGGGCACCTGGGTGGCTCAGTCGGTTAAGCATCTGCCTTCGGCTGCGTTGGGCTCCCTGTCCAGCAGAGAGCCTGCTTCTCCCTCTCCCTCTGTCTGCCACTCTGCCTACTTGTGTTCTCTCTCTGTCAAATAAATAAATTCTTTAAAAAATAAAAATAAAGTATTATGGTTTGGAATTAATTCTTGAGTCCTCACTATCACCATTACTAGTACCTCTCTCTGGGGTCTTTGTCACCAAACTTCGTGATAACAAAATAAGCAACAACAAGGTACCTAGGCTGTATACACTCTATAGACAAAGGATCCAATCCAGAAATGGTCATGGCTTTGCTCATCTCCTCTTGGAATTTTATATCCAATGAAAATATCCTTCAGAGTTGGCGGTGAAATACATTTTCAGATCAACAAAACCTGAGATAACTGATAGTCCATACATGTGCCATGCAAGAAATGCTTAAAGAATATCTTTAGGCCAAAGACAAATGTCTATGGAGCCCTATATCTAAAGGAAGGAATGAAGAACAGCAAAAAGGAAAAAAAAGTTTGCTAAACACAAAAGGCCGATTTTTAATGTCCTAATTTTCCTTATTTTTTAATAATTTATTTAAAAGATTACTGGGAAGTGGTATCAGCAAGATGGCAGAATAGGAGGTCCCAACTTTCATTCATCGTCCCCACCCCAACCATGGAATTGCCAATTTAACAACCATTCATGGACGAAAACAGCTTTATCAGAGCTCTGGAAGCCAAGTGAGAGATTACAGTACACTGGTGGAACACAGAAAGAAGAGCGGAGTTGAAAAGGGTGAAAGCCCGGTACAGTGCAAGACAGAGAGACCCTCCTGGCCAAAGAATTCTCCCCTGCCTTACACGCAGGGAGGACAGTTCCTTTTCACTGCAGAGTAGAATTCCTTGGTTTCAATGTGTGATTGTTTAACTATTCACCCTCTGAAGGACATCAGGGCTCTTTCCTGTTTCGGTCTGTTATCAATAAGCTGCTATGAACATTGGCATATAGGTTTTTGTGTGGACATTTTTTGTTTTCATTCCTATGAAATAAATGCTCAAGTGCATATTCTAGGTCATATGACAATTGCACCTTAATTTTATAAGAAAGAGCCAAGCATTTTCCAGGTGGCTATACTGTTTTACATTCCTACCAGCAATGTATGACTGATCCAATTTCTCTGCATCCTTGTAAGCATTTGGTGTTGCCACTACTTTTTATTTTAGCCATTCTGATAGGTGTACAGAGATACTTTATTGTGGCTTTAATTTGCTTTTTCTGGATGGCTAATTATATTGAGCAACTTTTCATGTGCCTAGTCTCAATAGAGGTGTATGTCTTTGTCAGTGAAATGTCTATTCATATCACTTGCCCATTTCGTAACTGGATTGCATGGGATTTTTACTGTCAGGTGTAAAAGGTTCTTATGTATTCTGGATATAGGTGGCTTTCAAATATTTTCTCTGAGTCTGTAGCTTGTCTTTTTGTCCTTTTCACAGGGTATTTTGGAGAGCAAAAGTTTTTAATTTCGATGAGGTCCGAGCTATTAATTTTTCCCTTTAGGATCATACTTTTTGTGTCAAACCTAAGAGCTCCCTGCCTCATTCTAGATTACTAAGATTTTCTATATCCCTTCTCCTAAAAATTGTATATTTTATGTTTTAAATTTAAGTCCATTATCTATTTCAAGTTATCTTTGTATAAGGTCTGACATTTAGATTGAGTTTCCTTCCCCCCCACTAAATTTTCCAATTGCTCTAGCTTTTGCACCTTTCTGACAAATCAATTGTGTGGGTCTGTTTCTGGGTTCTCAATCAAGCACTGAATCAGCATCTTTATTTAGCAATTGCTCTATTAAGCAATATGTCTGTACCTCCACCAATACATACTGTCTAGATTACTGTAATATCTATTAAAACTCAATACTGGATAGAGTGATTCCTTCTATTTTATTCCTCTTAATCAAGACTGTTTTAGTTATTCTAAGGCCTGTGACTTTCCATACAAATTTTAGAATAAGCTTGTCTATGTCTGCAAAGAACACATTGGCATTTGATAAGAATTGCACTAAATCTATGCACCAGTTTAGAGAGGACTGACATTCTTAAGACTCTGTTGAGTCTTCCAATACATGAACACAATATGTTATCTCCATCTATTTCATCACCCCTTCATATTCATCCACACAGAGATCCTGCACATGTTTTGTTAGATTTATACCCAAATGTTTCATTTTGGGGAGAGCAACTGTAAATGATGATGTGTTTTTAACTTTAACATGTTTGTTTTGAATATATAAACATGTATTTAATTTGGTGTACTGCTATATATATACTGTGACCTGTTTAAAATTACTTGTTAATTCTATGACTGTTTTATTTCTTTAATCCTGGGGATGTTCCATACAGAAAATCATGTCTGAATCTGAAATCTGAAAAGAGAGGGAGTTTTATTTCTTCCTTTCTAATCTCTATGCCTTTTGTTTCTTTTTCTTGTCTTATTTGCAATGGCTTGAACTTCCAGTACTATATGGGATAAAAATGATGAGAGTGGAGGTCCTTGCCTCATTCCACTACGGACTGAATTGTTTGCTTCCCCCAATTGATATGTTGAAGCCCTTACCCCCCAATGGGATTGTATCTGGAAATAGCGTCTTCAGGAGTAATTAAGGTTAAAGGACATCATAAGGATGGGGCTCTGATCTGACAGGATCGGGGCCTTACAAGAAGAGAAAGATCTATGTCCGTCTGTCTGTGTCTCGCTGCCATGAAAGAGCACATAAGAAAGCCATGAAGGAAGCTCTCACTAGAAGCCAACCATGCTGGCACTCCAATCTCAGACTTCCAAGCCCCACACCCAGTCTATGACATTTTGTTATGACAACATGAGCTAAGACATGTTATCAATCTTAGGAGAAAATATTCACTCTTTCACCATTGAGTATGAATTTAGCTGTACGTTTTTGGTAGATGCTCTTTATCAAGATGTGGAGATTCCAATCCACTTCTAGTTTGCTGAGAGGTTTCTTTTGTTTTTCATCATGAACGGGTATTAGATTTCGTGAAATGCTTCTGTGTCAACTGATATGATTACATGATTTTTTTCCTTTATCCTGGTCGTATGATTGATTTTCAAATGTTGAACTAGCCTGGCATACCTGGAATAAGCCCCATTTGGTCACGCTGTATAATTCTTTCTATACATTGTCAGATTCAGCTTACTGATATTTTGGTGAAAATTTTTGTGTCTTATCTCATGAAATATATTGGTCTCTAGTTTTTGTTTTTTTATATCTTTGTCTTGTTTGGTATCAGGCTAATACTGGCCTTGTAAATGAACTGGAAGATGTTCTCTCTCCCCCCTTTTTTAAGATCATGAAAAATTGTCATTTTTTTTTTTTAATGTTTGGAAAAATTAGCTAGTGCAACCAACCTGGCCTGGACATTTTTAGGTGTTACACTTTCCTTTCAGTATGTCTGCCCTGACAGTTTATGCACAAATACTGTCATTCAGATATCTACCCCTTTAATTATATTATTTGTTGAAAAATATGAAAATTTTATTAGCTTATTTTTTCCAAACATCTTAATGTCTTCTCTTTATAATTTTTCTTTTTATTTGATTATTTACAGTTTGATTGAGATATTATTAACATACCATACAATTTACCCATTTAAAGCATTCAAGTCAATGATTTTTAGTGTATTCACAGAACTGTGCAACCATTATGACAGTCAATTTTGGAACATTTTCATCACCTCAGAGAAAGTCTTATACTTTTTAGTTATCACCCTCCTAGTCCCCAACTTCCTCTCTTAGCTTTAAGCATGTGCTATCTACTTTCCATCTAAAATATTTTCTTATTCTGCATGAAATCATATAGTATGTGGTCTTTGAACTGGCTTTTTTTCACTTAGCATGTTTTCAGGGTTCACCTGTGTTGTAGTGTATTTCAGGTCTTCATTCTTTTTTTATGTCCCAATAGGATTCTATTGTATGGATATACCACAATTTTTTATCCAGTTGTCTATTGATGGACATTTGGGTTGTTTCCATATTTTGACTAAAATGTGTAATGCTGCTAGAAATATTTCTATACAAGGTTTTGTGTGGACATGTTTTAATTTTTCTTGGGTATATACTTAGGAGTGTAATCATTTGATCAAATGGTAACTCTATGTTTAATCTTTTGAGAGATGGCAAAAATGTTTTCTTAAACGGCTGCACCACTTTCTACTTTCACTGGCAATGAATGAGAGTTCAAATTTCTCCATAGCCTTGCCAACACTTGTTATTATTTGAATATGTGAATATTTGATTCTAGCTATCCAGGTGGGTGTGAAGTACTGTCTCGCTGTGGCTTATATTTCCCTGAAGACTCATGATGTTGACAGTCTTTTTGTGTGCTTGTTGGCCATTTTTATATCTTCCTTGGAGAAAAGTCTATTCTGTCGTCTCCCCGCCTCCCCATTAGTGTCATTTATTACCCTGGTCTTAAACGGTCTTTTCACTTATTACCTCTAATGTAATTTCGTTTTTGCATAGCTTTTTTCCCCCAAAATACATAGAATGTACACATATTTTGTGAGCTATTCCTTCCCTAGTCTTGTTCCCTGTGTGGAAACTTCTCTTGTAGGTCACAGGACAATCTCAGATAAAACAAGATCTTATGTTCACAAAATCCAGATTATTCTCCATCTTTTATCATAGTACATTACACATAAACCACAGTGAAATATAGACTCTATTTTTTTTAAGATTTTATTTATTTATTTGTCAGAGAGAGAGAGAGGGAGAGCACAAGCAGGGGGAGCGACAGGCAGAGGGAGAAGCAGGGTCCCCACTGAGCAAGGAGTTTGATGTGGGACTTGATCCCAGCATTCTGGATCATGACCTGAGTTGAAGCCAGATGATTAACCGACTGAGCCACCCAGGTGTTCCTAGATGCTCTCTTTTTACCATTTCTCCTTGTCAGTGTTCATATTCTTTCAGTGTGGTGCAGTGCATAATGCTGGTATTTTATAGTTTTTCTCTTTGGACCTTTCTATTAAAATAAAAAAAAAAAGAATCATGCTTTTCTTTTTAGCTCATGAATGCTAGTTCATTTCCCTAGATTGAATTCATGCTAGGCAAACAAAACCAACAACTTTTCTTTGGTAGTTGTTGAGTTTCTGATTTACTAGAGAGGTATTCTCCTTCACCTGTTCCCATACGCCATTTCTCTTATTCTCCAATTTTTGTACTACCTTCAATTTGTTTTATAATTTCCCTCCTCTCTATCCATTGTATCAGTGTCACAACTATTCTTCATGCTTCCTGCACTGCATTCATTCATTTTTAATTCCCCTGTTGTTTTTCTGCTTCTCTGTGGTGATTCCCGGGACCTGCAAGAAACACCTCCAAGATGCCCTTCTGCAGGGCTGCATATGAAGTTTACATCCTTATATACACATAATGCTGCTTCTAAAACCCAAAATACAAGAGTGCTGAGTGTGAAAATGAAAGGCTTATAGTACTGACAACGGAGAGAAGAAAATGGAACCACCACTGCTGAGAGAGTTATTTAACATGGAATCAGGAGGACATTAAGGAGGTGGGGCTTGTGCACATGTCTCAAATTCTCAGAGATTTTTGCTGAGCTCAGCTAAAAACCAAGGCATCTACCTATGTTATAATGAACATAAATGAACTTTCTGCCTAACATTAGCCCTAGCAACCAATCACACATAGATTAATGTGGATAAACCAGCACCAGTCACCTTTCTTCAAAACAACTTATGTAAATCCCCTCTTTCCTCTTTAAAAACTCTTCTTTTGTCTCTCCAGAACCCATTTTTTATTTCAGTCAAGTCTGTGTCCCCCAGATTGCAATCCCTAAGACCCCAAGTAAACACACATATTTTATTTTGCAGCTTGCAGTTTTGTCTTTCATTGTTTGACAGCACCATCCGTGTGGAAATTGTTTCTTTGGCTCATGGCCAGTATGTGAGCAACAGGGCCCTTGAAGAGCAAAGAAATCAGTCCGAGCGCTGCTAGTAGGAGGACCTCGCCTGCAGTTCCTCACCTTCAGAAGCCATGAACAGGAAAGCAGTACATAATGGAGGAGGGCAAAATGGAGAGCTCACAGAATATCCATCAAGGCCTACTTTACAGGAATTGTGAACATCCTAGCCTGTGCCGCCTGTGCTGTGGTGCCTCTGCAGTGGCCCAGATAAAGAAAGCCCGCAGCTCTCCATTCTTCCCATTCACCAGGTTAGCATTTCTCACTGCCAGGAGAGCACGGATATGCTGCTGCTGACGTCCTTGTCAGAGGACCCTGAACATATGTGTGTGCTTGTGCATGTGTGTGAATGCATGTGTACACGGGTGTGGGGAGGAACATGTAACTCTTCTCCCATCCTTGCCCTCATTCCAGCCCTGGCCAGGAGTCTATGCTCTTACCTGGCTCAGCTCCTGTGTATTTCCCCACATGATTGATACTCTAACATTTTAACTGGCTGTTCCTTCCCCACCCCCTATGCAGGAACATTTCTCCCACTGAGTTTTCCTAGGAGATCTGTAATAGTTTCCTCTGATTATTCTTGGACCTTTTCTATGTTGTCCTCATCAAAGCTGCCTCTGCATTTGCAGTCAAACCACATATCTTTCCACCCTAAAGTTACATTATATTCCCTTGTCTCTCCTTTCCTCCTTTATAGCTGTATCAATTTAGTTTAAAGTCCCCATGACCCCTTTAGAATGACAGAGAAAAGCTATATATATTATTTATGAAAGAGGTGAAAGGAGACAGGGACAAAGAGAGCAAAGTAACATATAAATTACCAAAAAGAAAAAAAATGGGTGAAGTGAAGGATGTATTTCATGTACTTTTTTTTAGAGCTACTGGAGACATACGCCTACTATACAAATGTGCACACTCATAGCAATGTTGAAACAATAAAAATCCAGGAGTCATTCACTTCTTCTACCACATAAGTCTTCAAATGTGCAGACTTCTCTGTTTTAAATCCCATCTAAAAGAAAAAGTTACTCTCTTGATCCTTCCCTATGTTTTCATAAATCTATTTCTCAGTGGCTCAATAGTCGCATGAAATAAATACCATTGCACTGGTTCTAAAAATTTAAACCTTTTCATTTGATCCTCGTACAGAGTAGCAAAATGTTTAAGGTTGGTGCTAGTGCAAGTCTAACTGGCAATTTTATTAGTATAAACTGCACCGATAATGATAACAAATGTTTATGGAGTGCTTATCACCTGCCAGGAACACTTCTGAGCGCTTTACTTATTTTGTTTTATTTAAATCTCATTTCAGCTTTGTAAGGATGTTTTGTTGCGGCTGAGTAAATTAAGGCACAGAGTTTGAGCAATCCGTCCAAGCTCCTCAGTAAAACACAAGGCAGAACATGATTTGTCTGCAGGGAATCAAACCACAGAGCTATTAGTCTCTACCACACCTTTATGCAACTCTTTAATAAGATACACTACTCTGTAGCATGCCATTTTCTATTTAAATTGACCTGAATTTACTCAGGCAAACATGTACAACATTAGGGGGCACCACACACATAAATACAATGTGAATTGTGTGCCTTGGAGAGAAGGGCAGTGATAGGGCCTTCAGCAACATGAAATTTCCATGGGATTATTCTCATCCTCATAATACTTCTGAACTTCTAAAGTCTAGTCACCAGTCAAAAGAAAACAGAGTTTGATTAGAAGAGAAGTGTTGGGGGGCCCCTGGGTGGCTCAGTGGGTTAAACGTCTGCCTTTGTCTCGGGTCATTATCCCAGGGTCCTGAGATCGAGCCCTGTATCAAGCTTTCTTTTCAGCAGGAGTCTGCTTCTCCCTCACCCTCTCTCTAATAAATAAATAAAATCTTTAAAAAGAAAAAAGAAGAGCAGTATTGGTATAATGTTTCTCTAACTCCAGTCAAAAACGCAGATTTCTGGGTCCACCTTCCAGTGTTTGGTGTCAGTGGGATGGCTAACAAGGATTTACAGCAGTACTGACACAGGCAGTGCCCTGAAGGTATAGGAAATGCTGTGGTTTGATATAGAGGAGAGCAGTAAGTGGCGACTGTATTGTCATCTCTGGCATGATTTCCCCCTTGTCTATTCCATCACTATAAAGCTTAAGCATGTGCTCCATTTTCAACCCTTGCTCTCCTATATTCACTTCATCCCTATCAACTTGGCTGTCAACCAGCCTTCATAATTTTATGCTTGGGTGGGCTCCATGGTATATTTTGCCTTGATGCTTATGGGTTGGCCCACATCACAGAACCGGGCTGTGGTGTTAGTCCCCTCTGAGGCAGTATTCTTTGAGATTGTTCATCAACTACTACTTTGGGGCCATGACTTGAATTCCAGCCTGCATGGTACACTGACTAGTAGCTAACATGGCTGTTTCCCACTCCCCTCCTTCCTATCTTTGCAGGAGACTTCCTTCACCAAGACAGTTCCTGTTGATTCTCTTGCTTTTATGTTTTGCCCACTCCATCAGGTTCACTATCCGTTCTAGACACCAACTCTCCCCCTGATTACTGTGCTTGATGTCATTTCTCTAGAAGATGGCTGTCCTCTAGAACTAGTATCTCAACCATCCAATGTGCCTAGAAAAGACTTAAATAACATGGGGAAGTAAAATATGATTATATTTTAGATCCCAATTTGTCTTATATTTTTCTAAGGACAACTGAGTTGAACTACCTATGGATAGATGCAGAATCCAAGGAAATATTATTAAAGGACTTGGGGGAAAGTAGGTTTTAAAGACACTGCCTTTTAGAAAAGGTCTTCCGACTCTAGAGAGAAAGATGGATTTTAGAACAATAGGATTGTTTTCTTACTTATCTATGAAAAATAAAAGCATAATCCAAAGAGAAGACAAGAAGACATGATTTCTATTCTCAATAAGCTGGTAAGGCTGACTGAGGATATAACACTAAACTTGTTTGAAAATAAGAGGTAACAAGTGACAAGTAGAGATGCTACATATCACAGAATTTCAAAGGAGTTGGAGAAAAAAAAACACAACAATAGAGGCAAGTCTTGAAAGGGCTCAGAAAAGAAAGAAAAATTGAGTTGAGCTGTAAAGGATGAAAATAATTTGGAAAAAAGAATCCCAAGATATCCTATTTAAATGTCATATAATGTACATACAGGAAAATTGGGAGGAAAATGATCAGAGAAATCTACTTGCAAAGTTCAAAAACGGTTGAGATTCCTGAATGTCAGTATAAATATAAAAATAATAAACTGATTTTATTGTCAAAGGGCAATAAGAAAGCTTTTTCAATATTCTTCAATTGACCTCTTTGAAGATAGCAGAATAAATGTTGTGCCATAGACCTTCCTTAGAGAAGTACTCTTCAGATTTTATAAAGCTGTTTGCTTCAGTAAAATTCAATTTTTGTGTTCCTTTTATCCGGCTAAAAGAATGATGATGATGCCACCATCAGGAATGTGGAACATAAAGTTTTCCATTTTCTATCAGAAAACTCAAAATCTAAATGGTGTAGAAATTGTAAATGCTGAGCAGAAGACATTTAAGCAACTTGCTGCACTTCAGTATGTAATTAGAAATCCTCCCTGCAGTCTTCTCAGATATTCAGACCTGCCAGGAACTAATTAGCTGCTGTGGCTGTGGGAAGATGTGGCAACACAATTCAGTACCTGAATGGCTGCAAGGTACTTAATTTGAACAACAGAAGAATTAGAGGGCAGCAGTTAGCAAGTGTATCAGCAGATGGAGTATGCTGCCCGAATGGTTCTTATTCAATTTCAAAAATGAAATGCCTGAAGATTTATTTTCGGATATTTTTTTTTCAACACTAAGAGAGACTTATATTGCAAATAACAAAAAGGGAAGCCATTATTCTGTGGTGCTGCCTTGGAAAAGCACTTAGACTGTCAACTGACTGGATGAGGCCCACCTACAATATGAGGAGTAATCTGCTATACTCAAAGTCTATTGATGTAAATGCTAATCTCATCTAATAAATACCTTTAAAGAAACATCCAGATTAATGTTTGACCAAATATTTGGGCACTGTGGCCTAGCCAAGTTGACAGACACTTGACTAAAATTAACCATCCTACCTTCTAAGAGAGAGCTTCAAATAAAATCTCTGTATCGGTCTACCTCATCTCCAGTTTTATTGTCTTTTACATCTGGGGAGCAATCTAACTTTTGTTATGGTGCCAAGATCTTTAAATCTTTACATGTTATTTTATTTAATCTCCATGAGGTTATATTCTAGGTGAAGAAACTGAGCCCCCCCCCCCCCCAAATTTCAAACCCAGGTCAGTTGACTCCAAGCGAACTGCATCAGTGTTGCACTCCATGACACATCTTCTAGAACTGCCATGTGTTTTTTGCCAGATCCGCTCTGATTTCCTTTGTATCTTATCTCTGACTCATTTCTGATTTTCTCTGGAGTCAAAGACACCTACGGCTTCCTCCTCACCTGAGTTGACTGCTGCCTATAACCTAGTCCAGCTAATCCTAGAAATGAGATAGATTGTTGTTGACGTGACCTATAGGGCTGTTTCTAAATCATGGCAATTCCAATGTGTTGCTCCAGTCCCAGCTTCACCTACTAGAGAACTGAAATAGAAAGTATTTGCATGGTGGCTTGTGGCTGCTGTAACATAGTACCACAAAATAGGTGGCTTAAAACAAGAAAAACTTATTCTTCACGGTTCTGGAGGCTAGCAATCCAATATCAAGGTGTGGGAAGGGCCCCCGGAGACACTAGAGAAGGATCTTTCTTTCCTTCTTCTTACCTTTTGGTGGTTGGTAGCAATCCATGGCCTTCCTTGACTTGTGTATCATCCCTCCAATATCTGCCTCTCTCTTCATATGTTCATCTTCCCTCTGTGTGTGTGTATATGTCTCTGCGTGTCCTCTCCTCTTATAGGGACACCAGTAATTAGATTTAGGATCCATCTTAATCTAGTATGACCACATCTTAACCTAACTAATTACATCTGCAGAGATCCTATTTCTAGATGAGGTCACATTCTGTGGTTCTAGATGGATACAAACTTTGGGGGGTGGGACACTCTTCAACACAATACAACACTGTTTAGTTTCTTAATTATGTGAACCTTACTGTTATATGTCATTTCTTTCATGGCAGTTCTTTATTATTTAGAGCTAACTTCTTTCAAGTGAGGCAATTAGATATGTACATGTAATACATCCTTTCATCTGTGACTCTAAAGCACTCTGGATAAATTTGGATTTTGTTTTTCAAAGAGTATCCTAAAACTGTTAATTAGAATTTAAGATGATTTTCTAAATTATGAAACATTTCAAGAAAAGTATGGGAAACAATAAAACTCACGCTTATATGACCATCACCAAGACTAAACAGATGACCTCAATTTTTTGTTTGTTATTGATTAGTTTTAAAGAAGAAATGGTAAAGACACCACTAAGCCTTACCTCTGTCCTTAATCTCCTTCCATCCCCCAAAATAACACCATCTTGAAGCCAGAATAAATCATTTGCATGTACTTTTGTGCCCCTCGCCAATAAAAATTGTATCCATAAAAGTGTAGCAGTATAAAAATTTATGTCAATTTTATCCTACCATGCACATTCTTTTGCAACTTTTTTTTTCCTGGTTTTTTCTTGGTGTCTCCTCCAGAGAAACTTGTGTACAGTGTCTGCATAAGAATTCTAACAATTAAATGGAATACTATTGGGGTGCCTGGGTGGCTTAGTTGGTTAAGCATCCAACTGTTGATTTCAGCTCAGGTCATGATCGTGGGATCTTAAGATTGGGCCCCATGTCAGGCCTATCACTCAGCGGGGGTCTGCTTGTCCCTCTCCCTCTGCTCCTCCTTGCACTCCCTCCCTCCCTCTCTCTCTCAAATGAATAAATAAAAAATCTTTAAAAAAAATGGAATATTATCTAGCAGCTAAAGTAATTGTATAAAATACACAGAATTTAGAATTTTTTAAAGAAAAATTTAGAACAGAACAATGTATGCAAACTGATTTCTTTAAAACTTCTGTTTTTAAAAAGATTACTTCCTTGATAATATAAAATACTGAATAACTTCATTTTTAAAAACTTGGTGCTATCACTATTTTCTCTATCACACAATACTTCTCTGTATATCCAAATCCTTTAGTTCATGTGTTGAATCCTGTATTACAGTCAGCTAAGGATGCAGGACTTCAATATTGTGGTAAAGCAACATGTAAGCAAAACCTCATTCAGCAAAAATAGGAGAACTTTCCAATTTCCAAGAACAGTTCCCATATGCTATAGTTGTGAACGATAGATTGGTGATGCTTTTAAGAAACTTCGTCTCTCTCAGCATCTTGATTGATATATCAACTTAGTTCTGCAAGAGCTTTAGATAACTCACTTTGTACATTTCCAAATTGGCAGCTCCAACTGTTACAACATCTAAACTGCCATAGGAAGGCAACAGTACATTATTTTCACTATTACCTTCAGACTATTAAAGCTATAGTGGTATGAGAATAATGTATGTGTGCATATTGCTGCTGTCAGTAGGTATGCAATCAATAAAACAGTCTTGCACAGTATTTCAATAAAGTAGAGGTCTGATAAGGTAATGGTAGCTTGAAATCTGTTAATGAATAAATATTCTGTAAAACCATACAAGAGAAAACAAATGTGTCAGAGCATAAGTAGTACGCCCTCCAATTCAGGGGATGAGGCCTAGCAGCCATTCTCAGACTTGCCAGCAGGGTCCAGGTATATCTCACTGAGTACAACAATGCTCTTCCTTGACAGAACTCCTCACAACAGCAATTACAGGGTTATTTGTATAACTACATAATTAAGGCTTTTCTCACCTACCAGACATTCAGCTGAATGAAGTCAGGAATCATGCTCAAAATCTTCAAGACGTCATAAAAAGGAATCAAGGTGAATACATTTACCAAAATAATTCAAACCGATGATGTCAATGAATATGCATAACAGATCAGATGATTTTTCATTATTTGCAAAGAGTGTGTTGCTGCATAGTGAAAAATTCTGCAGAAACGGTGAGGACACTTAAAAGAGTTACTGACAACCATAATGTTGTCCACAAATGGCCCAGGCATGGCAACTTCCTGTGACTTCCCAGTACTGCTACTTTGGCAGACCTCACCCAGAGATCTGGGCATTCTGCTTAGGTGAGCCCATAGATGGCCTCAAGACATCTCATCCCAGTGCAGTGGCATCTTCCAACCAGTCAGGTTTGGCACATGAGAGAGGACCTACTTGTCGTCCAAATCAACCACTCTGTTTAAAGAAGAAAAGCAAGGCCTTAAGCAAAACCTCTTTCCCCCTAAATCTGAGGCAGCTCTCTCACCTCTTCCAGTTAGTATATGATCTTTTTTAAAAAATGATCTTCATTTTAATTTCTTTTTTTTCTATTAATTTCATTGTTAGAAGCTATCTCAAATAGTAAGAAAAATGTCAGTGTATAATAATGTACAAATATAAGAATTTTTCTGAAGTCACATAACTAGGTGTTAGGAAGTCAATACTCTAGTCAAATATTCAGTAGTTGTACTTGTGATTTTGAATAAATCAATTATGTCAGTGAGTATGAAAAGGAAAATGATTGGTTAGTTTTGTTCTTAAAAATACATCTCAATGGGAGAAACACAACATTTGAGAATCTTCACTGTCTTTTTTTGATGCCAAGCAAGATCCTGAAAATGAACACCTAAGTACAAGCTACCATCAGCAGCTTTTTACAGAGATCTGGACATTCCAAATCATTTTTGCCAAACTCTTGTTAAATTAAAGCAATAAAAATAGGTAATTAATGTGTTAAGGCTGATTTTACCTGCCTGGTTGAATTTGGATCAAAATTATTAGAGAAAAAATTATATTTTTAGATCAGGTACTTAATTCATATATTGGTTCAATAGGAGTTGCAACTTTGTAGTATTTCAGGATTTTTAAAATGCCTATTGGCATTTATAGTAATATATCTGCTCTCATAACATTTTTCACATGACTGTGATTTATTTGTTGTGAAATTCTTGGTTACAATGCCTCAAATTCTACTCCTATGAGAAAATATGATCTATTTGTGGTGTATATTTGGATATACTTGTGTGTGTGTGTGTTAGTATATAGGATTGCTGCTTCAATCTCTGGCCTGTGTGGGGCTTGGTGACAGGGAAATTAAGAACAAGCCCTCTAGGTGGAGGGAAGAAAGCAAGGGCAAAGGTCCCAGCAAAAGGGAGTTTGGCATCTTTGGGAATAAATAATTTTGGCTGTAGTGGATACGGGAAAGGTGGTATAGTCAGAGAACTATGGAAGGTTGTCTAGGCCAAGGTTAGGAATTTAGATTTTAATGTAAATCTACTGGGAAACCATGTTTGAGTTTTAAGTAGTGAAGTTACATGATCTAACTTATCTTTTAAAAATGATTTCATTCCTTTTAACTTTGAATTATTGTTATTTTGGTAAATAACTTCTTTGCAAACTAGCCAGTAAGCATCTCAATGTCAGGAACAGGTTTCAGTTAATCTCTGACTCTTCCACTCATAACTGCTTGTGATGGTTGATTTTAGATGTCAACTTGACTGGGCCACAGGAGGCCCAGATATTTGGCTAAACAGTATTTCTGTGAAGGTGTTTCTGGATGAGACTGAGTAAAACAGATTGCCCCCCCAGTGTGGTTGGACCTCATCTGATCCATGGGTGGCCTGAATAGACTAAAAGAATGAGTAAGGAAGAATTCTTTCTCTCTGTCTGTATTTGACCAGTGACACTGCTTTTCTCTTGCCTTTGGACTTAAACTAGGACTGGAGCTCACACCATCCGCTCTCCTGAGTATGGATTTCTCATTCTCCATAACTGCATGAGCCAATTCCTTATAATGAACTTATATATTATATACGTATATATTTCATATACTTACAATATATAGCATCACATGATATATATATTATAAATTATAAAATAAATATGTATTAATATTGATTTATATTTATCCATTATTATATATTATACAACACATTACATACCATAATAATATAATTAAGAAATATGTTATATGACATTATACAATATTATATATTACTGTATTATATAATTACATATTATAATAGTACATAATAACATCATACATAATATATACTATAAATCCTCTATTGTTTCTGCTTCTCTGGAGAACCCTAATACACTACTCAACAGAATTATGACCAAGAGTAAACAATCATCAAATGTATGAAAGAATGAAGAATGAATGGATTGCTGAATAAATTACTGAATATAAGAACAGAAATATTAATATGAATAGGATTAAAAATGCATATTGGACCAATTCTGATCACCTCTAAAAAGTGAATGGAAATGAATAGGTGTTTACATTAGTGGGCACTTAAGATTTATTGTTGGAGATGTAATTAGTCCCTGAAATTATCCTTCTCCAGCAGTTTGTTTATTTTCTATTCCTTGCATTAATTTTCTTGTTTTACTTAAGTAATCTCTGGCTGATTAGCATGCATTTAAATAGCCAGGATAATTTGTTAAATTACATCTTTATAGAGAGTTTAAATTATTGTGATTACATATTGTAACATACAATTATAAAATAAATATGACGTTATAAGAGTAACAATAGATAGGATAGTGGCAATTAAATAAAATATTATAAACTTGGAATATTAATGCTACTAACTTGAACTCAAATATTATCAAAAATAAAAGCTGCAGAGTAATAACTTCTCATTTAACCCTGAATCTACTGTGTTTTATGTGTCCAAATGTTTTCCAAGTGGGTACAATGTAATTAAAAAGATTTTTTGAAAGCCAAAAATTCTCTTTAAATGATGAAATCAGTGTATTAAAATATTCTCATGGATTTCCAAATGTGAATGACAGCCTCAGATATTTTTGCAAAGTTTGACTTTCACTGTGCTATATTACAACAGATAACTCACAAATATATCTCTGTTCCATGTGGCAAAGATTAATCTGCACGTTTAGGCTTGTAAACTGTTGTCAGATGTGTTTTCCAATGGTTGCTTCATCCCATGTGCTCTGCTGCATGTGGCCTGGCCACTCCCCATTAAGAGGTAGAATCTATTCCTCCTTCCTCTTGAATCTGGTCGGGTCTGTGACTGCTTGGACCAAAAGAAAACGGAGGAAGTTGTGCTGTATGTCAGAAAAGAACATTGACCTTGGCAACTTCTGCCTCCTGTTTTCTGGAATGCTCAACCTTAGAATCTATTCTCTTACTTAGAGTTATTTCCTCCATAGTATACTTATGATTGCCTTACAGCTTACATATTTAATCAAATATATATTTATTTAATGTTTGGCTGCCTCCAAAAGAATATAAGCTGCTTTTCACTGCCAAATCCCTAGTACATGACAAGTACTCAATAAATATTTGTTGAATCAAAAAAAATAATGCCTGGAAGGGAAAAACCCCACCCGGCCTGAAATCATGCCTTGTCTGAAGGACCAGAATCAGTGGAAGCTTCAGGCCCAGACAGAACTCCTGGTTTCCTGCAGTTGAGACCAATGATGATAGATGAGAATAAGATTCTAAGAAACAAACTACCTTTCCAAGAATGGAGTTAGTAGAACCCAATTTCCTTTCTTTTTACATTCAATAGTGAGAGGGAGTTAAGCCCAAGAGGAAGGGATTTTTTTTTTTCTGTTCAGCCTGATATGCACGAAATCCTGACACATATAGGCAATGGTATGTTAATTAGAGGAAGGAATTGGTGAGTTTCTACAAAAATGCAGACTTAAGTATGCTGCTAACTTCACCAACATTAATGTAATAAGCTCTACTTTTTAATATGGATAGAACATAAAAATATTTCATATATACAAGAGAAAAGCAAGCTTCCATTTTGGGTGACAGAGTAACCAGGATCAGACCTACCTTTCTACCCTAAACAACTATCAAACTCTGCTAAATATATGAAACAACCATTTTTAGCACTGTACAGCAGGCAGCACAAGACTATGACTCATAAAGAAGAAAACATGAGGTAAGCATTGACTCTGCCCTCTGCCTGGGAGTGCTGTATAGATTCCAGTGTAGGAAGATGGAAAATGGAGAAAAATGGCCCCACCATTTTTCACAATGAGGCGAGTTTACGAAATGTAGGTATTGGGTGTGAGGAGGAAGGAGCTGTATCCTTTTTATGAACTAACCTGGGCGTCACTGGTATCATTTCCGCCATAGTCAGAGGCCCTCTCAGATTCTAGGGAAGGGAACCTAGGAGTCATCTCTTGGTGGGGGAAATGTTAATGGCACATTGGTGGAAGAGCTTGTAAGATGGGGAAGCTTGCTGTGGCCATACAATCTGCTATAATAGTAGTAATTACAAAGAAATGGACCAAGCATTTTGTCTCAGATCTGATTCTCCAGGAAATTTTACATAAAAATCAAGGAACACTTAGTGAACATTTGCTGTATTTGGAACACTGATTTCCCCTTTAGAGTTCATGGAGATGACTGACAGAAGCAGAAAATAAGAGAAGGCATAGAACTTCTCTTCCACAGTTCAGGGTGTCCTATGTGAGTAGGGCCAACAGTGCACACTCCACACACTGGAGAGGCTGTGGGTCTTCATCTAAATTGACAAGTGTTAGCCTTCACCACTCCTTTCATTCCGGCAGCTACATAAATTAGACTCCTATGTTTCAAGATGAAACTGAATGTAGCCAATAACCACCCCAGTAACCACCTTAGCTGGTAGTTCCTTATTTCCTTATTTTATAATCATACATTACTATGATCTTCTCCTTCTCCTCCTCCTTTTTGTCATGAAGTTGGCTTTACTTTATTCAACAGGATTAAATTTCCTTCTGTATATCTTTGCCTTTGGACACACAATCATTACCTGAAAGGCAAGATTCTTTGCTTGCATTAGGATTGTCATTTGTTCTCTTTAATCATTATACTTAACCTTCAACAGCACTTCCCTTTAATAATTATATTTAATCTTCAAAGAGTTGCATTTTTCATGTCCTTGGAGAAAAGACATGTGAAAGGGAAAGTGCCAGCATTACTTAAGTCACAAAAGGGCTTTGTTAATTCATTTGTGCACACCTTCCAATTTACGTTTTCCTAGATAGAGGCCAGAAAGTATAGATATTATAACATCATGAAGCTATTAGTTTAATATTTAAATGGTAAAGGATGATATACAAAGAGAACAAGAGCAGAGGACATAATACTTGGATTTTAGCTTGGCCCTTAGTAGCTCTGCGTAGGTCGCACCATCTCCCTGAGCCCCTAATTACTTATGTGTAATATGCATATGTCAGACCAGATGATTGCTAATGTGCGCATTTCTAATGCCAAACTTGAGAATACCTTGTTTTAGTAATACCATCAGTCTGGTTGAATTTTATGTGACTTCAAAGACTCTCTCTCTCTCTCTCTCTCTATATATATATATATATATGGATTCTTTTCAGCAAATAGATTGAATCTATGATTTTCCATGAGTATCCATAAAAATATAACCTTTGCTGGCACAAATTTTGATTTAGCTGCACTTTATCAGGAATGTATTAATACACAAAGTAGTGATCTATGGGCTAAATCCAGCCCACTTCCTTTTTTTGTCAATAAAGCTTTATCAGAGCAACAACAACCATTTGTTTATGTATTGTCTATGGCTCTTTTGGGCTACAAATGGCAGAGATGAGTGGTGGAGACAGAAACCATAGTGCTACAAAGCCCAAAATATCTACTCTTTCCAGCCCTTTACCAAAAACATTTACAAGTCCTTACTTTAGGACAAAGGAAATCAAACCCAAAAATGAAAGTCAAAATATTCATAAATTCTCATCCTTAATTGAAATACCTCTGGTGGAATGTAGGTACTTCAAAAGGGTTCCTAAATCCTTAAGAAGTTCTTAAACAAAAAGCACTTTAAATTTAAGCCAGTAGACATTTTTCAAGTATGTCATAGTAATGGGAATGAGTATGGTGCCTTGGGATGCAGAATAAGTTTGTCCCTAACTAAAATAGCACTTTCTGGTGACTTAATGAGGCTATCCAGGCAACTTATCTTTATCACATCATTTTTCCTATGCCCCTGTTAATCCATATATTAGTGTTTTATAAGTAGCAAAAATAATCTAGGGTTTTCAGTGCCCATCAATAGCATCATTGGCTCAAATTAATCACAGTGACAAAAACAAACAAAAGAATTTTCTTCAAACTGAGGACACTGATACTATATTACTTTGATTACTCTGATTCATTAAGAAAGTGACTTTATAGATTAAGTGAAATTTTTAGAGTACAAGTTACTACATTATCCTACGTGCTCGCTTCGGCAGCACATATACTAAAGTTACTACATTATCCTAATTTCATTCATAGCTTTAGTTTTTGATTTGAAAGACCTCGACATTCTCTAAGAGCTACCAAATTGTACTGGAGGAGGAAGAAGGGTGAGACATAACTATAAGCGAAGTACCGAAAAATATAGATACCCAAAGCAGGATATAATTTCTACATGAAAACAACACATAGGCATAAAACTCACCAGAAATCCAAATGTAAGGAATATTGAAATTAAAATTATGTTATTTTTGTGTCCTAGAGATCCTATTTTAAGAGACTCTGATACTCATTCATTTCCTTTTTTAGATGCACTTAGCCAAATCATGTGAGTGCATTACTGACATGTGGCAGTCCCAGCCTGGAAGGACTGCATAGACAGTGATAACTTTACTTGTGGTCCATGTAGAAAATGAACAACCTTAATATGGCTCATTATACATTTGCATAAACACAAGGTTAGTTCATTCTGACAACACAGCAGGATACATCATCAGCAAGAATCAAATGGGCTTAGAGGTGGGGGGTAATGTGAAGGTAATTTTCTCCCTTAAACTATAAATGTTTTTTCTAGGTGTTTTTAATACTTAAAAATTACTCCTGCAGAGAACATAATCTGCCACTGCAAATCATTTGCACGTGATCTGAGGGATGGAAAATGAAAGGAACTTTAATATGTATCAAACTTTATTGTTACTTTTACGATATAACTAAATGTACATAAGAAAGCAGCCCTGTAAGCTATAGCTAACATAAATGGGCAATTCTAACCTCAAAGCCATAGCATAGGACTGTATGTGCAAAACAGATCATTCTGATGGTCTTAAGTGCTCCATGGGCTTTAAATATTTTATACCTTCCCTATTTGTTAATGTTTCCAGTCAAACACAGTTACAAATAGGAATACAGCAGGCTGACTGAGGCAGTGGTTCAGGAAATCAGGCATGTAACTTAATGGATGATGGATAAAGTTAAGTTTAATTTCTAAACTTGGTTTTCATGCACCTATTTTTCAAACAAAAATTTTGAACGCTTTTATTGTTTTGTTCAAAAGAAACCTATCCTCATTATAGAAATTCAAACATGGCGGAAAAATATGAAATCTATAAAGTAGAAAATGTACCATCCCTTTGATTATCCACCCCTCTCTCAGACAGAAAACCAACTGTTAATTTGTTTTAATATGCCTATACTAATATAAATATAAAGACAAACATATATATATATACACACACACTATGTAAGGAAATGCATACACACATATCTATTTTTTTTAAATAGATTTTTTTAGAGCAGCCTTAGGTTCACAGCAAAACTGAGCAGAAAGTAGAGACTTCCCATACATGCACAGCCTCTCCCACTATCAATGTCCTGCATCAGAGGGATGCATTTGTGGTAACTGATGAATCTACATTGACACATCGTTATCACCCAAAGTCTGTATTTTACATTAGGCTTCACTTTTGATGTTATATATTCTACACATCTGGACAAACATATGACACTTATCCATTAAAGTAGTGTCACACAGAATAGTTTCACTGGCTAAAATACACTTTATGTTGTCTGTGCCTCCCTCCCTCCATCTTAGCCCCTAGCAACCACAATTTTTTTTCACTTGTCTCCACAGTTTTGCCTTTCCGGAATGTCATATAGTTGGATACACAGTATGTAGCTTTTCCAGATTGACTTCTTTCCCTTAGTAATACACATTTAAAGTTCCTTCCTGTCTTTTTATGGTTTGATAGTTCATTTCTTTTTAGCACTGAATAATATTCCATTGTTTGGATGTACCAAAGCAATATAGATGTCTTTTTTTTAAAGTAATTGGACTATAAATTCTATCATGGAAATGGCTTTTTTAATTTTATTATCTTTTTATTTATTATATAACTTTCTGTGTTAGGGCCAAAGGATCTTTTACATTTTCAAATACCTTTAGACTTACATCAAAGTTGCAAAATGGTATAGAAAGTCCTCTTCACCCAGTTTCCTCCGATGCTATCCACGTACATAACCATAGTTGAATTATCAGACCTAAGAAATTAACACTGATATACTATTAACTAAACTATAGGCATTATCCACATTTAATCCATTTTCCCCCAATGTTCTTCTTTTCTGTTTCTGGATCCAATCCAGGATCCCTGAATGAGTTAAACTGTTCTGTCTTGTCAGTCTCTCCCAATCTGCTACAGTTCCTCATTCTTTACTTTTTTCATGACCCTGACATTTCTTATGTGGCTGATCACATATTTTATAGAATTTCTCTCAATTTAGATTTGTCTGATATTTTCTCATAATTAGACTGAGGGTTTTATATTTTGGCAAGAATACCACAGAAATAATGTCTGCCCTTCTTGGTACATGATGTTGGCATGACTTATTACTAGTTCTCTTAACCTCAGCCACTTGAATAAAGAGGTGTCTCCTAGGTTTCTCCACTATAAAATGACTATTTTTCCCTTTACAAGTAACAAATATCTTGGCGAAATATTTTAAGGCAAGGCTAATATTCTATTTCTCTATAAAATTTTCACCCATGAATTTCAGCAACCATTTGTGGAGCTTGCCTGTAAACATTATTACTGCAGTGTTTCCCTCATTTTTATATTTTGTAATTTTATATTTTGTTCAATTTTTCTACGTCTACTGATTAGAATTCTTCAGTTAAAAAAAAACAAAACAACAACCTGTCCCTTCTCTGCCATTCATCCATCCACCATCCACCCACCCATCCATCCATCATCCATCCATCCATATATATCTATGGACTCATGGATAGTTATTTGATTCTATGGGTTATAAGCCATTACTATCATTACTTATTTTATTGATCAGTTTCTCCAGCTTTGGCCAATGCTGGATCCTTCTAGTTGGCATCTATGTACTTCTGACTATGTCTTTGTGCTACAAGTGCTTCCTTATTTTTTGGCACCACAAGATGTTCTAGGCCTGTCTTGTATTTTCCCTGCCCCAGTGCTGGAATCAACCAGGTCTCCAAGGAGCCCAAGTTCCTTTTACTGGAAAATTGTATTTAGAAACCAAGATCTAGACAGTAATATACTCATTCAACAGGCATTGCTCATAGGCCCTCTCAATGAACAAAGCAAGGAAATATATGAAAGTATAGTAATCTTCATGTGCATACACACGTGTATATATGCATGGACGCATGTATATGCACATATATATATACTTATACACATATGCATACATATATATGTGTATGTGCACGTATATATTTGAATCAGAGGTATCAATATTACAAGTGTGTGTGTGTGTAGCCATGAGTTAATATTGATACCTCTGATTTAAATCAAATACCACAAAGTTCCTTCTAGATTCCTTTTCTTTACCTTATTTCTAACAAACTACTTTGTTAGTAAGAAATCTGCCTCTTGTCATCTGTTATATATATTTACTTATCTGTTTCATGCTAGTAAACACATGAAGTACTTACAGAGCTAACATATACACTTGCAAGAAACAGATACACTAACTAGAATACACTATTTCTGTACAGATTTTTTGTTGTTGTTACTGTTCCTTTTTTTTTTTGGCTTTAGCCTCACAGAGCTCCATTAAAATACTGTTTTCCAAAGTTAAGTAGTTTAGTTATTTTCTTTTCCATATTCTTCAATGTGATTATGATATCTGTTTGTAATATATGTGAATTATGCATGTATAATTACTGGGGTTTTTTCCTGTTATAACAAATCCTTGGTTCTGCTGTGGTTCTATTCTTTATAACAATGTTTTTCTTTCATTTTTGGTCACAATTTTCTGAATTTGTGTTTTATTTTGTTTTTGCATGTCATGTAATGTCTTATTGCATGTTGAAACTTCTGCATTAAAAAAAGAAACCAGTAGGCAGGAAATCAGTGATATTTAATTTCAGAAAAGAGGGTCTTCTTCAGCAAGATCTGATCTAAGTTCTTATTGAAATGGATCTGATATAGGTTGAGACTTTTGTTCATTTAATTCACTCCTGGCTTCAAATGTTTTGAGGGTAAGATCAAGAATCCACATATCAGAAGGAACTGGGGTCTATGGACTGTGAATTCTCAAGATCCGTTTTATGTTTTACATGCGCCTTTTGGGGATGCTGGTGAGTTCTCCGACTACACCCTGTCCAGCATTATGCATTTCAGGAGACTGTTACCTGACTTTTTGTTTTGGCCTCAGCATGTAGCATATTTCCACATATTTGGAGCCCTTTGGGGAAAGAATTATAGATGGTTGAAGAAGCATTATGGTTCTGGGGATTTCTGAAATAGAATCCATCTTGCCATCAGGAATGCTCCTTTAGAAGTCTGGGTAGTTTCTTTTTACTTACGAATTGCCCTTTGTCTATAGAAGACTTTATCTTTTGTCCATTCTGCCCCAAGCATAAAAGTAAGCTGTTTTCTCTTTTTCTAGGAAGCTTAATTTTTCTCAAATTTAGTTCTTTTAAAATTCTCTGCATCTTCAAATTAAAAAAAAAAAAAACCTGAAAATCTTTGAAACAGTGACTTTTAAAAAGTCATCCAAATTCGTTTGTTGTTACAGTGAGAATCATACCTTCTTTTGACTCTTTAAATGCTAACCAGACATAGAAGTTTAACCGGGGTTCCCTTGTTAGGAATAAAGAAAGGAAAGAGATGGTATGCCATTTAGAGAAAAATGGGAGAGGGCAGCAAAGGGGGAAAATGCACATGTATATATATTTTATCCGATGAACTGGAAATCCATATACAGTTGACCCTTGAACAATGTAGTAAAAAATCCATGTATAACTTTTGACTGCCCCAAAACTTGACTAGTAATAGCCTACTACTGATAGGAAACTTTACCAAAAACATAAACAGTTGATTAACACATATTTTGTATATTATAGGTTTTATGTATTGTATTCTTATAATAAAGAGAAAAAAGTTATTAAGAAAATCACAAGCAAGAGAAAATACATCTACAGTATTGTACTGTATTTACTGAAAAAATTCACTTGTAAGTGGACCTGCACAGCGCAATCCCATGTTGCTTAAGTGTCAACTGTATGTGTATACACACATACACATATATATGATTCTATACAAACCATATATATATATATACATATATAATTGTCAGATTAAATACAAAGATGTTGTTGGAACAGAAGTATTTTCAGTATAGTAAAGAAAAAATCTTTCCTCAATACAGGTAGGTATTTTACCAGATCTCAACAACAAACACAAATTATTTTTTCGTTGATTGCACCTCATTTTCAGTGGCAATGGTGGTTCTATGCAAATATACTGAGGAAACTATGTCAAGAAAATATCTGATAACATCTGTCTGAAAACATTCAGAGCATTCAACACTTGAATCTATGTGGGAAAGAACAAGTGTAAATGTTTCTAAATTATACTGAAGGCGTATGGAAACTGCCAAGTCTGACTTGGCAGGTACAATGTGAGGGAGACACAGTCTGTGCATGGAATATTTTTCTCTGAATGGTGAATGCTTCATGCAAAGACCTTTGAGGAAAGTATATTTGTTAGCCATGCACTGGTGCTTGTGTTTTAGTTTGGACTTTTTATTTTACCCTCAAATACTGCTAAGTTTGGTCTTTCTATGAACTAAAGAAATGGACTGAAAGGAGTCAAAATAATATAAACAGAGAAGTTGGAGCTGCACAGTAATTCTCTAATAGTCTTCTAAAATGCACCACACCTCTGTTATTCCTAGGTTTATGAATAGTAAACTGCACACAAATGAGTCTTCCTTATGGAAAGAGAATACATTTTTAGAAAACAGTGGAACTTGGATATATATCCAAGTATGTCCTTTGCCCGCTGGGTGACTTTTGACCCGATGCACATTAAAGGATATAACCCTTTTAAAAACTTAAAACCCTTCCAGAACTTCCTGCTGAGATTATTTAACATGTTCTGCAAGATTGAACAACGCTCTCCGGTCTAAGTTGGACTACACAACGTTTAATTTTTATAGCACAGCCACACTGGTCTTGTCTCACCTCCCCAAAGCTCAGCACTCCTCTAGCATTCCAAGGATAGGAAACATTGGAAATGTCAGGTAGCAACACTTGGAGAACACACATTGGTCATTTCAAAGACCTGGCCTTCAAAGGTGACAGTCATGCTTGGCAGGAGAAGGATTCCTGACACTCACTTTGTAGTAAACTTCATTGGTGTGAGACAGGAAGAGGGCGAATACAGCAGTTGTCTTCGGGTGATTCTGACTGACAGAGCAATTTAAGAGCTCAAAGAATTTCAAATAACTTATGTGCTTATGCACATGGAGGGGATGAAAGAGTATGCTCACAGAAGTGTCATTTGAACATAACATTAATGTTACTTTTTTTGAGATCACAGCAAAGAGTTAATGAACACCTAGATTCCAAGTATGAAAGGACTGTTAAAAGTTAAGGTAAAACAGATCACTGGTTTCTGCCCTTCCATGTAAAGATCTTGGATGTCGTCACTCCTGAAAAGCAGAACTGAAAGTCAATGACTTTTCTTGGAGCCACTGAAAGACTAAGGTTGCTGGGCAATTCACCATCACCAAATCCAAGAAAGAAAGATGACTACATAGTCACATCCAAGATCTGCCTCCCTGGGGCAGACACTGCTGGAGCCGTAAACTGGTAAGTTGCACTCAAATGGTAACTTTGGTGAACTGATATGGTGGTTCAATGAGAAGAAGCTTAAGTGAGAGAATTCTGGTGCCCCTATTCTAAGGGGCATCCTCACATTTTTGTGGATTTTAGTTTCTGGAAACCCAAGTTCTCATGGCGAAGTGTGAGGAAAAACTTCCTCTTCACTCAGGCAGGGGGAGGGGAAGAGTAACCACTATAAAATATGACCAGAACATTCTCAAAAACTAAGACCAACTCTTCAAGGGGAAAGCCCTTTCGCAGATCATCACCCTACCTGAGAGAAAGGCAGTTCTCTGACGCCAGTTCCCTCTAACTTTCCAGGCTAACCTAAAAGGAGAGAGAAAGCGAAGAGACATTTGCAAAGGTCACATCCCAGGGACACCATCCCACTAAAAGGCTGACATTCATTTGTAAGATTATAGAGCCCTTCCCCTAGTTTACCACCATACCAACAGGGCTTCAGTATAGTAACTGGGGATTACAGCTGAAAGAGATGCAAAATGCAAATTCTATCTAAAAGGAGTTCATAGCAAGGCTCAATGTCAACAAGGGAGACAAAAGCCAGATGAAATAAAGCCTCTGGCACCACAGACTAAGGTAAACATTAAACACAGCCTGACTCCAAGCCTGATTAACATAAAACTTCATGCTGAAGGCCTATTTATCTCAGTAAATAAATAAGAAATACAGATTTCTCATCAGAATTCATGCAAGTAATAAGACAAGTAATGAATATTTAAGAAATATTTAAAGTATTGAAAGAGAAACAACCCACCACCTACAATTCTATGTCCAATGAAACTGTCCTTTAACACTGAAGGAGAAAGACCTTCTCAGACAAAAACTGAGGAAATTTATTACTAATAGACCTGCTTTGCAAGAAGTGAATAAAAGGAGATCTTCAGGAAGAAAAATGAGGTAGGTTAGAAACTCAGACAACCATATAACAAAGGAAGCGCATTGGAGAAGGAATAAATGAAGTTAAAATAAAATATTTTATTTTTCTAATCCTTGATTCATCTAAAAGATGTTTGTTTACAGTGATACTAGTAATAGTCTGATTACAGCAACTGGCTAAGTGACACAAATGACAGCATTAAATGACAATAATAAAGGACAGGAGGAGGAATGGGGAATACTCTGTCATAAATTACCTGAACTACATGTAAAGTGGCCTAGTGTTATTTGTGGTACATTTAGATTAGCGTAAGTATACATGGCAAATTCTAGAGAAACCACCAAAAATTTTAACAGAAATAAAAATGATATGCTAAGAGAGGAGATAAAACCAATCATATAAAATGCTCAGTTAAAATCAGAGAAAGCAGAAAAGAACAAGAGGGGAGAAAAAAAAATACTCTAAGCAGAAAAGGTTACAATTATGGTAAATATTAAATTAGCTATTTAAGTAATCCTTTATTTTTTTATTAAAAATTTTTTTTAAAAACTATTTATTTATTTATTTTAGAGACAGGTGGGGGTGGCAGAGGGAGAGGGGGAGAGAATCTTAAGCAGGCTCCACGCTGGGAGTGGAGCCAACACAGGGTTTTATCTCACAACCATGAGATCATGAGCTGAGCCAAAATCAGGAGTCAGATGCTTACTTGACTGAGCTATCCCCGTGCCCCTAAGAAATTCTTTTAATGTGAATACTTCACCACACCAATTAAAAGACAGATTGTCAAGAGGGATAATCAAGAATAAATTTAACTATATGTTGTCTACAAGCACCTCACTTTAAGTACAAATACTCAATTACTTTCAAAGCAAAGGAACGGAAAAAGATATACTGGGATAACATGAATCTCAAGGAAGATTGAGTAGTTATATTAATTTCAAGAAAAATAAGACTTCAAAAATAAAAGAATTTTCAGAGATAAAGAGTGGTATTATATAATGTTAAGATGTCAGTTCTCCAAGAAGGAAGAATATAATAATCTTAAATGTATAGGTACCCAACAGCAGACTGTCAAAATATAAGAGGCAAAAATTGATAGAACTACAGGCGAATAGACAATTCCATTATTCCAGTTGGAGATTTCAGTACCACATTTTCAGTACTGATAGGTAAGACAGACAGGAAAGACTTAAGGATATAATTGACTTGAACAACACTATCAATCAACTGTATCTACCTGACATTTATACACTACTGCCTCGAACAACAGCAGAATAAACATTTTTCTCAAGCTTGCATGGAACATTTATCAAGATAGACCTCATTCTAGACCATAGAAAATACTTTACATATATTAAAAAATAGAACTCATACAAAATGTGTTTCAGACCAGAAATCAGTTAACAGAAAGACAGCAAGAATTAACCCAAATATTTAGAAATTAAGCAACATATCTAAGACACATGAGTCAAAGAAGTCTCAAGAGAAATTTAAAAATATTTTGAGCTAATGAAAACACAACTTGTTAAAATTTGTGTAATACATTAAAAGCAGTGCTTTGAGGGAATTTTATAGCATTGAATGAATTTATTAGAAAAGAAGAAAGTGCTAAAGTCAATAATTTATATTTCTGCCTCAGGAAAACTGGGGAAAGAAGATTAATTTATGTCTAAAGCAAGGAGAAGAAAAGACATGTTAAGAATTAGAGCAGAAATCAATGAAAATGAAATAGGAAAACAATAGAGAAAAATCCGTAAACCTCAAAGCTCGTTCTCTGAAAACAGACACAAAATTATTGTCTCTATCTAGATTACTAAGAAAAAAAAAGAATACACAAATAACCAATACCAAAAGTATAAAAACGGTTTATCACTGTAAATCTCATGGACATTCAAAGAAAAAAACAAAGACCAAAAAGAATTCTATGTCCATAAATTTGATAATTTAGATAAAATGGACCAACTGCTTGGAAAACACGAATTACAAACACTTATACAAGGAGAAATGGATCATCTGAACAGATTTATATATGTTTAAGAACTTGAAGCATTAATTTAAAATCTTCAAAAAAAAAAAAAAAGAAAGCACCAAACCCAGATGTTTTAGTAGTGAATTCTATTAAATATTTAAGGAAGAACTGATACCAATTCTCCACAGTCTCAACCAGAAAATAGAAACAAAGTGAACACATCCTAATTCATTCTATCCAGCATTATTCTAATGTTAATAAAAACATTATGAGCAAGAAAAACTGCAGACCAGTATCTCTCAAGAATACAGATGTAAAAATCTTCAACAAAACATTAGCAAATAGTATCCAGCAGTGTATGAAAAAAATCTACATATTACAACGAACTGGGATTTATTCCAGTTATGTGAGATTGATTTGACATTTAAAAATTGATCAATGGAAATCTTCCTATCAACAGACTCAAGACCAACAATAATACAACTGTATCATTCGACACAAGAAAAGATATGACAAAACTGAACACCCTTTCATGATAAAAGGTCTCAGAAAACTAGCATTAGAGGGGAACTTCCTCAGTTTGATAAACTGTGTCTCAAAAAGCTACAGCTAACATCACACTTAATGGTGAGGAATTGAACATTTTCCCTTTGTGCTCATAGACAAAACAAGCATGTTCTCTCATCACTTCTAGTCAACGTTTTACTGGAATTCCAAACTACTGCAATAAGACAAGACAGGAAAAGAAAAACTATTCAGATTGGGAAACAAGGAATAAAACTGTTTTTGCCCACTGATGACATGACTCTTCATGTATAAAATCCCAAAGAATCAACAAAATAAAATTCCTGGCTCTAAAAAGAGGTATAGCAATATTATTCCTTCAAATATTTTTTGGCTTTTCTCCATTTTGGGGACTCAAATTAAACATGTTAGACTGCTTTACATTTTCCCACAAGCTGTAGAGGTGCACTTAATTTTTATAGTTGTTTTTCTCTCTGTGCTTACCTACTTATCATCTAATTTTTGCTATGTCTTAAAGTTTATTGAAAAAAGTTTTTATAAATATCTGATAACACGCTAAACCTCTAAAGGATTTTTCACCTCCTACACTGTATTTTTATTGTCCAGAAATAACATCTGGCTCATTTTTATGAATTCTCTCTCTCTTGACTTTAGGTTTACATTTTCTTTAAAGTTTTTTATGTATTTATTGATTTATTTTAGAGAGAGAGAGAGAGAACATGTGTGTGCCTGTGCATGAGTGGGGGGAGGGGCACAGGGAGAGAATCTTCAGGCTGACTCCCCACTGAGCACAGAGCCCAATATGGGGCTTGATAGCCATGACCCATGAGATCATGACCTGAGTCAAAACCAAGAGTCAGGGGGCGCCTGGGTGGCACAGCGGTTAAGCGTCTGCCTTCAGCTCAGGGCGTGATCCCGGCGTTCTGGGATCGAGCCCCACATCAGGCTCTCTGCTCTGCTGGGAGCCTGCTTCTTCCTCTCCCACTCCCCCTGCTGTGTTCCCTCTCTCGCTGGCTGTCTCTATCTCTGTCGAATAAATAAATAAAATCTTAAAAAAAAAAAAAAACAAAAAAAAAAAAACCAAGAGTCAGAACCTCAACCAACTGAGCTACCGAGGTGCCCCTACATTTTCTTTAAATTCTTAATTATGTTTGTAATTGCTGCATTACAGTCCTTCTCTATTGATTCCATCATGTCTGTCATATTTGGTTCTTTCTATTGTCTAATTTTTCTTCTGGTTGTGGCTAAGACTGTCCTCGTTTTTCATATTCTAGTAAATTTTAATTGGGTGCCGGCCATTTTGTTTGTTGCATTTTTGTCTGGAGTGTTTTGTCTTCCTTTAAGAAGTGCTGAAGTTTGTCTTGACAGGTGTTATTTGTGGAGCAGCTTGATCCTTTTGAGGCTTATTTTTAAAACTTTTTAGGGTGGGTCTGCACTAAGTTTACTATAGGTATAAATCAGCCTTATTGCTGAGAGGTGATTCTCCAGATTTCTCTCCTCAATACCCTGATTGTTCAAGTTAGGCATCTTCACTATGGCAGGTTGTAACCTGAACATCTCATGGCACTGGGTGATCTCTGAGAATTGTTTATCTTATAACTAAGAGTATATCTTTGCCTGACTTCAGGGTATTTATCCTATACATGAACAAATTAATGTTCAGCAACAAACTCAAGTGGCACTCTCTACAGATTTCTGGTACTATTTTTCTGCACATATCTCTTCTCTTTGATGCTCTGTCTTTAAACTTTTGGCTACTATAGCCTCATCAAAATGCAACTTCTATCTTCTAAATTCAGCAAGCTCTGCAAGGTCTGCTCTTATATTCTGATTCTTAAAGTACCTCCATGAAAAACCTCAGGATGACTTGTAAGCTTCTTTGTTTATTTTAATTTTCTCAGGGCTCACAAGCCTATAGTAGCTGTTGTCCAATGTGTAAAAATCACCTGTTTCATAGGTTGTGTCCAATTGTTTTTCTAGTTGTTTTTGCCAGAGGGCAAAATTTGATACTGGTTACTCGAACACGGTTTACTGTAATACTGTAGCTTTTCTGGCTTATTGTCCTTGTTACAATCAGAAAAGCCGTCTCCTGAGTCATTTTGCCTTCTGGCTAGATGTTAAACTCTTGCAAATATAAAGAGGTTCCATGAAATTATAAATTGTTATTCCACTTGGGGTTGTGCCATTCTGCTATAAGAGTTGTGAGTGGTCTCTTGCCTGTCTCTGAGTGAGGGAGATTTAATTTCCTAGTTCAAAATGTACCAAGTGATCAGACAAGACTTAGGGCACAGAGCAGCGGTTAGTACTGAGCCTTGATCAAATATAAAGACGATGTGGAGCTAAGTGTTGACCAAGTCTAAAATGCATTGTAGTTTTCTAGATAGCAATATTAAGGGACACAAATACTCATGTTTCTTGGATTCCTTGCTGCATGCTCATGTTGAGACATAATCTACTCTTTGGTGATATAAAATCCATATTCAAATTACATGGTCTAGGACAAATGGTAATTTTTAAAGTGTAGTACCCTTCACTTAGGCTACTCCCCATGAAAAGATCAGAGACGACATGACAAAGTATAATGTATAATATTATAAGGCATAGAAAAGCATGCTAATGCACCATGTCTTTCTCAGATAACTGAAGCATATGCCCTTGATTTACATCAGTGTCACAAAGACCCTTTCTTTCTTACACAGTAGTTCACTAAAATAATTCTATAGCAATGAGAATTAAAAAAATACTCCCAAATTTCTTCTTTAAGGACCTCAGAATGATTGAAGAGGGCTAGGCTGAGTTATTTCTCTACTAGGAAGGGAAGACAGAGTGGGAAATTCAATAATATGTCCAGAGGGACTGTTATCCCTCTAGATTTTGTGATGGTTTCAGACTGGCAAAAAACATTCATAATGATTATGTTTTCCCTGAGAATCTTTGAAAGGTCAGAGACCCGTGGTGTGCATTCCCATGGATTACTTTGATGATATGGCCGTTTCTAAGAGAAATAATTTAAGGGGAAAATAGCAAAAGTGGTTTCAAGGCGAAGTTAATAACAAGCAATATAGGCTTACTCAAGGAGCAAGAAAAATTCCAAATGAACAACGTAATCTTACACCTAAAGGAGCTGGAAAGTGAAAAACAAACAAAACCCAAAACCAGCAGAAGGAAGGAAATAATGGAGATTAAAGCACAAATAAATGACACAGAACCTTAAAAAAAAAATAGAACAGATCAATGAAACCAAGAGCTGATTCTTTCAAAAGATCAACAAAATTAATAAGCCTCTAGCCAGACTCATCAAAAAAAAAAAAAAAAAGGTAGAAAGAGAACGAACTTTTAAGTAAATAAAATCACAAATGAAAGAGGAGAAGTAACCACCAGTACCACAGAAATACAAACAATGATAAGTGAATACTATGAAAAACTATATACCAACAAATTGGACAACTAGATGAAATGGACAAGTTTCTAGAAACATGTAACTTACCAAAAGTGAACCAAAAAGAAATATAAAGTTTGAACAGATCAATTACCAGCCAGGAGACTGAATCAGTAATCATAAAATTCCCAATAAACAAAAGTCCACAACCAGAAAGCCTTCGCAGGTGAATTCTACTAATCATTTAAACACAAGTTAACAGCTACTCTCCTCAAACGATTCCAAAAAAACAGAAGAAGAGGGGGGCGCCTGGGTGGCACAGCGGTTAAGCGTCTGCCTTCAGCTCAGGGCGTGATCTCGGCATTATGGGATCGAGCCCCACATCAGGCTCCTCTGCTGGGAGCCTGCTTCTTCCTCTCCCACTCCCCCTGCTTGTGTTCCCTCTCTCACTGGCTGTCACTATCTCTGTCAAATAAATAAATAAAATCTTTAAAAAAAAAAATTGAAAAAAAAAAAAAACAGAAGAAAGAAAACTTCCAAATTCATTGTATGAGGCCAGTATCACCCTGATACCAAAAACAGATAAAACACTACAAAAAAGAGAACTACAGTCCAGTATCTCCAATGAACATAGATAAGAAAATCCTCAAAAAAATACTAGCAAACCAAATACAACAATACATTAAAAAAAACATTCACCACGATCAAGTGGGATTTATTACCAGGATGTAAGGGTAGTTCAATATTCACAAATCAATCAAAGTGATACATCACATCAATAAGAGAAAGAATAAAAACAATAAAAATAATAACAATAAAAATATGATCATTTCAATAGATGTAGAAAGCATTTGACAAAGTACAACATCCATTCATGATAAAAGCCCTCAACAAAATAGGTTTAGAGGGAATATACCTCAACATAATACAGGCCACATATGAAAAACCCACAGTGAACATCATACTCAAAAGGGAAAAATGGAGAGCTTTCCCCCTAAGGTCAGGAACAAGCCAAGGATATCCACTCTCACCACTGTTATTCAATATAGTACTGGAAGTCTTAGCCACAGCAATCAGACAACAAAAAGATACAAAGGCATCCAAATTGGTAAGGAAGAAGTAAAACTTTCACTATTTGAAGATGACATGATACTATATACAGAAAACCCAAAAGACTCCACCAAAAACTACTAGAACTGATAAATGAATTCAATAAGTCACAGGTTACAAAATCAACGTGCAGAAATCCATTGCATCTCTATACACTAGTAATGAAGCAGCAGAAAGGAAATTAGGAAAACAATCCCATTTACAATTGCACCAAAAATAATAAGATACCTAGGTATAAACCTAACCAGAGGTAAAAGAACTATATACCATCTGAAAACTATAAAACATTGATGAAAGAAATTGAAGATGACAGAAAGAAACAAAGATATTCTATGCTCATAGATTAGAAGAACAAATATTGTTAAAAATGCCATACTACCCAAAGCAATCTACAGATTTAATGCAATCCCTATCAAAATACCAACAGCATTTTTCACAGAACTAGAATAATCCTAAAATTTATGTGGAACTATGAAAGCCCTCAAATAGCAAGGCAATTTTGAAAAAGCAAAGCAAAGCTGGAGGTGTCACAATTCCAGCCTTCAAGTTATATTACAGAGCTGTAGTAATCAAAACAGTATGGTACTGGAAAAAGCAAAACAAAACAACCAACCCTCCCCCCAAATAAAAAACCAAACAAGAACAAAAAAACAAAACAAAACAAAAACAAGGCACAGATCAATGGAACAGAATAGAAAACCCAGAAATAAATCTACAATTATACGGTCAATTAATCTTTGACAAAGCAGGAAAGAATATCCAATAAGAAAAAGACAGTCTCTTCAAAAAATGGTGTAGGGAACCCTGGTCAGCTACATAAAAAAGAATGAAACTGGACCCCTTTCTTACACCATACACAAAAATAAACTCTAAATGGATTAAAAACCTAAATGTGAGACCTGAAACCATAAAAATCCTTATAGAGGGGAGCCTGGGCAGCTCAGTGGTTAAGCATCCAACTCGAGTTTGACTTAGGTCATTATCTCAGGGTTGTGAGATGAAGAACTGCATCAGGCTCTGTGCTGGGTGTGGAGCCTGCTTAGGAGTCTCTCCCCCCACGCCGCCCCTGGCTCCCACATGCTTTCTCTCTCTCTCTCTCTCTCTCTCTCTCTCTCTCTCTCCACATGCTTTCTCTCTCTCTCTCTCTCTCTCTCTCTCTCTCAAAAAAAAAAAAACAAACCCAAAAAAATAAAGCAACAACCCAAAAAACCTTGGAGAGAGAACAGGCAGTAATGTTTCTGACATCAGCCATAGCAATATTTTCCTAGATAGGTCTCCCAAGACAAGAGAAACAAAAGTAAAAATAAACTATTAGGACTACATTAAAAAAAAAAAAAAACCCAAAAAACAAAAAGAACCTTCTGTACAGAGAAGGAAATAATCAGCAAAACTAGAAGGCAACCTACTGAATGGGAGAAGATATTTGCAAATGACATATCTGATAAAAGGTTAGTATTCAAAATATATAAAGAACTTATACAACTCAACACCCCAAAAACAAATAATCCAATTAAAAATAGGCAGAAGACACATACAAATATTTTTCCAAAGAAGATGTCCAGATGGCCAACAGACACATGAAAAGATGCTCAACATCACTCCTCATCAGGGAAATGCAAATCAAAACCACAGTGAAATAGCACCTTACACCTGTCAGAATGGCTAAGATCAAAAACGTAAAAACAACAAGTGTTGGTGAGGATGTGGAGAAAAAGGAACCCTCTTGCACTGTTGGTGGGAATGCAAACTGGTACATCTACTTTGGAAAACAGTAGAGGTTTCTCTAAAAATTAAAAATAGAACTACCCTGAAATCCAGTAATCACATTACTTGGTATTTACCTAAGAATACCAAAACACTAAAAAAAATTACAAAAACACTAATTCAAAGAGATATATGCACCCTGGGGCACCTGGATGGCTAAGTCAGTTAAGTGTTCAAGTCTTGATTTCGGCTCAGGTCATGATTTCGTGTTCATGAGATGGAACCCTGCGTTAGGCTCCCTGCTTAGCAGGGAGTCTACTGGAGATTCTCTCTCTCCCCGTCTGTCCTTGTCCCCCCTCGAGTAAAAAAATAATCTTTAAAAATAAATTTAAAAAAGCCAAAGCAATATATGCAACCCTATATTTATAGCAGCATCATTTGCAATAACAAAATTATGGAAGCAGCCCAAGTATCCATCTAGAGATGAACGGATGAAGATGCGGTATGTATTTATATATACAATGGAATATTACTCAGCCATAAAGAATAATGAAATCTTGCCATATGCAATGACATGGATGGAACTAGACAGTATAATGCTAAGCAAAATAAGTCAGTCAGAGGTAGACAAATACCATATGATTTCACTCATAACAAAAAACAAAAAAAATGAGCAAAGGAAAAAGAGAGAGACAGAGACAAACAAACCGAGAAACAGACTCTTAACTATACAGAAGGAACTGATGGTTACCAGAAGGGATGTGGGTGGGGGGGTGGATGAAATAGGTGAGGTGATTAAGGAGGGCACTTGTCATGATAAACACTGGATAACATATGGAAGTGTTGAATCACTATATTGTACACCTGAAACTAAAATAACACTGTATGTTAACTATACTGGAATTAAAATGAAAAAGATACGGGCACCTGGGTGGCTCAGACAGTTAGGTGTCTACCTCCAGCTCAGGTCATGATCCCAGGGTCCTGGGATCGAGTCCCACATCAGGCTCCCTGCTCGGCAGGGAGTCTGCTTCTCCTTCTCCCTCTGCCCCTCCCCCCTGCTCGTTCTCTCTCTCTCTCTCTCTCAAATAAATAAAATCTTTAAAAAGAATTAAAAAGATAAAAAAATGTTTTTATTGCTTATTTTTTCATCTTGCATAAATTATCTATCATGTATCAAACAACTATGTTAACAACATTTTATTTATATTTCATTGGATATGTATAGTCCTTAGCATAAGTTAATTAACTTTCCTTTTTTATAAACCTCTATCAATTGTTCTCAGAGGATCTCAAAAAGATAATTAAGCATTCTCTAAGGAACTTTCACAGTCTTTATTACCATTGATTGCTAATAAGACAGTAGAAAGTAATTTACTTCTTTTCAGGTAATTAGAATATTTTTGAAAAGTCTTCGTTATTTTTGAGTATGATAAAATCAATTACTATAGCAACTGTGCTTTTCAGACACAAGCTGGAATTAGAACAAACGCAAGATATCATTTGTTTCATTTTGTTATATTTGGATCTGCCAATAGGCTTATATACATGAAATTAGGAATGTTTCCCCACCGTCCACATTTCAGAATTCACAAATTCAAATTCAATAGTGGTTACTATAAGTTTTATGTCTCAATAAATTCAGCACCAGTCAGTTCAGCCTGAGCTCCAGGCATGTAAAAGAATATAGGTGCCACAGAAAAAGAAGTGTTACTAATATTTTTATTCTGAATTACATACAAGTTGCATTTAACTGCAGGAGTGGACTTTGTAATACATTTATATTAATTCATGATCGTGTCTCTAATGAGCATTCTAAATGACTAAATAAAAATGTCAGCACATTTAGAAGAAATGTTTATAATAAAGAACCATAAGAACATTTAAAGAAAGTCGAAATGCCCCTGTAGCTGTTTCCAAACCAAATCAAGGACAGACTTAATTCCCCATTTTTCTTTTTTCTTATTTAACCTGGCAGTCCCCATACTTGAATGCAACCATTCATTCATTCATTCATTTAACAGACTCTAACAAACACTAGAGTAGTCTACCTCTCCCTGGGAATTTTTTTTCCTTTTTAAATTTTTATTTTATTTATTTGTTTATTTATTTAAATTCAATTAGCCAACATATAGTACATCATTAGTTTTTGGTGTAGTGTTCAATGATTCTTTAGTTGCATATAACACCCAGTGCTTATCACGTCATGTGCCCTCCTTAATGCCCATCCACCCACCTCCCTTTCCATAACCCTCAGTTTGTTTCCTGGAGTCAAGAGTCTCTCATGGTTTGTCTTTCTTTCTCTCTGATTTCTTCCCATTCAGTATTCCGTCCCTTCCCCTATGATCCGCTGAGCTATTTCTTATATGCCACATATGAGTGAAACTATATGATAACTGTCTTTCTCTGATTGACTTATTTCACTTAGCATAATACCCTCCAGGTCCATCCATGTCAATGTAAATGGTAGGTATTCATCCTTTCTGATGGCTGAGTATATTCCATTGTATATATGAACTATATCTTCTTTATCCATTCATTTGCTGAAGCACTCTAGGGCTCCTTCTACAGTTTGGCTGTTGTGGACATTGCTGCTATGAACACTGGGATGCAGGTGCCCCTTCTTTTTACTACATCTGTATCTTTGGGGTAAATACCCAGTAGTGCAATTGCTGGGTCGTAGGGTAGATCTATTTTTAACTTCTTGAGGAACCTCCATACTGTTTTCCAGAGCTGTACCAGCTTGCCTTCCCACCAACAGAGTAAGAAGGTTCCCCTTTCTCCACATCCTTGTCAACATTTGTTGTTCCCTGTCTTGTTAATTTTAGCCATTTTAACTGGTGTAAGGTGGTATCTCATTGTATTTCCCTGACAGCAGGTGATATGGAGCATTTTTTCATGTGTCTGTTAGCCATTTGTATGTCTTCTTTAGAGAAGTGTCTGCTCATGTCTTCTGCCCACTTCTTGACTGGATTATTACTTTTTTTTTGGGTGTTGAGTTTGAGAAGTTCTTTATAGATCTTGGATACTAGCCCTTTATCTATTATGTCATTTGCAAATATCTTCTCCCATTCCATAGGTTACCTTTTAGTTTTGTTGACTGTTTCGTTTGTTGTGCGAAAGCTTTTTATTTTGATGAAGTCCCAATAGTTCATTTTTGGTTTTGTTTCCCTTGCCTTTAGAGACGTGTCTTGAAAGAATCTGCTGTGGCTGAGGTCAAAGAGGTTACTGCCTATGTTCTCCTCTAGGATTTTGTTGGATTCCTGACTCACGTTTAGGTCTTTCATTCATTTTGAGTTTATCTTTGTGTACGGTGTATGAGAATGGTCCAGTCTCATTCTTCTGCATGTGGCTGTCTAATTTTCCCACCACCATTTACTGAAGAGACTGTCTTTGATAAAGTAACACATGTTGAAGGAAACCTCTGCCCCAGACTTTAACATCTAGGCATAGAAAGCAGAAAGTGTCTGAAGAAAAGTGTTGCAAACTGCTAGAGAACTACTCCTCACAAGTCAATATCCTGGCATATGCTCTTATGGTCGGTACAGCATGCTGCTTTTGCCCAACTGCTCCTTCACTTGGCAGGCCTTTGTCAATCTCTGCATCACATCATATCTACCTGGTAAGCACACTCATTGTTCAAGACTGAGTTCAAGCTCACCTCATTTCATTTATTAAGTCCTCGCTGAACATTCCCTAATCTCAGTCCAATTGGCAATTCTATTGTTTTGGCGTTTTTGGTCAGCAATAGTAAGGGCATGGCATATGTCTTTGACTAGTCAAATAAATAAATATATTTTCTATTTACACAAATACACACACGTAAATTCCCATTCATCAGCACTCTTTTCTGTAGCCATGTTACATAGTAGTGAAGAGTGGATGTTCTGGGTTGCACCAGCTTTGTTCAAATTTTAGCTTCATTACTTACTAGTTGCAGAATGTACAAGTTATAAATTATTTAACTTTTCTGTGCCTCAGTTTTCCCATTTAGAAGTTGGGGATGACAGTAGCTATATTATAAGGTAACTGTAAACACTGAATTAAGTATGTACAAAGCAATGTAAGTATTTAATATGCATTAGGCTATCCAATAAAGAAATTCTGCATATCCATATCCACAGACAAATTAAGAGAGAGGAAAAGACATCAATGGAGTGTACTTTGAGATCTCTCCCAGTTGCTCCAGAAAATTAACTCAGCCTAAGAGCAGATGGGGCAATGTTACCCAAATAGGCTACTTTTCCAAAGAACAAAGCCATGAACCATCAGATTCTTTTCTGGCACCAATGCAGCTCAACACATTTATGTTTAATTAAGTAATCGGTGTTTGGGAGGGCACCAGGAAACAGATCCCTTCATACACACATATGTGCATGAGTTTAAACTGGTACAAAAAGTTTAAATGATGGCTTGTTTGACAATACGTGTCAACATCCTTGAAGATTTGCATATACTTTACCAAGTAGTTACACTTTCAGAAATATATCCTGATAAAATCATCAGTCATGTATGCAAATATATATGAAAGAATACTAGAGCTTCATATGTATAAAAAATAAAACTATACAATGTCCTACAATAAGGTTAATATTTAAATTTTCCAACATTAGGGTTATTTTATTTCTATAAAATAAAACATTATGCAATCAATACAATTATATTGTAGAATATATACCATAAAGGATGTTCATAAAGGATTATGCTATAGTCATATTTTATTTTATACACGAGGTAGAAAAGTATGAAGATTTATCTATATATCTAGATCATAAATTTATACACACACAAGTGTGGTGTGTGTGCATACTTCTCGAATGATTATCTATAGGTAGTGTCATTATGCTTATCTGTATTTTCTAAATTTTCTACAATCAGTTTCTATGATTTTTGTGAAGAAAAACATTAACATTCAGAATATGACCTGTGCTTCCTTTCTCTTTGGTAATGTTATTTAAGTCAGGATTCTAATACTTTTTAACAGGCTCTCACCATTTATTCCTCAGTCCTTATTAGGGGCATGGTCCTGGCATTGCCAGGGAGGGAACTGAATATTTCAGTGGAACTTCCTTTGTATGAGTCCTTTGTGGAACAGGAGTAAGGATTCTGAGAGAGTTACTCTTGTAAGAATAGTTACCTCTCCTCTTGGAAATATTAACCTGGCTAGCTGGATGCCAGGTGAGTTTCCATAGGCACAAATTAATAATGGCCTACCTGCGACCAGAGACCCAGGAGAAAAGGTCCGGTTTGGAAGAAAGATGATGCTGGCTGCCTGATTGCTTTGGATTATGCCCTCTAACTCTGTGGTAAGTTTGCTAGCCTATAAACAGTAAGGATGCCTACCAAACTAAATGTTTTAGCTTGTTTTAATGCTTTTGTCCACAGTCAAAAGTGAATCATTTAAAAAAGTATTTAACTCTGAGTAAAAATTAAAGAGAGTATCAGCATTTTTTCCAGCAGGAACGAAAGGGTAACTCTCTACTCTAAAAAGTCTTACATCTATAAAACTCTGCAGGTAAATAAGAGCCAACATAGTCATCTGATGAAGTGATAAAATTTGCCCTTTGATTTTTATGCTATAGTGTCTAATCTCTAGGACAAAAAAAGGTCACTGCATAAAATAATGCCATAGCAGATTTTTATTAAAGACTACACAGTAAATTACAGCAATTATATAAAATATAAATGATGAATATAGTATTAACTGTCATTTATTGCTTATCTACTTGTGTCAGATGTTTTATACGATATCCACTCATCCATCCTACAGTATATATTGAACATCTACTGAAGGGATGCCATTAACAATACAAAAATGACTTCTGCTCTCATAAACAGACTAATGAAGGGGAGAGGCATTAAACAATAATCATCCGTCAATTTCCATTGTGGTCAAAACCATAAAGGATAAATCAAACGATAAGGGAAGACTTTGCTGAAGAAGTGATATTAAAACTGTGAGCTACAAGATACCAGGTGAAGTGGTGACGAGGGACAGAGAGACATTCTAGGTAAAGAATACGGCGGCATGTGGTACACTGAAAGAGATACACTGAAAGAGAAAAACAGAGAAACTTGAGGATTTAAGTAAACACCTAAGTCCCATAATGGGCAAACATTAAGAGCCAGAATTTGGACCTAGATCTATGTGACATCAAAATCCACCTTCTTTTTTTTCTTTTAAAGATTTTATTTATTTATTTGACAGAGAGAGAGAGAGCCAGCGAGAGAGGGAACACAAGCAGGGGGAGTGGGAGAGGAAGAAGCAGGCTCCCAGCGGAGAAGCCTGATGTGGGGCTCGATCCCAGGACTCTGGGATCACGCCCTGAGCTGAAGGTAGACGCTTAATGACTGAGCCACCCAGGCGCCCCCAAAATCCACCTTCTGAAATTATTTTATAATAATTGGCTTGATTTGACCTGAAAAATGATTCCCTCAATTTTAATTCTCAGTTTGTTTACTCAGTTTTTGTTCAAGTACTTTTTTTTTTAATGTATGGAGCTTTTCTTTTCTTCACTTTTGATTATGTGCAAATTGGGATAATTGTAATGCTTATTAATATTTAATGGATTAATACAAAGACACATCTTTGAATGTCAGTTTAGGGTAATCACATCATCAGATACAATAAGTATTTCAAAAGACTTAAATAGACCCTAAAGTTTAGAGCCCATTTTCAATACCAGGGCAGATATATATCCTATATGATTAAGATATATAAGGCAAATAGTCTTACATGGACAATATGAAAGGTTTATTCAGATACCATTTTTCAGTCCAAAGTTTCATCATATTGGTTATTGATAAAACATTAAAATGTGACTAAAAAACTCATTTCAATATATTTTGCATCAAAGAAAGACTTCAAAAGCCATAAACAAGGCTTATCAATAAACGTAGCATCAGATCATATGTTTTTGGTTGTAATTTCACTATGGTCTATTCATCTTCACAAGTATTACTAAAATTATCTAATACTAATAATTTCCAAAAATTTCTCTCAGAATACGAAAGAGGCAGACCACTTTTTGTATATCCACACTGGGAGTTGATGACGCTTTTAGAATCATTCACTGAGAATTGTATCTGCAAAGAAAAAGATTAAACTCTACTCATACACACTGTTCTTTGATTACAGCATTCAGTTTTTCAAGCACCTGGAAAAACAGCCTTATTTTTTCTACTATTCCTATTACCCACTCCTTTGCATTCCTTCCTCTCCATTGTGCTAGCAAAGTCTTTCATCTCAACATTTTTAAAGGTAGACCATGTCTGAGTCCAGGTTTTAGTCATATAATCATATAAACAAATGCACTCACTAATACTCACCAACTTACTAATTCCTGGTAAGTGCACTCACATCAATCATTTTGGTCTGATCCTCTCTTATATCCTCTTTTGTCTAATACCCTCGAATTAACTCCAAGACATCTTTCCCTATGTTTTTGCAATGTTTCTGTTGTATTATCTGTTGTTTCCTAATTTATTTATTTATTTTTTTAAAGATTTTTTTATTTTTATTTATTTGACAGAGACAGAGACAGCCAGAGAGAGAGGGAACACAAGCAGGGGGAGTGGGAGAGAAAGAAGCAGGCTCATAGCAGAGGAGCCTGATGTGGGGCTCGATTCCAGAACGCCGGGATCACGCCCTGAGCCGAAGGCAGACGCTTAACCGCTGTGCCACCCAGGCGCCCCTGTTTTTTCCTAATTTAGACTGTGTACATGTCTCCTGGGCATGCTGAATAGACATAAGCATCAGCCCAGTATGACCCTCTCATTATTCATCAGGTCCAGAATATAGGTACCCTCCTCCAAGAGCTAGAATTACCCAAACAGAATCAACTCCCTTCTCTGAGGTCTGAGTTTCAGCTTGCTGAGGCTCATTTTCCAAGCTTCTAAATTTTAATAATTTCAACTTCTCCCCAAATTACCTTTCCCTGTGATAATATATACTTCCTATATATAGCTGTAAGTATATAATATACCTAATAGGAGATGTGTTGTCATTATATCTTAATGTATTTCTTCATATTGTTCTCTAGTTTACAGTTCTGTGTACCAAGCTAATAATTCTCTACATTAAATTTTCTGTTAAAATAACTGCTGTAATTTCTGTCTTCTGAGTAGACAGAGTGATACAGAAATTTTTATCAGGAGTGGCCCCAGGAAATGTCCCTCAAAAATGGGATTTGAGAATTGGCATGCTCATGTCTCAGAGCCTGACTACAATCCAGTGTTCCCTGCTAATGTCATAGGATGCCGCAGAAATATGAATAATCATATGTGGTTGATTTTAATGAAGTGCCTTCTCAAGCAAATATCTTGGGGACCGTGAGGTTTCTGCACTGAATCTTATTACAGTAATGATGACTAAAAAAATGTGACATGGGATTAATGTCAGGCTGGTAAACGTTTTAAAAACTGATTCTTTAAAAAAAAATAGTCTGTAGTCATGACCAATTTCTTTGGAGAAAATATTCCCACCATGGCCACATTCAAGCTAGAAACGTGGTGTTACTGAACAGGGAGCTACGGCTGCACGCGATGGATTTTTTTGACTGCACTGGATTTCTTTAAAAAACAATTACAAACTCAAGTCTATAAATTCTTGGGTAAAATTATGATCAGAGAACTGAAGAACTTCTATAGCAGCCTTTAAAGAATCTTATCTATGAAGCCATGGGGGAAATTTTTTTTCTGAAAAACGAACAGACTTTTGTGTGAAGGTTGCAGAACTATAACATAAGATGGATTCACAGTTTTGTCAAAATTTTTAAGAGAAAGTCAGGACTATCACTGGGAAAATGTGGGACCCTGAGGCTTGAAATGGGGATATCTGTGTAGGCTGGCTGAAGCTGAGGCCCCCAGGTCACATTAATACTTCCTTTAAAGTAAGAACAACCTGTCCTCATGTTTCTGAGAAAAATCAGTCTCCCCTTGTTTGAATATTTTGTCTTAAATAAAATAATCATGAATATTACCACCTTGGACCTTTTGCCTTCCTCCCTCATGGTTGTTGGAACATGGTGGTTCTGTAACCGAAGTAGCTGATTTTTGCTTTAGGAGAAAGAACACTTTATTCACTGGTTCTTAAAGCATGTTTCTAGGAACAGCAGCATCTGTGTCACCAAAAAAACTTATTAGGAATGCAAAATATTGGGTCCCACCCTGGGCCTACTGAATCAGTTTCCTACAGAAACTCTGGGGATGGGCTCAGCAACTTGTTTAAAAAGCTCTCCAGGAAATTCTGATTCATGCTAAAGTTTCAAAACCACTGCTTAAATTCTACATTGAGCAGTTTACAACTTTATTTTCTAGATTAGGGGGGAAAAAAACTTTAGCATCAATTAGATTAAGTTTTTAAAAAGTTATACAAGCTCTTCTAAGATCTCACATACACATTTCATATATTACAGGACAATGCAATCTTTAGTGAAGGGTATCATTCTTCCTTTTATAAAAATATATGTAATGAAACTTACATATTTATATATTTGCCATATCAAGTCAATAAATATTTATGGGATACTTTATATGTACCCACTCAAGTTCTAGGCACTAAGGGACAGAATATGAATAAATATATCTTCCCTGAAAAAAGACATCAAAATGACATTCCATTTATCATTTGTGGTGATTAAGATAAATCTTCTTTAGTTTTACTCTAGCAAGCTCCATTGATTAAAGATCTCACAATCTTATTAAGGAAATGAGCCTTATAGAGTAGAAACAGTTAGTAATTAGTACAAAATAATTTCTAGTCAAGTGACATCTTGTATAGTATAAATCATGAATGCTTCATTTGTTAGAATAGAGGAATTACTGTGAGTTAAAAGAGTAGAAAGGCGTCATTGGAAACACTTGAAATGAGGTTTAAATATGAGCAAAATTTTGTTAGAAAGAATAGGATGGAGGGTTCAGCTAGGGAAGGCAAGATGGAAACGAGCACATGCACAAGACAACAAGATGGGTGTTCAGAGTAGTTGAAGAAATAGTTTTAATTAAATGAGAGCTTAGTTATATTAGATATTAATATAATTTAGACATATTTATATTAGCAACTTAACCTCTTTTAACACTGTGTAGCCCATAACTCATGGAGGATTTGAAAATGTGACCTGAAATGAATGGATGTACGCTAATTTGCCTGAGGCTGGTGAAGGGCAGTAAAGTCTAGGCAGGAAAACAGAATAAGACAAGAGAAAATACTAGGGTCATAGTGGAGAAATGTACCATTTGATCCTTGATTTGACCAACAAGAGGTAAATCTAAAACATGAGACTAGCTTTAGGAAAGAAGAAAACAGTGTGGCAAGATCTTACACTGCTGAGACCACACAAAACGTATCAATGCATTAGCAACCCATACATTTTTGCCATTTGTCCATCAATGAGTAGGCTGACCTTCTTTGCTCAGTTTCCCCCCTTTACCTACCATATTCACCCTTCTGAATTTTATGTTGCAGATTAAAATGAGAAAGGGGGGTCACTGAAGAAAAGACATGGGTAGAACTGGACTAGGGAAGAAATTTCGGGGATGGTGGATATAAGCCATAAGGTATAAGGGATTTAAATGAAAAAGAAAAACAAGAAAGCTTAAGTATTGCCATGCCTATGTAAACTATTCACTGCATGTGAAAAATACAAAGAATACTTGAGTTATTTCGTAATTGCTTACACTTACTGTAAGTGATCTGCGTGTTCTTTGCTCTGATATTAGACCACATGACTCATGATGTGAGTTTAGATATAGTGAGCATCAAGTTTATATACTATATTTGCTACAAAAAAATGGATCTCTTAAGTACATCATGAGTTAAGACTAATCAGTGTTACTCTTCAGCTTGCTCATACCTCTAATGTCTGAAGGAGATCCACATTCTCCATGACTTCGAAAGAGCCACCCACTGCTTTCCCAATCACTCTGCCCTAGAATGGTCTCTATGCTGAGAAGGGAGAGGGAATGAGGATAGGCACAAATGTCCTTGAACCATTTGAAACAAGCCTAGAATAGCCTTTAGATAAACCCCCTATTGTGAGTCGTATCATCCTGACAGGGACCCTGAAATATCACCATAACTTCAATTATGACTTATATTACTACTAATTTTAGAAAGTACATTTGTGGTTCTTTGAAAGGAGAAAAATATTTTTCTTTTTGGAATCATCCACAAGTTACCAGTAGTTTTCTGAGTAGACAATTATAACAATAACAACACTAACTATGTTTCCTGAGTGATTATGTGGCAGAAGCTATTTTAAGTGCTTCGCAGGTTTTACATGTAAACAAATACTCATGAGAAGGGTTCTACTATTCTCATCACTAATCCCAGCTAGTGAATGGTATAGGTAGGATTTACCATCAGGCCATCTACTGCAGGATTCCTTGTTCTAAATATTGAAATAAATTTTAATTGGTCAATGATACATCTAGAAAGATTCCTCACAAAACAGCTGCAAATAAGCCATCCAGAAAAGATGGTCATAATCTTTTAATGGAAAGTTTTAAGAATAGAAAATATTATTACTTCCCATAAGTATAGCCTAATATTTGCACTATTATTATAAATGAAGTTTCATTTTATATATCATATCTAGTGGTTCTCAACCAGGAATGATTTTATCTCCTGGGGACATGCAACAATGTTGTCAAAATCAAGGGTTGCTGCTAGCATCTAGTGGGTTGAGACCAGGGACAGTGCTAAACATTTTACATAGCACTGGACAGTGTCCACAAAAAAGAATTATCCAGATTGAAACGGCAATAGAGCTGAGGTTGAGAAATCATGATGTAATTTAAAACTGTTCTCTACATTATTCTTAAAATGAGAGAATTAATTTCAGTAAAGTACTTACTGATTTCTCTCTTTCTACATTTAGATTATCACATGCCTTCAGGACTCCATTCACCAAATTATATCCTGAATTGACATTTATCACTAAATCGTAGGTCAAGCCATCATTTCTGCTTCCATTCTTGTTCCTCATACATTTCATCAGTAGCAGTGTAACTTCTCTAAAGCCTATTAGACAATGACCTTCTGTTCTATATCCACCAGTGATTTCTTTTATGGTATAAAATCAAACCCAAGGGTGCCTGGGTGGCTCAGTTGGTTGAGCGTCTGCCTTTGGTTCAGGCCATGATCTTGGGGTCCTGGAATCGAGCCCTGCATCAGGCTCCCTGCCAGGTGGGGAGTCTGCTTGTCCCTCTCCCTCTGCCCTTATCCCTGCTTGTGCTCACTCTGTTTTTTTCTCAAATAAATAAATAAAATCTTAAAAAAAAAAAATCAAACCCAAACTGCAAACTATGACCTGCAATATGCCATAGGATTTGGCTGCTACCTAAGTTCAGCTCTTACTACCCAAGATGCTTAATTTTCACTATTTTCCAGGTACTGGTCTTTTCACTGTCCCATGGATATGCCAAGTTCATGCCATTTCAGGACTCTGTACTTGGATTTCCACTGACGAGAATGTTCTTTCTCTTGAGTTTGACACATGGCCTTTCTTCATTTTTTAGGATCCAGCTCAAATGAAAGTCTCTCTAAAAGGCCTTATCCCTGACCCATGATTGACTTGCCTCCTAATATTTATCATTTTCTGAAATGATCTTCTGTCTTTATGTATCAGTGTTCCATGTTAATTATAAAAGTGTAAGCCTCATGAGGAAAGGACTTTGTCTTACAAAGTCTATTGCATTCCTCATGTCTAGAACAATGTCTGACATGTAATAGTCCATTAATAAATATTTGTTGAATAATGAATGAATTACTGAAAGAATGAATAAAATCTAAAGGCTAAGGATTTGCTTAATGCTATGGATGCAACAAGGTAAACACTGTACCTATCCTCCAGTCTTCGAACAGGGTCACTTTCTATTCAAGGAAGTAAAGTATAAAATGAAACATAAAGAACAGGAATGAATTATCCAGGTGGAGAGCAAGGAAAAGAGCTTTCAGTGTAAAGGAACTATAAAACACTGAGGCTCAGGGTTAAGACGCAGCTGAGCCTGTGGTAGGAGCAGCACGGTTGTTCTGGAGACAGGCATGGAGGAACCAGAATTGAGGCTGGGTGGTAGAAAGGCACATCACAAGGACCTTAAAGATATTAAGAATGTGGACTTTATCATGAGTGACTGGAGGGTTTTAAATCAGTACGTAATGCTATCATATTACACAGTGATCAAAGCATGGAACCTGAATTAATCAAGGCTGCAACTAAACCACATTTGCATAAGCAGTAAGATCATAATTTGGGTAAATAGAGAGTTGGTGATGAATGGAGGGTTCATACTAATGTATATAATCCAACATTCAGGACTGAATTTAATTTTCTCATTCACTGGGTGAATGACAAAATGGCTCAGAGCCAGTCAAATCCTGAGTCATATGACACTCCTCTGCAATATATTAAACATTTCACAGATCGCAGAAGACATGTTTTTTGAGTAGTGAAATCACTTCAGTTGTGAACCCTTCCAGAATTTTCCATTTTTAATAAATTGATTTAATTTTTCTCTTCTATTCATGTGCAGATCTGCTAAATTATGTTTCACAAAAAGTAAAGTGGTCAGATTCAATCAGACCATTCATTCATACCAGCCAGGGCTCTCAGTAATTACTTTTTATCTGAGATAATTTTAATTTGCCTTCCATTTACATAATGAAATCATTTTGTATCACTCTAGCAAGAGCTCAGGAGGAATATTTTCGGATATCAATATTGTGTTTATTTCATTTGTTTAACAATATTTATGTATATCCTACTATGTGCAGGGTGATCTTGCTGTAGTCACATTAAGCAGAAGATCATGATTATTTGTGAAGCACAAATATAAATAGTAATTTGGATGTCTATGAAAAAATAATCCAGATAATTTAGGACCACTGTTTTTTTTGGGGGGGGATGCATAAATCAGATTGGACCACCTTCACAAAAATATTAATAAATAATTTTATTTTCAGTTTGTCATTTGTTAACCAAAATTAATGAAAAACTATTTATGTGTGAGTATGTTTTAAAAGGTGGCTTATACTGAGTCCAGGAATTCCTGTAGCTGTAACTGTTTTGTAATTAGCAAATGAATCTTACTTACTTTTGTATTCTCTTTATCTAGCACAGTGTTGGACACAGAGTAAATGCAAAATATATTTTTGTTTAATGGAACAGAGTAGAAATAATTGTCTTTTTTTCCCCTGAAAAGCATTTAGTTGTTAAATTTGACTGTTGGGCAATTTATTTAAAGGTCTATGAAATCTCATATTGAAAACCAACTCCACTTTAATTATGTTCAACTCTAGTTAGCAACATTTGGTACTTACAAAATCAAGGTTACTGTCATTTTTCCCCTTCCATATGTATGCTATTCAATCGTTTTTTTTTTTTTTTTTGCTATCCAATAGCTTTTATCACATGGACACCTGTGATTCCCCAAAGATGAGCTTTTGTAAAAACATTAATGCCTTGTTTGTACATAAATAATTTATATTCATATTTGTTCCGCCTATCAATTTTACTGACATTGAAATATGGACAATTTAAGGCATATCATTATTAATATTAAAGCAATGTGAAACTAAGATAGGAGTTTGTTTTGCATTAGTGAAGCCCTTATGCAAACTATTTTTCCACTCTCAAATTAGTAATGTAGAAATGTAAATATCATTCTCCAAGGGTTCATGAACTTGAATACATGGTAACATCAGGATTTTAATTGATTAAAAAAAAAAAACTTTTGCTGAAACTATATACTTAATAAAGTTTTAAACCCTGAAGTAAAATTTAAATTTTAGATTAAACAGATGTCAAAAATAAATCAAACTGAAAGAGAACAAAATAAATACATCTGGTGAATATACATTTCAGTGGCTTCCTTATCTATTGTAGAATAAAATGCAAACCTTAGCTTTATACAATCTAACCCCTGCCACCTCTCTGACTGCATCTCTTTGTTTTCCCTTTATAAAGGACACTCCAACCACAGTGGCCTTCATTTTTTCTTTCTTTTTCAGTTGTATTAAGATACAATTGACAAATAGTAAGCATATACGCTTAAGACATTCAACTTGATATTTTGGTATAGGTGTACATTGTGAAATAAACACCATTATCAAGCAATGAACATATCCATCACCACACTGTTAGCATCTTCCCTTCCTTCCTCCCTCCCTCCCTCCCTCCCTCCCTCCTGTGGCAAGAACACTTACCTCTTTCTGTTCTTGTAACACATGATGCTCATTTAGCTGTGGGCTTCTCTCGCTTGGTGAGTAACTCCTTCAGATCAGCCCATGGTATCCCACTAGCAATCAGAACAGTTGAATGAATACTTCATTTTAATTTAAAAACCAAAACCAAATCAAATAATCTGAATTAAGAAAAAATATGGAATATCTGGATTTAGACAAATATAGGTTTAAGTCTACACAGACTTTCAGTCCAAAGTTTTTGGACTGAAACTGTCCTTAAGCCTTCTTAGTTTCAACTTCCTCATTGTACAATCTAGATGCCTGGCTTCACAAGCATATTATATTAAAGACATATTATTGAAGTTTAACATATAGTAAGCACTGAATTAGTGGTAGCTAGTAATATAAAGAACAAAAAGACAAGTGTGGTTTTACATATATATACATACTCTTTCAATATAAGCATTCCTTAGCTCCCTTTACATTATTAATTCTCTGTCCACTTACAATTTTAGTCTGTCATTTTCCTATAGTAGACAAAATGGAGTCTGTGGGAAGTTAAGCTTGTTTCTACTAAGTCTGTATTTCTCATTTTAATAAATCTATACATCTATTTGCTGCACATCATTATTTGTGTAAATATATATGCTAATTAATATAACATTCCATGTTTGACTAACAATGCTTGCATTCTAAACACACAGAATGCAGACAAATTAGATTCAGGGTAATTCTGTTCAGATACAACTCCCTCCAGCACCTGGCCTCCTCAGGCTCTTCATTCAGGGTCCACAGCGAGAGGATTCTGGAGGCAAAACTAAGAGAATCTGCACATGATTCAGGTGGGATAGGTATAAGCATTTCAGTGATCTCACCCAGAGGGAGCACCATGACACCTTCGATATCCTTGTAATCAAATCTCCTGAGTATAACTCTTCAGACGATGAAGTAAATTCTAACAATGGCCCATGGAGGTACTTTTTTTCTTACAATGGGCATCAGCAACATTTTCACCAATAGCACGAAGACAGCAAGTATGTCATTCCTCAAGAAAACTAACCAAACATATTTAAGTTGGGTAACATTTTGAAATTTATCTGATTTTTACTGCTATTTTGAGTAGTTCCTCTCCCCTTACAGACTTGCCACAATCAAAATTAAACCTTAAAATAAGACCATCTAAGAGGAACAGAAAATATAAGATAAAACATGAAAATCTGGTTTTCGACCTATAAAATAGGCCTTAAAAGCCACATTAGAACATATTTAAAACTCAATTTTAATAGGCTTTTCTTGGGAGAAACATTTCTGAAACCCGAAAATGGTGAAGGCATAAAGAAATGAGAACACACATTTGAGAAGACTTCATGGTGATATAAGAACGAATGCTTCTGCAGAGAAGATGAAGCCTTCAGGGAAGGATAAATTGGGTTAAGAACAGCAAGGGTTAGTGCTTCTTTCCCCCTTCTGTGGGTAAAGCTCCAATGGGTAGATGTGAGAAAAAAAGAGCCCTTAGATATATCTTAGATGTAGAAGGGCAGTCTAAAAATAGAAGTCTGAAGACTTAGTGGAAGAGTGAAGTAGCAGACCAACAAAAATGGTGGCCACGCAGAAGGAGCATATGCCACTCTCCTCAATCCTCTGGGTTCACAGAATGTCAAGGAAGAGCCTAGGAATATCTTCCATGACTCTATGGAGATTTAGGTATGGCACTGACCTAGTGAACTGTCTTCAGAAAGATTCAACAGAGAAAAGATCAGCACGTGCAAAGTATATCTTCATGCAGTGGTTCTCAAAGTGTGGTCCCTAGATCAACAGAATCAGCATAGTCTGGTTCCACTCCAGACGTACTGAACCAGAAACTCCGGGAGCAAGGGTGGAAGTCTGTATTCTAATAAGCCCCCCAGGAGATTTTGGTACAGATTTAGGTTTGAGGACCACTGCTAGCGGATGCCCTGCGGAGAACAGAGGATTGCCAGGAGCTGTGTGACAGTAACCAAGTCAGGAGGCAGGGTGGATGGGCAGAACTTTAAATTGGTTGAGTTTAAAACTGAATTATCTGTGAAACCACTGAATTTGAGAAAATCAATCTGTGATTGTTGGATTGAGTTTTGTGCATCAGAAAAACAGGGACTTCGATCTCTTAATAAAAAGACCTAAAATTTTATATTTCTTGTATACCTTATGAGTGACATTGGAAATCCATACATACCACACATACAATGTCTTTATCTCAAGATTTTAAGTTCTTTACTATCATCTATACAAAAGGCATATATGTAACATGTATAGATATTATACAATATAAACTGTGTATAATATATACGTGATATGAGTTCTATACACGCACACATATATTTGCATTTTTTACTGTTGTCTATATAACACCCATATATAGGTAATCTCTCTCTATATATGTTATATATATGTGTAATATCTCTCTAGGTAATATCTATTAATCTATCAACCCTCCCCTCCTTCCCTACCTTCCTTTCTTCCCTTCCTTTCCCAAGTTTCTAAACTCTTTAAAAAGTTATACAAGCCTGTTGTGGGAATAATAGTTACTGACTTATCTACTTCATTGGTGTGTGTGTGTGTGTGTGTGTGTGTGTGTGTGTGTGTGTGTCCAGTTATGTTTATGGGTACGTACGTTCATGCATGTGTGTGTGTGTGTTTTTTTAAGATTTTATTTATTTATTTGACAGAAAGAGACAGCCAGCGAGAGAGGGAACACAGGCAGGGGGAGTGGGAGAGGAAGAAGCAGGCTCCCAGCAGAGGAGCCTGACATGGGGCTCGATCTCAGGACTCTGGGATCACTCCCTGAGCTGAAGGCAGACACTTAAGGACTGAGCCACCCAGGCGCCCCCATGCGTGTGCTTTCTTGAATACACAAAGATATTTGTATTTAACACTTTGTCTAATTACTGTGGCGTACTTTAGTTAGTGAAAGCACAGCCACGGATCATTTAAAACCTCTGTAATGATTAATTTTTGTACATACTTTTTAAAGAGTAGCAGAGTATGCCACCCCAAATTTTGGGGCATAAAAAATATTTTGAGGTGTTTATTTTGAGAGATAGCAAACACAGAGGAAGCTCTGAAAATAGAGAGGTTACCCTTCTGCAACATTAGAAAGGGGAGCCTGAACCAGGAAGAGAGCTACTACCAGAGAAAATTTTTTACTTGAGAAAGTCATGTGCATAGCAGAGCAACCCCCCACCCAACTTCAGAAACCCCAAACTCCTATTCCTTTTCTTAGCTCAGGATGGTATATATCCTCAATAGTCTCAATTCTCTGGGTATCTTTTGAGTTTCATATATTTGTGGGACTGCCATATAAACAAACATGCATAATTAAACTTGGTTTTTTTTTTTCCTCCTGTTAATTTGTCTTTTATTACAGTTGTGGGGGGGGGCACTCAGCCAAGAACCTAGAAATATAGAGGGAAAATTATTTTTCTCCTCTACACTTTCTTTACAAACTTCCAAGATGCATACAAGAACTGGAAAACATAAATTCCATAACTATTATTAAAATAGTAAAATGGCATTAGGAAGGAAATTTTTTTCTAGCCAAAAATAATACATTCACACACACAGAGGGATGGAGGGAGAGAGAGAGAGATACTGATAAGGGAGGGAGGGAGGAAGGAAGGGGATCCCAAATTCAAATAGCTCACAATGAGGTAAACAATTTTCCTTATATTTCATCTGTAGAATATTGAATTGTATTTCAGACATTTTGGTCCCTCAAAAAACACTGACAGCACCTTACTGGGATGACCTTTATTTGCTAATACTGTTTATCCTACACTTTCCCTAAGCACAACCTCTGTGAAACAGCATATAGGATTCTACACTTAAAAGGTCTGTTTCCATCCTGTCTGTTCACTCAGTCTTTCATGCTGATACACCAGTGCGTCTGCACTTGCTGTCAGGGTGAAGATGTGTGCAAAGTGTATCCTCTGGTATTGCAGTTCAAGAAACCATGGTGCTGAATAGGAAATCAATTTTCATACTTCAAGTCCTAGAATTTATTAGTGGTATTGTTGAAGATGGTTATAAAATTTTCATTTAATTCTAATCAGCATCCTTTAAAGAATACAACCACACATAAATTATAATGGATGAAAAAGGAAAGACAATTGCAAAAAAAAAAAAAAATGCTGTCTCTCCATTCACCCTGACAGAGGTAGAACTTGGTGGTTAATTTCCTTCTGGTTTTTTGTTTGTTTTCCACTCTTTTACGACTAATTTTTTTGTATACTGGACTCTCATTTAATGGTTCAATAAATAAAATACACTTGTATTTTTTGTTGCATAATGAAGTACTCCAGTAAGTAAAATAACTTTCTGAAGTTAATATACTCACAGGCTCCCAAAACAATTCAAATATCTCACATTTTCACTAACACTATTAATAAAATTATATTGTAATTCTCTCTGTAAACTTGTAGTCTGGTCCCAAAATGAGCTTTAACCCACTGAATGAGTTTTCTTGATAACACATGCAGTTTTTAAGAGTATGAACTTTCAGTTATAAGATGCATAAGGTCTGAGGATTAAAAGTATAACATGGTGATTATAACTGATAACAATGTATCATATAACTGATAAGAGAGTAGAAATGCTACTGCTAAGAAAGTAGAATTTAAATGTCCTCACGCACAAGAAGAGTAAATATGAAAAGTGATGAATGTGTTAATTAATTCATGGGGAATCCTTTCACAATGTATATATATATCAAATCATCACATTGAATTCATATCTTACAATTTTGTTTGCCAATTATATCTCAATAAAACTGTTTAAAAAGTTTTAAAAAGATTATATAACTGGCAAAAAATTTAACCCAGATTTAAAATATTTAACAAAACAAAACTATTAAAATTATAGATATTCCACATAGCTTCTCAAAGCCTTACGAAGTCTGAAATATGTCAGGTCATGATTATCAAAATTAATATATTTTCTCCAAAATAATTTTGTAGAATTTCAGTTATTAAACCTTTCTTGGTATGGCAATTAATGGCTTTGTTTAAATACAAAAAAGGTCATAAATTAATGATCTGGAGATATATTATAGTAGTTGGCCCAAATAACCCAGGTAACAATCATACTATAACAGAAAATTTATTGAAAACATATTTGAGGGGCGCCTGGGTGGTACAGTGGTTAAGCGTCTGCCTTCGGCTCAGGGCGTGATCCCTGCGTTCTGGGATCGAGCCCCACATCAGGCTCTTCCGCTATGAGCCTGCTTCTTCCTCTCCCACTCCCCCTGCTTGTGTTCCCTCTCTCGCTGGCTGTCTCTATCTCTGTCGAATAAATAAATAAAATCTTTAAAAAAAAAAAAAGAAAAAGAAAACATATTTGAAACAACTTTTTGTCACTATATACATTTCCCAATTAAATCTAACATTTTCTTTCATCCTAGCTGCAAGTTTTTAAGTAGAGATAATAACAGTCACTTTGCAAGGCTATTATGATAATTAGAAATACTACATGAAATATGTATTACAGAGTGTTCAATAAATGTCTGCTGTTTTTATTTGCGTACCCAATTTTTTCCCATGCACTTTCTTTTATCAATTGTTTCCAAAGAGGAGAATGATCAAAGTAAGGATTGGTACTATTGTGCCTCCATCATAAGAATGATGTGGAGATCCTGGGGAGCCTGGTGGGCTCAGTCAGTTGAGCATCTGCCTTTGGCTCAGGTCACGATCCCAGAGTCCTGGGATCAAGCCCAGCTTCAGGCTCCCTGTTTAGTGGGGAGTCTGCTTCTCCTTCTGCGCTACCCCCCACTGTCCCTGCTTGTGTGCATACGTGAGCACTTTCTCTCTCAAATAAATAAATAAAATCTTAAAAAAAAAAAGAATGATGTGCAGACCAAAGGAAGTGATGATGGAAGTAAAAGTGTTTTAAACTACAAGGTTTGTGTAGACACACTGGCATAGACATCTTAACAACAAGAGTAGGGAGGTTATTGCTGCTACCATAAAGTGACAAGCCAGAGAAGACATCAGCTGGACCAGGCAAAGCAAGGCTGCAGTAGTTTTTAGCTTTTGATTCAGAAACTGAATTTTCTCCTAAGATGATCAACCAAGTAGGAGAACTCACAAAAGCATAAGACAATGATGTAGGAATCAGGTTACCTAATTACTTACATTTATAATTAGAACTAAATAGAGCAAAGGATTCAGAGACTTTCTATCTTCTTGCTACCTATTCTTACCTGTAGAAAACATTATAAAGAATCTGAAATATGAAAATATATGGGAAGACCTCAAAATGGCTTGTGTTACCAAGATCAAGCTTTTAAATTATTTGTGCAGATGGCTAACTTATCCATTCTGTTTTGACTTTTCCTACCTGCACTCTCAAAATTAGGAAAATGCCTTACTATCTTTCTCAAATACTGCTTATCCTCAATAACTAAGAAATGCCAAGGAGTGGTTTACCTTTAAGAATCATAGTAAATGCTAGTCAGTGAGTGTGTGTGTGTGTGTGTGTGTGTGTGTGTGTGTGTGTGGTTTGTTTTGGGGGAAAAGTAGCAGGGGAGTGGGAAATAAAGAAATGGAAGAAAATCAGCTTGAATAACAAACAAATGTCCTTAATGACACATAGGCTCACGTTCAGTGTCACTTAACTCTGGAATTACAGTATGTCATATTTTATACCCTCCATTCTAAAGCAGGAAACTATATTTCAAAATTGGTATTTTCTCTCTTTTAAAGAAATTATTTTCCCATCTCTATTTAGAAGTAGTATTTTCAAATGTATTTTTCTTTCTTGTCCATAGGACTTTAGAACTTTTCCTTTTATTCCATGCTCAAACTTTTCTCTTCTTCAGTATAGTCAAATAAATTTTCTTCACATTTAAAGTCCTTCTTCCTATGCTTATTTCTTTTTTCTCATTTTCACCTATTTCCAATTTCAGATATCTTTCTAATTTTACCTCGTCTCTGGGACTCTTACCTTATTTCACAGCCTGGATTATATTCTTATTTCCATCACCAAGTTAGTGATTTCATTTAACTCCTTTTTTTAAGGATTGTGCAAATGAACCATCCCTTTGTCTACCAGTATCTTCAACACTCAGAATATACAGAACATCCAACCTGGCCTCCCCAAAAAACCCCAGGAAAGTCATCAAGATGCCATCAGTGGCACTCCCTGAGGCAGGAACTATTATTCTCCTCATCTATCCCCAAAAGTGTAAAGGTATATGAAATCAGGCAGATAACTATTGCTCCCAGAATGTTTATCCTTACATGGGCTAAAAAAGCAAATACTCTTCTTAGACTAAACTGAATATCCATTTTATTCATAGAAAAAGCATTTGAAAAATAACACTAATTCTCTAAGATAGTGCATTATTACATTTTTTAAATGATCCCCAAGGGGGGGGGGTCTGAAAATTTAACTGGATTCCCTGCAGTTATAAAATTATATCAGGAAGCAACTTAATAAACAAGATATTTTGCCCTTTGGAAGACCAAAGACATTGAATAATTTTCCTTATTTACTCACATGCACACATGCTATATCCATTTAAGGAATGCCAACATAGAACAATATTTGTAATTTCCCTTTTTATAGCATTGTCTACTCATGAAATTTTAAGCAAAGGAATGGGTTAACTATTCAGCAATATTGAGCTCTTCCTGAATCCTAAAATGAATAATGCCTTAAAGCATGATTTCTTCATTTCGTATGGTAGATTATCCAAATTAAGATGTTTTTGAGCGTAACTTGGAAAGGTTATGCGAACCCATTGCTGTGCTTTTCTCATATTCTATTTCAACTTAAAAAGGTAATTAGTCCCAGATAGAGGAAACATTGATCTTTTCCAGAGAAACATCTCTTTTCTTAGCTGGGACCCTCTCAGAGAACAGGTAAGCCATGCTGCAGCTTCTTCAGCTACACCCAAGTGGGTAAATACAATTCAGGCTTGTCTTGGGAGGCCTACTGAAGCCTGGCTTTATCAGAGAGCCCTGTACTTTGTGGCTTTGCGATATTACTGTGGCCCATTAATAAAACCGGGAAGCTGGCTTCTCATTTGGCCACAAAATTCTTCGCTTGTAAGTGACCAGACCATGCAATGGTCAATAGATGGTCATATGGCCGGTAAAACTCTTGTAATTTCGGTACAGACAGAGCTGGGTTGAATTCCCAATTCAGAGACTACCTAACTGTGATAAACTGAGAAGTTTAAGCCCACTAAGCCCTGGTTTCTTAATTTTAAGTTAGGGTAATTTAACTGTAACAATTGTTTGAAAATTACAGATAAATAGTGCCTAGGATAATGCCTTATAAACAATACATACAGAATTTGATAAAAGCAGCTGATTAGGTGTGAATAAAAATTAGTGTTCTTAATGGCTTGTGATAATTTACCACATTCGTCATTTACCATATTCATTAGGACTTAATAGGGAAGAAGAGTTATAAAAAAAAAATTTACTTGGAATAAGAAAATAGAATTTCCAAATCATGAAATAAATCCTGGCTCCAAATGAAATCTCCAGCTACTAAAGATGGAAATAGTCTAAATGTCTAAAAATGAAAATTACAGGTTTTGTACATCAAAGATAAAAAGATAAAACTTACTATTGTGAAAAGGCACTTGCAATGTTCCAAAGTAACTCAGAGGCAATTTGGCATTCCATTTGGAAAAAAACATTAAAGTATAGCAAACAGACATCACATTTTTTTCTAGTACCAAACCACTGCAAAAAGTTTATATAGCTCTGGGGAATCTGGGTGACTCAGTCAGTTAAACTGAATTCTTGATTTCAGCTCAGGTCCTGATCTCAAGGTCCTGGGATGAAGCCAGGCACTGGGCTCCGCGCTCAGCCAGAAGTCTACTCCAGATTCTCTCTCTGTCTTCCTGTCCCCCACCCCCACCCTCCTTGAGCTCTGTCTCTCTCAAAAATAAATAAATAAATCTTTTTTAAATGTCTATATAATTCATAGAGGATATACGTAGGAAAAAATGAATTAACTTCAGAATTCTGTGCTAGCAGGTTATAACTTCTTCCATTAAATAATACGGTACATGAGTTAAACATACCAATGACAAACAGTGTAGCCTTTGAGAGGGTTTTTGAAAAGTGATCTTTGTTTCTATAAAGAAAATCATTATTTTCACCAGCTATTTACCTAGGCAACAGAAAGCTTAAGCAGCGCGATTTACTTTTTCCTCACGCAAACTATTTTCAGTCCGGTTCAGAAAGCACCCCCAACTAGCTCAGGCTCACCTGGAATTCCAGGGGACCTCAGTAGGCCAGCAAGTGCACTTCCCGAGGACCCCTGGGCCTCCAGAACCAGCCTGCGTCTTCGAGGGTCCTCTCAGGACCACGAGCGTATCCAACATGCACCCACGTGAGCCCTCAGCCAAGCTACGCCCTTGGCGAAGCTCTTCTCGCGATGTCGGAGGAGGTCCTCGGGAAGCTGTGCCTGCCACGTGACCACCAGTTGCCCGGAGAACACGCACAGGCTCCTCCCCCTCTCCCCTGGCCCTGGAACGTCTCCGTACCAGGAGCTGCTTTAGGGAGCCAGCCTTGAGAGAGCCATACCTTGTTGAGACCGTCTGGACTGTGCACACTTGTTCCACGTTAACCCCGGAAAAATCTCTGTGTAAACAAGAGTTAGGCCGGCCGGCAGGAGTGGACATCTATTGGACCTGTGGCCGTGCAAGACACGTCTTGTAAGTTCTTTGCTCCTGTGGAACCTGCCACGTGCCAATCTGGAGTGACCTGCCTCTTTCTTCAGGCTCTCCTTGCCCTCCGTGTACTGGTTTTGAATTTCACCTAGGGAATCTCCCAAGGTTGCAAATCAACATGTTTTATTGTATTTGATATCATATACACATTTGATACACATATACACATTTGATATCAAATACACATATTTGTTATATTGTTGTCTCATTCCAAGTGGAGAACTTGGAGCTTGAAGAGGTTAACTCACCTGCCCAAGGTGAGGGATTGATGTAGCAGGGCTAGAATATAGATCCAGATCAGTCTGTCTCCTGAGCACCCACTCTTGGCCACCTGGACATGTGCTGTTTCCATCACTGAGGACCGTGGGTCACTGGAACACTGCCTTCCACTCCAACGAATAACTGGCCTCAACTTCTTGAAAGATTGCACAGCCCGTTTGCATGAGGATATTTAGAGTGAAAGTTTAGATTGCTGATTTGGTAAGTTTATTTTTTCGAATATAACCTTTACTGTGATATTTTTCTCTGTAAGTGCTTGTTCAGTTGCATCCTACAAATTTCGAAATATTGTATTTTCATTTTCAATTAAAAATATTTTGTAATTTTCTGAGTGCACATAATTTTCATTTTCAATTAAAAATATTTTGTAATTTTCTGAGTGCACAAATTTCGAAATGTTGTATTTTCATTTTCGATTAAAAATACTTTGTAATTTTCTGAGTGCACATGAAAATGTTGTATTTTCATTTTCAATTAAAAATATTTTGTAATTTTCTGAGTGCTCAAGAAGTCTGTTTTGAAAATCCTTTACTTCATTAGATTGTCTTGTAGGAAATGGGTGAGCTGTGTAAGTGTGGGTGTATTTCTGGGAACTCTATTAATAGTTTCATTGACCTATTCTTTATCCTTATGCTGGCACCACATATTCTTGTTTATTTTTATATTTATCGTAGGCTTGAAATTTGATAATGTAGTCCTCTACCATTTTTGTTTCTAAAGAAAAAAGTTATTTAGAATATTCTAGGTTGTTTGCATTTCCTTATAAATTTTAAACTCAGTTAATCAATTCTTAGCAGATAAAGAATGTGGAGGAGGAGAAAGTAAAAGAAAAGAAGCCAAAGACTTCCTGGGATTTTATTGAGTTTATATAGCAGTTTGGAGAAAACTGACATAGTAATGCTGTCTTTTAATCTACAAATATGATCTCTTTCTCTATATTTAGGTCTTCTTTAATTTCCCGTACCAATATTTTGTACTTTTCAATATATAGACTTATATGATCTCTGTTAAATTTTTAATTATTTTTATGCTGCTGATGTTTTTATGAATCATTTTTCTTTTTTTTAAAGATTTTATTTATTTATGTGACAGAGAGACAGCCAGCGAGAGAGGGAACACAGGCGGGGAGTGGGAGAGGAAGAAGCAGGCTCCCAGCGGAGGAGCCCGGTGTGGGACTCGATCCGGAACGCCAGGATCACGCCCTGAGCTGAAGGCAGACGCTTAACGACTGCGCTACCCAGGTGCCCCTATGAATCATTTTTCTTAAATTTTGTTTTCTAAAACTTTGCTACTTGATTCTCTCCTTGACCAAACGCTACTCAGCCTCCGCTGAACTTTTCAACTAGGCCTTCACATTTAGACTTCTGTGTTCATGTCTACATTGTCCAGTTTGGGTAGGAATCCTGCTAAGTTAGTGTAGCTAGAATCCCCCATCTTTCCTATCTGATTCCCCTGATACCTGCTCAAGTTCCTCATCCTCCACCATCCCCCAGGTGACATCTCAGCTCCTGGCTTGCCTTCTGCAATAGTCATGTGAAGTCTGTATAGCCAAAATCCCCCCTAACCAGTGCGTTAACAAGTGTCACTGAATAGCTTTTTCTTTAACAGTTAGAATGAGTATTTTTTCCTGAATACTGCTAGTATTTAGGAAACATCGTTGATTTACATATATATATATATATGGAATTTATTTCTAATATTCTGTTAAAGGTATATGTGCCTGTGTTTATGAGGGATATTTGTAATTTTCTTACTTTGAAATTTATTTCTCAAGTTTGGTTATTAGGGATAAGCTAGCCTCCTAAAATGATTAGAAAAGGGTTCAGCCTTTCTCTCCTTCTGAAGGAGTTTGTCTGCAGTTTGTGTCATTTCTTTTTAAAATGTTTGATAGAAATCACTGGCAAAAGCCTCTAAGCCTGGAGTTTTCATTGTGAGTATGGTTTGATCATGATTTCATTTTATATGTGTGAATATATTCATATTATTTTCATCTCATCTTGTGTCTTATTTGCTTTTATTTTTAAATGAATTTGTCCATTTCATCAAAGTTACTGTATTTGTTGGCATAAAAATTAAAACATATATGTGGTCGATAATTCATAGTCACTGTTTTCTGTACGATTAGCCTGATAGAAGCAAATACTGGAAGCCATTATTGATTTGACTTGATTAACTTGATTATGGTAATCATATGTAAGTCCCTACATTTTAAGGAGTGAAAAATGTAAATAATAACTGTCAAGAATACTAAAAATATATATTTTTCGATTAACTGAGAAGAAAATCTATTGTATTCATTCTCTTTAGAACTCTAAATCCTTTAATACTACTTATTTGATGAAATATAGATGGACATATAATGTTTTTGCTCTCATAACTACTTATATAAAAGTTTAGATATCTTATTGTGTACTGCAAATATAGATATTTTCAAAATTTTATTCCTTTTTCATTTTCAAATGACAAAAACAGGTCCATACAGTATATGTTTAATTTTAGCTATAGTGCTTCTCTTTATAAATATTTACTTTTTTTCACAAATGTGTTTTATTATTATCTGCAGAGCATTGTTTCTATCTTTGTTGCTTTGCTTGTGCTGGTGCTTATGTCTACAATTTCATGTCCCCATTTTTATCCTTCTCGGCGTGTGTGAATCCTGCTTGTCAGAAGTCCTAATTAAAGATACTTTCTCCATGCAGACTTCTCTGATAGCCTTCAGTCACAGTGATTTCTCACTTCTCAACCTCTGCAGACTTATATATTGCCCACACTGTGGCCAAATCACTTTCAATCTTGTATTTAAATTATACCTGTATATGCCTCAGTTCCCCACACTAGAAAGATTGGTATCTATGATATTGTTATTTATAATAAAAAATACATATTTGGTCTTTGCTCCTGTTTCTGGAGTTTCTAGAGTCTCTAAATGATAACGTCTTTTGCTTTACTAATGAGGAGACTCCTGGAAAACCCCGGGTGACATAAGGATGGGAGCTGGTGGCCCGTGGAGCCAATCCTGAATAAAAGGTTGGAACTTTCGGGGCGCCTGGGTGGCACAGTGGTTAAGCGTCTGCCTTTGGCTCAGGGCGTGATCCCAGCGTTATAGGATCGAGCCCCGCATCAGGCTCCTCCGCTGTGAGCCTGCTTCTTCCTCTCCCACTCCCCCTGCTTGTGTTCCCTCTCTCGCTGGCTGTCTCTATCTGTGTTAAATAAATAAATAAAATCTTTAAAAAAAAAAAATAAAGGGTTGGAACTTTCAGTCCCATCCCATACCTCCAGGGTGCGGAGATGGTCTGGAGATTGAGTTCAATCATCAGTGGCCCAGTGATTTAATTCATCATGCCTATTAATGAAGCCTACACAAAAACCTAAAAAGAGAGGGTCCAGAGAGTTTCCACGTTGGTAAAGTCATTCAGAATTGGGGAGAGTGGGGTGCTTAGAGAGGCCACAGAAGCACTGTGTGCTTCCTCCATACCTAGCCCTATCATCTCTTCCAGTGACTCTTCCTGACTTATATCCTTTTATAATAAACTGGCCATCTAGCAAATAAAATGTTTCTCTGAGTTCTGTGAGCCCCTCTAGCAAATTAATCAAATGCAAGGAGGTGGTTGTTGAAAACTCCAATATCTGTATCCCATTGGTGAGGAACACAGGTGACAATCTGGACTTGTGACTGGTATCTGAAGAGGGGATGGGTGGGCGGCACTGTTGTAGGACTGAAGACTTGACCCTGTGGAGTCTGATATTGTCTTGGGTTAATAGTGTCAGCACTGAGTTGAATTATAGGACACCTAGCTGGTGTCCAGAGCATCTCTTGATGGTGTGGGAGGACCTCACCTCCCACCCACACATAGATCAGATTTGGTGACCAGAACTTGTAGTATCCTGTTCACTTTCAACTATATTCCAGTCCACTTGTGCAGCAAATTCTGAAGTTAGTGTGTAAGAGTTGAAAGATATCACACTTTTACTTTTAGGCACATTTGGATTTAGGATTGGGATATTTTGATGGTTGCTTTGGGTTTATTTAATCACGCTTGTGTTTTTAGAGGCCTGGGTTCATCTGTTGTTTATTAATTCAATAATTTATTGTATAAACAAACGTTATAGTATTCCATTGTCTTACACGAGGACAATGATTATTGACAAAATACAGTATTTGAAATAATAATGCTTTGTACTTACAAAAGATAATTCACATTTCTTATATTGACTAGTTATATTTCCCCATCTCTGTCTCTCTTTTTACACACACACACACACACACACACACACTCTCACACACACAAATACAGTCGTATTTTTAATGTTCCATATTTCATAAGACTCAGTTCTACTTTGATTCTTTGCTTTGGTAAAGCATTTCAGTGAATTCCATATGTAATAAATGCCACTCCTTTTGATCCTACTATTCCATCTTCATTATAACCAATTATGATGTCAGGGATGTTTTCTATTATCCCCCTTCCTCACTCCCCCTCCTAAAAACAAACCTAAAATAATTACAAATCATTTACTAGGAAATATCCCCTGATCATTTTAAATTTTATTTCTAAGGAAGTAATAAGTAGATTATAGTAGCAGAAAGAGGGAAGATGGAGTAAACTGCTGAAAATCACTAGGAGAAAATTATAAACATTACAAAATAATACTGTTTTTATGTTATTTCTGAAGACATTGCTTAGGTGCTAGAATGAATACTAAAACTCTCCTGAATTGGATTTTTAATAATGTTCCATCACACTATTCCTCTGGAACAATAAAAATATGCTAATAAATGCAAACAACTTTTGAGTGGTAAAGGGAAAAGAAAAGAAACATAAAATTATACAATATATTTTAAAAGATTTTATTTATTTGAGAGGGAGAGAGTGACAGAGAGAGTACAAGCAGGGGAGGGATAGAGGGAGAGGGAGAAGCAGACTCCCCACTGAGCAGGGAGCCTGATGTGGGGTTTGACCCCAGGTCCTGACCTGAGCCAAAGGCAGACACTTAACTGACTGAACCATCCAGGTGCCCCCTAAAATTATATTCAATATTCAATTATTCAATATATTTTATTGAAGAAATTCTTTTGCTTTTAAGTTAGTACCACAAAATATATTCAAAGTATCTGTATAATTTAGGATGTTTCTTCCTTTCATATATCAGTAGGGAAATCAGCTCCATATTTGCCTGAGTAGATTACTATTTCTTTTCTTTTTTTTTTTAATGTTTTTTTATTATATTATGTTAGTCACCATACAGTACATCCCTGGTTTCCGATGTAAAGCTCGATGCTTCATTAGTTGCGTATAACACCCAGTGCACCATGCAACACGTGCCGTCCTCACTACCCATCACCAGTCCATCCCATTCCCCCACCCCTCTCCCCTCTGAAGCCCTCAGTTTGTTTCTCAGAGTCCATAGTCTCTCATGCTTCATTCCCCCTTCTGATTACCCCCCCTTTCTTTATCCCTTTCTTCCCCTACCGATCTTCCTAGTTCTTATGTTCCATAGATGAGAGAAATCATATGATAGTTGTCTTTCTCTGCTTGACTTATTTCACTTAGCATTATCTCCTCCAGTGCCATCCACGTTGCAGCAAATGTTGAGAACTCGTTCTTTCTGATAGCTGAGTAATATTCCATTGTATATATGGACCACAACTTCTTAATCCAGTCATCTGTTGAAGGGCTCTCGGTTCCTTCCACAATTTAGCTATTGTGGACAATGCTGCTATGAACATTGGGGTGCATATGGCCCTTCTCTTCACAACGTCTGTATCTTTGGGGTAAATACCCAGGAGAGCAATGGCTGGGTCATAGGGTAGCTCAATTTTTAACTTTTTAAGGGACCTCCACACTGTTTTCCAGAGTGGCTGTACCAACTTGCATTCCCACCAACAATGTAGGAGGGATCCCCTTTCTCCACATCCTCTCCAACAATTGTTGTTTCTTGCCTTGTCAATTTTTGCCATTCTAACTGGCATAAGGTGGTATCTTAGTGTGGTTTTGATTTGAATTTCCCTGATGGCCAGTGATTTTGAACATTTTTTCATGTGTCTGTTAGCCATTTGTATGTCTTCATTGGAAAAGTGTCTGTTCCTATCTTCTGCCCATTTTATGATTTGTTTATTTGTTTCTCATGTATTGAATTTGAGAAGTTCTTTGTAGATCTTGGATACCAGTCTTTTATCTGTGGCATCATTTGCAAATATATTCTCCCATTCCCTGGGCTGCCTCTTAGTTTTTTTGACTGTTTCCTTGGCTGTGCAGAAGCTTTTTATTTTGATGAAGTCCCACAAGTTCATTTTACCTTTTGTTTCTCTTGCCTTTGGAGATGTGTCATGAAAAAGGTTGCTTTGGCCAATGTCCTAGAGGTTGCTGCCTATGTTCTCCTCTAGGATTTTGATGGATTCCTGTCTCACATCGAGGTCTTTCATCCATTTGGAGTTTATCTTTGTGTATGGTGTGAGAGAGTGGTCAAGTTTCATTCTTTTGCATGTAGCTGTCCAATTTTCCCAGCACCATTTATTGAAGAGACTGTCTTTTTTCCACCGGATGGTTTTTCCTGCTTTATCAAAGATTAGTTGCCCAAAGAGCCGAGGGTCCATTTCTGGGTTCTCTATTCTGTTCCATTGGTCTATGTGTCTGTTTTTGTGCCAGTACCATGCTGTCTTTGTGATCACAGCTTTGTAGTACAGCTCGAAATCTGGCATTGTGATGCCCCCAGCATTGTTTTTCCTTTTCAACAGTTCCTTGGCGATTCGGGGCCTTTTCTGGTTCCATACAAATTTAAGCACTATTTGTTCTAGTTCTTTGAAAAATGTCACCGGTATTTTGATCGGGATAGCATTGAAAGTAGATTGCTCTGGGTAGCATGGACATTTTAACTATGTTAATTCTTCTGGTAGATGACTATTTCAATTCACTTAACACTTTTCCAGTGCAACCTGTTATATATATATTACCTTTCTCTCAAAGTTAAGCATCCCATGACCAAAAAAAAAAAAAAAAAAAAAGAGTGTTTAGAGTTTAGTAAAGCTAGAGTACTTCTTTGGAGAATTGTCAGTTTGAGATATTATTTCTCAAATTTCATTCCTTCATATACTCTCTTCCTGAATTTATCCATAGGCGCAGCCACACCAGGGGTATATGTTTGATTTACCCCGTCTCCGTTAGATGGATCAACACAGCACAGCTTCCTTCAGCCATCCTCTAAGCAATACTAGCAATAAAATTGTGCACTAGTTACTAGTTATAAATATATAAAACATAAAATAAATAAGTTTTGAAAGTCTCTTTCTGATATGATTTAAAATTAGCTCATGTCCCTACAGTGATCTGTTTACCACATTTGAAGAAACACTGACCACAGTGGCAACATGGCCAGTTCCTCCCTCCCCATTCACATCCTGAATGAAACTGTCCATTTGTGCCAAGTCCCTTCCTTAGCTTCACAACTCCAGGTTTAACACAGGACTCACATCTCTTTGGTCCTGATTATTTCTGCCTACATACCTTACCCAGCCATTCCCTGAATTGCTACTGAAGTCAGACATGTATTATTTTATTTATTTTTCAAACTTTTAAAAAATGTCGTTTCCCTTCTTCTCTCTCCCTTCTATAGTGAAGTCCTTGATCCTTATTTCCTACACCTTTTAAGAGAGACCACCCATTGTCTGACTTTCTTTTTCTGAGATAGACACTTCTCTGACATTTGGAAACACAGTGCTTCCTTTATCCTATTCTAACCTTTTAGTAGTTAATTTGGCGCTGCCCTTTTCCCTTCAATTACTAAACTTTTTTCACATATTATACCAACATGCTGAGAAAGCCTGCTGCCTGTATAAAAGTTTAGATTGTTTGGGAAAGACCAGGTGGCTATTAGTGCTTCACACAATCTGGAAAAATCTGATTTCCTCACCTACTATTTGAATAGATCCTGCTTTGCATAAATTTGACAGTTTTGTATAAACAGTGCCAAAATTTTGTTGTATTAAACATTGAATTATAGACTTTACTCTGTTACATTATTCACCTATTTCAGGGGTAAAAAAATGGTGTAAAATGCTGTCAGAGCTCAGGGTAAAAGCTCCATCATATTTGAAACGGTCAAGAAGGGCTCCTCAGAAAAATAGGAATTGAGATGACTGACAGACGAAGGTGGAGGAAAATGCAAGAGGTAGGGGAGGTCAAGATGCTCAAGAGGAGTTGTAAGGAATCCTTTGTGTTTGTAGAAGGTGCAAGCTTCAGATACTGGAGATAAATGTGCACATTAGACCGAAGATACTTTATAGAAATTCTTTAACTCCATACTAGAACTTATTTATATAATTTGGATCTAAAGAACATTTGTGAAGAAAAAAATGACTAAATAATATTAAATATCAAAACAGAGTTGTGAAATCTGAAGGTGTGAACGTGATGCCGGATATAACCATTTTTGTAGTGAGTTATACAACTGTTGGGAAAGTGGGGCCTCATTCAGATGAAAAAGAGTGCAAAGAGAAGATAAATAGAGCTCCCAGTTTCAAGGTATTCTTTCATAAGTCATCATATATTTCTTGAGCATTTATATTAGAAAGCATTGGGCTGGTTTCAAGGGCAAACAGAAAACAAAGGCGACCCAGACACAGATTCAATCTTTTTCAAGTTTACTGCTTATAAATGAATTAAGCCATGTAGACAAATAAATATAATTCATGATAGAAAGTATTAAATGCCATGAAAGAAGTACAGTAAAAATATTTTCAGAATGCAAAGGATAACAAAAGTCCTTTCTGATAAGGAAAGTAAGGAAGGCATCAGAGAGAAGAATGACATTTCATCTAAAGACTTAAATTTAGGAAAGCTTTGGTTACACTCAGTCAAGGAATGTGAATTTCAGCTGTGGCAGAAGTAACATGAGTCAATGCAAAGATTTCAGAAAGCTTGGGGTCTGTTTGGGAGAAGAGCAAGTAATTCAGTTTGAAAACCATGTCAGTTCCGTAAAGGATGCTCACTTCAAGGGCACATTGACAGGTTGGACACCATTTATTCAAGTAATCGTTAATGAGTAAATGGTTCTTTTTTTAAAGCTCTGATCATCCTTTTCTTCATATTTCACTGAGGTCAGTTTTACAAGCGAAGTGGAAAGTGGAGGTCAAAGGAATAAAGAGTCAAAGTCGTCTAGTATTATTGTTGAATTTAGTGTGTCTCTCTCACACACACACAGTCCTTACAATCCCCTCCTTATGTTTCCAGCCTCTGTCAGAGTTGATGGTCGTGCTGAGATGGGAAAACTTGAGCTTTAGTTGCATGTTTAATTGAAAGGATGCTGCCTTCTGCCCCTTGCTGCCCTTGACTTTCAGTCCATCTAACGCAACCCTGAATGGGAGTCCCCCTCAGCCACCTGCTCTTGCAGCTCTGTCTGTCCATAAGTATGACTACCTGTGGTACCAGGTAGTGGTTCTCTATTGCTTTTATTGTATTGCTCAGGAAGATCCTAGAAAGAAAAAGCACTTTCTCCTTCTCCTGCTCTCTTTAATAGGTACATAATTAGAACTAAAATTTAATGAGGGTAATAAAATTCTAGAATCAATGTTTATGTAATTCCTGGATACAAATCATACTTGTTAGCACATCACTTGGAAGATGGGCTAAAATAAATTTCTGGGTCCTAAACCCCTCCAGTCTCTAATACTTTCTACTTAGTTATCAAGAATAAAAAGAAAATACAAATACCTTGGGGTTTAGCATTCTAAGGTCTATATTAAGAGACTGTGATGTCAGCAAGATGGCCAAACAAGATGACCATCACTCATGTTTCCCCCTCAACACCAATAATTTGGTATCCATCCGTGGACAAAAGGGCTTTGTAGGAGTTTTGGGATCCAAGTAGGGGATTGTGAAACCCTGGTGCAGTCCAGGACTGAGGAGAGCCATTTAGAGAAGGCAGGCCCACACCCAGGCAGCTTACTCACCAATCAGTTCCCAACAAAAGATCCAGAAACAGTGCTATACCCTTGAGGACTTGGCAACACGCCATCTGGCTTTAGTTCTATCACAGCACCATAGCCATGGGACTCAGGAAGTGTCTCACCCATCTCTGCATGGGGTGATAGGCATACAGACCTTAATCCCAGCTGTGGCCCCCAAATGGCCCATGACTGGCTCCAGCCCCTCTCAGCCATGGTCCAGGAGCCCCTGAAGAGCACAGATTTAGTCACCCAGAGACAAAAGAGCCTTTAGGAAGTCCAAGAAAACTGTCAGAGAAGTTCCAGCACAGCATTGGAGGAAAAATATCTGAGATTGGAGGCTTCAAAGAGGGTAAGAGGAACAGTTTGACTTTCCTTGCATCACCTTTCCCCCAAGGCAGCACAGTTCCATACAAAGAGAACCCTTCTTAGTTCATCATTTATCTTGCAGGGGAAAGTGCGAGCATATGCGTGCCCACCTTCCCTGGCTGTGCAGGGTGATGCCAAACAAGCCATTCTTATCAGGGCACAGAATGGAGTGTATCAAAGGGACTTGTTTCCCACTAATTAGTCATTGGCCTCCATTGGGAGGCCTCCCCATGAACTTCTGGGAATGCCTCTACTGTGAATTCTCCCAGCTGGCTCATGGGCATCCCCAGCCCTCTGTGTGCCTCACCCACACAAACCGCTACAACATGACAGACTCCTTGTGCATGTTCCCGATGACAGCAAGAGCTTTTGCAGATGGTTAGTGAGCATGTGCAAAAAATCTGGCCTGTATCTGCAAGCCTAGGGGGGAAAAAAAGCAAAACTTGAGCACACAACCCTGCCCGACAGAAATCAAAAAGGAGGTTGTCAGCACCTGGTCTGGCTTTGCAGGGTAGAGAAAAGGCATACATGCTTAAGAATTCTGCCACTAGAGGAAGTGAAAAGTATGGAGCAAGCATAGCCACAGAAGATCTGAGAAAGTCTCAGAATCTCGAGTAGGGCTGATGGAATTTCTCTCCAGAAGTTAGACAGTAGAGACTAGAGGAGGTGACTGCTACTTCAAATGTGAAGATCTTAAGGAACACACAAATTCAAAGAAACATGAAGGAACAGAATAATTTACTAGTAATTGAATCCAAACACATAATCTGCAACTACAAAATGAAAAGGCAATCTGTGGAATGGGAGAAAATATTTGCAAACCTTCTATCTGATAAGAGGTTAATATCCAAAATATATGAGGAATTTACACAACTCAAAAGCAAAAAAGCAAACAATCTGATTTGAAAGATGGGCAGAGGACTGAATAGACATTTTCTCCAAAGAAGACATGCAAACGGCTAATAAGTACATGAAAAGATGCCCAACATCACTAATAATCAGGAAAATGCGTATCAAAGCCATAATAAGATATCACCTCACACCTTTTAGAGTGGCTGTCATCAAAAAGCAAGAGATTACAAGTGTTGGCATGGGTGTGGAGAAAAGCAAACCCTTGCACACTGTTGGTGGGAATGTAAATTGGTGCAGTCACTATGGAAAACAGTATGGAGGCTCCTCAAAAAATTAAAGATAGAACTACCATATGATCCAGCAATTCCACTGCTGGGTATTCATCCAAAGAAAATGCAAACAATATCTCAAGGAGATACCTACATCCCCATGTTCACTGCAGCGTTACTTATAATAGCCAAGACTTGGAAACAAGCTAAATGTCTGTTTATGGCTGAATGGATAAGGGAGATGTGATATATATATGAAGTGAATCTGCACATGAGTTGTTAGAGTTCATGTCATTTGACCTGCTCTTTGCCAAATACTGACATTGAGGATGGAGGTGGTCCAGCAGTTTTGCTAAGCTAAGGACTATGAGTTCCATCACAGCTCTAGAAGTAATCACCAAAACAGCTGTAATCATCAGATAGTCAAGAAGGACCTCTTCGTGTAATCACCAAAGAAACTGGAGAGCCTCTTGGGCCTCATGGAGAACCAGAGAACTGAATGTGTTGGGCATAGCTGCTGTCAGTAAGCTGACAGTTCTCAGAGGATAATCAGTAAATTCCAGCTTCCAAATAAAAAAAGGTCATTTCATATCAAATGTTAGCAATGTTGCAGTTGAGTAAAAGCAGCAAAAATGAAAACAGAGGCTGAAACAGAGTCCTTAGAAACAATACAATGAGGAAAAGCTATACAAAAAAGTTGGAAATGTCCAAACTGGTCATTCTGAGTAACCTCAATCTACAGCAGACAACTGGAAATTTGTGTTGAGTTGATACCCTGGATGGGGAACTCCCTCTGGGCAGTGGCAGTATTTCCCCAAATTATGTGTGGAATTCTCGGCACCTGTGTGTAGGGATGTGATTGAGATAACAGTCAAACATGTTTGTTTGTTTGTTTTTTTAATGCTCTGAAAACTCTCTTTCTCTGCATTCTGCCTTTTCCCGTGTCTCCTGGTTGGAGAACGCGTGATCCGTGTTCACTTTCTCTGTGGAAGCCGAGAGGCCAGGGCTTCTGCCACTAGAATGGCACCATGAGCTTGTCTCAGCTGAGTCAACACACGAATGGCAAAATCACACCAGCGACTGGGCAACCTGACAGGACAGCACTGCTGTTTCCATTACGCTAGATATCACGTGACTGCATATAGCCTGTTTATCCTTCTCAAATAGTTCCTGGGAAGCAGCTTCTACTGCAGTGAATGCTTTCATTTGGTTCTGCAGGCCCTGGAGTTCTGAGCTGACTTTGCACCGGCTGGATTTCTTTGTTTTGTTTATTAGGGATCTGGAGAATAGGATGAAAGATGGGATTGTGAAACATTTTGATAAAAAGAGCCTGGATGATATTTTGATGAAAAGGGATGTGCTGGCTAAAAAAACATTTTAGAAAGACTAAGATAGTCATTAAAAGCCTGACTTGGCATTAGAGTGAACTGGATTAGGGTCCCGGCTCTACCACTTGCTATGGGAGTGTGCTTGAGCAACCTAATAGGCTTCTAATTAATCATCCCAAAGAGAGGTAGTGATATTCCACAGGCTTGCTGTGAGAACAGAAAAGGGTGATGTGCTTAAAACTCACTGTAATGCCTGACCCACAGGCTACACCCAATGGCAGCTGTTACGGTCATTGTTCTTTTGTAGAATAAGGCTGGGATGGCTCTCAGTTTTCTTGGGTTAATCATGACCCTTGTATGTCTTAGCATGGTCTCAGCACAGAGCAGAGTCCAATCTAGGGTAGATCCTTGGTCACAAAACCAGATCCCACTTCTAGAGGCCCAGAAAACTTGTAGATAATACTATAAAATGAATTATCAGTAATTATGGGGGCTGGGAGGTATTTTAGAGAAAGTTCCAGGCAAGCTGAGAAAATCGTTTCAACCAAGCTATCGATCGATGTTAATTGATACATTTGGTTTTGTGGATTATAAATATTTTGAACTCTTGATGGTTACTATGATAGCAATTATTGAAATTTGTATACACTTCTCCCCCAAATCTTATAACTATATTGTAAGGCAAATATTATTAACCACATTTCAAACATTAAGACACAGAAGACCAAAATGATTAGGGAACATACTACTCAAGATCAGAAGCCAAACTGGCAGAGCACAGATCTAACTCCAACATGCTGCTCATTTTGTTCTCCCCCAGCCTTGGATTCCTAGCAAATTCTAAATACCATACTTGGATGGGAGCTTCAGTGTTTGGCAGGTGCTCTCATGGCTATTTGCTGCATTTTGTGGGGGGGTACTGCTGTTCAGGACTGCCTCCCTGAGATAGGTTCCCCACGGCTGCATCAGTGACACAGATTGCAACAGCACTTGCTCTTGCTTGGCTTTGGGAGAGGGGCAAAGGGACAAATACCCCAAACTGGTTGGTTTAACACAACAGAAATTGTTTGTCTCACAGTTCTGGAGGCTAGAAGGCTGACATCTTTATCAGTAGGACCATACTCCCTCTGAAAACCTCTGAAACCTATTGGGGAACCCTTCCTTGCCTCTTCTGGCTCCTAGTGGTTTGCTGGCAACTTTGGCTTTCCTTGGCTTGCAGGTACAGCGTTCTAGTTCTTGCCTTCATTGTCACAAAGCATCCTCCCTGTGTGTCTGTCTTCACACAGCCATCTTTTTGTAAGATCAGTCATATTGGATTAGGACCTATCCTGCTACAGTATGACCTCATTTTATCTTACCTTAATTACATCTGCAATGATCCCGTTTCTAAATAAGGTCACATTCTACAGTACAGAAGGTTAGTGATGTCAACTTTTTTTTTTTTTTTTTTTTTTTTAGGGGACACAATTCAACTCAAGAGAGAGAGACTTGCTTCTCTCATTTTTCTTTTCCATACTTCCTAAAGCATGGTTTAATCTACAGTCATGACCCTGGTTTAGAACTTGATCAGAAATGCTGTCTTCATAGAATAAAATAGAATTCCAAGAGTCAGGAAAATATGCTGTTGTTCCTTATGGGCTATCCCTGCTGGCTTCTTTCTAAGCATCATTACATATATCAGTAATCAGATGGAAAATAAATAAAAATTAAGTGTGCCTGATAGCCCGATACACTTAGGCAGAGTGGAAATTAAGCCATACCCGTTCTGTGCCTTTCTTTTAGCATTGGCTTGAAGGTGTGATTTCTTTATAGTTAGATCATTGCCACATTCATTTTTTCCAGGAAAGTTCTCAGGCTTTATGATTCCTTAGTAGAGCCAGTCTTTGAGACTGCATGAAAATGTTAGGGGTTGGGTTAGAACCTGCATCAAAATCTCACTTTATGATCAAACATTTAGGAGAGAGCCTATAGCCTGGAGGGAATGCAGATGAGCAGAGAAGAGCAGATAGAATGAACGAGAGGCCACAGTGGCCACCTGCAAAGCCATGCTGCCACAAGCATAGCAGCCTAGTGTGCAGCGGTAGACACTGTAATGGAGACGTGCATCAAGAAGGAATTTACCTGGACCACAGCTGCTGCGAGAGCAGTTGACTGGGATGAGACTGGAACCTGGACCCCAAACAGAAAACAATCATTCCTATTAAAAAGAACTTGAAATGACTGGTAATGCCATACTATCTTGAGAATTAGTGGAAGTAGAAAGATACTATCTAGAATATTTTTTTTAAAGGTCAAAGAGCTCTCTGATTGTAAAGATGGCAAACAGAATTGAGCCAACAGAGGAGGTCATTCATAGGATAATAAATTAAGATAACAAAATCAACGGTCAGGACTTCCCTTGATGTCATTTCTGAGCACTTGCAGATGGAAAGGCAAAGAATAAATTCTGCACTTTTTGGAAAAGCCCTAATGAGGATTAGAGAAGAGGGTGAACTTTGTGTTCAAATTAATGCTGCACAATGTTAGTCCAATTATTATTAATAACTAACTTCTTGCAAAATTCCCATGTTAAAACGTTTCTACATATGGGCATCTGAAGCCCCTTCCTGAAAATCCTGGGCACTACGTATTGCAGTAATTTAGTCAGATTTGAGAAGTGGGCACACGTGAAGGGGGTCAGTCTTGCGTGGGCCACACTCTGTAGAACCCTGGGGCGTTGTTGGTTCACAACCCTCGGAGCCTCCCTGGTATAATCTGGAATTGGCTCCTGTACTCAGGGGGAGTAGGGAGAGACCAAAGAAAGAGGCAGACCACCCCAGGTTGGTAGGTGGTAATTTTAATAAGCAGAGGGCACTTAACAAATGAGTCTTGTCTTGGGCGGCAGTAAGACAGATGGATCCCCATACCTGCCATTCAAATCTTAAAAGTTTATGAAGATGCCCCGAGTTCAGCTACACGTATCACGTAGGTGTTTTCAGCACCACACATCATGTCGTTGAAGCACCTTTGGGAGCGGGAGAGGCAAGCAGAGCCACATGGGTCAATTGGCAGTCATGCCTTTTTGATGACATCTTCCAACAGATGTCAGGCTCATGGGGAAGAATTTCAAATGAAAATCAGGCAGACCATCCAACCAATTTATTTATCAAAGTCAGCTAGGTAGAGAGGGAGGATCCAGGTGTGACACCAAACATACAGCATCAGGAAAATGGGTGAGAACAAGTGTACTCTGAGCCTAGGACGTTCAGAGAGCCTGGCGGAACGTCCCAAACCAGGGAAAGGGGATTTTTGTAGACGAATCTTGGGTCTCAATCAGAGGAGCAGGAGAAGACATAGAGTAAATCTGAGCCAGGAACTTATTTCTTTGTCATTTGCTATGTTACCAAGACGGTCCCAATTCTTCCTTCTTTGGTTTGTCTGACCCACAATTAGCCCTTCAAGCATGGCATCATAAAATGAAATAGAGGAAACAGAGACAGCAGTGCTTCTTTTTGAGTGGCAGTGATTGCCCAGGTGTCATCTACTCAACTATGAACCACAAGGGCTTATCACAGTAAAATGTCATAACATTGCAAACATCATGTCTTTGTGCAGGTAGAAACAGCTTTAGGAAATATGTGGTCATTTGGCACAAAGGAAATCTATGTGGAATTCATTTCCTAACATTAGGATTCTGTTTACAGTAGCTTTTTGTTTCCACAACACTGAATTTTGAAAAGCTTAAAGATTTTTGGGCTTCTTTTGTGAATCCTTGCAATATTTTCCTCAGGCAGATGGAGCACAAACACCCTCAGCACGGGTGTTTAGATGATCCATTGTACTAAATTATATAATTACAATTATAATTATATTGAGAAGCACCCAGTACATTTTTTTTTGTTCTACACATGCACTCCCATACCTTGCTCTGATATCAGGATTATCCTACGTGGGTGCCCGTCTTCTATGAAACTTGACTGCATTTTCCACAGCCTTTCAGGACATCTGCCAGTGCTACCCAAACAAATCCGGTATAATTAGTGAGTTCTAATGTAAATGTTTAATAGAGGCATGGGATTCTTGTCTGATTACTTTGCTGCTGCAGAGAAACAGGACCTAATTTAACATTAAGCCTGTAATTAGCAAATAGAGCTCTTTTGCTAGGGTAAACTAAATCCCTTGCATTTTGACAATAACTTACATTCAAAATTTAAATTTAAATAACCTAGATAATCATAGCCCTAATTTGAACAAACTAACCTGGTCAATCTCATTTTAGTTGCTTTCAAAAGGTAAATCCAAATCCCTATTTTCTTGAGTGGATTTTACTAGGAGCTATTATTTTGTTTGCTTTTAAATTTTTTTTTAGTCCCGTAGAAATCTTCTACTCCTTCCATAACTCTTCTTTTTCTTTTCTTTTTTTCTTTTTCTTTTCAGTGCTGCAGGGTACAAGTCTGTGTATTAGAAAGCTTATGGATTTTATAGTTCATATTCAAACAGCACAGATATAAATGGTACAAATAGTCTTAATACACATCTTTGGTTCCCTCTATCAAGAGAAAAAGATGTCCAGTGGTTCCATGTTTTATGTTCCAAAAGAGGGAGTAGTTTAAGCCGGTCTGAATTCTCAGTGTCTCAGGGCATTTGGCCTTGGCTGTTGTTGAACAAGTGTCTGTTTATAACCAGGGCAGCTGATTTCCCTGTATATTTAGTGGCACAGATTAGGATGTGAAGAGAAGATGCCATTTGTTCTACAGTTATTGGTAATGGCAAGATCTTGGGTATGGCTATGAGAATGAGTGTCTGAGAAGAGTGGGTGGATGAGACCATTGTGAAGAAGTGATCCTGCAACTGAGAGGCTAGAGTATGGGGGAAACTAGCTATATGTATGCTGAAATTGCCAAGAATTAAAACAGTAGAAAGTCTCTGTTTCATAAAAGGAGCTAGGAACTCAAATCAAAAGAAATAAATAGAAAGAAGAAAGAAAAAAGAAAAGAAGAAAGAAAAAAAAAAGGTTACAAAGAGAATATCTGATATATGAGACTGAAAGCTTGAGGGTTCCTTAGAAGGGAGGGAAAGTAGTTTGAAAATAGCAAGGAAGAACAAGTCGGTCACCTGCCCCGCCTTCCAGCACAACGCACAAGGTAAGAGAGGGTTAAGAGGAAGTAAGGTCCTTGGGAGATCCGGGTTTTATAACATCAAGAACATGGCAAGGAGGGTTTAGAGAAGAGGCTAAGCATGCAGGGAGATTTGCTGATGATGGAAGGTAAGGTCTAGAGGGCATGTTGGAAAGGATTCAGAAGGTAGAGGTGGAAAAAGGGTTCAGGAAAACGGCAGAGCCTTTAACAATAAGAGACTGGAAGTTGACTGATGGCCTGGGGCTTCCTGTAGTGAATGAAGACAAGGAGAATCAGGCTGAATAAACTTAGTCCCTGCCAATTCAAAGCAGGCAGTGGTGAAAAGGCCAAGAGCGAGGGGGAAATAAAAGAGTAGCTTCCTGGGGCTCTCTCTCACCTCTGAGGGTGTAGAAGCTCTAGAAGCATCAGAGTGTTTAGACCCAGCGTGCTCGTGATGCCTGCTGGGGGATGAGGAAATGCTCTTGGAGCATGTGTGCTTTGCACCCTCCGCGATGAAACAGATTTTGGAGAAAACTGGTGTTACAGCAAATGAGTAGGCCAATTTTTTCCTTCCAGTGATGAAAACATAACTAGGTGTGACTCAGTTCCAGTGCCCTGGTCTATTCCAGAGACTCTCCATACAGTACTCTCTTCCTTCTCCAAAATACGGGACTTCCTCAAATTCTGCAATGGTCTATATCTCAAATATGTTATTGGGAGAATAAGGGACCTAAGAAATAGTCAAGTTCAATCTTCTTCATTTTACAAATGAGAAAATTGAGACTGAAAAGGATTAAGTACCTTGGAAAACATCTTGCTGAAAGTTAATGAACAAGTCACAATTATAATTCAGATATCTTAATTCTTAAACTTTCACTTAGTTTTGAAGTGCCCTCTGTTGGCTTCTAAATTATAACGGATTTAATCACTTTAAAGAAAAGAGTTTTGAGTCAGAAAATACACAGATTATTTAATTCACAAACTGAAACTTTTAATGTGGTAGTGTTTGAATAATAAGAACATAGAATGTATCCATATTTCAAGCATTTTTCCCAAAATACCCAATACTGTTGAATAAATGATGTTAACATGTGGCCAAGGTGATGTTTTGGGGAACCTAAAGACTGAATAAAGAGTGTAAAATTGGGGTTACTATAGGAACTGTGTGTGAAGACAGTCTTCTGAGTTCTCCCCTTCAGTCTCCCTGACAGTAAGGAGCATAAGAGAGAACCAGCACTCCTGCATGGGAGACCACATCTCTTCAGTCAGGAGATTCTGAGCCTCCTTTATGAAGGATTTTTCTCAGGGTGACATTGGACACTAATCTATATTTTTTTAAAGTGACACACATAAAGCCCTTGACTGGTATGTTATTACACACCTGAAACATCAAGGTGATTGCATTGTTAAAATTCACTATTTGTTGTGGTTTCCTTGTTGCAGAAATTCCATCTGTTTTTTTTTTTTTTTGATAGGCTATATTGGTTAAAATATTATACCGGTCTTTCTGGGGTTTTTTTTTTTGTTTTTCTTTTTTTGTTTTTTTTTAAACTGACAGAATTCGAACATAGAGGGCAAACTAGTATAATTTGGAAAAGGATAAAAGAAATGTGAAGAATTAGGTGGAATAACATGTCTATTACATTATTAATCTGTAATTTTCCTTTTTCTATAGTGAAAGACAAAAGATACCATTTAGGTTGCATTCTATCCCTAAATACACAACTTTCAAGATAGAGCAGTATACATATTCAATCCAACTCAACTTTATAGATGATCGAAAGTCTGAATATACCAGTTTCCAACATTACTACATCCCCTGGAACTCCTAAGTGATTTTAAGCAGTTAAAAGTCAAGGCATCAATACAAAAATAAAAGCTTTCTGATTCATCAGGTTATGACACTGTAAACCTTCAGCATTAAAATACAATTTTTCTGTGGGGCTAATTTTCTGTAAAAGATTTCAGTTTCTAGAGAAGCAGCTTTCAGATACTATCTTGCTATTCTAAATTAGTTGCTTGATAACTTCATTTTATAACTGATCAGTGAGGAATAATAGAAAATCTCCTTTTCTGTGTTCTGCTTCTTCTGTCTTTGTATTTCCTATTCTAAGTTTACTAGGGGGAAAAAGAAAAATTAAATGTAAACAACTTACGTATCAACTGCCAGCATTTGCTTTGCGTTCTGATAAAGCATTTTTTACCCTATAGAGATAGCCTCATTAATACTTCAAATACTGGTGAAATTAATGTTGCTTTGGGAACAATCATCCAAACTGTTTTACCCTTGTTTCAAAGAAGGTGTAAGGTGACATATGAAACATTGTTTTTTTGACGGCTCAGCAGAACACTGCTTGCTCGGTGGAAACCACTGTCACTTAGATACTATGTTTCTTGGCTCAAGAGGTGAACATATTTTCAGTGGCGTCAGAGTAATTAAAGAAAAGAAGGCAGGGGAAAGGCTCTGACTCTTAATCTCTGCTTAAAAGACACAAGTAACACAGGGTCATCACACTGAAAATTAAAACTACATAACTGAATCAGAACTACCTGGAGGCATCTGATGAATCCTGGATAAAGGAAAAATATTAGCTAAACCATTTCAAATTTCAGGGAAATGAGATTCCAGTGTCACTATTCAAATTTTTCCTACATGTTCCTTACAGCAATATTTGCTATTTCATTCTCTTGCAGATGAATTGGTCAGGTCTCACCACGGAATTGGGCAATCCACTCATGTGGGCTTTTCTTCACATGATCTGCATTAAAATTATTTAATTATAACACGGGCTGTATTTTCTTTCCGAATTGCAGCCAGTGTGTGTGTAGAATTATAATTGATCTCATAGCATTGGGACAAAACAGAATTTTAAGGGAAAGCTTAAATTTACTATATTTGCTTAAAGATTTCACACGAAATTAAGGATGAGAAATATTAAATTGAAGTTAAGAAAGGACTCTCCATATAACTCTAATTTCCTTGAATATTTCTCTTTATAGTTTCATTGCCTCATATCTGTTTAATTTTATAAACAGAATTGAGAAAAATAAACCACCCATCTCTCCCCTTTCTCAAAATCCTTTCTATTTTTCATTCCAACCTAGAAGTTTTGTTTTGAGTTAAGGCAGAACACATTAGACATTCAGACAACAGTACACCTAAGAAGAACTAGAGAAGATATACAGGACTTTTTTTTATAATCTTGGGTGATATCAAAGAACTATCAAGCTTGCGGAGAATTAAGGGACAAATATCTAGGAAAACAAAAATACCTGAGAGGTGATTCTGGCTATTAGGAGAGACCAACTTTCTCCTAGATCCTGAATGTCTAAGAAGATGCAGAAATCTTTAATCAATTCACAGGCTCATGGGATAAAAATTGGAGGTCAAGGTCTGTAAATGCCCTTGATAAGTGCCCAGCGCTCTGAAGAATCACCCTAAAAGAAAAGCTAAACTGAAAACAGATTAATCTTCTTAAAGATTTAAACTGGGTGAATATCATCTTCCTTCCTGATTGGATTGAGATTATATGAGATTTCTTTTCTCTTTAGGCTCCTGTCAGAAGTCAGTGAAAATTTTCTATAGAGAAAGATAATGCCATTACAGGTGCCTGTGACCTTTCCAACTATTCATATTCAATACCCACCAATAAGTAAAAATAAATACATAAGTACATAAATAGAGTGGCAAAGGAGTGCCTGAGTGGCTCAATCGGTTAAGTGTCTGCCTTCAGCTCAAGTCATGATCCCAGGGTCCTGGGATCAAGCCCTGCATTGGGCTCCCTGCTCAGAGGGGAGTCTGCTTCTCTCTCTCCCTCTGCCTGCTGCTCACCCTCTCCCCTTGCTTGTGCTCTCTCTTTCTCTGTTCAAATAAATAAGTGAAATCTCAAAAGAAAAGAAAAGAAAACTTGACCAAAAACTAAGAGAAATAATAAAAACTAAAACTATCAAGAAATTCAGATAATAGAGATACTGAAAGAAGTATTATTTCTATTTACATTGAAATAACTGTGATTGGCATGCACAGGGAAATGAAACAGAAGATTGAGAATTTAGCTGAATAACTATAAAAAGGACAAAACAAAAATTCTACGATGAAAATATATATTAACTGAAAGTAGAAACTTAACCAATAAATGTAAAGCAAATTAGACATGGCCATAATAGAATTAATGATCTGAATATTACATCAGAAAAAATCTGATAACATAGTCTGTAAATGCATGAAGCAAGACTTCACATTAAAAAATAAACTTGGCAAATTCACAATCATAGTATATGTAAAATATTTACAAAAATTTGGCACATCTTTGGCAACCTTTTAAAGGACTCATATAAACAATATGTTATTTGACCACGAGTTAACCAGAAAATTGCCTTTATTTGGAAAATAAAGCAATATATCACTAACTCTTGAATCAAGGAAGAATCACAATGTAAATGAAAAATACTTTGAATTGAACAATAAAATCCTACATTATGAGATTTGTAGTATGTAGCTGGAATCATATTAGAGATTTATAGCTATAAATGCATATTTCAGAAATAGTAAAAAGACATAAATATATGAACTAAGTATTCCTCTCAAGAGGTTAAAAACAGCAGGTTAAACCAAAGAAAGAAGAAGAAAGAAAATAAAATTAAGAGCAGAAACAGGTTGTATAGAAAGCAATCACAGATTAGAAAGGACCCAAAACGTCAAATGTTGGTATGACAATAGAATGTTTCTATATAAGGACAAATAAAATAAAACTTTTTTTAAAGCTTATTAAGAACAAAAGAAGAAAAGATACAAATAACCAATTCTGGAGTGAAAAGGAGATCTCACTGTGTATCCTACACACAACAAAAATATAACACAAGGACATTAGAAACAACTTCATCCAATTAATTAATAGCAGAAGAAAAGTGCAAATTTCTAGAACAATACTACTTACCAAAGCTTGCTTAAGACAAGGTAGAAAAATCTGAATAAACCTATAACTATTCTTTCCACAAGGAATGTTCCACAACCAGAACATCAATGAAAAAATTCTACCAAATATTAACCAAGAAAAATACTTTTATCACATAAACTCTTCTACAAATAGAAAAAGGGGAACATGTCAAAACGAATTTCATAAGTACAAGTTCTTTGAAACCAAAATTTGTCAAGGGCATTAGTAAAGATTATAAGCCTACACACCTTGTGATTTAAATGTAAATATTCTAAATAAAAATCTAGGAAACTGCTTCCAGCAATATTTATGAAAGTTAATACATCTTAAACAAGTTAGACTTATTTCAGGAATTTAAATTTTGTTTAACATTAGAAAATCAAGTACTACCATGCCATGCTTTTATAGAATATAAGAAAAATTATAAGCAATCCAGAACGTACAGAAAAACACTTTTGATAAAATTCATCATTTATTTGTAATAATGAAAAAAAAACCTTTATCCCTGTAGGAATAGAGGGAAACTGCCTTGATGTGATAAGAACAAGTATCTAATCTGAGAATAATCTGATAATTAGTTGATGGGATTATTGTAAATAATGATATTTATAATTATTTTAGATGCCAGCCAAGAACATATTATTAATGAAATATTGAACACTCTACTAAGATTAGGAATGAGATAAGGATATCCACTATTACCATTTCTATTCCACAGAGTACAAATGGTCTTAATCAATGTATTAATGCAAGGAAAGTATATAAACTACAGGAAAATTGGAAAAGTAGAAATATTAGTCACAGTATTTAAAGATGGATTTGAGGGGCGCCTGGGTGGCACAGCGGTTAAGCGTCTGCCTTCGGCTCAGGGCGTGATCCCGGCGTTCTGGGATCGAGCCCCACATCAGGCTTATCTGCAAGGAGCCTGCTTCTTCCTCTCCCACTCCCCCTGCTTGTGTTCCCTCTCTCACTGGCTGTCTCTATCTCTGTCAAATAAATAAATAAAATCTTAAAAAAAAATAAAATAAAGATGGATTTGAGTATATATTAAGATAATTTACACCATCACACAAAAAAGAATAAAATACTGAGGAATAAACTTGACAAAGGAGGTGAAAGACCTGTACTCTGAAAACTGTAAAACACTGATGGAAGAAACTGAAGATGACACAAATGGAGAGAGATTCCATGCTCATGGATTGGAAGAATTAATATTGTTAAAATGTCCATATTACCCAATGCAATCTACAGATTCAATGCAATCCCTATCAAAATACCAATAGCATTTTTCACAGAACTAGAACACATAATCCTAAAATTTGTATGGAACCACAAAAGACCCCTAATAGCCAAACCAATCTTCAGAAAGAACAAAGCTAGAGGTATTACAATTTCAGATTTCAAGATACACTACAAAGCTATCATGATCAAAACAGTATGGTACTGGCACAAAATTATACATATAGAGCAAAGGAAATGGATAGAGAGCCCAGAAATAAACCCACATCTATATGACCCACATCTATAAAGGAGGCAAGGATATACAATGGGAAAAAGATAGTCTCTTTAATAAATGTTGCTGGAAAAACTGGACAGGTACATGCAAAAGAATGAAACTGGGCCATTCTCTTACACCATACAGAAAAATAAACTCAGGGGGTGCCTGGGTGGTTCAGGTGGTTAAGTGTCCAAGCATCTTAATTTCAGCTTAGGTCATGATCTCAGAGTTGTGAGATTGAGCCCCGTGTTGGGCTCCATGCTGGGCATGGAGCCTGCTTAAGATTCTCTCTCTCCCTCTCCCCACCCCTACCACTCACATGCTCTCTCTCTAAAAAACAAATCAAAACAAAACAAACCTCAAAATGGACAAAAGACCTAAATGTGAGACCTGAAACCATAAAACTCCTAGAAGAAAACATATGCAGTAATCTCCTTGACATCAGCCTTAGCGACATATTTATGGATAGATCTCCTCAGGCAAGAGAAACAAAAGCAAAAATAAACTACTGGTACTACACCAAAATTAAAAGCTTTTGCACAGTGAAGGAAACCATCAACAAAATGAAAAGATAACCTACTGAATAGGAGAAGATATTTACAAATGATATATTTGATAAGGGGTTAGTGGCCAAAATACATAAAGAACTTACACAGCCTGACACTGAAAACCCCAAATAATCCACTAAAATAAGCAGAGAACCTGAATAGAGATTTTCCAAAGACATCCAGATGGCCAACAGAAACATGAAAAGATGCTCAACATCACTCATCATTAAGGAAATGCAAATCAAAACTACCATGAACTATCACCTTGCACCAATCAGAATGGCTAATATCGAAAAGACAAGAAAAATAACAAGTGTTGGCCAGGATGTGGAGGAAAGGGAATCTTCATGCACTGTTGATGGGAATGGAAGTTGGTGCAGCCACTGTGGAAAACAGTATGGAGTTTCTCAAAAAATTAAAAATAGAAATACCATATGATCCAATAATTCCACTGCTGGGTATTTACCCAAAGAAAATGAAAACACTCTGTTTATTGCAGCATTATTTATAATAGCCAAGATATTGAAACAGCCAAGAGTCCATCAATAGAAGATTAGATAAAGAAGTTGTCTATATGAATAAAATGGACTATTATTCAGCCATAAAAAAAATGAAACCTTGCCACTTGCAGCAACATAGATGGACCTAGAGGGTATTATGCTCAGTGAAATAAGTCAGAGAAGGAGAAAAACCATATGATTTCATTTAATATGTGGACTCAAGAAAAAAAAAACCTAACCAACCATACAAATGAACAAAAAAAGCAGAAACAGACCTGTAAATGTAGAGAACAAACTAATGGTTGCCAGAAGGGAGGAGGGCGATGGGATGTGCAAAATGGGTAAAGGGGAGTGGGAGGTACAGGCTTACGGTTATGGATGAAACGTACAGCATAGGGAATATGGCCAATGGTATTATAATAGAGTTACATGCTTACAGATGGTAACTACATGGTGGTGAGCATAGCATAATATATAAAATTGTGGAATTGCTATGTGGTGCACCTGAATGTAATGTAACCTTGTGTGTTAACTATACCTCGATAAAAAGCAAAGATATAATTTACATATCTCTACAGATAACTTATAAGAATTAATTTATAAGTTGGGTAATGTTGCTGAATAAAATATCGATATACAAAAATTATTTGCATTTCCACATGTTGTCAATATATTGCTTAAAAATGAAATAAATTTATCATTTATAATCGCAAAAACATCAAATATTCTATCTGGAAATTCATGTGGAAAAAACATGGATCTGTATACTCCAAATATAGAAATCAATTTCGGGTGGGTACAACTGTGAACTGTGAAATGAACAAATAAAAACTTTTTCAAAGAAAATCAGAAGAGGAACAATAGGAATGCTCATTCATTGCTAGTGGGACTACAAAATGGAATGTTTACTTTGGAAGACAGTTTGACAGTGTTTTACAAAGTTAACACAGTCTTACCATATGATCCAGCAAACATGCTCCTTGGTATTTGCCCAATTGATTTGAAAAGCCAAGCCCACACAAAAACATCCATGTAAATGTTTATTGCAGCTTTATTGGTAATCTCACAAAACTGGAAACAACCAAGATGTCCTTTAAAAGCTGAATGGATAAAATGTGATTCATCACAGTATTATTCAGCGATAGAGAGAAATGAGTTATAAAGCCACAAGACAGATGGAGAAACATCAAAGGCATATTACTAAGTGAAAGAAGCCAGTTATATAGCATTCTAGAAAAGATAAAACTATAAAGACATTAGATTTTTAGAAGAATAACAAGATTCTTTGTGATAATATAATTGTGAATACAATGTATTATGCATTTGTCAAAACTCAAAGCTGTTTAGCACAAAAAGTAACCTTCATGGATGCAAAATTTTAATTATCACTTAGGAGATTGGGGTATTTCAGGAAGAAATGCAGACTGTGACAAGGAAGCCTAACTGTATTACAAACAACTCAACGCATCTCACTGAAGGGATTGGAGGAAAGATGATAAGCTGAATATTTTGAAAATAAGTGGCATCTGTAAGACTAAAGATGTAAGGAACTACATGGAAGCACTGCATTCCAATCGATAAAGTTGTGTCCCATGGGATTATGTGTTACCAATTCTTTTTTTTTTTTTTTAAGATTTTATTTATTTATTTGACAGAAAGAGAGACAGCCAGCGAGAGAGGGAACACAAGCAGGGGATTGGGAGAGGAAGAAGCAGGCTCCCAGCGGAGGAGCCCGGTGTGGGGCTTGATCCCAGAACGCCAGGATCACGCCCTGAGCCGAAGGCAGACGCTTAACGACTGAGCCACCCAGGCGCCCCTATGTGTTACCAATTCTGACAATGCTATACATGTATATCAGAATGGAACAATTAAGTAAATGTATGACAGATAGCGGGAGCCAGATTTCTCACTGTTGGAGTGGGAGATTACAATTAAGTGAAAAGAAGGGCCTAAAAATATCCATGATGACAATCAGTTAGAGTTGGAGACATCATGTGAATTCATGTTTAGCTTAATATAGGTACAGATGGTTGTATGTAGAAATATTTATACATCTGTTTCAATACACAGGTTGTATAGCACGTGTATTTTCTGCATTTTGGATGAAAGGGCCTAAAAGAAATGACATCCCTGTTGCAACATGCATATATAGCCTCTACATTTTGGTTTCTAATACTATTCTCTAAAAAAGGAACCAGGGCTCCTCGAAGAAATGGCTGATTCTAGGACAGAAAATATACAAGATGAGCCTGGAGAATTTGTAGTGCCAAAAAATAAGAAATAGCTAAAAAAAAAAAAAAAAAAAAAAAAAAACACCTTTTTGATAGGAATACCAAAGGAACACAGGGGGCGACTGACAGAGCTCCCAGTGGCCAAAGCTGAAACAGTTTGAGCAACAAAATGAATGAGTAATTTTGGATTATTCAAAATATAATAAAATAAATATCACATGTTTATACATATGTAAATAAAAGATTGAATAAATTAATAAATGCAGGAGATAAATCCCTCATGCAGAAGAATTCCAAATAATTTAAATAAATACTCTCTACTTAAGGAGGGGAAGCATAACTCTCACTCTGTAGCTATGTGTTGCACATAGTGATTTTCTTCTAAAATGTACAGTAATGGGGCTAAAAGTTTACAGTGGAGAAACTTGGCAAACACTACTTCAGCCAGGTGATTAAAGCCAGTGGCAGCAAGTCATAAATCATATTGGTAGTATGTATGCTTATTATGATGTGATGATAACAGATCTTTACCTCTGTGATCTTCCTCCAAGTACCTATAATCCCAGCTTCATCATGAGAAAAAACATCAGACAAATTCTAATAGAAGGGTATTCTACAAAATACCTGGCCTGTACTCAGCAAAACTGCCAAGGTTATTAAAAACAAGGAAAGTCAAGGGGTGCCTGGGTGGCTCAGTCCATTGAATGTCTGCCTTCGGCTCAGGTCCTGATCCCAGGGTCCTGGGATAGAGTCCCACATCAGGCTCTCTGCTCAGTGGGGAGCCTGCTTCTCCCTCGCCCTCTGCCTGCTGCTCCCCCTGCTTGTGCTTGTTCTCTCTCTCTCTCTTTCTCTGTCAAATAAATCAATAAAATCATTAAAAACAAACACAAACCAAAACCAAGGAAAGTCAAGAAACTCTCGCAGCCAAGTGGAACCTAAAGAGAGAGAACAACTAAATTTAATGTGGTATCCTGAATGGGATCCTGGAACAGAAAAAGGACGTTAGAGAAAAATCGAAGGAAATCTAAATAAACTATGGTCTGTAATTAATAATAATGTATCAACATTGGTTCACTAATCATAACACATGTATTATAATAATGTAAAATGTTAATAATAGCAGAAACTGAGTGTGGGGTATATGGAAACTCTGTACCAGCTTCTCAATTTTTCTGTAAATCTAAAACTTACAAAAATAATTTCGCTTAATTAACTAAGGTTAAATTAAAAATGTGATGAACATTTACTAACAAATGAGATTTAACTGAAGAGAAAACCAAAAGAGATCACAAGATATCATCCAGAATAAAAGAATGGAGACAAAAAGGTCCAAACATGAGTTCCTGAAGGAGAGAAGAGAAGGAAAGGTACAGAGGCAATATTTCAAAAGATAATAGCTTACCATGTTCCAGAACTGATGAAAGATCTCAGTCTTCACATTCAAAATCCCAGTGAACCCAAGCGGGTTAAATAAAAAGAAACATGTACCAAGAATCATCATAGTGAAACTGTAGAAAATCAAAGAAAAAAATCACAGTAGCAGCGTCTCGACTGACAAGTGACTTCTCTAAAGCAAAAGTGACAGCTAGAAGAATGTCTCTGGTGTCCTAAAAGAAAATGACTAGTAACCTTGAATTAATGTCCAGAGAAATTATCTTTCAAGAGTCAAGCCAAAATGAGCACTTTTTTCAGATAATCAAAACCCCCAAATGCCTGCTACTTTAAGCCTGTTCATTTTTGCATCAAACTGTATAATTAAATGAGGATGTGAAATTACCACCCTTAAATCTTAAGTTGGTGATGGTTCCCACAGTCCCTGCTATCTTCCCTAACAAGGTAGAGTACTGAGATTTACGATGTGCTGCTTGGTAGGAAGAGAGTTGTCCAGGGACTTGTCCCTCGGCAATCGTTGGTTTTAGTCAGTGGCATCAATGTAGGGATGTTGCCTGCTTCTAAAGATGTCTATCCAAGCTATACACTCAGGAACTGTTAAAAATAGCCATGTAATGGGATTGGAGTGTTTTCGTTTTTCCAGGAGGCTAATGTGAAAACTTCACTGTTCTCCTGTAGCTCGTAAGTCCCAAATAAGACTGGGGGTATGATGCAGTGTTTTGGGTTCCCAGCAATTACCTCAGAGACAGTGCCTGATAGTCCTTGAAAGATTTGGTATTTTCATTACACTAAAGAATTACCCCATTCAGTAGCTTTAGGACCCTTTGATTATGGTTAGGAAAAATTTCACAGGGCATACGTAATGGATATATTTCAGGGTTCATTTTGAAGTCCACCTTGCCTTCCTTTATTAAAGAAGCTCTTGTCTGTGGACTATTTCAGTATTGGGGAATGAGGCAAGATTGAACCAATTTATTACAATGGTTCATGATAGACTTTTGTTCCCCAGACCTGAATTTTTATTTTTATTTTTGATTTTCTTCCAGGAAACTATCTTCAATTGACCATAGCAATATTGTGAATCAAAAACGTGTTTACTGTGCCCGTCCTACTGCCTCTTACAATAACTGTGCTTGCCTCATACAGTGCTGAGGCTTGGCATTTTGTCACCCTGGGGTCTGGAACATCTCTTATTCTCCATAGCAGAACAGTGCAATCTCCCAAAGTCTTGCTATGAATAGGAATCTGATTTTGGATAAGCACAGGTGGTGATTTAATTAACTAATCTAGCCATTTCATTCCATGGAGTGTTACATTCCTCTCTGGGTTTATGGATAGGAATTATCACTGCCACCTGCCTTATTTTGCCTGGAACCGATTCCAGCCTTTGCTTGTTACTTCTAATGTTGCTACCCTGGGTTAATTAGGGTTTTTGGATGCAAGCAACAGAAACTAATATTAAAAAATGAAGGAGATTGATCAGAATACTATTGTAGAAGCTCATCAGATGGTTAGGTTGCTGGGCCCCATGTCTGGAAAACAAACAACAATCAAGGATCCCTGAAGTGGGGGGACGGGTGGAGGTGAAAGGGATAGCAGTTAAGCTAATTCAAGGACAGAGGGATCTGAATCACCATAGTTCATGATATGAGAATTAGTATTTCCTCAAAAATTATCTTTCTCATGTTTGTTGCTTCTTTAATCCTGGCAAACTTCTAAACACAGCAAAAATTCAAATATATATAGCTTGCACCATTGTAATTGCTCTATCAAAAATTTTGCAAAGTGCTGGGTGTTATACACAACTAATGAATCATCGAACTTTACATCAGAAACCAGGGATGTACTGTATGGTGACTAACAAAATATAATAAAAAAACATTAAAAAAATTTTGCAAAGTGTTATTGCAAGTTTATTTTGACATTTCTGCAATCACATTTTTTCCAGCTATTTCCATCAATACACTGAGAAACAAGGGAACGAATAGTGAAGACAATAAGAATTGTGTTATTTTAAAACCAGTAACAAATAGCCTAAGTCCAAGTATGACCTTCTTTAATCAGCTTATAAATATCTACCCCCCAAAAAAAGTATTTTCAAGGTAAGAAATTGAGTGGTAATTGGAACAGTAGCTACTCCGATTTCTTTTGAAAAATCGACTTGGTAAGTTTGATCGAAAGTATCTTAGAACATGCTGGGGCAATTTCCAGGTTTAGGAAGTAAATGTGCTTATTAGTTTGGTAATAGGAAGCAAAGTTGAATTATCCAAAATGTAAAACCAAGTAATTACCATTGGGAAGTCTTTTATAAACTGAATTCAGGATCAAAAGAAGGAGAAAAATTCATAAATAAGAAAAAAATGCAAATTTGGGGTATTAAAACAAGTATAGCATATAAGAGCAAAGACGATCAGAAGAGCTGGATGTTCCAGATCTTCAGAAAAATAGGCAAACAATTCTCACTTCTCCTTTTCTTTGTCTGCTGATAATATATTACCTGGATAAATAAAAGTTAATCCCTGGCTGATGACTTCATTTGGGGAGACACCCCATTCAAATCTGCTGGGGGCTTCTCTGTAAGAAGAGATTTCCCCCTTTCAGGGAACAGAGGGAAATACTTGAGTTGGTTGAATTATATGGAGCTGTAACTAGAAATGTTTTGTAAATGGGTGGATAATTACTAAGATTGTTTCAGTTGATTAGAGAAACGTCAGACAATTCTAAACTCAGATTGGATTAATAAAGAATAAATCCTTTCTCTGGCCCTTTCCGCTGCGGCCTTTGAGTAACTTGAACTTGCTTGCCAACTTCAGAGCAGGCAAGGAGTGAACGCATGTCTTAGCCATAGCGGTGCTCGGGGACTGATGAAGACAGGGATTAAAAGTCAGAGATTGTCTCCCCACAGTTGTAAAATAGATTTATGGCCAATGGAGTGGGTGCCAAGACTGAAATGCAGCTCCATAAACTAATTCAGACTGACTCTTTCATCCCCAAAACAGTCAGACTCAGGTTTCCCTTTTATCAAATGAAGGTGTTCATCTCTGAGGTCCTTCTGGATTGATGTTCCCGTGCTCAGTATTTACTCACTAAGGGCGAATTATTTTATAATGAAAAAAATTATTGTTATGTATTTCTTTTTAAACAATTTTGCCTCGGTCTGATACCGTCGGACTGCATGCTTATTTGCTGTTAACACTAGGGGTCAGGCTGAGAATAGTCGTTTTCTATGCTGTTATGATCTTCGTCAGATACTATAGGAACCTTGGATATTGGGATTTTTTTTAGTTATGTCTTCTGAATTTCTATGATATATCGCTAGATTACTCATGCGTGTGTTTTCAACAATAAAAATAAAGATGTTCCCTAAAAACTTAAAAAGTAAGGAAGTAAAAATATACTTTCAGAGTTTTTAGTGCCAGTATTACAAATGAAAGTCTAGCAGACGTTTTGAAAGTAAATCTTACAACCAAATGCAGAGTTAGCAATCTACGTTATCTGTACCAAAATGCACCACTGTTACGTACATTTTCCTAACCTTCCCTGTTTCTTTCTCCTTTTCTTTTCTTTCCCCTGTGGAATTACACGTACTATGACAAAAGCAAGAGTTTGCCACAAACTCAAAATAATCTTGAAAGTCAAATAAATTTAGTCATAAAGATGGGAAATTAATAGCATCCGATTTAAAGTTATTTTCCAATGGATTTTACCATCATTTTAACATCTTTAAGGCTCTAGGTATTTATGTTTGTTAACTAAGAGTATAGGGGCGCCATATACACAAGCAGTCTCACACACAAATGCACGCAGAAATAGACATAATATGATTTTACATAGAATTGGTAAGTTATTTCCCCTCCCATCAGGAATTCAAAGCAGAGCAGGGAAGGGTATGAAGCTGTGGGTACAGCTCAAAAGAGAAGGTCAGAAAACATTAAGCGAGGGCTTCATGGGCTATAAAAGTAGACTGTTCTCTAAGAAAATATAAACTGCATTCCATGATAAAGCCTCCACGGGAAATGAAAAAGCATCTTCTGTGTGTGTGTGTGTGTGTGTGTGTGTGTGTGTGTGTGTGTGCGCGTGCGCGCGCGCATGCCCGCGTCCCATTCATTCATTTATCTCATATGTGCCTAGGTGCAACTGTCTTTTTATTTAACCAGTATAAGATAGTGCCGGTGGATCTTTACGATGTTTGTACCCCCTGAAAGATGAGATTCTTCAAGAAATTATTCTTTTTTCAAAGAACCAATGTAATCAACCATCTCCATGGGACAGTTTTTGCCTGAAGAACGATTTATTAAAAAGTGAAGACACCGTGCAGAGCACAGGGAAGATCTTCCTAAGTGAGGTCCTTGTGGTTGAGACGGATACACTGAGCTCAAGGAAGAAGAACCGTTTCCCTTGTCAATCACTTCAAGCGTGCCCTGACCCAGTGCGCTTTGTAACGGCCTTCGTGTTCTTGGAACGCTGAGGGCCCAGCAAGCTCCGGCTGCCAGAAGGTTCGGATCAATTGACCTTTTATGTCTTTTATTGTTTCCGCTGCCCTTTAAATTCCCCATCAATGCTCTGTTTTCTCCAGAGCATCTTTTCAGACCTAGAGAGGTAGGGATATCTCTTTGTGGGCAGAAGATGCTGACTCCTCACCGATGGAGCGTGGCAGGTGAAGGGCTGAGAGCAGCAAACATTCCCTCCTGCCTTCTAATGTTGCCGGTGGAATAGAGAACACCTCTGCATTCACCTGACGTTTTTGGCAGAAGCCCTCTGCCTTCTGTCCCAGTGGTGAGGTTAGAATAGGACCAGCATTTTTTGAAAAGTTAAAGACTGCATTTCTTAGAACTTCTGCCACCTTTATTCGCCGACCACACAGGTGAGACACTTTTCTGTTGTACTGGTCCTCTTGACCCTGAGAAGCTACTTTACCTGGGCTTTCTACACCATCGATACTTCTGTTCTCTCTAAATCTGAACAGCGTGGGCCATTGAGCCCTGAGGATGGAGAACTTCATTGTTCCCTGACACAGTCAGCCGGAGGGAAAAGCAGATACCAGACAAAACCGATATTTTTCTGCATATTTCACACTTGAATAACAGCGTTAGCTCGGCAAAACCTCAGAAAATATCAAGTCGGCCTATTGACATTAGTATATTTTAGTTTATACAAATGCAAGGCAAAGAAAGTTTGGTACAGCCTTTGCCTGTCCTCCCGCTGATTGTGATCAAGCATGTCCCCACTGATGCAGGTAAGAAAATATCCAACTGCTTTAGCATTACTAGGGATGTCTCGTATGATGTGAACGTGACGTGCGTATTCTTCATGTATATAGATCTTAATTGTTTGGTTCTCTTTTTATATATATTTATGTGTTCATTAAATGTCTCAGGAATTATTCATAAAAAGTAAATGTACCACAGTGGCTTATAATCTAAGAAGATCTTGCTGTGGCTCTGTTTGGTAAAGTAAATAATCCTTTCTTAATTATTTATCCCATGTATTTGTATTTGTATTTGGGGTTTGATACATTTATATAACATGAGTTACATAAATACATGGAGTACTTTGTGTTCATAAAAGATGAGTAAAAACGTAAAGGCACAATTTATTGACTGCTATCATATAGGTATATTACTTATGTACAGAATTGCAGCTTGGCATTACTTTGTTAGTAAAATTAGAAGTTTTCTTTTTAATAGTTGAGTTAAGCCCCCCTATATTCACTGATATGACTGATAACTCATATTTTATAATTTTATACATTTATACAATTATGTAATTAATTCTACAGTTGTTCTATATATCCCCTCATTTCTTGCTGCATTGGTTGTGTTTGCTTTCCATTTTTATATTTCATTTGCTATTTAGAATAGTTGATATTTTTTCTAGGAATTACCTTGTACTTATGCCTTTCTAATGTTCTTAGTACCCTGATTTCTTTTATAAACATTATTACTTGCTTTGTTGATTTTTAATAGTATCTTTTGTCTTTGCCTATTGCCTATACAAAAAATCAATGAGCTTATTCCATGTTCCTCTTATGCTCTCCTTTCTTCCATTATTTTAGTTGCATTATTTTTACTTTGTGAGAACACATAATACTTATTTGCCATCTTTCATCTTCCTCCATACCTTAGCCTCAATTTTAGTTCTACACTTCAGTAGAATAATTGCTTTTCACAATTCCTTTTGCTGAAGGTTCCGCATTATCTCTTGGTTGGCTCATTCTCTAGAAGATTCTTCAAGAGCTGGAGATTAAAGTATACCCTGGGTTCTTGCACATGTAAAGCCATTTTTCTATAGCCTTGGTAGTTAAATGATGGGTTTTCTGAGTATAAAATCTTTGATTCACTTTTTTTTTCATGGAAAAATGCTACTCTATTTTTTTTTGTTTTTTATGTTGCTTTTAAGAAATCCGATGTCAGTCTAATTCTTTTGTCCTTTTAAATTATTGATCATTTTGCCTGTAAGTCAAAAGGATTTGCCTGTAAGTCCTAAAGATTTTTTTAAATCATTAAAGTCTTATGGATTTATTAACATACATCTTGGAGTTGACCATTGTTAAGGTCCAATCTGGCCAGCTCTCTCGCCTTTAAAAGTATCATATGTCAAAACATACCTTACCACAGCGAGTGAGTGCAGATAATTCAAAGGATGATTACTCAGGCAAATGCAAAGTGAGGGGAGTCCTTGGGCTAGGATCCTTTGATGTCTAGGCCTAGAGAGAGACAAGAGGTCTTGGTACCTATATCGGTATATATGTATTTATATATGACAGGAGCCCACCAGGGAATTTTGAATAATGCCAAGGGTAGACTGCCTTCTAGCAGTAGCCTTAGTGTGGGAGAAGGCAGATGAGGAAGTAGAGCAGGTGTGATTCGGCTGAGGTGTCTGACAGCAGTCATCCCAGGAAGTGTTAACAGTTCAACCACCTGTTACTTTGCTGTGAGTGACTTACCATTTCCAACTTTATTTGTCCGTAGTCATTTCAAGAAAGGCTCTCAGGTACCTATTGGGTGTTTTTCATATTTAGAAAGAGTTTTTATTTTATTTCCAGGAATTTTTATATTAAGGAATTAAATATGCATTCTGTTTTATTATTTTGTTTTTCATTGTCAGAGACTCCATATTATGTGATTTTTAAATATTTGTTTTGCATTTTAACCACTTTCCTTCTTACCCTTTTTACTTCTTATTTTGACTCATTTTTATTCCTTTGATGATCTCCCTACCTTTCTCCGAAGTCCCTTATTAAGTATTTGTTTAAGTCTGTTCTCCCTGGGGTACCTCATATAATTTAGTCATCAGTGCTGTTATAATTTTCTTCTACTCCCCCTCCTTCTCCCCCCATTCTTCCTTCTCTTCCTCTTCTTCTCTGAGTTCAATCAGCTTTTATTTTATTTCTTCCTTAATATATACATTACTTATTCTGGCTATAGGTTCACAAATGCTCGTCTGAGGATATTTAATTGAGTTTGCAATATTGTATGAGTTTTCTTCTGCTTTGTGGTTGGTTTCCTGAGAGAATTTTCACTGGGTGAAATATTTGATTCTCTCTGTTTTCCTCCAGCAGTAGCAGTGTGTAGCTCTGACAGTTGAAGTGTGTGCCCTTTGCAGACAGGATGCCAGTGGAATGGGTTGCAAGTTTTCTGTTTCAAGAATAGGAAATTCATGGTTTATTTGGTGTATTTGGTTAGTGTGAGAAGATCTTATATGCCCTTGATTCCGTTTTTCATTCTCTTTTTTCTAGCAGGATCCCAATATTCCCCCTTTGCTTCTTTTTTTTCTTTCAACTTTCAGTCCAAAAGGAAGCCACTCCCTTTCTGGTACCCTCATTCCTCAGAAGCAGTACTTCTCAATCTTGTCACTTTGAGCCCCACACTCTATTATGTCCCTTCTCTACTGTCAGTGCTCTAACTTATCAGAAATATTTTTCAGGGGGTGCCTGGGTGGCTCACTCAGTTAAGCATCTGCCTTCGACTCAGGTCGTAATCTCAGGGTCCTGGGATCAAGCCCCAAGGGGAGGGCTCCCCACCCAGCAGGGAGCCTGCTTCTCCCTCTCCCTCTGCTCCTCCCCCCTTATGTAATCTCTCTCTCTCTCTCTCTCAAATAAATAAAATCTTCAAAAATTTATTTTTCAGTTATTTCACACTTACAGTGGACTTTCTCTTTCTGAGGGAATCTTGGATCAATCATAGATCTTTCTCCTCCTATTTTCTCTTCCTCAGCATCTTTTGTAAGCCTTCCTTCCAGCTCCCTTCCCTTCTCTGTCTGCAAAGCTTGAGGGATGGCTCTGCTGAAAATTGGAGGTTACTGTCGTACTTACAGGTAATTTGAAGTTTGTGGTGTTCTCTGAATTCTAGTTATGCCGTTTTCCTGGTTTTATTTGTAATATTAAGCAAGAGATACTACAAAGGAGTAGCCCATGGGGAGAATATAGTGTCACAAAACCAAGGGATACAAATTTCGCAAGAACAACGGAGTAATCAATGTGGCAGGTTAAGTTGAAGACTAAAAACTAACCATTGGTTTAGGGTCATCAGTGGCCTTAAAAAAAGTCTCACGTTGAGCAGAGGGTACAAAAGACAGAGAAAACAGCATGAGAAAGTGGATACAGTAAACGCAGCAAGTACAGAACGCTTAATTGAGAAGATAACTGTAAAAGGTCATGTAATGTGTGGTAATTGAGGGCACTGGGGGTCAAGGTTTTGTTTTTTGTGTTGACTTTTAATTTAAGCATATACTTCCAAAAACTACATATATCTTAAATATACTCGATGAATTTTCAGTAACTCAGCAGGCTGTAGATCAAAGAACAGAATGTTACCACCTTCCTACAAGCCCCAGCATTCCATGCAGTCATGAATTACCCTCGAGGGATTGATCTCTATACTAACGTCTGACACTAGCGTTGGCAACTCTTTCATGTCTTTCTTTGCTGTGCCCTATATTTGTGAGAATTATTCACTTTGTCGTAGGTTTTTCATTCTCATTCATTGATGTTTAGTTTTCCTACTATTCAAATATACCACAATTTATTTATTTATTAATATGTTGAAGGGACTCTGGATATTTACACATGTTGGACTATTATGAATACTGCTGCTAGTGCTAGTCATAATTTTCTAGATTATAGACATGTATTTTCTAGTATATGACTTTTGGTGAACACATGATGAATTTATCTAGAAATGGAATTTCTGGGTCATAGAAAACATTTATATATTATTATAGCCAAACAATTCTACAAATTGTTTTTTCTTAAAACACTATGTAAGAATTCCAGTTGTTGAATAATTTTGCCTACCTGTAGTTGTCTTTTTAAGATTTCTTTTTATTGATTGTGATTTGGTGTGAGTTAGCATTTCACTGAACACCAGTGAAGTCATATGTTTATTGGCCCATTGTGCATTATCTTTGAGAAGTGTCATTTCAAGCCTTTTGCTTGTTTTCCTCTTTGATTAGCTCTCTTTTCCTCACTGATTTGTAGGTATTGCTTTTATATTCTGGGTATGAGTGTTTCACTGATAAATACATATCTATTTTAAGATATGGGAAATATTAAAGCATATTTGTATATTGATAGGAATAATTTAGCACCTCAAAATACAGAAGTAAAATTGGAGGAGAGAAACCCTTAAGTAGGCAGTAGGGGATAGGACCCTCTAGTAGGAGGAGTTGGCCATTGTGCCTGTAATGTATTTAACTTAAAGCTTTGCTTAGAGTTAAACATTTCTAATATTTTGCTATTGTAAATGTGATATTTTAATTCAATAAAATTGTATCCATATATTGGATTACCTTTACTTTCTAAATAAGGAGAATCTTTATTTAAAAAAAATAAAAAAAAAAGAAAGGCTTTTTGCATATATATAGAAAGGTCAAGTATTTTCTGCTGTGCTCACTGGCTTTCTCTTATGAGAACATATGCCACTGTGCCATGGTATTAAGTCTTAGAATATTATCATTGAACCATTTAACTGTCTCTTTTTGGTCTATTTACTGTTCTTCTTTAAGCTAGTCTTTCAAAAAACTTCATTTTATCTGATTATATTGTTGTCTCCTTTTAAAATTTCAGCAGCTTTATTGAATATTCTAAAGTACATTTTTAATTACTCACTTGAAATTTTCTTTTTTTCTTACATTTTATTTTTGTCTTTATTTTAGCAAGTTTTTAATTGTTTTGAATTTTAAAAATTTCTCTTTTACCTCATTTATTTTCATTATTCTCTTGGATTTCTTTCATATTTTTATTTTTGCTAATTTTTAAAGCTTTTTAAATTTAACTATATATAGGAATATATTAGGAGCAGGTATTTAAGTAATTCACACCCTAGGTTGAACAGTTTTGTTCCTTCATTTGGTTTTCAATGGCTCTTTAGCCCTTTCCAACCCTTTTTGTAGCAAAATGTGTAATCTAAAATCCGTAGTCTTTGCACAATTACGGGTCATAAGACAAGTCATGTAATAAATAGGTGGCCACTGAACAGAAGAAAGAAGTTGGCTGATTGTTCTATTCAGAGAAGGTGCCTTCCTCCTAGATTAATTTAATCAAATCATAAGCCTTCGTGAGGTTTGGGGGATTTCTTTTACACTTCTGTAGACTAAGGAGAGGTTGGGTAAGGCCAAGTTTCTTCATTATAAAATTTCGGAGTAAAGACAGGGTCTTCTCTGTGGGATCACCTAACAAACAAAAAGCAGTCTCCAAAAAAAGCGCATGACCTTGTTTGATATTTCAGAGGAAAAAGAATCCTGGCTTTGTCTCTTACTTTAGCTCTCAGCTGTCCTAAAAGGAGGGTAGACTTCTTAATAGTTATGCTTATGATTTTAGAAAGAATTGTTTTTTAACAGGATATCTGTCTCTGAAAAGTTAGCTAGAAAGCATGCAGGAGATAGGTCTCAGTGGCCTTTCATTGATAACCAAACACATTATCATCTCATTCTGAGTCCTTCTCTAAGGGAAATAGCTTTCCTCGGTCTGTTCTGCCCAGCTTCCTCCCGCACTCTGGGATATTTTCCATCTGCCTCACGATGTAATCACCCCTCCAAATCTCCTCTGTCCTGCAGGATTATAGACCCGTAGTTATCTTCTTTGTTCATTATCAGTTACCCAAATGCAAAAGCTTATATGGTAATTCTCCTCAGCTGACTTCTCAGTTTGCTATGCACCTTCACATTAAACCTAGTCTAACTGGCGTAAGGTGGTATCTTAGTGTGGTTTTGATTTGAATTTCCCTGATGGCTAATGATTTTGAACAGTTTTTCATGTGTCTGTTAGCCATTTGTATGTCCTCATTGGAAAAGTGTCTGTTCATATCTTCTGCCCATTTTATGATTTGTTTATTTGTTTCTTGCGTATTGAGTTTGAGAACTTCTTTGTAGATCTTGGATACCAGTCTTTTATCTGTAGCATCATTTGCAAATATATTCTCCCATTCCGTGGGCTGCCTCTTAGTTTTTTTGACTGTTTTCTTGGCTGTGCAGAAGCTTTTTATTTTGATGAAGTCCCACATGTTCATTTTATCTTTCGTTTCTCTTGCCTTTGGAGATGTGTCATGAAAAAGGTTGCTTTGGCCAATGTCGTAGAGGTTGTTGTTGTTGCCTATGTTCTCCTCTAGGATTTTGATGGATTCCTGTCTCACATCGAGGTCTTTCATCCATTTGGAGTTTATCTTTGTGTATGGTGCAAGAGAGTGGTCAAGTTTCATTCTTTTGCATGTAGCTGTCCAATTTTCCCAGCACCATTTATTGAAGGAACTGTCTTTTTTTCCACTGGATGGTTTTCCCTGCTTTATCAAAGATTAGTTGCCCAAAGAGCCGAGGGTCCATTTCTGGGTTCTCTATTCTGTTCCATTGGTCTATGTGTCTGTTTTTGTGCCAGTACCATGCTGTCTGTGCACTAGGTGTTATACGCAACTATTGAATCATCGAACTTTACATCGGAAACCAGGAATGTACTGTATGGTGACTAACATAACGTAATAAAAAAACATTAAAGTAAAAAAAAAAAAAATACCTGGTCTAGAAGCTGGAGGACTTCTCCACCAAATAGAATTGGTGAAACATGAGGTAATGTAACCTGCATCAGGTCTGCCATATCCACTGAGCAAATATGTCTACTGAGCCATAGTTACATACCTTCTCTTTCTAAATTTCTGTAAAGCAAGTGATAGCTTATTTTTATACTGGAAAAACTCTCAGGTGATACTTCCCAGTGGCTAACATTACAATGATAATAATTCAGATCTTTTATCTTTCCTCTTTGACTCCATCCAATATTTTTCTTCTTTTAGATGCCTAGATTTAAAAACATAAATTCTCTTTCTTCAAAGCTTTTGGCTCTTTCCTCTCTGGCTATAAAGAAAAAGAAAATACAGTAGAGATAAGAGACTTGGCCATCTTAATTCTAATTAATGAACGTGGGAGGAAGGTGGCAGATTATCATTGACCTCACAGGTCAACGTTTTATTTTTTTCCCATTTTGATGATGATACTTCATAGTGAAAGATAGCATGTCTTATCATTTATAGTTCCCCTACCAAAATTGTCTAGTGTCTTGCTTTTACAAAGAAAGCTTCTGTCTGTGGTATCATCTATATCCTAACAACTGGCATAATTATTTCCCACGATCAGAGTACCAGACTTGGTAATGGCAGTATTAAAGACTTACGATTGGTCAATCTAGACTGGAAGGTTGTTTCCCCACGGGCTACTGATTTCCTGATACGTTGTGACTCCAGGGGAAACACACCTGACCAAACAGACCAGTGAGTCAAAGAAAGAAGTCGCCACTCAAAATCTAAAACAGTAAGGTGAATTTGTTGCTTACCGGACAAAGAAAAATTGTGCCTGCAGGATGCAATCTCTCTGAATAAAGCAATCACTGGTCTCATATAGGTTTGGAGAAGCATGAGGTTCAGGATCAGTGACGTACAGAAATAAGACCTGTTAGGGATGCATTGATCTTCGGCTGTGGAGGGTTGGTTATTGGAACATGGCTGCTGCTGATACTTTTAGAAGTATGGGGCTGTCACAAAATGCCTGGTAACCAGATGTATGATTACTGATTCACAGTTTTCATCGATCAATTGGGATTGTTTAATGCTAGATCTGGGAGTTACTTGTTACTATGACCAAAGAACAATCAATCTTTTCCTAAGGAAATTAAAATGTTTTATTTTTCACAAAATATTTTTACACACTGATTTGGATTAGAGTTATAGGTGCCATGTTTCATCTACGTGATTATATTTTAGCTTCCTGAGGGGCCTTGTCTTATAAAATGATATCCCTATAGCACCCTGCATAGCACCATACAAAATCAAGTCCTCGGTGTGTTGAGAGATCCTACATGACCAGCCTCTTTAGGAACTTAGCAGTAGTACTATCAGACAAGAAGCAGAGAATCCTTTTAATGCTTTCAAAGAAACATGAATGTGTAAATAAAAAATTCAGGCAGAGGTTGCTATAGTCACATCAGACATCAAATCCCTTAGTGTGTAGAAAGGAGAAGGGAAGCTGGGATAGAAGCCAAAGCAAAACTAGAAGGCACACTTCTATAGGATCTTCTTTGCCTCTCTGGGTCCTCAAGCCTGTCTTCATCTATGATCTCACCTACAAGTGCAGGTCTGGCCTAGCTTCTCAGCCAATAAGACGCTCCTCATTTTTCCCTGCTCCACCTTTCCCCAGCTCAACAGCAACTCAATATAATTAAGCCCAGTTTTAATAACAGACTGAAACCTTAGTTGAGATGTGATCTTTTGCAGGACATAGGGCTCTCTTTTTGTCTCTACAAGCCATGCAGTGTTGAGTGCTATGTATTCATGCTGGTAGCCTTTAAGTCCAGCATACTTTGCCCATCCATTGATGCTATTTTAAAAGAATAGGTAACTTTCAGGGTTCCAGGCCCACCTATGGGTCCAGAGACTGATGTTAAGTTTCTATCCTCTAGTCTCTTGGTCTAGAAGCTCACCTTGACCTCCAAAAACAGGGCTGGAATTGTTGAGTCCGCTTGAATGTCTGAGAATACTAGTTGTCTGCTCTGAGACAAGCCTCTAACACCAAATCAGCAACTGTCAGATCTTCAACTCAAGGAAGAGCAACCCTAGGGGGTCCGACATCTTCTTTCATCATGCTGTGTATTTTTGAGCATCCTTCTCATCCTGCACTCAAACACTCACAAGATGTAACTGACATTTAAATATTTAAAAGATTGGCTGATGAGAAGAGGATATAAAAGCAGTTTTGGATATCAAGAGGCATTGCTATAACAACACAGTTTATAGTGCTGTGCGACCATGTGAACACTGCTGTTGGAAACATCTGTTACAAATTGAATAATGAGGAAGATAAGAAGCAAAATAACACAATCAATGGTTAATATCAAATTGAAAACCAATGGAAAAAAAGGTTTGGTAGATGTCAAATATTTTACTCAATATGAAATATATAAAGATGATGATATTATTATGTGGTTTTAGAATATGGTATAAGCCTCGCGTCGGGCTCCCTGCTCAGCGGAAAGCCTGCTTCTCCTAGTGCTCTCCCCCCCTTTTGTGTTCTGTCTCTCAAATAGATAAATAAAATCTTTAAAAAATAGAATATGTTATAAGAAGGGGGTATAAATTTTCCTTATGGCTCACGCACACTTTGTGGCAGATGAATAATGCCAAAAAAAAAAAAAGTGAATTGTAGCAATAAGACGTCACCAGTTATATACTGTTGACCCTTGGGTTCCCCCAGGAATTCCAAGCAGTAGAAGAACACCCGGAAGGCAGGATTCCAGCATCTTTCTAGGGCTTACCCTGATGAACATCTCTCAGATAAACAAAAGAAAGAATGAATTGAAGAGATTCCAAGACATGTTTTTTTTTGGCCTGAAAGAAGAAGACTAAGGCAAACTGTGGGCATGATGGAGAAGAGTTTAGTATGAAGGAAGTTGTGCAAGTGGAATAGAAATTAATGGAGAAAGGTTACTTTGAGTAGATGTATTTAATGAAGCTAAGATCAGTAAAAAGTAGAGAGAGGTAGAGTCACTTCAGTTCCATAATTCTGAGTCTATAAATGAAACACAGCTGTTTGAGAAAGATGGATGTGGGTCTTTGGCCTAAGGGTCGGGAGCTTTTACAGAGCAAAGGAAGAATGTGGTCAAACAATGATTTGTGTGTATAAATGCATTCCTAAGACTCAGAATTTTCTAGTTTGCTTTTACCAATATATCCAGTTCTGTAGTGGCTGTTTTTAACCCATAGATTTATGCAGGAACATAGCCCAAAGGAAAACCGTAATGCTTGAGATGGAAAACAAGCGCAGAAATTGTAAAGATTCGGCTGTAGAATTCGAAAACAAGAAAGTGAATGTGTGCAAAAAAATCTACAGTGATAAAGTCATGAGAGGGCATGGTGAGACAGGCTGTCTCATTCATTAACGGTGGGAGAGGAAATTATTAATATTGTTCTGTAAAATTAATTTGTAGACTGAACCACATCTTAATTTGGCCTTGTAATTCCATTTCTCAGTATCAATTCTAGACATACATTTAGAAGAGAATTGAAGTAGAAGTAATAAAACATGTGGTGCAAAAATAATTATCCTAATTAACACAAAATTTAAAAATAAAGGTAAATTAAATAAATGATGTTAGATCTATTGGACAGACTATTCTCCTTCTACAGTTATGTTTCTGAAATAATTTTAGTGATGTCACTCAATGGCTATGAAATGAAACCAAGAGAAAATATGAGTGTACTATATTGTTTACGTATGATACGAATATGTAAACATGTTCACAGAAACATATATATCTAAAAAAAAAAAAAAAAAAACAAGGCTTGACGCCTGTATGGCTCAGTCAGTTAAACGTCTGCCTTCAGCTCGGGTCATGATCCCAGGACCCTGGGACTGAGCCCCACATCAGGCTCCTTGCTCAGTGAGGAGTCTGCTTCTCCTTCTGCCTGCCGCTCCCCCTGTTTGCACTCTCTCTCTCTCTCTGACAAATACGTAAATAAAATCTTTAAAAAAAGTGAAAAATAAAAAAGTAAAATAAAATAAAACCAAGGCAATATACAAAAATGTTAATATTGCTTATTTCTGTAGGGATAAACTTTCTCTTCTTCCTTTTACTTATTATTTACTAAATTGTCTCCAATAAGTTTAACTTATGTATTATAATTTAAGGAAATGAGGCAATAGGATTGAGTGACATTCTGAAGGAAGAAGGGAATAGACAGAGATATGTCCTATGATTGGTCCTTCCAAAACTGGACTGACTAAATTTCGCTCTCTGATGATGATACCATTTCTAGACTCTGACATGACTGTTCATTATCGTGGACCAAAATAAAAAGTTGAAATTTTCAGTATATCCCACAACCCACTAGGCAATTATTTTAGCATCCCTAGAAATTGCACAATTAACCCAGACAGGAAGATGACTAAAATAATATCATCACCTAAAATAATAGAATAACTAATTACACAAAAGCATTAGTTGATGGTAGTACTTTGTAAATTTGACCTGAGAAGGACAGACAGGAGGAAAGGAGTAACGTGCATGCAACTTCTGGTCCAGGCCAAGCACTTTACATGATTTGTAGGTTCACTTCTCTGGTAACAGGCAAAACGTCTCTTAACAGAACCAGAATGCAGACTCTGAAAATTAGTAAAGAACAGTTAGGCAATAGCGTCCCCTGGTTATCTTTACTCTGCATACCTAAAGGACATTTAATTTGATAATCAGTTGCATCCCCTAATTTGCACAAGAAATTAAAAATGAGTCTTACCTACCACTGGGGTTCAGATACACAGTGACAGTGTACAGATATGTCTAGACAGACATCATGGTAAGGAGGCTGAGCTTTCAAGGTCATCTGGGTGAGAAAGCAGATCGGAAGTAAGAGACGGTTATGGAGTAAGCCTCCAAGGGCTTATAGAAACTTTCATTCATTGAAGATTGGCTGGACCTAGGAAAGTGAGCACAAGCTGTGGAAATGTTTGTGTCACAGGTTAGGACTCACCTGAGAGCATCCACTGTAGAAGAGGCCCTGAACATTGAAATGGATAGGATGATTCCTCTGGTACATGTCAGGCAGCCTATGTTATCAGCCGTCCTCGTACCTAAACAACGAACTCCAGAATGCAGGAGCCATTTCAGCAGAAGATAGAGAATGTAACTGTGGCAAGATATAGTGTTCCTCCTACCAGGGCAGATCTAGGGGCTGCCATTACTGAAGCATAACTCAGTAGGAGTGTAATAGTCCAGTCTATGGCTCTAACACTATTTATTTAGTTTACCTCTATTTTTTAATCAATTAAAATATTTTTGCACTGTGTGTCCTACCGTTTCTTATCTTTAGAATTGGAATTGCAAAGTCAAATGGTATTAATACTTGGCTGACTCTGCAAATTAATTTTGCTGAAAACATTTTTTTAAAAGATTTTGTCTATTTATTTAGAGAGCACATGTGCGCGTGAGTGGGAGGAGGGGCAGAGGGAGAGGGAGAGAGAGACTCTCAAGCAGACTCCACAGTGAGCACAAAACCCCACTGGGGACCTGATCTCATGACCCCGAGATCACTACCAGAGCTGAAATCAGAAGTCAGCTGCTTAACCTACAGAGCCACCCAGCTGCCCCAATTTTGCTGAAAATTTTTAATAACTTTTTAATAATTAATTAACACTAATAAGTAGTGTTAATGGATGGGAAAGCTGTACCCACTGAACCCTCTCCTGACCTTTATCAGTACAGTTTCTCTTAACACTCATTTCACTTTCTTGTTCCCCAGCTCTAGCCAAATCCTTATAATTTCCATGCTTATTTTCCATTTCAATCGTTACAACTTTTCTTTGAGATACTAGTGCCAGGTTGAAGTATAATCTGTAAAAAAATAAAACCAGCAGCTTGATAGCAGGTTCATTATACCTGACATCCTCTACATTTTAATAGACAATTTTGTACTGTGGTCAGATTGACCCCTATTCTAGGCCTGGTTTTGTCGTTCTTGTCTGCAGTACCTCAGGCAGGACGGTTATCCAAGGAGTCATAGAGTACCTGGTGACAAACATGGCCCTTCATGTAACATCGCTATAGCAAAGCAGCAGCAGCAGCAGGCACGTAATTACGGTATTCTCTGACGCTACATACACTGCACCATAAAGTGTTTGTTTGATGTAGTGTAATGTTCCCTTGAAGTCGCTAGCTTGGAAATGACATCCTGTGCTACGCTCTTTGTCAGTATCTCGTATACACCTTAAATCGTGTCCGCTGCACATGGTGCATTATCCACACATAAAATACATTGGTTCAAAAATCAAACTGGAGTGGGAGGAGTGGCTCAATCACCACCATCAATTTCAGTGACTGACTTGGCGAATTTTTGGTGCAATTCTAGGCTCTGCAGCTCTGGAGACCTGAGGTCCCACAGGAGGGCACAGTGAGGGTCCCGGTGAAGGTCCCACTAAACATGAAAGCTGTGGATGCTGCCAATCATTTGTCCTTCAGTCAATCACTATATCCAGTCTTTGCCTCTGAGAAATCTGATGTAAGAAAAGACGACTCTTACATTCATTGGAGTGGGTCTTCCAGTTAGTTGCTGGCAGAAAGATGGTAGTTCTGACATAGTACTCATTACTTGCACAAAATGTACGAGTATCAGAAGCACCAGCAATTAAAAACTTTCAGAATGAGTGACAGTGGCATGGAAGAAAATTCTAGGGACAATAGTTCTACACTCTCATAACTCCTAGGAACTCAGTACTGTGGAGAGACGATGCTAGAAATTGTTAATCATATGTATTTAGGGAAATTCTTGAAGTGGAAATCCAAAAATTGATTTGCTCTACACACATGCAAAGCAGGCTCAAGAAATACTGCATCATCCACACTGTTGGTGACAAAGAATGATATTACGTAGGAAAAAAAAACCATGGAAATAGAAGACTATGTGTAACAAAATTATTCAGTAGAATTGTACATTGAATGTGAAGATGTTTTAGTGCACTTTTAAAAATTCACTCCACTTACTTTCTTTAATGGATTCACAGATGGAATCAATGAGAAAAATCCATGTCTTTTTAAATAGAAAAGAGTTTTTTCTCAGAAGCATAAAATAAAAATAATAAGTGATAAGAAACATTTTATTTTATGCAACTTGCAGCTTGTTTTCTTGTTCAGTAGTATATTAAAAAATGATATAATTAAATACTGATATAACTTACAATCAGTTGCATTATGTATTTAATGAAATAAAAAATAACTGCATCGGTTAGTGTTTCATTCCTCTGTAAGTATTAGAAAGCCTGTCCAGCAGTGGGGAAAGTAAGAGTTTATTATGTCCTTAACAAGAGGTCTCACAGCTGATTTGAAACTCAACAATGTCATCAATGACCCAGATCTTTCTTTACTTTTTCTCTGTTGGTTGGTGTGTTGGCTTTTCATTTTCATGCTGGTTGCTTCATTGTTGCAAGATTTCTTCTGCGTTTTTAACATAACATCTATTTTCAAGGTAGAAAGAAGGGAAAAGAGGCCACCTAAGAAACCCCTTCTTGAAGGAAACAAATTATCTTACCTATCTAACTAGTGGAGATTTTCTAATGTCTCCTTGGAGGAAACTGTTTGATAAACCAGTTTATCTAATCAACCACAGTGGTAAGAGAGTCTGGGAAAGTGAGTATAGAGGAGGGACTATCATTTAAGAAAGCAAAACTTCTTTAAAAACTGTGTAGATTATTGAACAACACAAAAAACCATACCTGGTTGGAGAGCTGGGCAAGGTGGGAAGGCAGGGAATGAGTCCTTTGGATTGAGTGATACCGGACACAAGCAATTTGTAGAAAGAGGAGGATTGAGTGAAAACAAGAGAGCAGGAGTGAGACTAAGGAGAGTACTGGCCCTGGGATTCAATCAGCAGCATCCATCATAAAGTCATGGACAAATTGTGTCCAACTTGGTCAGTATCCCACTCTTTCAACAGGAATTATATTGGAACTTCAGGCAGCAACATTTTCATGGAGTTACTGACATCTCATCTACTGTTACTGGTTCTAATCTCAAGCGGGCCTCTAATTTTCTCAGTTGGAGTGATTTGGCACTTACTTGCAATTCCTCTAAGAGGTAGACTCTAGTATGATCCAGGTTCTAAAAGCTCAATAAAGAAGCTAGGGATCAGGATATAATCACTCTGTCTTTAAATTGCATGGAGATCTTGGTAAAATGTTTTCCAATAACTGGCTTCTTGCTTTATTCTTTTGTCCTTGTCTAGTACCTGAGTCTATTCAGGAACTAAGTTCTTACCTCTTAAACTTAGGAAGCTCCTTGACTAGTTTCCAAAATCATATAGTCAGTTGACCCTCTCCAAATGCTAGAAATCATTATTTTCTTTCCCGCTTTAGAGTTATTTCAGTTCCTTGTCTGATCCTTTCCACCCTACAGTAAGTCTCTTGAATGTAAGGGCAGTGTCTCCTTTCTGTCCGTAACAGAACTTCTCACTGAATGTACATAGGCAGATGATACAATAAATCTTGTTAAAAGAATGGATATAATGAATTAAGTAAGAACTTTCCTCAAGAGTCAGAAAACCTCTGAGAGAAGTCTAAATCTCAGGAAAAAGGCCAGTTACTCCCTAGGATCTGAACTCTTAAAGACGCATCTAATTTATTTCTCACATTCATCTAGGACCATGGCCACTTCAAAGTTCTTACAGTGATAGACACAATCATACATTATATGTACCAATATTAATTACTCATATGGCCTGCCAGAGATCTATCAGTCATCAGCTATTTGCTTATGTGGATTATAAGCCTATAAAGATTCCTCATTGCCTTGGGGTCATTGTGCCCTCTCACTAAAGGTCTATCCTTATTTTCAACCCTCAAACTTTCTATTTTTCCTTCAGTTAATGCTTCCACTGATAAAATACATGCTTTCCACTCAGATTCCTCAGTTCCTCCCAAGTCAGTTTCTTAAGGGGCTATACCAGCTATCTCCTGCTGCAAAACTAAATTACCTCAGAATATAGTAGCTTGAAACAGAAAGCATTTCATTATGCCTCATGGTTTTGTACATCAGAATTTGGGCAGTCTTAGCTGGGTGGTTTTGTTTATATATATATATATATATATATATATATATATATATATATATATATATATATATATATATATATAACTTTGGCTGTCATCTCTCAGCGGACTTCAGCTGAACTGTTCTAGAAAGTCCACTGGCTTTACTCACATGTCTGCCAATTGAAGGGGCATGTCCAGAGAGTTGACCTCAGCTGGGCTCTTCACCTTCCCCATGTAGTCCTAGATCTTCTTCATGTGGTATCTCCAACTGGGAAATCAGATTTTACAATGACAGCTCAGACATTTAAGGTATCAAGACAGAAACTTGCAGTCCCTTTAAAGTCTAGGCCTGCAGCTGGTGTAGTGTCATTCCATCCCATCATGCCATAGTGCTCCAAGTCATCTAGTCCAGCGGAGATTCAATGGAAGGGAAATAGATCCAACCTCTCAAAAGGGAAATTTTAAGTAATTCAGACATGGCTTCTCTGCTACCATCTTTCCTACAGCCACAAATTATTTCCATTTTTTCTCCATTCAGAATTATTCACCTCCAGCAAGATGCCCAAAGTTTCATCCCATTATGGCATCATCTCGAAGTCCACAATCTAGTTATCTAAAATCAGGAGCAGGTTTGGATGAAGTTCCTCAAGAACGGTTCCTTGAGTGTGGTTCCTCTTGCTCTGAAGACCTGTGAGCTAAAGAGACAAGTAATCTCTGTCCCCCACACTCAGTATACAATGTGAGACAGGGCAACCACAATAGATACCTGCCTTCAAAATGGGGAAAAGAGGAGACACATAACTGATTCATAGCGACTCTGAATCTAGCCAGGTGCATGTTGCCAGTTCCAGATTCCTGGGAGATATCCTCAGTGCTATTTGGATCTACCCTTTGTGAATTTGAGGCATCCTTCCTTTCCCATAAGAAATGCACCAGGTGCACCGCTGTGTAGTTTTCTCAGGCTGCTTCCTTTCCATAGACAGGAGACCAAATACCAGAATTTTCCTTTTACATTTTGTACTGTCTGTTTTAATTCAGTCTTTCAGCTAACACAAATTTCTTAACATTCTGTAGGTGTCTAATGTATCAGATTGTTTTTCCCACAGTTAGACAAAAGCCATGCTTACGTTACTTCCCAAGATGGCCACTTACCTGTTTCGAGCAACTAATGAGGATTTTGGAAAAAACAACAACACTTAAAATTCTTAAAAAATACTATTGCCTCAACAACAATCTGTGAGTCATACCCTTATATCTTTCTGAAGTATTAAACAAGGGGTCTTACAGCCTCATCCTGACTTCAACCTTTCCCAGAGACTGTCTTACTGACTTTGGCTTGAATTTTGCCTTAAGGTCATTTCCTACTTCGAGAGTCTTTTGCTGTCTAGAAAAACTTTCCTGGGAACTCTATATCTTCTCTAAATTCTTCTCAAAAACGGAATATGTCCACTTCTTTTTTTATGTTTTATAATAGACTATTTTATCATAGCAGGAATAGTCGACGTTTCAGCATTCTGTCTGGAAATCCACTTAGCTGGATCAATGAGGTCAATAGGTACATTTTTTATCTTCGACATTTCTGCAGGTCATAGGTGTTCCCAAACCTCCTGGCACTACATAACCAAAGTTTCCTTTTCTTCAGGTCCAATTATGTTCTCCTCAGTCTCCGTCAAGTATTCATGAACATCCTCCCCAAGGCTCTTCCAACTTTCACTGCTAGTCTCTTTGAGGCCATTCTAGCTTCTTTCTGCCAAGTGCCAAATCCACTGGTTTTAGATTTCTGTATGACAGCACCTCACTCCTGGCAACAAATATTGGTCCAGTTATCTGTTTCTCTGGAACAAAGTACCCAATCTTAGTGGCTTGAAACAATACCCATTTACTGATACCCCAATTTTGAGTCAGCAATTTGGGCAAGACTCAGCTGGGTGATTCTTTTGCTCTGTGGGGCATCAGTTGGGATCCACCAGTGGTATTCAGCTAGTGGGGAGGCTTATCTGAAGGGTCCAAGTCACCCTCACTCACTTGCCTGGCACCTCAGAGGGGATGTTGGGAACACACCTGAGCCCCCTTCCTCTTCATGTAGTCTCAGAGCCTCTCCACATGGTTCTTAGAGCAAAGTAGTCAGATTTCTTAATGTGATGGCTTAGGAATCTAAGACAAAAGGCATAAATGGCCAGTCTTCTTAAGGGACTGACTCCAAATTGGCATAGCATTACTCTCACTGAACCCTATTGGTCAAACAGTTACAGATAAGCCCAGATTCAAAAAAAGAGGAAATAGAACCCACCTGTTGATGGAAGGAATGTTATTTACAGCTCTGGTCTTATTCTTCCCTCAATGTTGATTTTCATAACCTAAAGTCATACTAGGAATCAGACATATGAAAGCCTTTGGAAAACGGGCTTGTACCCCAAAGCCCTGGCAGCATCAGTGTCAGAAGTTTGCACATCCAGTAGACAAGGATTTTTATCTATGACAGCAGTTTCATATTGACTCACACTCCTCTAGCAGCCTCCAGCATCACTCTCCTTCCTTTCTTGTAGGTAACCCACTTCCTTCTTTGCCACTTCCCATTGTCTCCCAGGTAACTGAAGAAAGTCTATCCAGCTGTCTCTCCCGATTTCCTCTCTGTCATTTCCTTTCTCTTTTACCTATATGCTAAACAAAATAACTGCTTAATTCTCTCCAATGTGTCCTCACTGCTTTCAGCCTGCATTCCAGCCTCATCCCATCCCATGCCCTTTTCCCCTTCGCTCTCTCAAATTCTCTCTGAATTTGCACTTTGCCGGCCCTTCTTGCCTAAAACACATGTGCATGTTTGAAACAGTTTTCTGTTATGATTCTCCTGTCAGTACTCTTCTAGGGCATTGTAAGATCTACAAAGACAAGGGCCTCGTCTTTTTGATCACTACTATATGCCAGCAACCAGAATAGTGCCTGGAACACATTTGGTGCTCAGAAATTATTTGTTTAGTAAATAGAATCATCAAAGTTAAGTGAAAATTATCAATAATATTATACCCATCCATAGGAAAAAAAGTAAGAAGTGTTAAAATGAAATAACAAAAGTACTCAGTGTCCCAGCAAGTAGCAAAGCCAGTGAAAATGCCAATATATTCTTCGAAATGTTTCTACATAAATGTCCTTCTACCACTTTCAATTCCACTATTTAAGATGAAAAAAATGCAACACAAGAAACCTATTTCCAATTCATTCATTCGTTTATTGTTAAGGTTAAAGCAGCATTATATTCATTCTTTAGGCTAAATAACTTTTTGGAGGCTCAGCAGGCAAGTAAATCAACATTGTTCAACAATAAAAATGCACTCTCATGTCCCAAAGCCCCAGATTTTGGAGTACAGCCATGCTAAATGGAGTGCTGCCCAAACAATCTATGGGAATGGAAGAATAAAGAGCCTAGATGCCATTTAAAAATAGCATGGTACAACCTCATTTACATCTTCAGGTGCATGTATAATATGAATGGAGGGACATTTTGGAAGGTTTCTGACCCCTCTCTTGTTTACTAAATGTAGGCAGTAAATGAAGGTCGAGTGTTTTGAAAGACTACCTCCATTCTCACTGCATGAGTTTTATTTTATTTTTTATCTAAATTCAATTAGCCAACATATAGTAGATCATTAGTTTCAGATGTAGAGTTCAATAATTCATCAGTTGTGTATAACACCCAGTGCTCATCACGTCACAACTGCATGAGTTTTAAATGCTACATTAAAAACTGGTATATTTCCCCCTCAAGAGTGTAGTATCACTGCCACATTTGCAATCAGTGAAATATCTTGGTAAATATCTTCTAAGGCAGCAGGATTGGTTTAGTACACCATAAATGCTTATCATTGCCTCTAGAATATTTTATGTTTGCTTTCTTCCCATACTGATAAGATATAATTTTTCTCAACACAGATCATTGATTTTAAAGCAAATGAATCCTAGAATGCCAGCCCTGTAAAGGACCTTGAGAAGTCATCTCTCCCATATCCTTGCCTTCATATGGGTTCACCCTAGCCCACTCTGGATAATGTTCATTGATTCCGTTTTTAAACACCTTTGTAGGAAGAGGGTCCTTCAATTTTCTTCTGTAGCACATTTCAGTGTTTAATAACCCATAAGGCTCTCAGGAAATTCCCCCTTATATCCATCCTAAATTACCAACAGCACATGGATTTAGAGTTCAGTCTTAAGTAACTGGAATAAATTACCTGTGCTATGGAAACAGACAACCACTCTGAATCTGAGAAAGTGTTGTCTGTGTGAAATAAACTGAAAATATTACTTCTCAGGGATGGAGTAAGTGATTTTCAATCAAGTGCCTTCAACTCCACAAAGTGCTTGTGCTGCAGCAGCCTGGATGATTGTCATCAAATGGTCCTGGCAAAGCCCTTCAGGGCACTTGTGAGCAGCCTATGCACCAGGGCCAAAAAGGAAAGCAAAATATGAGCCATGACAAGGAGTCAGACAAACTGTGGTCAAGCTGTATGGGTGATGAGTTATGCATACAGGCAGGCATTCCATGCTGATCTCAGCAAACTCACTATGTCTGAGCAGACAAGGACAGGCTGAGCCAAGGCTCCTGTGCATGTTGGTGTCTTGTGAGCAAGAGGGGACTTCACTAACAGAGACTCTCTTCTCAGGAATTTTGTTTCTCATAATGCCGCATTAATGTGAGTATGCAACTTAAGTATTCTCAGGTGAAGGTCTTCCTTTTTGCTTGTCCTCTAGATTCTGTTTTTCTTAATATTGGAACTTGACATTTTTGATAAGTTCTGATGGTTAAAGGCAAGAGTTTATGCGAACAGGCAGTATACTCTATGGATTGAAGAAGATGCTGGATAAACAATAAACTATTGGAGTTGGCTAGTCATGGAGCAGAGTCCGTATTAGTTGTGTAGCTTTGAGTAAATTATTTAACCTTTTTAAAGCTAAGTTTCTTCAACAGTAAAATAGAGATAACTGTATCTGCATCATAAGTTTGCATGAGGATTAAGTGACTTAATTCATGAGAAAAGCTTAGTCCTTTTAGCTGTTATCTCTGCCAGTTAATGTGTGCAAGCATGAACATATCAATCCTAAAGTGACTTCATTTATTTTTAATTCACTAGGCTGTTGCCTATTATTTACATAAGTATAAAATTCTGGTTTAAACCCTTTGGTGGAATCAAGAATAAATTAGAGGAAGTTCCCAATCTCAATCATAAGAAGAGATATGAGGCCTATCTAGCACAATGTGGGTACTCAATAAATATCTGTCAATCAATATTTATCTCAAAAAATGAAAAAGTATCATTACAACACAATATGTGGAGAGATAGGTACCGAGAAAATTAGAGATAAAATGTTATGTAGTTTGGGGGGAAAGGAGAGAGTAGAAAATTTCCAGATGTGTAGATCAGAAAAGTATCATGAAGAGGAATGTTGAAAGTTTATGTGATTTTTAGACTAAGGTATCATTTGTCCCATTTGTCTTCTGAACATCACATATTATTAACACCTCTCAATATCTTATTTTTCTGGTTTAGCTGTCCACTTAAAAGGAGATTGGCACCAAGTCTTCCTATGTTTAAACATCTCTACCAATGAGTAACGGAATCATCAGTCTCCAATGAGGAATGTTTCACTCCTCAAGTCAAAAATACTTTTTTCATCCATGCTTGATGCACATCCATGTGGTTCCCCTCTTCTCTGTTTGCAACTTCTCCCCTCTCTTGACTTATTCTTTGCAGCTCAAGTCTCAAGCACTGAATGAATAAAATCCATTAACCTTCATCTTCATTACATTCTTTCACACCTCGACGGTAACTTCTTAAAAGAATAGTTTGTGAGATTTCTGTTTTCAGTCCAGTGTGCAAGGAGTTTAGAAGTTGCTGCTCCATTCTAAAAACAAAGAAAATGCTGAGAAACCCTTCTTTGACCCAGAAGAGATGTGAGGTCACAGGGCAAATACTAGACGAAATGGACCAGTTTTTTGAAAGATGCAATCTGCCAAAATTCACATAAGAAGAAACAATCTGGAAGGCCCATATCTAGTAGAGAAATTGAATCAATAACCAGTAATCTTCCAAAACAGAAAGCATCAGGTCCAGATGGATTCACTGATGAATTGCACCAAACATTAAAGAATAAATTATCCAGTTCCCATCCCAAAAGGCAGAAAATGGAAGAAATAAAGAAGTCACTATTCCCAAGCAATTCTGAGATCTAATTTTGAGATGAAAACCTCCATCAGTTTCTGGGCCTGAGAATAATCCTCTGCAGCTACTCGCTTCATCTACTTGGCCCATGGCTCCAGCTCTAGGACTGAGGGTCTACCCTCTGGCCTCCATATGTGCCCTCTGAGTCATTCCTCCTGTGTTTTGTTTTGTTTTGTTTTTTAAGATTTTTATTTATTTATTTGTCAGAGAGACAGACAGAGAGAAAGAGAGAGCACAAGCAGGGAAGCATCAGGCAGAGGGAGAGGCTCAGCAGGGAGCCCAATGTGGGACTTGATTCCAGGACCCTGAGATCATGACCTGAGCTGAAGGCAGATGCTTAACTCACTGAGCCACCCAGGTGTCCCTCATTCCTCCTCTTTAATGAAGAGGAACATATTTGTAGCTGAGTAAGTTCTACCAGCCTGGTTCCTATCTATGGAATCCAGCAGCATTTTTAAATTTCATCTTCTCTGTCCCTTTCAATCCAAGCTGGCAATGTTTCTACTGATACAACAGTTGCAAAAACCTTGTGGGTTTCCCACATATGTCACAGGTATTTGCTCCACTAGACAATGGCTCATTCAAAGGTCTTTTCTGGATAATTTCATCTCTATTCCTGGCTTCTGCTGATATGGCTGAGAGGATCCATGATTCATATGCATTATCTCTTAAAATAGTTTTTCTTGCGACTGAGTACTTTGACCTTTTGATTCTTTCCAGGAACTGGCAAAAGGTTGTCTAGACACACTCCTGGCTTTCTCTCCAGAGCCTTCTTTTCTGACAGTAAATCTCTTAATTTTAACATCTTTTGTAGTCTGGCCTATCTTCAAAGCTTTGCTCAGATAAATATCCACATTTATCAATTACATGTTCTGCTTTGCACATAACTGCAGACACAATTCAGCTAAGATTTCTGCTACTATATAACAAGGATTTCCTTTCCTCCAGTATCCAGTAACATGTTCTTCATGTCCTCTGTGTTCTCACCAGCAGCAGCTTTAATCCGCATATTTCTACCAAAATTCTGTTTATGATGATTTAGGTATTTGTTATAGCAGCACCCCACTTCTGGCACCAAAATATATATTAGTTTCTTATTGCTACTGTAACAAATTACTATGAACTCAATGGCTTAAAACAACACATATTTGTCTTTTTATATTTGTGAAGGTCAGAGGAATAAAATTAATTTTACTGGGCTAAAGTGCTATCTGTCAAAGCTAATTCCTTCTGGAGGCTATAAGAAATAGTCAGTTCCTTGCTTCTTCCAGTTTCTAGAGGCTGGGGCATTCCTAGACTCTTGGCTGATTTACTCCACTCTCTGGTACCTTCATCACATTGCCTTATGATTGCTAATCAGTCAAATGTTAGCACATATGCTTTTATCTTGATTTCTCTTTGCTGGGGAACCTGATCGAAAGCAACAATTGTTACTTGAAAAGCCACTGGAGAAATCAAAAAAGAAGAGAAAGAATTGAACTACTCTTTCTTGTATGCCTCACGGTTATTCTTTTCTCAAAGTTCAGGTAGTTAAAGAAGTGGTGTTAAGAAGACCCAAGCTCCTAACAAAGTCAAGTTTGCAAGGATAATCAGTTTTGCTGCTGACTTTGCATGTTATCCTAAAATGCAGTTGGTTATCTAAGATTTTGGCTTAAAATGTAGATATGGGAAAACCTCTGTAGGGAGTGTTCTGTGAGCTTAATCCTTTTTAACATATAAAAAATTACAGTATCAGAATCTTTACTCCATGAACTTAGATGGTTCTTGCCTGCCATTTAAATACTGTGACCTTGACAATGTTTCTTTCAAATGGTGTATTAGGAATAGGCATTAGAGGGGCGCCTGGGTGGCACAGCGGTTAAGCGTCTGCCTTCGGCTCAGGGCGTGATCCCGGTGTTCTGGGATCAAGCCCCACATCAGGCTCCTCCGCTATGAGCCTGCTTCTTCCTCTCCCACTCCCCCTGCTTGTGTTCCCTCTCTCGCTGGCTGTCTCTGTCGAATAAATTAATAAAATCTTTAAAAAAAAAAAAAGGAATAGGCATTAGAAAATAGGAGAGAAAATTGAAGACTGTCAGCAAGCTGTGACATAGGCTCATAAACACCACTAAACTTGTGGCTGGTGGAGAAGCCAGGGAAGGGCGACATATTGATTTGGTGAAGTGTATTTCATTTGAGGTTCTGATAAAGATTATAGTAGGTTGTATAATGGTCACAGTGTTAGATGTGGGAAGGAATAAGAATAGAAATGTCCAATGAGGAAAGGTCAAAATCTGAAGAAGTGATGAAAACAGAATGGAGATCTTTTTGTGTGTGTGAGTTGAACTGTTTCAGCATTATCAAGTTGCAGTGGGAGAGTTTACAAATGGGAAGTTTAGAGGTGGAAGAGCAAAAAATAATAACAGGTTACACACATTTCTGTACTGTCAGGGAGCAAGAATTCTTGCCCTCACTGGGTGTTATACGCAACTAATGAATCATCGAGCTTTACTTCGGAAACCGGGGATATACTGTATGGTGACTAACATAATATAATAAAAAATCATTAAAAAAAAGAAAAAGAATTCTTGCCCTTTTCAAAGACCCTTCTAGCTGGATTAAGAATCAGATTAACAGGAGGAAATAAAATTTATTAGAGTATGTGTGGGGAATCCACACAGGCATGGAAATTGCAAAGACAGGCAAATGAGGTATATAAGAAGGAAGTAGGGGTCTGGGACTTCAGAGGAAAGGAATGCAATTCACGGGACAGTAAGAAGAGCAGATGTTTGGTAGTTAGGTGTTCGCACTGCCATAGAGATAGGTCACTCAGATAAAATTTATCTCTGCTAATAATTCTTCTTCTGGGAAGATCCTCAATTTGCATGCTTCTGTGTAGTTAAGGAAGGGGCAAAAGTTTCTCTTGAGCCCGTAGGGTCTTGATAGCCTTCAGCTTGGAATCATCTTTATGCCAAAGCGGCCCATCTTGGGTCTGCCTGCCTTTGGCCCCTACAGTACTAACAGATATGCAATATAGATGAATTTTAGAAGAAGGAAGAGGAGGAGAAGGAGCGTAGGACAATGAGGAAGAGGAGAAAGGGAAGGAGAAGAAGGAGGAGAAGGACAACAGCAGCAATGGCAATGACAACAAGAAATGTCTGCTAACAAGTTGAGTTGCTTTGATTGCGTTGCTCTGGAGAAACTGAATTGCGAGCAGCCTCTTAAAGCCGCAGCCTGGCGCACAAGGAACAACTCCGCAGAACTGTGGCAAGGGCTCCTCCTGGGGGCAGGTGTCCTTCCGGTCATGGTCAGCACTTAAAGCTTAATCTGTGCTAGGCACTGTACTAGGTGGTTTATATTTATTAAATCATTTAATAGTCACAGCAGTATTATGAGATAGGGACAATTATATCCTTATTTAACCAATGAGGAAAATGAAGAACAGAGAAATTATATAACTTGCTTAAGCTAGTCAGGGCCGGAGCTGGGATTTAAACTCAGGCAGTAATATTTCAGTCATATTCCCATGCTCTTAACTACTCTGTTGCACTGCCCCTCACACTAAATTAGAGGAGGGAGCATTTTGTAATGGAAGTTTTAATTAGTATCCACTCAACCCCTTGACCTCTGGCCAACTGAGCAGGGTGAGGACAGATCAATGCATCTCATTTAGAAGCATGGCCATCAGTGCTGATCAAATTCAGTGAAAACAACAACAAGAATCTAAAAGAGTCACTTTCAATCTGATAAAGAAAATGGTAATGTCTTGTATTTGTTTAGCGATATATATCATCTCATTTAATTTTCATAAACATCCTGGCATCAGATAGGAACTATTATACTCGTTTTACAGATGAAAAATAAAAATAAGGTTCAGTGAGGTTGGAATTTTCTCAGGGGCATTATTTCTAAAAAAAAAGTAAAGGAGAGGTTCTTAACAATAGGACTTTCATCAAATCATGTTCTCTTTCAATTATGCCACTCTGAAAAATTAGTATCTGTTGAAAAAAATTGTCAGCGAGCATATATGGAATTTTCTATGTTGGAGGTAAATATAATGAACATAATGATGAAAACCACTGATGAGAGGTCATAGAAGACACTCTTTCCTGGGTCTCCCCTTCCCTGCTTGCCCGCCTGGGGACTGGTTATCTTTGTTGGAGTAGAAACAGGATTATACATGATTTCATTGGCTTTCTGCTCTCCTAAAACGCTGATCTATAAAAGTTAAAAATAAAGGGAAGTGGGACTCCTCACTTCTCTCAGTCTCTCCTCATTCTGTCAAAAAATTCACTATCTTGTGATTTTAGGAGTGATATTCAAAATTTTGTAACGGTGTGGTTCAGGCACCCCCCAACCATGCAGAGGTTGGCTGTGGAGCCAAAGTTACTCCTTCAGTTGGGCCACGGTAGGTGCAGAGAAAGCACCAGGGATCCAAAAGAGAGATGATTGTGACTTGGGATAATGGCCACTTAATCACTGGAGTAAGTATTTCAATATTTTAACACCAGTATGGGCCTACCAGTATGAACTAGCTAAATAGTAACACTCGTTGTGTTCCTTGAGAACAGAATCTATGTTCTGTTTTTCATTAAACACCACAGGTCCAAAAGCCTTGATCTACAATTCTGAAATCCAAAAAGCTATTTAAAAAAAATAATAAAATTGAAAAAATTAAAATTGTCTCTGTTACTCATTTGGCTGCAAAACTTTGTCTATCTTGATAAGAGACCATGTATAAGCTTCATGATTCCTAAGTGAATAGTCATGGTTTTCACTGCTGACACATTAATGTGTGTGATTATAGGATACTGCTCAGGGTTCCCCTGGGAGTGTTTTTTTTAATGGAAGATGCGTGCACTGTTTTACTTTCCTAAAATATGCAAAATTCTGCATTCAGAAGCACATCTGGTCCCAAGGGTCTGAATAAAGGGCTGTGTACAAATACCATCTAGCCTAGTATATGTTGTGGGACAGAGTGGCTTTGAACAACAAATTCTACATTGTTGAATGTATATGGCTTTCAAAATTTTGCTTTTATGAGAAAAAAATGGTAAAGAGAGTGGAAAAAACTAGTTTCTGCTCACACTTAGTTTTGTACGCTTAGTTTACCTGAAGTCAGAGCCAATATCAATGGAATTTACATCACTTCATTGTTTTGTCCATAAAGGGCAGGATTAATCATTCACATATGGACCATTTCCAAACAGAGATCCTAAACAAGAGGCCCATATGACTAATTCAGCACTTACATCATTTCTTGTGGTCATATGTAGAACCCCACATATAGAGGATATTCCTAACCCTTTACAGTAGTTATAATGTTAAAAGGAAGATCAATGTCAGTTCGGGGAACAATGCACTTCACTTTGCCCAGAAATGTTTCCAGTGTTCAAAAATACTCTGACAATACATCGTGAATAGTCAAATTGCCTTTTATATGCTTAAAGTGATTAAAAATATATAAGATGTTAGCCTTTAAAGCTACTAGAAATTGTCTCACTGGAATAATGTGAAAGAAATATCATTGAAGATTAAAAAGAGAAAGACAAGAAATCCCATTGTTTTTAAACAGAGTCACATGAATATTTCTGCAAGATGAATTATCCTGAACCCACTGGAAATCATCAAGTTTTATCAATGAAGCATTCTCATCGAATCACACTCAACATTACTTGGACAGGAAACAACAGGAATCCCAGAATTATACGATGATGAGAAGGTGAAGGAGGGCTTGAAATCTAAAGAGACTGATGGCAGAATGGCGGGCAGGGAATATTCCCCATGGTTGGAAAGGGAAGGTGGGAGCGTAGTAGAGAGAGTCAACAACCTAAAGGGCTTGGAAATTCCGGGCAGTGAGAGAGTAGAGTGCTGACCTGAAGGGCTGCCTTGGAACATGTGAAGAACGAATTCAGAAGCAAGACAGAGGAAGCAAGCAAATTGACTACAAGACCATCGCAGTACAGCAGGCTAGGTGTGATAAGAAACTGAACCAGAGGAGTGATAGTGAGGGTGAAAAGTAGAGGAAATATAGAATATGTTGCATTTCTTGTGTTGCCCTTTCTATTTAGATCTTAAAATCACGCTAATGGGTTGGTGACTTGGGGCTGATGGGCTGGAGGCTGATCGACTTTGCCTCTTCTAGCATATTTCTACATATTTATAGAGAGGAAACCCTGAAGATTAGTAAGTATCTACAACACAGTGGTTAGAAATGTTTTGTGAATGTTTCATGAGGGACTGAAGACAGGCAGCAGTCCTTGCACAATTGCCATAATCTGATGTATTTCACCATTGCTCTCTGTCATGGTTGCAGGGAAAAGAGCAAAGAATGATATGCAGGTCTGCCCTTGGTGAGGTCCGACTACAGCAGCACTGATGTTCCTTTTTTAATCAAAGCATCATTATTCTTCTTGATAAACTCAGAGAGTAATGGCAACTACATTGAGGAGAGGAGACTACAATTATATGAGATCCCTTTTTGCTGTGCTGAAAACAAGTAGAAGATAACATTTCATAGAAATCACGTGCACTGTACTATAATCCATCAGGTTATTAAACATTTCTTTGAGAATAAAATTCTAAGGTTATTAATCTATATAAAACCAAGTTCTTTAGCCTTGAGGAAAGCTGAGAAAATTTCCCATGGGAACTTCTACTCTTCTCTAAGCCTGAAGAAAAGAACCAATTCAGATTTTTATTAATAAACTTTTAAATAAGATAATGTATATTGTTTTTTAAATGAAACACCCCTTCAATTAGGTTTCTTTATATATTCGATCTCTGCTGGGAAGCACTTGTTAGAGCTTTTGTGATTTGAATAATTTAATGAAATATCAGGAACTGGATAAATACCTATCTTCCTGTCCACTTAGAATTTCCCTTACTGTCTGCTATAATATTGATATTGGGAGGTGTTGCTCCATTGCATTTTGTAGTGATTCTTATAAATACCTTAATATAGCTAAATTGTTTACTATTATTAATGATGTAAAAATAAGAATTAGTTCTTGATGTATATTTTATAAAAAATGAGGTTGCAATTTGAATATTGGGTGAGTTTATTGCACCCAACAGAATGGGAACTAGCTTGTTCTGTGACTTTGGGCACCTCACAGCTAGGCCTAGGTTTTTATATCAGTAAAATGAAGAACAAATAGGGGTGATTCTGCCCTTAGGGTATGCAGTATATATTCTGGGCACGTTAATTTTTTTCATCATAATTAAAATATCAATAATAACACCTATTGTGAGGAATACTTATAAATCCATTTATGATATGTTATAGGTAATTAATAAATATGTTTTAATGAATATGGGCAGAGACAATGAAAAAAAACCCTAAAGACAAAGATATCTTTTACAATTAAAAATCCAGCATCACAGATATGGATGCTTTCTAATACACTAACAAGTGATTCTGGAAATGCCGGTACATTTTTTGGTTAGGTTTCTAGTCTCTATTAGCTGTTCTTCAGAGCCTTCTGATTCAATGATAAAAATATCAACTCGGAGCACCTGGGTGGCTCAGTCACTTAAGCATCTGCCTTAGGCTCAGGTCATAATCTCGGGGTCCCAGCCCCACCGCATCGGGCTCCCTGCTCACAGGGAGTTTTCTTCTTTCTCTCCCTCTGTCCCCACCCCCCATCTCATGCTCTCTCCCTCTCCCCTTCTCTCAAATAAATAAATAAGAATATAAACTCAAGATTTTACTATCAACATTGAATCATGAAGTTCTGACCACTGGGAAACACTGTCAGAGAAGCTTATCCAAGGAAGAAATAACTCAGCAATGTACTTCAGAAGATGATCTTTACATGTACTCTTTGTTACAGTGCCTTTACTCATTTGGAAGTGACGGAATTTAAATCAGTTATTGAAATATCTCTTTAATATCTACTCTTAATCTTTTGAGATGAAAGAAATTCATCAGGTAGGTATTTGTGAACAGATCTGTACTCTCCTTGTTTCAATTTCAAGTTAGAGAAATCACTGATTTGCTGAACCTTTTCTGATATGACTTCTTAGCTCAAATCTTCATCCCCACTGGGATTTCTTTGAAAAATATAGAGTAGTAACTTCAGTCTGCCTATCTGTTCTTACATCCTCCAGTGTTTGTTGAGCTATATATATTGTCTTGTCATATCAGCTACTCCTTATCTAAAAGACATTTATTTGCCCTTACGTATTTGAGAATTCCGCTCCATGATTCTGGAAGCAAATTGGATTTTTCAGAACTTAAACATCTTGTTGGGTCCCTGAATCTTACAGGTTTTTTACTTTTTCAAGCAATAATATACTACTTTGCATGTAAGACGGCCTTCATTTTGGGTGAGAACTAATTCTACTCAACATGTATTTAATGAGCGTCTTCTGTAAATCCAGTATTGTGTTAGACTCTGTATGAGACCAAAAAAAGAAGAAAAACTGGTCTCCGCACAACTCTGAATCTTGGATGCATTCCCTCTCCAGTTTCCTTTCATGTACCTGAGTTCAAGGATGTCCTCCATCTGCATCTTCTTCCTTGCCCCGGTTCCCAAGCCAAATTTCACATTTTGCAGCAAGAGTTATCAGTAACTACGCAAGGAACCTAAGCGTACCATTAAACTGTGTTCCTCCAATGTCAGATTCAGTAGTCTGATACCATGGCTGGGTGTCCACACGCTGCACCAAATATAGATCACTACGAATCCGAGCAAGAACTGCAGCAGACTGGGTGGCTCAGTCGAGTAAGCATCTGCCTTCGGCTCAGGTCGTGATCCCAGGGTCCTGGGATCAAGCCCCACATTGGTCTCCCTGCTCAGTGGAGAGCCTCCTTTTCTCTCTCTCCCTCTGCTGCTCCCCCAGCTTGTGTGCTTGCTTGCTCGCTGTGTCAAATAAATAAATAAAATCTTTAAAAAAGGAACTGGAGCAGAAGTGACGCCTTCCCAGGCTAACTAACTCCAGTTGGGTAATTAGCTTTGGTCTGCCTGGTAAATTACTAAGTAAATAAATTATCTAGTATCATGATTCCCGTCACCTTTACCCTTGTGTGTGGTACAGCTTCTCCTAGATAAGCTGTCATTCTCAGTCTTCCTTTCAGTTTGGACGATTTTTTCTGTTTTCCCAATCCAGTGCATGTAACTTTCACCTACGTGCAACCATCAATCTGTCTGACCTGTTATGTTGAGTTGAGTCATAGAAATTATTATTTTATCTTGTTCCTGGGATTGGAGCTTCTTTTCCCAATGGTCCCTGGAATCAGTCTCTATGAATACTGCACACTGAGCCATCGGCTGGGTCTCAGTGGGAATTGATAGCTTTAGAGTTTCCTTTAACATAGGCAGAAAAAAAAATTCAAAGCTGAAATCAAATCTACCAACCGGAGCTAGTTCCTGAAATGGTGGTGTGAGGGTGTGAGTTCCTTACTTTCAAGCATCTTCCTTTACAAATCAGTCTGTACTCCCAACAAATGTCACCTATTTTTAATAGCATCATTATTCTTCCAGTCACCCAGACTTCGAACTGCAAAGTCGTCTTGGGCTCCTCTTATTCTTTCTTGTCCTGTATCCACTTATTTTCCAAGATCTTATTTTCTATGCTTGTCATTTCCGCTGCATAATGATTGTGTACTTTCCCTTACCTTACATGTCATATATCATTCTTTTCATTGTTCATCTAAGCTCCATGTTTTCTGCTCCAATCCGTCTCGCATACAGCCAATCTTTATTAAGTATTACTTTAATAATATTAATTTGCAGTTCAAAAGTTTCCAGTGATTTCTTTTTCCCCCAGATAGTTAAGAGTGACCTGGTTTTAGAGATTGTGACCTTGCTGAGTATGGCCTCACTCTATGTATTCTGTTATTTCTCACTTACTCACATTATACCTTCTTATCCCAGTCAAGCTGGCCTCCTCACTGTCCCCAGAACATTCATTCTCATGAGTCTTCACTCACTGTATTATTAGTTAGGATCTCTGCATGAAATGGATGGAGGATTTAAATTGGATGATTTGAAAGATTTTATAGAAGAGTACTTACAAAAGTATGGACAGAGGTAAGGAAATCTCTTACCTCTGTGAAGTAATTCCCTGGGGTTAGTATCAGTGGGAATTGTGACCACGGCCTGATCAAAAAGGATCAGAGGAAGAAGTGAATTCTGTAAAGCGCAAAGGGAGACTCATGTTGCTAGGATGACCAGAAGAGTTTTTGTGATCACAGCCGGCCTGAGGCAGTCCCCCAGGGAAGGAGCCAGGAGAATCAATACCCTAACATTGCCTTCCTCCCTCCTCTGATCTCCTGATGGGAGCCCCCTGTGGCTCTGCCCACCAAAAGACTGATGGAAAAGGAGCATGTTGATGTCTCCTAAAAAGGTCAGCCTCCTGGCGCACAGAGGCCTGTGAAGGAATAAGAACAATTTGGTAACAACAAACAGGAGATATCCAACATATTTACTTTATTTTCCTTGAATGTGTTTTTACCTTTACTCTGTACCTTCCTGCTTCCTATCCACTGTGTTTTTATTTTTGTAATTTCTGTACAATGAATACACTCTTACTGGTGCACGGTTTTATGAGCCTTGACAAGTGCATAGAGTTGTGCAAGTACTATGGCAATCAGGATACAGAACATTCTATCATCCTGTCGTCGACCTGCTCGCGTAGTCAGTCACCCCTTCTCTCAATCCCCCAGCCTGATACTCTCTTTCCTTGTAATTGTATCTATCTCAGACTATACACACATAGCTTTTCAAGCCTGGCTTCTTTTACTTATCAGACCATATTTGAGATTCATCTGTGTGGTATATATTGTTCATTTGTTTTGAATCACTGGGAAGTATCTCATTATGTTAATTTCATTATACTGTAACTCATTCTGTTATTTCCTTATATTTTGTTATATTAATGTGCCACATTTAAAATAATCCACCACTAGTTGAAGGACATGAGGGGTGTTTCCAGTTTGGGATGATTATAAATAAACGGCTATAAACTTTCATATACAGGTTTTGTGTGAATCTCACCTAGGAGTGATATTGCTGGGTCATATGTAAGTGATGTTTTACTTTACAAAGTAACTGTGGCCTTTTGCATTTGCATTGAGTAATGTTTGGGTTTCACTTGCTTCACATTTTCACTATAGTGCTCGCTATTGGCACTTTGTTTTTTTTGGTCATTCTAGCATCTGTAAAGTAGTATCTCATTGTGATTTAGATTTCCAACTTTCGATGACTAATGATATCGAGACTCTTCGTGTGCTTATTTGGCATTCACATATATCTTTTGTGGACCTGTCCAAAATGTTTGTTTGTTTTATTTGTTCATTTTATGTTCAGTTTATTTATTTTAATACTTGTTTTCTTATTATTTTGATAGTCATTTATATATTTGAATACATCACATATAGTGCTTCCAAATGTTTCTCCTAGTCTGAAGCTCATCTTTTCATTCTCTTAAAAGTGGCTTTGAAAGAGCAGGAGAGCAAAAGTTTATGATATTGAACTCTAAAAAGGGAATTAACCATAAAATAGAGGATTTTTTTAAAATCACAAGACACATGTTTTATAATACTGTTTATATACACTTGAAAAAGTAAATGAAACAAATGGTCTTCTAGAAAAAATACAATTCACCAAATTTGACCTCAGAACAGTTACCAAAGAAGAAGTAGAAGACATAGCCAACAACAACAGAAAAGCACTGGACCCTCATGGTATTGAGGGGGAATTCTGACACACTTTTAAAGATTAGATAATGCCGATGCTACTTAAACTATTTGAAAGTGTGGAAAAAGGAGATAATTTTCCAATCAACTTTGCCCAACTATGCAGACTAGGTGGTGGCTACATGAGGGGCAATTGTGCTCTTCTCTGTAAATTTGAATTACCTGAAATGTTGCATAAGTATGGTTTTTAGTAAATGCATAATTTTGCAATGAATATATAAAACATTTCTGAATGATAATGAAAAAATAACATGGAAATAAATAATAATAAATAACAGAGCAAAAAATCAGAATCCCACCAATAATAAGAGGTTTGAACAAATCATTGGCAAGCTGAGACAAGTAAGTAATTGGAACAAAACTTAGTAAATAAGGATATGTAAGTTCTAATATATAAAGATAGGCCAAATCTGAATGTTTCTTTAAAAAGAAGTAATGCAGGGGTGCCTGGGTGACTCAGTTAGTTAAGGATCTGCCTTCAGCTCATGGTCCCAGGGTCCTGGGATGGAGCCTCAGATTGACTGCCTGCACAGCAGGGAGTCTGCTTCTCCCTCTGCCTCCCCCCCCCCCCGCCCCCCGGCTTGTGCTCTCTCTCTCACTTCTTGTCTTTCTCTCAAATAAATAAATAAAGTCTTTACAAAAAAAAGAAGTAATGCAAACAATATTCTCTGATCATGATACATTAAACTAGAAGTTAATTTTTAAAGAGGGTGGAAAGTCCTTATAACCAGAATTTTAAAACTTCCTTATAAATATCTCTTGAGTCAAAGGGAAAAATAAATTAAAGTGAAAGAATTTCTTTTAGAAATGATTAAAACTGTACAAAAGAGAATCTGTAGAATCAATTAAAACAATGTTAAGAGACAAATTCATGGCTCTTACTACAAATAATAAAAATGTGAAAGGGTGGGGCGTTTGGGTGGCTCAGTTGGTTAAGCCTCCACTGTTGATTTCAGCTCAGGTTATGATCTCAAGGTGGTGGAACTGAGCCCTGCATTGGGCTCCCCATTCAGCATAGAGTCTGGCTGAGATTCTCTCTCTCCCTTTCTCTCAGCGCCACCCCCCACCCCGTGTCTCATGCACACTTGTGTGCTCTCGCTTTCTCTCTCAAATAAATAAATCTTTTTTTTTAAAGAAGTGTGAAAGTGGTGCCTGGGTGGCTCAGTTAGTTAAGTGTCTGCCTTCGGCTCGAGTCATGATCCTGGAGTCCTGGAATCGAGCCCTGCGTGGGGCTCCCTGCTTAGCGGGGAGTCTACTTCTCCCTCTCCCTCTCCCTCTGCCCCTCCCCCTGCTCCTTCTCTCTCTCTCTCTCCTTCACTTAACAATGATTGCAACAACAATTTCACAAACAACCAAATCACAGATCAATCGCACAGATATTGATGAAAGTTATAAAAGATCATTAGCAAATAGACTCTAAAGGTATCATAAAAAAGATGCATCATGACTGAGTGGGGTTTATTCCAAGAAGATGAAGACAAATCAACATCAGTATCTTTTTTTAAAATAAGATTTTATTTATTTATTTATTGAGAGAGAGCAAGAGTGTGCAATTGGGGGGGAGGGGCAGAGGGAGAGAAAGAAAGAAAATCTCCAGCAGATTCCATGCTGATCATGGAGTCCGGCATGGGGCTTGGTCGCACCACCCTGAGATTATGACCTGAGCTGAAATTGAGAGTTAGTCCCTTAACCATCTGAGCCACCCAGGCTCCCCTCAACATCAGCATCTTAATTAAAATGAAAACATCTTTCACATTCTCACTAAAATCATAAACAAGGCAAGAGTTACTAAAATATCCATTACTGCTAATTATTATTTTGGAAGAATTAGCCAATCCTTCAGACAAGATCAAAAATTTGAGGCACAACAATTAAAAGAAAGGAAAAACTTATTTTTATCTGTAGATTTCATAATAGTATACCTTGGAAATCAAAGGCAATCAATGAAAAAATTAATACAAACAACAGGAGAATCAGTAATTCAGCAGGTTATAAAGTTAAAATACAAAAAATCAACAGCCCTTTAATAGATCAAAACAACGCGTAAAGTATGTTAGAAGAGAAAATCACCAGTTACTGTGTTCAAAATTATAGAAGGTCTGCCCAGTTCATTGAACCCATTTTTTTCTGCTTTTCAGTCTTATTTTAGATTTTTCCTCATTTAGAGTTTTCATGTGTATTGTTAAAAATATTTTTGGATATTTGGTGTTGCTGTTACAATAATAATTCAATCAAAAGATGTCAGTATTTCCCAAGTTAATGTGTAAATTTCATGTGAGAACACATTCCAGCAAGTTTAATTTTATTTTCTTGGTCTGTAGCTATATGAACAAATTCTAAAATTAATAAAATTTAAAAATAAATAAACAAGAACCTTCCAGAAAACCTGGAAAATTAGAATAGTTGAGTTGCTCCAGAAGACCAACCATTTAAAAACATAAAACCTCTATAATTAAAAGAGTATAGGGGCGCCTGGGTGGCACAGCGGTTAAGCGCCTGCCTTCGGCTCAGGGCGTGATCCCGGCGTTATGGGATCGAGCCCCACATCAGGCTCCTCCACTATGAGCCTGCTTCTTCCTCTCCCACTCCCCCTGCTATGTTCCCTCTCTCGCTGGCTGTCTCTATCTCTGTTAAATAAATAAATAAAATCTTTAAAAAAATAAAATAAGAGTATAGTTCATAAATAGATTGATACACCAATAAAACAGAATAGAATCTAAAAACAACTAAAACGTGTGGAAAGTATGTGCAATCTCAGGTACTGAGAAGAAGATGGAATTTCTAATCATTAGTTTGGAACACCTAAATAGCCATTTAGAACAAGGTAATTTAGAAATCGTACCTCACACAACCCACTTCCATAAACTAAAAATGATTGGAAATCTAAATGTATAAGTTAAAGCATACAAGTATAAGGGAAAGTGAGTGAATTATTTTATAACATGGGAGTGGAGAATGCCTTTCCAACTAAGATTCAAAATCCAATAAGGGGAAATGATTAAATAAGATGCCTATAATTTCGTTTTAAACTTTCATGCCAAAATAATACACAACTGTTATAAGAAGAGAAATGAGAAAATACTTGCAACTAATACCACAGATAGAGATGCGAATTCTGTAATGTGTTTACAGGTCTGAAGTGTCAAGAAGAGATGACTTCCAAAATGGCGGATGAGTAGCTCCACAGATGCGTCCCCCACCAATACAACCGTAACTCATGAATATTAGTTAAAACACACATACACACACAGTCTCTGGAAACTGTTAAGGGTATATAAAAAATGAAGAGATACCTTTTCAAAAAAAAAATCTACTAAATTTGGGTTAGAACAGAGTCTGTGTCACTTGACAATGACCTACTTCCTTCCTCCCCACCCAGCTCTGCAAGAGGGGTCCTCCACTCCTCAGGCGAATGTGGTTAAGAAAATAGGGCTCCCTCCCCTCACAGCTCCTAGTCGAGGGCTATGGTATCTTTTGGGAGGAACAGGCTCCTTGTCGCCCAGGCTAAATTCCAAGGAAGCTTAGGAGGTTGGGGCTTTCCTCAACCTGGCCCCCCGTGAGGGGGCAGAGTCTCTGCTCTAGGCCTGGCAGGTCCTAATCACCTTCCCCCTGGATCTCTCATCCGTGGCGGTTCAAAGCTGAAGGAGGCCAGCTGCGATGACCTAAGTCTGCTGCCTCTACCCAGCATCCTGCTCATAAATCAGGAGTGTCCAGCTCAAGGGCAGGGGCTCAGAGATTTGGCTCAGAGAGAGGCGGGTCAGAGCTCCACCGCTTTCCCGAGAGAAACAGACTTTATTTGGAGCTGAGTGTGGGGTGTTCAAGCCTAAGGTTGCTTTCAAAAACAGTGGAGATGTTTCTGGAAAGCTCTGAAGAGGATGCTGGTAGCTGCACTAGAACAGAAGGCCAGCCGCTTCACCAGAGACGACCAGAGAAAAGGAACGAGCGAAAAAAGTGTCCTCCCAGGGTGAGAACAGAAGTCAAATACCGGCCTCAAAAAAATGTGCCGGCAGAGGCTAGCAGACCTTAGAGAAATGTATGCCCAAGGCGGTACTGAAAACAATAGAGCAATTAATCGGCGATTAGTGCAGCCTAACAGCTACAGGTGATAGGATCAGAGGTGGAAGGCTTCACAGAGAGATCAGAGAAAGAGCCAAAGAGAACCCTGCTCCTACAGCTGGCAGCCCTAGAGGACTGCTCCTGTCCTTAGGCTGCACCCTCCGAGGGGGGACAGCAGGCGCTTTCCATCTCAGCGGAGCAGTGTTTCCTGGCATAAGGTGACAATCCTGAGGAAGAGACCGAGAGGTCCTGCAGATGCTGGCCCTGGTGTCACAGCACTGTTGGAGCACAGCCGGTAGGCACCTACAAGGCAGGCTTTTTGATAAGGGAGAAAATAAACCCCAACTTGACTATGCTTTTATAAACCAGACCTCGTGCAACTTGCTGCTGTCCACACATGGGGAGGAAGAATACGAGGTACAGTGTTTTGTTTCTCCAGACCTCCTTGGACTCAGTTGGCAAGTCTTGTGCCTGTAGAGGGGAGGGGTAGGAGTGGAATTTGCTTAAGAGTATAGGTACCTGGGGGCACCTGGTTGCCTCAGTCGGTTAAGGGTCTGCCTTCTGCTCAGGTCATGATCCTGGGGTCCTGGGATCGAGCCCCAGGTCAGGCGCTCTGCTTGGTAGGAAGTCTGCTTCTTCTCTCCCTCTTCCTGACGCTCCCCCTGCTTGTGCTTGCACACTCTCGTGTGCTCTCTCTCTCTGTCAAATAATGAATAAAAATCTTTAAACAATAATAATAAAAAAAGTTAAAAAAAAAAAAAAGGGTGTAGGTACCTGGACTTTACCCTAGGACATTCTGATTCAGTGGTCCTTGGTGAGGTCCAGAAACTTGTATTTTTTCTTCTTTCTTTTTCCCCCCCCAGAAACCTGTATTTTTAATAAGCATCATCCCAGGGAAATTTTAAGACAATGGCATTTAGGTCTCAGTGCTTTACTTTACATTTACTTTATATTAGTGTAATTTACTTTAGTGTAATTCTTTTCTATACTTTTTAGTTTTCCTTAGATTTATATATGTTGAGAAAATTGTTAGTCTTTTGGGGATAGAACTATGACCAGAATTTCAGGAATTATATCTATGTGAAAAGATAACTTAAAATCATTTAATTAATGGATTCATTTTAACCACATTTCAAAGGAAATCTTGTAATACATAAAAAATGAAGTCCGTGTACACACCTTCTGCATTAAGTGCTCTAAATGAGAAGTTACTCAACTCAGTAGCTTCATAAAGGAATACCTTAATTTTGGATTACTTGTGGGCACACAATATGATGTCGGTTCTCCTGCCTGCACCTGTCAATCTACTCTTTCTAGTCTGCACCTCCTCTTTTGTCTATTCAGAATAAGTGAGGAAGAGTAAATATTCTTTTACTGTCTTCAACAATGATTTTTGAGTTCTCCATGACCTTTGTGGCCCGTGGAGTGCAACAGAAACATTCCTCACTCTCAAAAGCTTGAAGCCAGTGCCTCCCATTCAAAGAACGCATTGATGGCATGTGCTTCTAGAAAACTGCAAGAAATAGCATACAGAAAAAAATAACTTCTCGGATGACACGTCAGTCCAGTTTGAATGCTAAACAGCCACAGGAAAAAATGTTCCTGAACTCAGGACCTACTGAATTCCAATATAAAAAAATTTTGACCACTCTAATAATAAGTTAGTCACTTTTCATCTCTTTTCCTCTATTTAGAAAGGTAAGAGCCGTATCGCATATTTCAAAGACATGGCTATGGAATATACAAGATTTCAGTAAATAATTTGGGACTGGCAAGTGCTACGTGCTAAGTGTTATTTTAACTGCTGTGCCTGAGAGAGCCTTTGTCAGCACTCTTCTGTGTCGCACTCGGGTCTGGGAGCTCTGTGAAGCCGTCATCGCATTTAGCTTCTTCACGACTCATTGATCTAAGCTTTTAGACACCGCTTGAACTTCATGTTTCTTGGAAAGTGGTTAGCGCTAGTAGCAGACTGCTCACTGGGGACACCTTGGAGTGCCCCAAAGCAATATTAATGATAGCTTGAACTGGATGTGTAAGGGAATCTGAAAGGTAAAAAATTATAGGCCTATAAGGTATATTTCCTTCCAATGCTTCCAATTTTGCTCTGGGGTGGACTTTTTCTAAAAATATGTTATCTGGGTGACTTAAAAATTCTAGTAGCAATAACTCGTCTGGCTGTGACTGTGGGTTTTCAGCTTCTCCACCAAGTTTTATGGTGAAGATTCTGCAAAGCAGTAGAAATCTGAAATCTGGCACATACCCCAGACTCATACTGCTCTTGGGCTCTAAATAATAAATACTCCTTATCCAATATTCAGTCCAGCTACCCTTCCAGCAAGCATGAGCACGCTTGTTACCAGTAGAAAACAGGAAGATTTTGGAGACATTTTGTGTGTTTTAGTTTGGTTTCCTCTGAAAGCAGAGCTTGAGAAGGGGTTTCAGGGCAGGTAGTTTGTCTGAGAGAGGATCTCAGGAAGTACAAGCGAGGAAGGGAGGGAGACAGAAAGACACGGAAGGAGGAAAAGCATATAAGTGTGCATTATTGTTTCCACTGCCAACGGCAACTGGGCAATTCATTCAGAATCTCTGAAATGAACAGAATACTTTCCAGAAATGTCCTCATAAAAGTCAAGAGGTGGAAACCTTTATTCACTGTCTCCCATTGGTTGAAGGTCGCTTCCAAGGATATTGGCTTCAGACTGTACCTACAAGCAGACCAAGCAAGTTCCGCTGGCATCTCAGAAACCCCGGGAGGATTGATTCAGCCCATGCGTTTGAGGTACAGCAAGGTGAATGAGAGTCCCCATGCCTCTGCGGCTGCAGGTGCGGCTGGAAATGAAATGCACCAGTGACATCTGCTATAGTGTGGCCTATTGCACTGTTCAGATTCGAGCATGTCCCTCACTACATCCACTCAGCCAATACATTTTCAAGGTGGAGACTGGCTACAATTTCTAAAAGCTCGATGCAGGCAGGTTTAGTAGAACAAGCTACTGTCCTTCCTACTACAACCGGTATCAAGTCCACGGTTGGCATTTATCATCCCTCTCTGCAACCACGCCTTCTAGGTTTCTCTCACCCTCAGCCAACACTGCTGCAGAGCTCAGTTGCTCAGCTGGTAGAGAGATACACACCTTCATCCCAGAGGGATCCACATTCTTGATTGCTTTGCCCTTTTTATGGCAATGGTTGTTACAATTGTCTGTTCAGTAATCACCAGGCATGGAAGGACCAAAGGACCCCAGGGGATCCCCAAGTTGCAGCCATATTCCCCCTCGAGCTCCTGATAGTAACCAGAAACAATGACACTAAAAAACAGAATTCCTTTTTCTGCTGAAATAAGGAGTCTAAAATTATGAATCAGAGCTCCAGTTTCAGGGGAAACTGGTCCTCCCTGTCTCTTGGTGGAATGTTTCTTGTTTTTTCCCCCAGACCTCTAATCCAGGGAGCCTACGATCTGTAGAGTACCCCTCCTGCAGGCGTGTTGCTGCGTGTGATGGGGAGAGAGGCACTTCTGCCTGTACCTCTGTTTGGTGCGGACGTCTGAGAGTCCCCGTCCCAGGCTTCAGGGCGCCATTATTTCCCATGAGGGCCCCATGAGCCTACCTCTTGAGATTACACATTCAGCCTCCATCAAGCTCACAGCCTTACAAATTAATTCTGGGATGCATTTTTAGTACATTTTGCCCTATGGTTACAAGGAGGTATTTCAGTGTTGCCATGAGTCCTCGCTATCGCAGCCCCGGGTTGAGAGCTGACTAACCTGTGCCTAGATTCTCCCTTCCGTTCAAGCCTTGTCAGGCAGTTAGCAAAAGTCAGGCAAATCCGCAGTCTTCCTATTTCCCATTGCCTCGTACCGCTCAGGTGCCGGAGCTGCTGCATCACCTGATGCTGGCCTGCGCCCATCCCTCATCCCAGTCATCTCACATATGAGTCAGTAATCGTGATGCAGGCACTCCAGGGATTACGGCCCCCATCCCATCAGATGTGGGGTGATGATCTGTGATTGACCCCGTGCCAGATCCCGTCCTCACTGTGTTCTAGAATCACTGCCTGTACCTGTCCTAGTTTAAGTTACCCTGATAGGAGAGCCTGTGACAAGGACCAGAGCCCAGCTGTGGCTTCTGTTGTTATTGTTGTTGTTGTTGTTGTTGTTGTTGTTGTTGCTTTTGAGAGGTGATTACAGGGGAATGAGGAAGCAGGGAAATTGAGACAAGAAAAGATGAAAAGCCAATATAAGGGCACATTATCGAGAAGGCTACTGTAATCAACAGTAGCTCAGTTTTGCCGTGACGGTTAAGAAGCAGAGAGAATGCCCCCAGACCTGTCCAGTGTCTCCCTTCCCCTGATGGAGCTGCTAAGTTTTCTGCCCTTCTCGGCTGCCCATGCGCATGCACTGGAAGGCAATCCCCTGAGCTGGATGAGATCTTACGAGAGAATGGCAAACGATGCAAAGTGTCCGATCTGTTGAGCTGGCAGCACAGAAGCAGGCTGAGCGCCACTGGAACTGCCCGCTGCAGTCAAAACCCAAGGCAGCTGTTGTGAAGGGAGCCTGTGACGCGTCTGCTACCTGTGGTGGTCCGGGGAGGAGTAATCTCATCACCCGACCTAATTCACACCCTCCCCGTGTTGAACCTCATCCCGCTGGCCGCGCTGCCCAGATACCACCCCAGCAATGGGGTGGCTGTGTTATCAGTGTTTAGGGAGCAGCCCAAGATCCCCGGCCTCTTCTCCTGCACTCCCGTGGACTGCCCTGCGGAGGACACTGGCTGCATGTACACAGGGCTTGCCGGTCTTGCAAATTGTGCAAAAAGCATCCTGTTGAGGAGACCCTCATTTCCCACCACTCCTCACATCGCACGTCAAGGTCTGACCACCCTGAACTTGAAATCCTTGCCCAAAGACAGGAGGCAGGGGGTGGTGGTTAGCACAGGGCTTGAGGGTGATGGACCTGGTTTTAGATCCTGGCCCCTAACCATTCTTTGTCAAATTGAACAAACTGCCCATACTTTTGCTTCCTCAACCTGACCCAGAGGAAATTACCTCTTTCAGAGGCTTATCAGAAGGATTACGTTTTGGTTTTATGTGTTTACGTACGTGTAGTATGCAGTGCGTTCTGTACACTGCCTGGTGCGTAGCAAATGGCCTGAAAGCATCCCTGCGGATGGCAGCTTTGGCCTGCTGGGTCTGTCCAGTCTTCCCCGTCTTCCCCGAATGCACCTCTCCCATGCCTCTTTCACAGCCTTCCCTCTGAAGTGTCCTTCGATGGGCTTAGTCATAGTCACCACACAGACTAACAACATTCATAGACACCTGTCATCATATGTGAAACCTTGCCAGATGCCTTGTGAGACACAAATGTCTTCTGCATTTCCCCCACCCACTGTATCATGCTAGAAATCCTATTGTAAAAGAAGATCATTTAAATCTTATGGACACGCCTTACAGTTGGAAGACCCAGGCTATACTTGTCTAACTCTAAACAAACATTCTGATCAATCGGTCTGGTCTCTTCCATAGGTAGGATCTGTGATTTGCAGAATCAAAGACTGAGGGCGCCCTATAGTTTGTAGATGCACGCTGGTGCTAGCTCGGGTCCTCAAAGAAGTGGTTGTCCGGGCACGGTTAGACACTCTCGCGGTTTACCTAGGAAACGTCAGGAAGGAGACAGGGAGGGAATAGGCACAGGAGAAAAGAGCCTTTAGGGGTGGTCCCTTGTGAGACGAGAAGGGAATGGAAGGGTTGGATGGGAAGGGCCTCAGACCACCATGCAGTTCTGAGATATCTCACCACACTGATAGGAGGTCCCCAAGCAAAGATGGCCTGTCAGAGGACTCCCACACGAGGCCTAGGTGGCCTGCTCTCGTGGCTCTGCCCTGCTGCGGCACCGATGGGAGCGGGAGGGAGAAGCAGGGCCTCAGCATGCGTGCTGAGTCCTCCGAAGTGTAGCAGCTGGAGGCTGTCAGTCCTCTGCAGGAGGCTCTCGGGAGGTTCTCTAGAAGGGAGCATCTCTACGGTGGTCACAAGCCTAGCTCTTTTCAAAGCAGTCCTATCCCATTTTGCATCTTTGAGCACATATTATTCCTGGCTCAAATCCTCTCAATAGCTTAGAGTAACATTTGTCGAGCCCAGCAGACTGGGACTCATTCCGAGCAAAGTGTGCAGGCCTACCCATCTAGACCCCATGCAAAAAAGTCCCAGATGATCTGAACAAAGCTTAATCTGCAAGGACGTTTTGAGTCAGGCAGGAAGAGATGGTTGTTCCGATATTCAGCACTCATTACTTCTCCCATGAATGACATTTGGCCCAGCTTGTTTTCAGTCTTGCCCTGCCCCAGATGTGTAGAATTTTAAACGAGTGGGTAGCTAAGTTTGGGGTGTGCTGAATGTTGATCTCTTCTGAGCAGTTGATTGCAGATGTTTTTCCTGCATCATTGGGCTTTGGCTTCTAACCAAGTCCAGGCGTTTCAGGCAATGCCTTTGACTGATCTGGAGCTTTCTGTCTCATTCAGTGAATCGCTCCTTCATTTTTCCCACCCCTGCACATTTCTTGTTAAGAGATGTTCATGTTAGCTGCAGTTGGCAGGTTGAGTGGAGAGCCTCAGACTGCTCTTTTAACAGAGAGCTTTGTCTCTGTCCTGTGGTTTATCAAACAGCTTCACTGGCACTATAATGAGTTTGCCAAGCTCATCTTTTGTCTCTATTGATGAGCATTTGGCTGCAATTTTTTTTTTTTTCCAGGAGGGAATCTTTCTCTATCTACAGATCAATTTGGACTTGACGTTTAAAGCTAAGACTTCCTTCTATTTCTGAGCAGTTTTGTTGATATCACGTTCTACAGTCTGTCAGTTCCAATGCTATTTAGTATCTTTCCTAATTTAGTGTTAAGAGCATTGTAGAAAATATAAACAACCCGGCACTTTTGAGGCTTGACACGCCAGTACTACTCAGTTGCAATTTATCTGTGTTTTTTTTTTTTTTTTTTCTTTTGGATAACCAGGGACACAGAGAGGTTTTATCTTTTCAACATTCTAAACCACGGCAAATTGAATGCCGTGACTTTTCGCTTTCAGGTGGAGTGACATAGTTAACTAATTTTCAATTTTGGGGGTGAGGATGCACAAACGACTCTTGATGTTACCTCCCGAAAGAGAGCTGAGAGTGGCAGCTTCGATCTGGTGGGGAGATCAAACACTCAGGTCTGAGAATTGCGGTGGGTAACTCTGCTGCTTCCTAGGAGATGAGGGCCAGGTAGGAGAGTATCCTCCGGACCCAGGCAGCTGGAGGCTCAGATTAAGTCACCGGTTCAAACCCGCTCAGCTCTGAAAAGAATACTTCCTCCTTCGACCATCATCTCCCCTCTGACTACAGTCGTTATTTAAGGAGAGAAGGGCTTCACACACAGTGCTTCATTGTTTTTCAAATCAATTTGTGAGGTAGAAAAGGAAATGGAAGCTTAAAGGCATAATCTTTATCAGGTCTGAGATGGTGATTTAAAGCAATCATCACGCCTCTACTTTGATGAAAGTAGTTTGATCATTCTGCTTAACGTTTTTGTCACCTTTCTTTTTATACACGGTCTTACTTTTAATTCGGTTCCAACTGTGGCATCCCGAATCAAAGAGTAGCGTATCACTGACAAAAATACATGGGTAGGAAGCCACCCATTACGGACGGTCTTCCATCGTGTGTACACTTTTTCTCTGCTGGCTTTTTTAGTCTCTTTATTTATGTCCAGAGAAAAGAGCTTTTTGTCTTTTTCCTTCGGATACATTTTATATGGGTTGTATTCCATGTTCTGCCTTGTTCTTCCGGGGACGATGCCCGCTGCTTTGGATCTTTGTTTCTTGCCTTCCATCAGTGCGGCCACTTAGCACAGTGTTTCAGGATGGGAGGAAACACAAAGGCAGTGATCTCCTCTCCTTGACCTTGAGGTCTGATATTTAAGGGGGCTTCTTGCACTGCGTCCCCCACATGACAATGAGAACACTATGAATGCCTCGGAACCACTCGCAGTTCAATCCCATTAAGTGAAAATTTATGGAAAGTAGTTCCATGGAGTTCTAGGGACACACTTTTTATGATTATTATTATTGATTGAATAGGTTTCAGTCCCATTCTAAACCTGGTGTCCAGCGTCCATGGTGAGGATGGAGAAGGTACCTGTGACCTTGGACGCGGCTGTTTTCCTGTCATTTGTCCTTGAAGGGTAAGTGGTGGGAAGTCTGTGCTCTTTTATAGACCCAGAAGTGAATTTTAATTTTTCATGGTGGTTTTACTTCCTAAAAGTTATAATTTTTAGGATTAATCCTCTTTGGATTACATTTTCAATGCCCTAGAGTTCAAACTGGAGTCAAGTTTGAATGGCGTACACCAAATTCTGACCTCACAGGTACGGGCTCAGACAAACAGCTTCAGGGAAAGCATTTTCAGGCTGGAGGCTTTTATAAATGTTCCAGAAGAAGAGAGGAAATAATCTGTTTGTGGGCCTTTATTTTTTACTCTCCCTTCCAGTTTGATATAGAGTAACTTTTTTTGGATCAAAAACGAAGATTGCAGTACTCGGGAAGACAATCATTCTATGTTATAATCCCTTTCAATAGACAAACACACTTTTTGTAACAATCCAGAAATAATAACTGATGTCCCACAATATCCCCAAAGAGGAAACTTAGTGTGACTGGGTTCTCCTACCTGAGACATTACACTAAAGAGAATATCTGTGTGCCAGGGACCACATATGGTCTATCAACAGGGCTTTCGGGGAGTGCAAGGTCCAACAGTGATAGCAGCAACACAGCAGAAAATAAGCATGGGGTGGGTTGCAAGTGCCTGTGCATGGAATGGTCATCCGGCTTGCGACTGCTTTGGAAGCCGTTGACCAAGCTGGTGGTTGGGGGCAGGAGTAGGTCCCTGCACTGGGTGACCTGTGTTAGAGAAGAAAGTCCTGGGGGCTAGAAAAAAGCCTCATGGATGGACTGGTGAAAAGCTCACAGAGAAGCCAAAATGGAGAAAGCACCTCTACTGGCTCCATTGTCTTTGCTGCTGGTGGTCTGGGACCTGGACCCCACGGTGATTTTAGGATGAAGTCAGCCCAATTCACAGGGTTCTATACATTAGCGCTTTGCCAGTGATTCTGAAAGAAAAAAAAAAAAGGAGCTATGAATTCAACAAGATGAAGAGAAAGCCTCACCTCTCAAATAGCCCATCTCTCTACCATATAACGCACCCGTGCCAAATCTCAGCATGGCTGATAAATCACCTTCCCCACTTCCAAGACCGTGCCCCACTCCGCCCCTGCTATTCTCATTAAATGGAGATGGAGAATAAGTGAGAGAACACCAGGAGGTTTCATCCTGGGCAAGGCAAGGAAAGGTGGGCTGTAGTGCAAAAAAGTGCCTGTGACCTTGAAAGTAACGAGAGACCATGACTTTCCTGCTTCCAGGCTTACATGAGCCTTTCCATCAGGATGTGTATTGGTTATATTTGGAGGGGCTTCTGTATATTCTTTATATTTCTGTATAAGATGTTCTGGCATCTTAAAAACCTTTCTGGCTGGGGAGAGACTGCAGCTCCTGAAGCTATGGAGTCCAGGCCAAAGCGTGTCTTTTATATGCAAAGTAACCAATCCAGAGCCCCACCTCCTGTCTCAGGTTGGTGCGCCCAACCTCTCCAATATGCCTCTGCCTTAATCACACCAGGACCAGGTCCTGGGCAATTAGGAACCACCCCTAAAGCTAAGGAACCTATTGGAAATTATTCAAACAGCCAGTCCTAAACCATTTACCCGCCCTGCCTTGCCTTTCCCCTGGAACTCCCAATGAAGGGTCTAACCCTAGCTTCCCTGCTCCTGCTTTCTTTTTCTTTTCTTTTTTTTTGCGGGGCCAGGTATGTGTATTTATTTCATTTTCATTTCTTTATAGTCATTCTGGTAAATTCTTGTGCAGGTTTGTTTTACATCCATGATATTTCCTATAGTGAAATTTTATAGTATCTTCTTTATTTTTTAATGTTTTTTTATTATATTATGTTAGTCACCGTACAGTACATCCCTGGTTTCTGATGTAAAGTTCGATGATTGATTAGTTGCGTGTAACACCCAGTGCACCATGCAATACGTGCCCTCCTTACTACCCATCACCGGTCTATCCCATTCTCCCACCCCCCTCCCCTCTGAAGCCCTCAGTTTGTTTCTCATAGTCCATAGTCTCTCATGCTTCAGTCCCCCTTCTGATTACCCCCCCTTTCTTTATCCCTTTCTTCCCCTACCGATCTTCCTAGTTCTTATGTTCCACAGATGAGAGAAATGATATAATTGTCTTTCTCTGCTTGACTTATTTCACTTAGCATTATCTCCTCCAGTGCTGTCCATGTTGCAGCAAATGTTGAGAACTCGTTCTTTCTGATAGCTGAGTAATATTCCATTGTATATATGGACCACAACTTCTTTTTTTTTAAATATTTTATTTATTTATTTGACAGAGAGACAGCCAGCGAGAGAGGGAACACAAGCAGGGGGAGTAGGAGAGGAAGAAGCAGGCTCCCAGAGGAGGAGCCTGATGTGGGGCTCGATCCCAGAATGCCGGGATCATGCCCTGAGCCGAAGGCAGACGCTTAAGGACTGAGCCACCCAGGTGCCCCTGGACCACAACTTCTTAATCCAGTCATCTGTTGAAGGGCACCTCGGCTCCTTCCACGATTTGGCTATTGTGGACCATGCTGCTATGAACATTGGGGTGCATATGGCCCTTCTCTTCACTATGTCTGTCCTGGTTTCTGCCTCCTCACCACCCTGCGTCTTCCCAGATGGTCCCATATGCTATGCCTGCACCCATGAGCATAAAAACCTTAGTCTTCCCAATCTCTCCTGTGTCTCCTGTGTCTCCTGTGTCGGGGCGCACCTGATGGGTGATCATCGCACAAAAAAACACAGAACAGCATGAAATGTTTTAAGTGTGCCCTGAACTATTGAGAAATATCCCTAGACCTTAATGATAAGGGATACAAAAGTGGCTTTTCTTTTAATAGGGGGATTTCTCAACTATCCTTTTCACTTTATTGAACTCAGAATACCAGGTACTGTGCTTGGCCCTAGGAGGACACAAGGATAGAGAGGTAGTGGCTGGATCCTGGGAAGAGCACACAGTCAACTGGAAAAGATACGTAGAAACAAATATTTGGATATTTAGTGCTGTATGAGAGGTAGAGAACTTGGGCCCCAGAAGGGAGGGCTTGCCTCCCTTTGAGTATAGAAGGTTGTCTGGGAAAAGGGATCCTTATTTAGATCCTTGTTTTAGTTACTATATACTTCACTTTTTTACCCGGTTCTACTGACAGATGTCCAAGTTAAGAGGGTGTAGGTATGAATTTCCAGGAAAAAGTCAAGCATTTTGAGGAAGTCCCTTGAAGAAACAATTTCTCAAGCTAAAGCCTTCAGAACTGACGGTGCTTGACTAGTAAAACTGGATGCAGAATAAAGCGCTTTTAAAATGCTGTATTCTCCTTGGACATAAAGCTTAAGAAATTTGAGTTTTCATTACAGATCATTTCTTAGATTTCACTCTACTCCTGTAGAAAATACTCAACTTAATAAAGAAAAAAATAATTATTATTCTCATCTCTACATAATTTTTTCACCTTATACATTCTGATTAATGTTTGTACAGTTAAAAAGAGAGAGAGAAAAAGAGAAAAAACAGGAATTGCCAACCCTATTATACTGAAAAGTACTAGCAAAGACACCCTTGATCGTTGAGTCCCTAGTAGTGTCAAAAGCATCTATTATTGATCTTGTAATTTCTAGAACATGTAATATATATGGAGTTTGAGACTGTTTTCTTGTTACGTGATTCATGAAAATGACTCTTACTGCTTTATGGTCCCCTTGCATACATAAAGAGTAAGGAGATAAGTCGTTTCTCATGCCATCTCCTAGGAAAGTGCTTTGCGAACTGCATGGGCTGGGCTGGGGTGCGCATTGCTGCTGTAGCCAAACTCATGTTGCAAAGAACACAGGATGTGTGTGCCATCTGGATAGGGAGATGGTGCACAGCCTGGCTAAACAACTCCTTCATTTAATTCTTTCCTTTCATCTGTCTGTAACACAATAAAGGAAATTAAAATCAGTGATCGATTGTGTTGGAGTGCATTATCATCAGGGCTGAATACGTAAACAGTGCACCCAAATGAGAAGCTGTTTAATCACATTCTTTTTTCCCATGTATCTAACTTGATGTATCGGTTATTTATTTAACAGTTATTTTATTCAAAAGAGGAAAAGAAATTCATTTATTCCATTTGAGTGTTTCTCCTGTGTTAATATGTTCTATTTTCCTTGATGAATTTATTCTTAGAAAATATACAAAAAAATTTTATTTATTAAGGGGAAATCATTAGCATTTAACCCCTTTGATAACGCTATTTCAGTTTTCTCCTTTAACTATTTGTTATTAGTTTATTTATTTTAGTTCATAGAGGTTGTGGGTATGAATTCTGACATTTCGACAGGAAAATTAATTTTCTTCATTAGAAATGGCATAGGGGTGCTATTCCTTTATTGAATCAGATTATCATAGTACATTAAATATCATTGGGGAATTAGTTTGATACTCCTAAGATAGTGGGGAGGGGAAGTGATCCAAAACTCTCTAATGATCAGATTTCCTTCCAAGATAAGCTTATGCCCTAGAATAATTGGCTGATGTATTGCCTATTGTTTGGTTAATTACTCATGTGCTTACAAAGACGTTCTGTATATCTAAATGGGTTATGGTACCAACAGTGACTAAAATGAGCTGGTGTTATACAGTGCTTGAACCTACAAAATGCAAGGTGAATCTGGACGAAAATTTGAGATTGTTTTAAAAAAATGTTCTTCTCTCCCCCCTTTGAAAGTATTCGACTTGATAATTGAAACAGTATTCATTTACTTAATTAACAAGTATATATAGTGATCAATTTTGGGGAAGGGAGCACCCCATCTTCAGTGTTCGCAGTCTCCTTAAGGTGGGTTGTGGTTGTCCATGGTAGGTAGTTCTACACTGATGAAGCAGCATTTACCAGAATCCGCACAACTGCCACCTTTCCAACCATTTACCGAACCACTTTGTTGAAAAAGAAGGTCCTGTAATAAGAAGCAGCATTGTGAATTTGGGTTAGGAGTCAAGTATGTTACACTACCCTGAGTTGTAGCAGAGACGTTATAAATGTTACATTTTAAAAATAATGTTTTCTAATTGGTTACTGTTGTTTTATAACAACTTCATTGATTTTTTTTACTTCTATTTTATATATAAAAAAATGTGTTGAGGGACACCTAGGTGGCTCAGCTGGTTGGGCGTCTGCCTTCGGCTCAGGTCATGATCCCAGGGTCCTGGCATTGAGTCCCGCATTGGGCTCCTTGCTCAGTGGGGAGCCTGCTTCTCCTTCTGCCTGTCACTCCCCCCCTGCTTGTGCTGTCTCTCTCTCTGACAAATAAATAAATAAAATCTTAAAAAAAAAATCTTTGTTGATTTGAATAGTGTTAACTACAGATTCTCTATGGGGAATTTTAACATTTCCAAACAATAATAATTTATGTCATTTTCTGTTTTTATGACATTTCTTTGTCTTGTCTTACTGCACTGGCCAGGATCTCCAGAACAGTGATAAATGCAGGCAGTGTCATCAGACGGCTCTTTCCTTTTCTTAGCTTTTGTAGAAAATGTTGATTATGTTTCAACATTAAACACAATAGCATTGATGGTTTTGTTATGGATAAACGTATCAAGTTAAAAAGTTTGTCTTCTATTCCTACTTTGGTATGAAGCTTTTAATATACATGGATGTTGGATTTCTCATATATTTTTTCTTGCATCTTCTGAGATGATCCTATGGTTTCCCTCCTTCCATCTGTTAATGTGGTAAATGACATTAAAAGACTTTCTATTGTTAAAGTATTCCTGCATTCCTGAATAAAAGTAATGCCATATTCTGTATTGCTGAGATATCTATCATCTATCTATCTATCTATCTATCTAATCTATCCATTCACACACACGCACACACACACGCGTGTGCACATACATACTGGTCAACTTCGTTTTCTCACATTTTCAGGAGAATTTTGTATCTATACTCTTAAAGAAGTTGGCATGGCATTTCTGTGTCATCTGCTTGGGGGAAATGGACTGAAAACCACACAGCTAGAGGGGGAAGTGACTCTCTTTCTGCTCCCAGTGTCTGAAGCTATCTCCAGTGGTGGCTGCAGGCATAATAATGCCACAGTGGCAACCATTCTGGAAGTACTAACAACATTGCTTTCAGCAGCAGCAGCAGCGCTGCAGGGTCCCCCACAGGGGCAGCAATGGGAATAATTCAGGAAGTAATAACAATATTCGCTGCAGCCGGAGTCACTGATGTGAGAGTCCTCATGGTAGTGCCAAGGACAGCAATAATGGCCCGTCCCCGGAAGTGTAAGTTTTCTAGGCACCTGCTTAGGAAGCTGGACTTGGACATCTGAAGCCTTGAGGCACCCGCCACTGACCTCAGGATGACATTGTCACTCTTCCAACCTAGAGGAAGCAGAGATTTCTTGTAGTTATTAATTTTTGAACAACCCGAACTTTTCATCTTTTGCTCCAAACACCCTTGTACCTTGATTTCTCTATGAAATGTGATAAATAGGACTCATTTGTTAGCCTGCACAGTGTTTAAATTTTTAATTAATTGCAACTGTCAAAAAATTGGGAGATATCACATAAAAATCCAGTTTTCAGCCTTCTCTTGACAGTCTTCAAGAGCGGGCGATGCTGATCTTGCTCCCTGCAAGGCAACAATTGGATGCTGCTGAGTAATGACTGCTTTTTAAATAAGACTGTCCTCCCCAGTTCAGCAATTTCCCCACCCAGACGCTTCCATATCACACTTCCCACCGGTCCTGCACACATTTATATTTGCCACAACACTGTAAACGGTCAACAAGCATAGCAGAATTCCAGGAATATTATTTATTTTCTTCACTTACAAAGCAAGATGTATTTTCTAAGTTACATAAACTGACTTAAACTTGAGTTGTAACATTTAGAGCCACCTGTAGCTATTAAGTGACAAGTAATTAGACTAATCACATCAGTGTCATTTTAAAATTAACTGGTAACAGTATGGTTTTTGTTGTAGTCGTTGATGTTTTCTGTTTTGTTTTGTTTCCTCTTTGTTTTAAGCTTTAAGTAAAAAATGACATTATTTGTGCCAGATTCTCAATTCTTTTTGGCTTTGGATTTTTTTTTATTCTTCCATGTCTATGAATCCTTTGAAGTCAACCAGGGCTGACTGCAAGACGACTCTTTGTGCAATCCAATCAGGCTAATTTCAATTTTAAGTGCAGGAGACAGGCATGCTTTTCATCGTCTCCTTTGTGTGGCTATGATGGATTGGCTAGTGTTGAGTTAGTAAGATTTCCAGGAAAGGACAGTACAAATGCTGTCCTAAGCAGCCTGTTAATAAATAGACCTCAAGTCTTAAAATTTTCCACTTGCTATTTTATTTTAAGAGTGGAGTAAAGGTTCACCAAAGCACAGAATACATTTCACTTTGCAGTTTCATCTGAAAAGCTACTAGTATTTACATTCCAACATAATTCTAATAAGTGCAAGTAAAGAATCCCTGTCTAAAATAATTTCCAGATTTGTAAGAGCAAGAACTGGTAAGAGAAAGGAGAGTTTCATGTTAATTTAAATATGCTGTCTAAGCATATTCCTGTTTTTCCTTACTTATTTAAAAATACTTTCTAGAACTCTCTTTTTCAGGGATTATTGGTAGAATACAATGAGATAAGTTCTTAGATAACTAATTAAAATTATATTTAAATTATTATGTGTGTTTGTGTATGTGTTGTTAAGTGTAAAAAAAATCAAGTCATAATTTGACAAGAAGCATGAGCTATATTAAACTTAGCGAATAATTAAAGTGTTTCCTAACAATTTTCTTTACTTTTTATTTCTCGAATTATTCCCAAAAGAAAGAGAAAAACAAAAGTATAAAATAATGAACAAAAAAAGGAAAACCAAAATCAATTATGTAACCAAAATCAACATCAATTTTCAATTAAAATCAAGAGAATTAAAAAAAAAACTGTACTAATCAAAATAATACCTCCCTCATACTGCACATTCACCATGGGCCTGGGGCCGTTCCAATGGCTTTATGTTAATTTACTCATATAATTCTCATAATACTTCTGTGTTGAATACCCTTATTATGAGTCTCACTTTACAGAAAAGGAAACAGAAGTAATCTGTTTCTCAACTCCATGGAGCTAATCCCTGGTAGAGCAGGATTTGAGCCCAGACTACAGGAGTCTGGAGGTTTTACCACAACACATTGCTGGCTCTCTTTTGCCACACGTACATGTTTACATGTTTATTTACAATCAGACTTTGCTAATGCTTTCTCCATTAGACATGGACATTAAACACATCTTTAGGGATCTCAGGGTACATTAATTCTATTTAATTCTATCCAAATCTGTCTTGCACCCATTCCCCCAGATCAACTTCAATTTGGTTAAAGTACTCTGGGAACTTTGAGGCCAGAAGGAGGAGTATGGTGAAGCTTGGGAAGGAGAGGAACAGTTAGATAAGACTTCATAGAGCAGTGAACATTTAGTAAAGTTGCAGGATATAAAATCAATGTACAGAAATCTGTCGCATTTCTATATGTTCATTTTTGTCACAGCACAAAGAGAAATTACAAAAACATCCCATTTACAACTGCACCAAAAATAATAAAATACTTAGGGGTAAATTTAACCAAAGAGGTAAAAGACCTATACTCTGAAAACTATAAAACACTGATGGGAGAAATTGAAGGCAACACAAAGAAATGGAAAGAAACATGAGTTGAAAGAACAAATATGGTTAAAATGTCCATACTACCCAAAGCAATCTATAGATTTAACACAATCCCTATCAAAAATACCAACAGCATTTTTCACAGAACTGGAACAAACAATCCTAAAATCTGTATGGAACCACAAAACATTCCAAATATCCAAGCAGTCTTGAAAAAGATAAAATGGGGGTATCACAATTCAGACTTCAAGTTATATTACAAAGCTGTAGTCATCAAGGCAGTGTGGTCCTGGCACAAAACAGACACATAGGTCAATGGAACAGAATAGAAAACCCAGAAATAAGCCCACAATTATATGGTCAATTAATTTTCAACAAAAGAGGAAAGGATATACAGTGGGGAAAAGTCGGTCTCTAACAAATGGTGTTGGGAAAACTGGATAGCTACATGAAAAAGAATGAAATGGGACCACTTTCGTATACCATACACACACAAAAAACCCCCAAAGTGAACCCAAAGTGAATTAAAGACCTCAATGTGATACCTGAAACCATAAAAATCTAGAAGAGAGCACAGACAATAATGTCTTTGACACTGGCCATAGTACCATTTTTCTAGGTACATCTCCTGAAGCAAAGGAAATAGAAGCAAAAATAAAGGATTGGGACTATATCAGAATTAAAAGCTTCTGCACAGAGAAGGAAACAATCAACAAAACTAAAAGACACCTACTGAATGGGAGAAGATATTTGCCAATGACATCACTGATAAAGAGTTAGTATCGAAAATATAAAAAAAACTGATATAACTTAACACCGAAAAAAATTGATCCAGTTAAAATTGGGCAGAAGACATGAATTGACATTTTTCCAAAGAAGACATCCAGATGGCCCACAGACACATGAGAAGATGCTCAACATCAAATCCAAATCCAAACCACAGTGAGATATCACCTCCCATCAATCAGCGTGGCTGAAATCAAAAACACAGGAAACAACAAGTGTTGGTGAGAATGTGGAGAAAACGAAACTTTTTGCACTGTTGGTGGGAATGCAAACTGGCGAAGCCACTGTGAAAACAGTCTGTATTTTCCTTAAAAAGTTAAAAATAGAACTATCCTGCAATCCAGGAATTGCACTACTGGGTATTTACCCAAAATACAAAAATACTAATTCAAATGGATGCATGCACCGCTATATTTGTTGCAGCATTATTTACAATAGCCAGATTATGGTAGCAGCCCAAATGTCCATTGAAAGATGAATGGATAAAGAAGATATCATATATATATATATATATATATATGCAACGGAATATTATTGAGCTATAGAAGGGAATGAAATCTTGCTATTTGCAACAGCATGAATGAATCTAGATGGTATAATGCTAACTGAAATAAGTCAGAGAAAACCTAATACCATATTACTTCACTCATGTGGAATTTAAGAAACAAATGGATAAAGGAAAAAAGAATGGGAGAAACAAATCAAGAAAGAGACCATTAGGTATAGAGAACAAACTGATGGTTTACAGGACGGGAGGAGGGTGGGAGGATGCGTTAAACAGGTGATGGGATGAAGGGGTGCACTTGTTGTGATGAGCACTGAGTGATGTATGGAAGTGTTCAATCACTGTATTGTACACCTAAAACTAAAAGACAACTGTATTTTAACTATACTGGAATTAAAATAAAAATCTTAATTAAAAAAATAGGTTAAAAAAAAAAAGATTTCCTGGAAGGTGGGAGCTGCTCCCTGGTCCCGTATTATGGCCAATTTCTCAACCTAGAGCAGTCTGCCCAAAGTCTTTTCAAATAATTACTGTTCTGTTCTTAAATAAAAATGTACCAAAGTCCATAGCACCAGGACCTAATACCACCTTTCCTTCCATTTCTCTATGATCTTTGCTCTCTGGGTCACTCTTCTACATTTAGGAAGAACTTTAGTACTTGGTTCATGGATTTTTTTTTTTTTTTTTTTTTTTTGGTTCTTATTCCAATTCCTGTCATTTTCAGGGAGGCAGAGTTCTTTGACCACTTGATGTCTAACTATGTCCATTCCCAATCAACGTTTTTCTCCCTTCCTCCCCTGATTATGATCTGGACCTTTATATCAGCCAGCATTCCCTCATCTTTGGAATGACCTAGGCCACCTTCTGTATCTAGCACTCAATAGAAATTGATCTTGCTAAGGGTGCTCTCTAGTCTTCCGACTGCAATATTGGCTTTTCTTTCTCATTTTATGCTACCACTATGTCCCTCCTTTTTGAAAGTCTCCTCCTTGGTCTCTCTGACTTCTGTTGAGGATAGCAGAGTCTTGTTTCCTATATAGACTCCAGCAGACAGTGCCGGAATTTCACAATGCAGTCACTAATAGAAATTGCACAACAGAGAATAAATACCTGATAAAATTGCCAATGGGAAAATGGTTTAGGATGGTGACTTTATAAAGCATGTATTATGGAAGTAACAACTGGTGAAATTGCAGGGTCCCACTGCAGTTAGACTACACCAAAAAATTTTATTCAAAGATATGTTTATTTTGGCTTAATAGTCAACTGCACATGGAAAAATAATTGAATTATCTATATCAAGTCATTAAAATCTGTCCGTATGCACCAGCTGAAACAATTCTACTGATAAAACAAGTTTTTATGTGCGCTTCTCTTTAAAGACACTTTATGTAATATAAATTGTTGAATCATTAACTTTCAGTTCAGCCAACAGCACTATAACTTACACCCGAACCGAGTTTGTCTAACACATGTATTTTCTCCATAAGGCACATCACGGCCTTCTAGTGTTCAGGGATTCTAGAGAGCAGTCCAGCACTATGCTTGGGGGCCATTTCAGACAGCAAAAGCCCCAGCAAGAGGCATGAAAGAGCAACAATATGGCACTAAGATAAACTATGAAAAACACACTTGTTTACAGTACAAGAACTGACACGAAAAGGCAAAGCATCCGGTTGCTTGCTTTCAGTTGGCAACCTGCGCTTCAGGCATTTAAATTTCTCCCCTGCTCCGCACGTGTCCACAAAGGACTGCAGCAGTGCTGGGTGTTGACTTGGGGTTACAAATACATTTTAGCTGAATTTGCATATATCAATTGTGTGAATAATGAAGATCGCGTATGTTGTCAGGTGTTTTTGACTGATAATGGTACATAATAAAGCATGTTTAAGAACTGACCTGTAAATTAAGGCTTATGCTACTCATTCAGGCATTCCAGAAGTTTAATAATCCAGTCACTAATTATCTCTTCCTACTAGTCTTTTACTACTAATGCTACTACTACTGGATTACTACTACCACTTACATGTTCCGAGGTTTGCAATTGTTTCTTTGTAGTCTTACTTCCCCTTCCAGAACGTAAGCTCTTACAAGGCGAGGGCAAGTTTGTATTCCCCAACAGCTATTACAGTGCTTGGTTTGCTGCATAGCGTCAGGAACTGTGTGACCTAGCACTGTTGTCATGACATTAGTTTTAGGAACACTGTGTTGGATCATACTAGAAAAGAATGCTCTCCCATGCAGAAGAAACCAGTGAAAGAAGGCATGGTTAGAAGTATCCAGTGTCGAAGAGAGATTCTGAAGAAACAGAGACTCAAGGCGAACAATGGGATTTGTAGGCCACCATAGCTATTAAAGGGGCCCCTCTCACAGCCAGGCAGTGGAAGAAAGGAGTCAAATTCAGATGTGTCCGTTTGCAAAGCTCCTGTTCTGTCTCTTGGGTCACTGTGTCTCCGTCTCAGAAAGAGGCATGGAAGGAAAGGAAACCAGATTTGCAGCTTGCAGCAGGTTTGGTGTCTTGTATTAGGAAGGAGTGATAGTTAGGATTGGGTAAGTGGCCCAGATTTAGCCTATTCAAGTCCTTGGATTCCCAAAGGAAGTCCTGAAGACAATGGCGTTTCTAATTTCCTGTTGGGAAAGCAAAATTCAGCCTGGTCGGCCTTGGTGAAACTTGCATCCCTGAACTGAGAACTTTGTGATGACTTTCGACTAGGGAGAAAAATCCAGACCCTCTTTTGCCAAATGTCTTAGAAATAGGCTGTCTTCTGGGCAGAGCTGCTGGGCATCATTAGCTAGGCTTTTGCTCCAGGCATTGAAAGATAAGCAACATTAAGATTGCAGCCAAACTTGTAGTTACAATCTGGCTTGGAGTGCCCAGAGTTTTCCTTTCTCATTCAGTATCAAAATTAGTATTGTCATGTGCTTTGTAATATGAGGACTAAGCCATGCATCTCCCCCCCCTTTTTTTTTGATTGTCTAATGATGTCTTTGCTTAAAATGATGGCGATGCACTTGAGGATATTTGTTATATTTACCTTTACGCTCATCCTCTGACTTAGACTCCATAGTGGTGAGAGGAAAGTTTGCCTGAATTCCTGTGCCTTTGACCAAGCAAACCTGTGAGAAAACAAACTGCCTGTCTTCTTTAGGTTAAGTTCAGAGGACCCACTCCTATCTTCTGCAGAATAAGTTAAATTTACACAGATTCCAAGCAAGTTCCTATGTTGGTTATGATAAGAAGACTGTGCTTTTTTTTTTCTCACTATCCCTTTGCAAAGCATTTTGATGAAACTTCCTCTCAGTCTGCTTACAAATACTTAGTAACTTCATCATTTTACATAAACTGCTTTAATTTCAATGCAGAATGTTATTTCCTAGCATAAGATGTAAGCATGTGTAAATATAAAATTAAATCATCTTTATGCCTGTCTTTTAGAGGCTATATAGAAAATAGGATTTGCCAAAAACACCACTGATACTGTAAAATATTCAGCACTGTCCATCCAAAGATAACAGCAGACAAAAAGCTTCTAAAGCACTTGGATCAGGAATGGGGCCAGCCAGTGTTTGAGAGAGTGACAGGCTAGTCTAGAAGACTTACCTGCTGGGTCATCTCAAGTGGCCCCAGGCAGTGGGTGTGAGCATGACCCCTTCCCTGCACAGGGACAAAAGGCAGAAGCTCCTGGCAGCAAATGTTTGTTTAACCACATAACTAGCTTCTTGGATTTGTATCCTCGCTGTTCCCATTTTTGCTCAGCAGAAATCCCTCCCCACCACTGTCCATTTGCCCATCCACTCACTCAAGGAATGTTTATAAAATGAGGAACTCTAAGGAGCAAGGCAGCACAAAGAATGAGCCAGGATTGCTGCCTGTGACACTCCAAAGGAGTTCTGGAGGATTGGGGCATAATCGGCCTGTCCTTTGGGATTACAGCTCTGTATTTGATATGATCGTTACTGCCAACTATCTTAAAAAAGTATTTTAATCTCCTGACCTAATGGGATTCATGGATGTGACAAATTTCTCAGTGTTCTTGTGACTGCCTCCTTTTCCTTTTCTACCATAATATAAGGAAATAAGACATAGTATTTACAGAGTTAAACAGGTTTCATCCCCCTACACCTTCCCTCCTGTGTCAAGGAAATGGCAAAAGTCAAATTCCTGTCACTTATTAAATCACAGCATATGAGCACAGCTATCATGGAGTCAGAGTCTTTAGGGCCTAAAGCAAATCCTCAAATCATGGACAGAGAACATATAACTAGAGAACTGGAATGTGGTGAATTAAGAGGGCAAAAAAGCATAAAAAAATCATCTAAGCATCTTTTAAAAAAATGGTCGGTAATAGCATCCTACATGCCAGACTTATAAGGGAAAAAAAACCTTGTAGACATGAAATAGTAATTACGTTAGTCACAGTTAACCGTATCTCTTATTGCAAGTCTATATGCAGAACATAATTATTTTGCCTCTAAATTATATTACCTAATGATTAGAGAGAATAAACTGATCATATAAGATTTAGTAATCTGGCCTATTTTAATACTGTGATGGAACAGTGAATTCAGGCTGAGGGAAAAACACACCAGCCTACATCCTACACAGGCTTATACAGCACTCTTGCCCACACGGGGGTTGGAAGGGTACAGCTGTACCCACTTCCGGTTCCTTCTGCCTCCTCAGTCCCCCACTGCAGCAGGGTTTGTGTTCAGCGGCCATTCGAGAACTTCTGGGATTCCATGTGAAGTCGTGTTCCCTGGCATGGGATTGGGAAAATGGCTGACAGTAAAGTCTGTAAGGATGACCTTCCCCATGGGCTTCACTATCGGGTTTTTCTCCTGTTGAGGAGGACACTAGTGTGCACGGTAGTTTCTACACGTGGCTGGCTGAGCATCCAAATGACCCTGGAGGTTTTTTAAAAATGCAGATTTCTAGGCTCCACTCTGACTAATTATAAAAGAATTCGGTTGGGAGAGTTTATTAGTTATCTTTTGCTTCAGTAACACTGTAACAAACAATGTTAAAAGCTAGGCTGCATAGAACAACTTTTTTCTTGCTCAAAGGTGTGCAAGTCAGCTGGGCTGGGTTGGGCTTGGGTTCAGCTTTGCTCCACATGTCTCTCATTGTGGAACGTAGGCTAAGGAACAGTAGCCGTCTGAGACTGCTCTTTTCATGGCTGAAGGCAGAAGCAAGATGAATGAAACCGTGTGATGGTCCTTAAAGCCCAGTTTTGGACTGACCCATCCTCACTTCTGCCCGCATTCCGGTGGTCAAAACAAGTCACACGGTGAAGCCCAAGGCAGTGAGGTTGGGAGGTATACTCCGCCCCAAGGGGAAGGGAAGGAGGAATGATCACTTGGAGGGGGTCGGTAGTGGGGAGGGTAGTTAGGACTGAGGGACTAGATGTAACAGTTCTACAGGTGACTTTCATGAAGTCAATCGTATTACCTGTTAGAGGATTACGATTTGGTGCCACTAGAGAACATGTCCTAGCAGGAGAAATGATGGGCTCCATTCCTTCGGTAGCTCAGCAAATATTTATCGTCACTAACATGCACTATCCAAAGACAGAAAACGTTAATGAAGCTGATGTAAGTCAGTAACAGAGGACAGTTAAGAGTAGAAAGGGAACAAGAAAATAGGCACCTTATATACATTGGGGATGGAAATGAGTATATCAAGGAAGGCTTCTCAGAGGAGGCAACATCTGACTTCAGCTACCATGATGGGTGGATGTTGTCTAGAGAAGGAAAGTGCAAGAAGGGAAGGGAATATTCTAGGTAGAGGGGATTACAGGACAAAATGGGGAATCTAGAAGCAGCATATTATATTTGGCAAAGAATACTGTGTGTTCTCCAAATCCTGCTTCTTTTCCTCTGGGTCCTAGAGTTAGATTACCTTCCCCATCCTCCCTTGCACTTGACCGTGGCTGAGTATTGACCAAAGAATGAGCCCAGAAATGGTGTATTCTTTTCCAGGTCTGGCCCTTACAAACCTCCCACATGCAAATCTCCATTTTCTTAGGCTTTCCTGCTCAGTCACCTGAATGGGAGGAGGGTGGCGCCCCACGACTGGAAGGACCCCAGTCACTGGTTGATGCGTGGAAAGTCTTCCCCATCAAGAAGGAACATTTGTGTGAGGGAGAGATAAACTTGTGCTGTGTAAAGCCACTGAGATCTAGGATTTATGATAGCAGCTAATATGTCTTGCCTTACCTTGTAGAGCCCACACGTGCTTTGCTGATGGTAGGCAAGGACTATAAGGGAGTAAAAGAGAGAGCCATCACTGACTGGCTGCATCAGTCCCTTATTCTAGGTACCTCCGGTTATTTTGAGAACCAAGTGAATTAAAAGATATAATAGCACCTTAGAATTATAAATCTGAGCAAGACATTAACATGGGATCACGCTCAGTTTAAGAGGCGGTTCACTCTGCGGAGACTGTCAGGCAAGCACAATCATTGATTGTATGCATTTATGGCAGAAGAACCATGACAACATTGTTCTTCCGGCAGCCTTTTTATTTCTAATGTGCATTGACATGTGTCCCCGAAGGTTCAAGTTTAACTGCAGCTGAGACGGGCCTCTCTCTCCATCTTTCAACCTTGGAAGTGTCTGTTATCCATGAGACGTAAGGAAGAAAACCCAGCTCGTTCATCAGTATGTCATCACATGACTGGAATTAAATAGTAAAGCAGCAAAGCCTCTGAGTTGATATGATAGCAAGTATCACAGGTGTATGTTTCTGCTTCCATTTCAAAGTAAGACACCATCTGGAAGTTATCCTTCCTGCCAAAAGGAGTAGAGACATAAAGGCTCCCGTCCTCTTCCAAATTAGAACTCACAGACAGAACTGAACTCTGCCAGATAGAGAAGCCCTCATTGGAGATATACGGGACTGATGAGAGGCAAGCAGGAGAAAACTCTTCTCAGAAGCAACTTTTTCTGAAAACAAATGATAATAACTTTGTATTGAAAATGAAATTTGAACTTCACACAAGCAGCGACTGAGAATATTTGGCATGAGGGCAAGATTCCTCTTTGGAGATCATGATGACACAGAATGTCTAGAAGCAGGCTTGGGATAGCCCACCAATGCTGGAAGAGAAACGCAGATGCAACCAAAACAGAGAGTTTTTATAGTCACCTCTTGCTAAGAGTGTTTCTAACCCTTAGCGAGGGGGAAATAAGAAATTCATGTCAGCACTCCCACTGTAAAATCTCTCTGTGGTATATTGTGATGCTTGGTTTAATGAGCATGAATTATATGCAGTTCTGATCCTATGTTGTGGGTGAAATCATTACCTGCCAGTCTTTTCTTTAATCTTTATAAAATCAGGATTTGAAGAATCCTTCAAATTGTTTTCACGTATAAAAAAATGGGATTGACTCCTACTGATTATTTGTTCCAGATGCTAGTGCCAAGAATGGAAGACTAGGAGACTGTCACTTCTTAGTTTGGGCTTTTATGGAAGCAGACCCTTGGACGAGAATTCAATACAGGTGCAGGCAGGTTGTTTGGGAGATAATTCCTGGAAACCACAGCAGGGGAGTTTGGATGTGAAACCAAGGGGAAGGGCCCATAAAAAGCAGACTATGAAACGGATTATTCCCATGGGCCGGGAAGCTGGGGGACTCTGGAAATGGTATAGAGTATGAACCGCGCCATCATCTTCTCCTTCTCCGAGGGCCCAGGCAGCTAAGGTATTTACATACCAACTTCTATCAGTCGGGGTCCCAGAGTTGCTCCTGGGAGGTGGTGTTTCCGGAAGTGCAGCCTGCGTTGTATGTGAAGTATTGGCGCTGCCAGGAGGAAGTTGGAGCCGTGTGCACTGAAATGGGAGGGTAAAGCGGGGGCACTGAGACAGCCAGCGTGTCTATTATAAACCCCTATAAATGCCATCTTAACAAGGCTTTTTCTACACGGCATGTACTGCTTGGGAAAATTACTTGTGTGTGTTTCCCGCTCTGTCCCTGCACCAGTGATGTGGCCACAAACCTGAGGAAATGGGTGCTCAGGGTTGTGTATAACCACAAACTGGACTTCTACTGTTAATTTTATTCAATTCATTTTTATATATGACTTACATTCAAAACTGAACTATACTATATTTACATGTGCTCAAAATCTGTCAGCTCCTTACCACCACTCAGTATACACACACTGTGGAAAACGTACTAGGCAGACCTAAGGGAAAAGGACACTGTATAATAAAATATGCCCTCCTGTGGTGATTGGGGATCTATCTATCTATCTATCTATCTATCTATCTATCTATCTATCTATTATTTTTTTTATTTTTTCTTTTTTTCTTTTTTCTTTTTCTTCTGTGGTGATTTGCATCTCTTTCAGGTGAGACCATGTCCTTACTGAAGGCACATTTGGGACCTAGTGAATGCAAAGGGAATCTATGCTAATTGGCCTTGAACGCCAGTCCTGATTTTTAAGACTGCCTCAGAATATCACAGTGATCTTAATAATGGCTATTCATTTTTGCTCACTACCACTTATATTTTCTTATCTTGCCATTCAAAAAATAAAGGGAAATTGCATGATTTTGCTATCTTTGTTGTTTAAAAATGTCTAGAGTTCTTAAATAAAAATACACGGGAAATGGGCTCCTGGGTGGCTCAGTCAGTTAAGCATCTGCCTTCGGCTCACATCATGATCTCAGGGTCCTGGGATTGAGCCCAATTTGGGCTCCCTGTTCTGTGGGGAGCCTGCTTCTCCCTCTCCCTCTGCCTGCCACTCCCCCTGCTTGTGCAATCTCTCTCTGTCAAATAAATAAATAAAATCTTTTTAAAAAAATCCATGGGAAAAAACAAAAGCTGGTTCAATGTGAATTGTAAAGTTGTATCGCTGATTTTAAAAATAACACAAATGTGGGGCGCCTGGTTGGCACAGCGGTTAAGCGTCTGCCTTCGGCTCAGGGCGTGATCCTGGCGTTCTGCGATCCAGCCCCGCATCAGGCTCCTCTGCTGGGAGCCTGCTTCTTCCTCTCCTGCTCCCCCTGCTTGTGTTCCCTCTCTCACTGGCTGTCTCTGTCTGTCAAATAAATAAATAAAATCTTAAAATAAATAAATAAATAAACAAATAAATAAATAAATAAATAAATAAAAATAAGTAAAAAAATAAAAATAACACAAATGTATATTTATGTGCACTGGTACAATGTTGAGGGATTTTAGATGCATATTAAATTGGACATGGACAAATAAAAAATCCATCATTCATATCTTACTAAAAAAGAATTTGCCCCCCATTAGCATGAGCTAATGTACTTTGTGTTAGGTTTTACATTTCTGACGGACAACCTGTTCAGTACTGCGTATGCCCTACTCTATGTGTGTAACACATTGTATGTGACTGTTTCTTAGTTTTAATGATTTATTTTGGAATGATCTTAGACTCCTGGGCGGGGGACTCGACACAAGTGGGAGAAGTCCTCATCACTGGCCATGGAATAATCTTAGACTTAGAAAAAAGGTGCCCAAGTAAATTGGAAAGATCTCATATGTTTTCCTTAATGTTACCATCATACATAAGCATTCTATGATAATATAGGACTGATCCTTAAAACGGACAGATGTGAGGAAACTGTAAGGGTTCATTATCTTGGAAACAAATTCTCTCCATATATGGTACTGCAATGGAGAAGAACGTCTTTTTGTTGTTGTTGACTTCCTTTGTTGGCCCATGGGAATAATCCGTTTCATAGTCTGCCTTTTATTGGCCCTCCTAAAAATGAGAGAAAAAAAGAAAAAAGCCTTTTCTTTACTTCGGAACACTTAATGCAATCTAATAGATATACAGGCGGATAGATGTACGCACACGTGTATACATACATACAGAAATGTGTGGACGGCGTCTGGATTTGCTAAGACATTGTATTAATGTTTTCTTTGTACTCTGAGGTATGCTACCTTTTCTCTTCCTTTGTTATTGCCAATTGTTAGGGGTCTAGCTAAGCCACTGTGCAGAGAGATCTGATCTGATCTTCTGGAACCTTGAGAAAAACAGGGCAGGAGAGCAAATGTTAATGGTAGGAAGGAAGTGTTTGTCTCCAATTGGAGGACTCTGACATAATAGGCATGCAGTAATGTTTGTTGCATAGAAATCAACAATAGTTGCCAATACTCAGCAGTAAATTAAATGGTGAGAAAAGCTTGAACTTGTCGGTGTCCGTCGGGGCTGCTCGGTGCGTGACATTAGAAAAACTCTAAATGCATATCACTGCAATACTAATTATGATAATAGCAACAACACGATCAGTGTTGTTAGACCGCTGAAGAGTTAGGATAGATAAATATTAATTGAGGCTTATTTTTTAACCCAAAAGGAAATCAAAAAGATGGTGTTTGGTTGGCCCTTTCACATTTTAAAACTAGTTATTACCAACATTCCTTGAAGCAAAATATACCAAAGGAATTTCCTTACTCTTTCTCTTTCATAATTCTTGCCTCCTCCAGGCTTTCCAGTGGCCTTCAAAACTCCCATACCACATATCCATCTCCCACTTCTTTCTCGCCTCACCTCCCAATAGAACAGCCCTTGGGGGATCACTTTTAAGTGCTGTGATGTAAAGTGCTTACAATAGCAATAAGTATCTCTATCCTCAGGGAGAAAAGGAATATTGAAATGATAACTGCCTCCTCTACCCTCGCCCTCAACATTCTGGGACTTCACTGCTGTGCATAACACGAATCACTCCTAACTCAACAGGCACTGAGCAGCACAAATGTACCGAAGCCTTCACAACCATGCTTCGAGCCCTGCACACGTGTGTCTCCCAATTTTGCTCCAGTGTAAACCTGATCTTTGCTCAAACTGAGCAGCCATACTGTTAGTACAGTGTCTGTCAGTTAGCATTAGTGTCTATTCTAACCATGAAGTTAAGCCGGTTGTAGGAAGAGGTGTAGACGATTATAATTTGCTTGCTCCAAGAACGTGCCAAAGGAGGGGCCCGACATCAAGCAGGTGCTAAAGAAAAAGCACATATTTCGTGGCACATTTAGGAACTTATCTCAGTGGAGATAGAAAAATGCTTGAGCAGAGTACGTTATCTCAGTCGAACAAAATGCAGAACTAGAAGCCTTAAAAAAAAAGTGAAATCATCAAGGAGGCAGTTGAATTCCTTCATGCTCATGTCTCCAATCCTTGTACATTTGACCCTTGAACAACACGAGTTTCAACCGTGGGGATCTGCTTACACATGGATTCTTTACAGTACAGTGCTGCGTATGTATTTTCTCCTCCTTTATGTTTTCTTAATGACATTTTTTTTTCTCTAGCTTACTTCACTGTAAGAATACAGTATATAATACATATCACATACAAACTATGTGTTAACCAACTATTTATATTATCACTAAGGCTTCTGATCAACAGGGGGCTATTAAGAGTCAAAAGTTGGGGCGCCTGTGTGGCTCAGTTGCTAAAACATCTGACTCTTGGTTTCGGCTCAGGTCATTATCTCAGGGTCCCGAGATCAAGCCCTGACGGGCTCTGAGCTCAGCGTGGAATCTTCTTAAAGATTCCCTCGCTGTGCCCCTCCCCCCACTTGTGCACTTGCTCTCTCCCCCTCTCTCTCAAATAAATAAATAAGTAAATAAATCTTGAAAAAGTTATACTTGGATTTTTGACTGTGTGGGGGCTCAGCGCCCCAACCCTTGAGTTGTTCAAGGATCAACTGTGTTTGAAAGTCCTATGAAATTTAGAAATTTACGTTCTAGGTCTGGTCTCTAGATGTGCTCTCTTCCACCCAGTCCTCTTACTCTTGGTATAGGCAATTTGATTCTCTCTGGACTTTAAGGGAGATGGGAGTAGAGTCTCTCAAAAGAAATTTTATTAGGGGCACCTGCCTGGCTGGCTCATTCAGAAAAGCATGTAACTCTTGATCTCAGGTCATGAGTTTGAGCACCACGTTGGATGTAGAGATTACTTAAGTAAATTAAAAAAAAACCAACAACCAAAAGAAAAGGAGGGGATTTTAGTAAGAAATGGAGAAATTAAAAAAAGAAGAAAGAAAAAGATACAGACTAGAATGTCCTGTATGCATATATATATATATATATATATATATATATATATATATACACACACACACACACACATTTGTTTAGTATTTACTATATACTACATTTATGTATATATAAATATATACATATATAAATATATGTGTATACACGATGTGGGAAGTATGATGCTAAAAATATCCATTATTATAAATTAACATTCTTTTTGAGTGGAGGAGACAGGAAGTTATAAAGTAAGCCAATCATTGTGTTGAATGAAAATGCAGTGGAGTGACTAGAGTGTTATTTCAGACAGTGTGGTCAGTGAGGCCTCTCTGGGATGTGACAGGAGGCTGAGACCTGCCTGAGGCGAAGGTGCAAGACACATGTGGATGGAAGAGAAAAAACAACAGAAGGTTTAGTCCTGTGGGGCAAGTCACACCATCATGCCCACTCTCTATAGGCAAGTTAGCCTGAGGGAAACAAAGGGACTTCTCTGAGATTCTATAGCTAGGAAGTGGTATCACCAGCCACATACTAGATTAGCTGTTCTACTTAGATTATCATCTCCTCCTCAGTCAGTTTACCCACAATCCTCTCTAGACCTCGCCCTTTCCATTGCTCTGTGATTTGCTAAGGTCTTCTTCTCCCCTCGCCCCAAGAGACAGGCAATTCTTCTTTTAAACCTTCTCTTACCCTCACAGAAAGAAAACTCAGTGATAGCACTCGGTGCCAACTTTTCTCAGAGTGGGCTCTACTCCATTTACCCATCTGCTCTCCCTTCCCACCACCAAGCATTAGGAAGAAGGGAGGGAGTGTATCATTTACCTTTGCGAACCTGGCAACCAGCATGGCCCTTGACATAATGAGCAGTGTAGAAATGAAGTGAGTAAGACATATTTGAGGGTGGAATTGAGGAAGGAAGGAAACGAAAGAAGGGAGGAAGATTTTTAGTTCATGACGCAGTTCAGTTTAGAAAATGAGAGTAAGAGACTGCAGAGACAAATAAAGGTAGCTTCACACTATTTCTAGACTTGTTACTACATTGTCTTATCTTTGCTTCTTCCCTCTTCCTCTCTTTGAAAACCAAATGCATTTTCAACTGTCTTAAAGGATTCAGTGAAGAAACTCCAGTCTGGGTCTATCAGTAGAGAGGGCAGTGGGAAAGGGAAAGTTACTGGAAGACTGTCTTGGTCAAGGAAAGGACATTGCACGGGTGGCACTGACTCTGGAGGTGGGGTCAATGCAAATTATTATACCTACTTTCTAGAGAGTGGTTGGCTCCAGTGCAGGTGTTGCTTGGGTCCTAAGTTTCAGAGGCAGCGGTGAATGCATAAATCAAGGAGCTCTTCAGTCAGATTACCACATCTTTTTCCTGGGGATGCCCAAGGTAGTGCACCGATCTCCTAGCTCTCGCGAGGATTAAGTAAGTGAATATACATAAAGCACTTAGACTGGTGCCTGGCAAGGACCCAGTGCATGCTAGCTGCAAATTTCATATTTCCTAAGTAAGTAAATAAAATGAAAAAAATGTATATTAGGCAAACACATGTAATGTGGAGAGAAGGAAGGGTCATTATGTTTATTATCATCATCCATCACAGTCGCCGGAGATGAAGAGACTGCTAATTTCTGGAAGTTGTAGATAGACTTGTTCACGTCCTCTGCTTCTTCAGCTGCCTCCTACGGCTATCAGAGGGGTTGATTCCTGAAACTTTCTGCACTGTCCTCTAAGATTTGCTACATTATTTATTTGTCAGGGTCCATTTTTCCCTATTTTTTTCATTCCTTATAAATCTTGATGGTTACATTTATTGTGTATACAAGAAATGTTGATCCTTGATCGCTTGATGTCTTAAAGACTGGGTCAACAATAACAGCAACAATGACAAAGGCTTCTGACTTCATTTTTCCCTTCTCTATGATAATGGACAGAAGCGAAACCTAAACAATGAATGGTTTCGGCCCTTTTGTGGACCCAAATCCTGAGGTTATTTGTGTGTGCCTACTAAAATTTCAAAGTTACCATGCAAGGATTTTTCTGGGAACTATAACTGTTTTCAGTTACAAACATAGGTCCTGGAGGAACAGTTCAGAAAAAAAAAGGCAGTTAATTGCAAAACAAAACAAAACAAAAACCCCATAACTCCCTTTAATGCCTGAAGCAATGACCCGAGCATAGTTTCCATGTGTAGAGTGAATGTTTTAAAAATGCAAAGATCTCTCCTTTTCCTGCTAACCTACCACGAAGGACCCAGGAGGGCAGCAGTAGGTTAGAAACGGGGTTTCTGTGCCAAGTTCTGAAGAAAGCCTCTTCTGTGACAAATGGCCCGGAGGCTTGCTCTCCGCTCTTCCAGCTTGTTCGAGCGGCTCGCGTAGTTCCACCAGGTACAACAAATGTGCCCATGAAATTTGACATCGAGCCCCGATGAAATTTGACCCTCTACAGACCTCCTCGGCTCTCTTCTATTAGGTGAGCTAGAGCCAGAGAGTCTCCTTGGGATTCGTGGAGAGTTAGTCCGGGATTTTAACTCTCCGGGACGAGGTCTTATTGCCAAGCCCTTCTCAAACAATGTCATTTTCTCCGAGGGGAAATCATATCCTCATCCCGGAAATAGTCTCCATTCCTCGAAAAAGCCTCGCATCCTCTTCTTTCTTGCCTTGTCTCCTCTCCTGCCTGGCGGCAATTTCCAAGAGCCCTTAGCTGGAAACCTAAACCAGGGCTCCTCGCGGCGTCCCGGTTCCCCCCACGTTCCCGGCCCGCGCTGCTGTGCGCTGCCGCCGCCTCGCCTCTCGCCACACCAACTCGCTCCAACTTTGGCTCCCAGGCTCCAGCAGGGGCGCCCTCTGAGCAACCGACAGCGGCGGGCAGGAGCGACCCGGACCGCGGGACCCCGGAGCTGCGCTCCCAGCGTCGGGCGGAGGAGACTCGCCAGCGCAGCGCCCGCCCCCTCCTCTCCCGGCGCCGGAGCTCTCAGCCCCGCGGTCTCGGAGCTCCGCCCTGCGCTGCGCGGCGCTCGCCCGCCCGTGGCTTCTCGCCTCTGGGACCCGCTTCCCCGGACACCAAGCGGTCTCAACTGCCACCCTCTCCACCTCTGGGGCAGCTCAACAAAACCCAGTCCCCTCCTCTACACACGCCTCCGACCGCCCTCCCAGCCCCCAGCACAAGCCCCAGAGAAAAAGCCCAGCCCGGGTCTCCCCAGTTACACCAGCCGCCAAAGGTCTCCACCAGCACAGCCGCCCTCATTCACGCTCATTCATATTCATCCTCATTCTCATTCTCTCTCCCTCTGCCTCTCTCTCCAAAGACTCCTAACAAGCCAGACCGAGCCTCCTCAGTGGCACTCCCTTTCATTCATCGCCTCCCACCACACACACACACACACACACACACACACACACACCCCAACCCAGACAGCCCACTCCACTTTTCAGACGCCCACCTCCTCATACTCCCCTCCCCTAAACAGACTTCCACCCACTCACCATCTGTAGCCTCCCTTCCGCCCCCCGCCCCGCCCGCCAGCCCGGCTCCCCCTCCCCAAGAAGCAGACCTGAACAGTGGGAGACAGGGACCCCGCCAGACGCTCGGGTCGAGCGCGCAGGACTGACCTCTGCCCGCCCGGGAAACTAACAAAGGCGGTGCGCTAGCCCAGACCCCAAGAGCCGCGAGTGCCGGCCGCGGGGCGGGCGAGCCTGGGCCGGGCCGGGCGAGCGCCGGGCGGGGGCTGCTCCGGAGTGGGGAGCAGCGGCGCCGGAGGACGCAGATCTCTCCCCGCGCGCGCCGCTTGGACGCCGCCGGCACCATGGGCTGCTGCACCGGGCGCTGCTCGCTCATCTGCCTCTGCGCGCTGCAGCTGGTGAGTGCCCCGCGCGCCCCGGTCCCGGGACCAGCGCCTGCCCCGGGACTGGCCTCCCCGGACCCCTCCGCGGACCCTCGGACCCGGACCTCCTGGCGCTGGGCGGGTGTGTGAGCTGGGCGCTCCCGCCGGCCCCCGCCTCCCCGCCGCCCCGACTCGCACTGCTCTCCCGCCCCCGGCGCTCAGCCGGTCGCCCTTGCCTGGCGGGAGGGCGCGGTCTCCCTCCTGGCCCCACGCTCTGGGGGTCACCGCGCACCCAGCGGGCGTCGCCTGGAGGTCTGGGGGCCGCTGCCGAGGCGCGGGAGAGTGCGCGATTTCCCCGCCCCTCCGGTTGGACCAGTGGCTTTGGCACCCTCTGCTCTCCTGCTGAAGTTTCCCCAGGGCTCGTGGGCTCTTTCTTTTGGGGATGATTTCCAGTAACGTTGTTTAATTAGAAGGTGCTTGCGAGTGCTCAGGTTCTGAGGAGACAGAAACAGCTTGAACTCTTAGTTAAGGCTAGGGTGGCTCTTACCTTCCGCAGTTTGAAAGGTGGTGGTTGAGGAGTCTTGGATCTCCAAGCGGGAAGTCTGGCTGTGTGGTTTTAAACAGAGCATTCCAGCCCCTGCGCTTCCAATTTCCGTTTAGATTTTGTTGAAAGGTTGCTTGTTCAGACAGCGACAGACTGACAGTTGTCATCAGGGAGAGGACGAGTGAAAGGCTCCGTTGGCACGGTGGCTTGCCAAGGGAGTGCCCGTACTGGGAGGTGAGGGATCCAGAGTGAAGGGGGAAAAGGCTTTCATTTCAGTGGGGGGGGGGGGGGGAAATGCTTTTCTAACATTTGTCCGATGGGGACCTAGACTGGCCCTGTGGTCTGTTCCATAGTCACTTGAGGTGAAGGCTACAGACCCATCGTGTCAGACTTTCGTGTGTGTGAGATTCATAGACATCTTCTCCTTTTACACTTAAATTCTGTAGCTGTTCTGCCAAGCTTTCTTCCAAGTGTTGTTTTTTAAAGTCACAAACACTAACTAGCGTATTTTGACTAGCAAGGGGAAAAGCTTTTCAGTAAACTTTACTGAGTAATGTCATCCCTTGTAAGACTCATTAACTGAGAGATGAAATAATGCTCTTACTTTAATAGTCCTTGTCCCCATGAATGTATTAAAAGGTTTCACTTTTCTCTTGCCTCAGTGTTCCACTCTTCCCTTAAAACCTCACTTTAGACCCATTCTTCGTTGTTTACATAATATGTGCATAATTTATGTATTTATAGACTTGCAATCAGTGGCAAGTTTTCCTTAAGTCTATAGGCTAGTCCCTTCAGTCCTGTTAAGTAGGACATATTATACAGAGGAGTTTCTTGAAAAATAATTTTAAAAATCACCTGGACATGAATGTTTTCTTTCCCTAAGAAGGTCATGGGATAATTTACACTTTGGTTATTAGAAATGAACATGGCTTATAAGTTGGAATAACTGAATAAATATTTAGTCAACTCTTGAATATGCAAGATTGTCATCAGGAACACTGGCTTGTATAATGTACAATGGCATAATTCTTTCTGTTGTACATGGAAATAACAGGTAAGGGTTTTTGATGCAGTGGGTTTATCAATACAATTATGATCTTCTTAGTTGGTATTATAATATATGTGATGATAGTATGTTTGGTGTTTCATCTATCAGCCTGGAATGCCTCCACTTTTCACATACAGCATCTCAACTGGTACAAATGCAAATTATCCTTCAAAACTTATCTCATAATTCTACCTTCTCTATGAAGTCCTCCCTGGTGCTCCAGGTAAAATCACTCACTTCTTTTCCTTGAATTGCATAGCACTTTGCTTTTTCCTCTGTTGGATCACATTTCATCTTCTTATATTATTTTATTTCCCTCTGTCTCTCATCTCTAGACTGTAAGCAACCTGAGGAGAAGGATTAAACATTATTCATCTTTGCAAAACTTGAGAATTCTTAAGAGAGCTCATATCAGGAGCTGAACTATATTTGCTGAATGTTTGATAGTAATTAACATTTGCAATCCATACAGGGTTTTAGCATAAACTATTTTATTTTACTCCTAAAATTATCCTCTGAGGAAGGCACTCATATCACTAGTTGGCAGATAAGAAAGGTGATATTCAGAGTTAAACAACTTTTCCAAATCAATAGTTTTCTCATAGTAGAGATGAGTGATGGTAAACGTTTAATAATTGGATATCAAACAAAACAAGTATGTATTATATTACATATATTATTACGTTATGGTATTGTATAATACCTTATATATAACATATTTAAAGAATGTATAGCACTCACCTGACTAATAATAATAATAATAATAATAATAATTGTAATGTTCTTTACCGTAAATTTTATATAGCCAGTTTAATGCTGGCAGAATCTTTTTGTTGAATTTGGTAAATGCTTGGTTCTATAGTTCTGACATGAATGCTGGATGATGTTTTTATTTACTTTGAGGAATAATAGGAAAGTGAAACAAGGAAGCCAGTATCGGAATTTCACTCCATCGGTGATGTGGTGTTGGTTCACAACCTCAGAAACCTCTGGAGTGAAATTCAGAACTGGCCCCCATACACAGAGACTGAAGGAGGAGAGACTGAAGAAAGAGGCAGGCCATTCCAGATTGGTAGGTGCCAGATTTCATAAGCAAGGTAATTTACATTCGAAGTTGCTGCAAAATGAGTAGATCGTTGCCCCTGCTGACTAGAATCTTACAAGTTTAAACAGAGTCCTTCACTGGGTTCACTCGTGTATATCATCTCAGGTCTGAACAGCACACTGCTTTCTCAAGGCTGTGTCCTTGAAATGACTCCCACAGTGGGCAAGATGTATATTCCAAGGACGGGGGAAGGCGTAAGGAGGCTTGGCTAGTCCTGGTCCAGCTCAAGGGTCAACTGGCAGTCATGTCCTCTCAATGACCTCCTCCTTCAGCAGATTCTTTGCTGAGTTGGGTAATCATTTTCACATGCTGGAAGATTTCCTCAATTATTTTGTGTGCTATTGACAGGATAATGACATGACACATTTTAGGTTTAATACGTGTCATTGGAAAACATTCTCCATGGCTTTCTTAAGCCTGGATCATCAACAGAACAGAGTTACACACTGATTTTTAGCATTTGCCAATTTCTGTGGTGTAAATATTTCCACCTTGGTATACCGTTACATAGTATTTCTCGCATACAGATAAAATAGGCATAAGTAAGCTCAAAAGCATGGCAAAAGTAAAACACAGGAGAATAGGAAGGGATGCGTTTTAAATATTTAGTACCTCTGTTTTCGTATTATTTACTTAAATTCAAGCTTATGTCATTTAATTGTTAATAATGACTCTACTTAACAACTGGCTCCCAAAATCATAAAGATGTAACTGACTCTCTGAGCCGTAATAAGCCTACTCCAACATGCCACTGGGTAAAACCGGTAAAAACCGGGTAAAAAGATCTGGTGTTCTTTCCACTGAAACCAGCTGTCATTTTTTTTCCCTTTCATTTTTTTTTTCCCTGCTGACACCAACTGTTGGAAGTTGGAGGTTATGAAGCAGTAAATAAGAGTGGGTGTTGAGAGGGGAATGGCATGTGGAGAACACATTTGCTGAAAAGAATCTACATGCTAATGACTAGGAGTAACTGCGCAGGTCATTAAAAGATGGCACATTAGCTCCCTCTGAAAGTTAAAGAAACAAGGGAAGGTTTTTATTATCTCATTCGCATTTCCTCCAAACCCCACTCCAGAGTGAAACATCAGGTTGGGAATAAGAATTGGAGAGAACTCATTTACAGGCTACTGTATTTGGGTGAGCTTTGCTTTGCAAAATCTCATTCTTTCTACTTTCTTCTTTCTCTTGGTCATCTCCCATCGTTACTTTTTCTCCATGCTTCTACCCCTGAGCAAATGTGAGCGTTTGCCCCAGATTTTACATTCCTGTTCTTAATTCTGCCAAATGAATTTAAAGAGAAACTGAAAAGCCTGAATGCACATCCATAGAAAACTGTGCCAAGTAAATCCTTTCTGAAAAAGCCATTCACCGCTGTGTAACGGATTCATCAAGTCACCTACGAACTTTTAAATATATTTTTTTGTAAGGCTACTTTTCATTTTGCTCGTTTTCGAATGATGTGTATTCTATTATCATGTATGTGTAATCTGGAAATAAAAAGAAACACCTGATCATAGGCTTTTAGTAAATTATTTTTAGTCGCCACATTGAAAGAAGTCTTAACTGCATTTTTGAAAGTGTACAATTGACTCCACATGCCACTTCCGAGCCACCTCTCAAAGTGGCCCCACTGAAGGGTTGAACTGATTAGGTTGGCAGAGATTGTTCCCACAGAGCTCAAGACATTTTCCTCATATCACAGAGGTGACTTGAAGACACATTCAACAGAGTTTTTTGTCCCTGGATGTTGTATAACCAGAGATTTATTGCTCCCTGCATCACTTTACGGAAGGGTGACAGCCATGTGCCTTTTAGGCCTAATAATAACTGGAACAAAATTCAAAAGTTTCACTTTACATATCTATAGTAACAGAAACCTTTAGAAGATTTACAGAAAATATACAGCTTTGAACACCTTCATAGGCTGTATGTTTTTATTTTAGGGAACATCCTCTCAAATTAAAGAAAACTAGTGTTTTTGTTATTTTTTTTTTCTCACAGTGAAAACCAAGTTAACTTTCTCTCCATACCACATTCGAGCTATCTTGTCACCGCCTGTGACACGGTAATGCTGAGGTAAAATGTGTTGAGAGGTGTCTGGATGATGATGGTGTCCTTGTGGTAACATGTTTTAAACTTAGTTTTGTGAAATGTAGCACTCATCTGGCCTACATATTTGGCCCTGGTTGCAGAGAAACATTTATTTTACTCTGTAGATATACTGATACTTTTGCTTTAACATTTTTTTTTTCAATTTATCAGCTCTTTCTTTTCTCCTGTGAAATAGAATTCTTAATCATTTAATTTCCATTCTTTTTCTATGTTGAAAAACTCTGGTTCCTTTTATGAAACTGAGGAAAGGTTAGGGAAATAAAATTATGCCTAATAATGAGACTGGAGTTATAACATGGTTGCTGTTGAAATCCTTAAAATATTCTGCATTAGCATTTTTTTTTTTTTTTACAAACCCAGATCCATTTATAGCTCTCTTGTTATCTTGTTATTTAAGTATACATTCAGAGTATTGAATTCACTTGGGAGATATTCTATTCTTTTTTTTTTTTTAAGATTTCATTTATTTATTAGACAGAGATAGAGACAGCCAGCGAGAGAGGGAACACAGCAGGGGGAGTGGGAGAGGAAGAAGCAGGCTCCTAGCGGAGGAGCCTGACGTGGGGCTCGATCCCATAACGCCAGGATCACGCCCTGAGCCGAAGGCAGATGCTTAACCTCTGTGCCACCCAGGCGCCCCGAGATATTCTATTCTTATGGTCTTGTTATGGGTTGAATTGTGTGCCCCCCTCCCCCACCAATTTTTATTTTGAAGTCTTCACCTCTGGTAATTTAGAATCTGATCTTACTTGGAAAAAGGGTCATTGAAGATGTAATTAGTTAGATGAAGTCATATTGGAGTAGAGCAGGCCCCCTAATCCATATGACTGGTGTCCTCATAGAAGGAGGAAACTTGGACACAGGTATGGACAGAGGAAGAATGCCCTACGAAGAGGAAGGCAGAGGTTAAGGTGATGGTTCTACAAGCCAAAGTTTGCCAGCCAGCCACCAGAAGCTAGGACAGAAGCATGGAAGAGATTCTCCCCCCTGGCCCTCGGAAGGAAACAACCCTGCCAAAACCTCGATAGCAGTCTAGCCTCTAGATATCTAGCTTCCAGAGTGGTGAGACCATACAATTTCTGTGGTTTAAGTCACTCAGTTAGTGCTGTTGTATTATGATGGCCCTAGCCAACTAATACTGACCTTTTGTTTATTTTTTTTATTTTCTTAGGGAATAAATTTGTGTTTCTTTGTGTATGTCCTAATTCTTTTACTGGCTTTTAAGTGCACAAAGGGCAAAGACTTTAATTTACTCACAGAATCTTCCACTCTACCCTATAAAGGGTAAACACTCAGTAAATATTTGGAGAATAAATTAATGCAGAAATGAAGAGCTAAACTTTATTGAATTTTTTTAATGTGCCAGACATTGTTCTAGGTACTTTGTACCTATGAAATCATACAGTTCTCACCACCACTCATTTTAGAGGTTTAGAAATTAAGGCAAAAAGAGTTTGAGTAACATGCCCAGAACCATACAGCTGGAACCAGGGTTCACATTCAAGTCTGCACTCTCTTTACTTTGTTCTCTCCTTAGTGGACTTGAAATAATCAACAATATTCAACAAATATTCATGGAGTCCCTAAGCACAGGGCATACCAGTGTGAATTATATCCGAGGCCTGAAGGGCTGTCAATAAATATGTAAACAAAGACTGTCTAATCACAGATGTTGTCAAATGTCATTAAAGAGATGAAAAGTGTACTTCTTAGATGGGGTGGTCAGGACGACTTCCCAGAATTTAGAAGCTGAGTCTGAAAGAATAACCAGGAATTTGTCATACAAAGAGAAGGGAACCGTTCTCAGCAGAGGAAACCAAATGGGCAGAGTCTCCAGTTTTAACAGAGCTGGTATGTTCCTAGGTGCACAGGAGTCCGGCGTGGCTAGGGTGCAGTAGGAGAGAGGGCATGCTACGAGATGACATTGGCCACATGCTTCAACACCTGACTTTGTTTAAGGAGCGATGTGGATCCATTGGAGCATTTTAAACAGAGTCATGCCATCATCTGACTTACATTTCAAAATACTCTCGCTGCTGAGTAGAGAACAGATTAGAGGGAAACCAGAGGAAATGGGAGACAGGATGCTCTTCTGTTATTCTGAGCAAGAGATAATGCGAGTCAGGCACATGTCATAACAGAACAGATGGGGAGAGGATGGACTTGAGACATGAGTTAGGAGGTAGGAAGCCTAGGACTCGCTGATCTACACGTCTTGTATAACACAATATAATTGGTGCTTTTTACGGAAAGTGTGAGAATTGGGTGTTGTGGGGGTGGAGGTGGAGCAGGGGTGTTTTTCTGGAGGCATAAAGGTTCTGTTTTAGACACTTTGAGATTCTAATGCCTAAAGCCAGCTGACTGTGAGGTTTATGAGCCTGGAACGCAGAGGGTAAGGCTGGACCGAATATTCAGAATTGAGAATCATGAGCAATATTGGTGTTTAAAGCCCTGGATGAGATTAATCAAGAGAGAGAGTGCGAGGATAGATGGGAAGAGAACCAGAAACAGGACTCAAAGTTGTAAAACTGAGAAAATGGAAATGAGCAAAGTGCACCAAAATGGAAATATTTGCATATACTTGTCTGACTTTATTCTTCTTAAAATGTCAAGTGCTATTGATTTTTTAGAAATCTTCCCCGATTTTAATGAAATCATTTTCATTCTGATCACTTCCATTTGGATTTTGGTTTTGCCTAGTTTGTTTGTTTTGTTTTGTTTTCCCCTAAGAGGATAATCGTTATCATAAGATTTGGAGAAATAAATTACTTTCTATCCCCAGAACGTCGTTAGTGCTTTGTACTTAAAGAAAAATCATCTACTTTGTTCATCTTTTTCACCATTCTGTCAGAAATTTTACAATGTATATTTTGGGTATTAATAAAAATTTGAACAATTATCCTGATTACATACGGAAGAATTTCAAATACTTTCAACATAAGAAATTTTGACTTAACATTACTTAAGATTTGGGTATTAGTGACAAAATGCACATTAATATAAACTTGTCCTCGTTTCTTTGCAAGAGCTTGCATGCATGAGCAGAAAAAAGAATAGATCTGTATCTGTATATTTTGACTGTTTTCTTAAGCATTTGTTTCTATCAGGTGAAGTATGTTTGCTCAAAGTAGCAGGATTCAATTGTTACTTAGTAACAATGACTTATTAAAGATAAAAACAAAAGCCAGAACAGAAAACACAAAATTTGAGGGCTTTTAAAACAAGATGACAAACAAGTAGAAGAATGTCCCTTCCTTTCTCCCAAGGCCCCAGTGTCCAAATGGAACAATAATAGTGCTAGGAAGAAACAAAAATGGAGCAAACAGATGACCAGCACAACTGAAGAGTCCAGGAAGACAGGAAGCAGAGCGTATTTGTATTGGAGAGAGCGGAGCCTTAATGGAAGGTCGCCTGCTTCGCGCACTGTGTTGAGCGGCGTTCTGCTTGCCGCTAGGGGAGCCCTGACATGGGGCCGCAGAGTTGGACGACTTCCAGGTTGGCCTTTTTAGGGTTAGCTGCCTACTGTCATTGTGGAGGTGATATGGAATAGGAGAATAAGTATGTTAATTGTTTTGAAAGCAAAGCTGGTTAATGGGTACGTTAGGACTTTCGGTAGTTTAAACAACAATGACCTGATGAAAAAGACAACCGCAGATGATTACTTTTTAATTGCTTATTTTGATTTTCTTGTAATACTTCTTATGTTACCCTTGAAGGCAATTTTAACATTAAAAGGCGAGATTTTCTAACGTCATTTTGGAGGTGTTCTGAATGTCAATTTTAGGGAGACTATTTGGCAAATAGTTGATAACATTCGAGTGGACTTTCTTGGGTGCATCAAAAATTCATGCTTTTAATCCCCATTAACACTAATTGGTATTAATGTGTGTGAATCTTCATGCATTTACAACAGAATGTAACATTAGGCTAAAAGATAACACTTTATCAATGATTAGTATTCAAAATGCCAGTTAAATGGTAGTACAAGCAAATGACACATTGCGGAAACTCATTTACATTTTTAATTTGGTACATTTTGCAAACATACTAAACTAAAATAGGACACAGGCCCTAAATCCCTTCGATAGAACATTTTTATCTTATGGTCTAGATAGGGAATTGGAGAACAGATATTTTAAGACGGGCATAAACAATTCTTGTGAAAGCATTGTGTCTTACTTGATGCCATAGAAAAGGTGAAAATTTTGAACGAGTAGATTGCCGTTGTGTTTGGTGCTAGTGAGAGAATCCCTCGTTCCTTGATTTGGAAGAGAAGCATCTGTCTATTGAGAAAGAGATAGAAGCGTGAAGGCCAGTGGGCAGCAGGGGTCAGAGGTGCTGACAAGGGTTCTGATGATCAGAATTAGATGGTCCCTTATTAAGGGAAGCAGGGCAAGATCATGGCAGTGTTATTGATCTTATTCTTTTTTTCTAGGTTTTTTCTTTTCTTTTCTGCATAGAGGACCATTCTTTAGAATGGTTTTCCTGATTAATTGTATTTCAGAATTATAAGGTAGAATTAAGTGTTTGAGTTTCTTCTCTCCACTCCCTTCATGGGTACTTGCATTATGAATGCTGTCCTACGGATACCCAATTCCTTTATTAACAAGAGGTATTGGAATAGGATTTTAGCTATCAGATTCTCGTAAGAGATATGAGGTCAATGGATGTGATGATAAGTCGTAAATATATTTCTGACGGTTTCTCTCGATTCCAGTAATTAGAGACAAGGCTGTACTTTGCTATTGATTAATATGTAATATGATAAGTGCTTGCATGTGGGAAGCCCTAGGCAATAGAGGTTGATTGGTTAAATCGGTTAATTAAGGTACGATGAAGAATGCTCTAAACTTAGGTTATGTTTCCTGCACTGATAACTAGCCGTAACTGATCATAATTAAGATAACGGGAAATAGAAAATTCTCGTTAATGGCAACTCTTTATCAATTTGTATTTAAAATATAAATTCTTGATGAGGGATCTCTTGCAAGTGGTGGTTGATGTAAGGTAATGTATCTTAGATTTGCAGGGTGCTCAAGAAATTATCTAGAACTGTCTTTAACACCATGGCAGAGCTATGCCTGACACCTGAATGCTGAAGACTCTCCTGGTGATTCTTAAATCTCTGAGAATGGAAATTTTTACTGTTAGCAAAGTCATCCTTTTGGTTTTTTGTTCTTAGAGATTTTATTTATTTATTTGACAGAGAGAGAGCACAAGCAGGGGGATCAGCAGGCAGAGAGGGAGAAGCAGGCTCCCCACTGAGCAGGGAGCCAGAAGTGAGACTCGATCCCAGGACCCTGAGGTCACGACCCAAGCTGAAGGCAGAGGCTTGACCAGTTGAGCCACCCAGGCGCCCCTGTGTTTAAACTGAATTTCTTGTGCTTTGATTTCTAACTTCTCTTCTATACATGTGCCTTTTATGTGGATGAGGAATAGCAGATGGAGGCAGTGAGGTACTGGAGCTGGCTTGTACCAGCTGGGGAGCGTTCACTGGTACATTTCTAGAAAGTCTGCGAGCCAATTGTGAAACCCAGTCTCTGTTAAAAATTAGTTGTATACATTTTAAATTAAATTAAATTAAAACTCAACCTTCCTGATTATTTACTGCATCGTACTGTTAACTGTGCTATCCATTGTGTCTGTGCGGTAGACATTCTATAGAGCGGCGTGCTTTCCAACTCTCCAACTAGTGAGAGCATATTGGTAGCTAGAAATCTATTATGGTGGAAGTATTTACATCAAGAAAATACACAAACACCACAACTCAGGCCCTCCCGCCACCCCTCAGAGGCAGATATTAAACATTTACCAGCGTGCTACCAGGCAGGGGCTTTCCTCGGAAGAAAGCCAATTTTCTTGTACAAGGAGGGACTGATTTATAAGCCCTTAATGTAACTAATTAATGCATGAATAGAAAGTATATTTCCTAACCTAAATGTTTTATTTATTGCTTTGAGTGCATCTGTAAAATTGTTTAAACATAATGGAGGAGTTTTTTATTTTCAGAAGTTCCAATATTAACTCCTTTTGTGTAATAGCTTTCGGACCTCCCTGTGCATTGTAGTTGATAACTGATTTGTGACTCCATGATCCAGAATTGATAATGATTCCTAAATTTCATTTCTAGGTGACCGACTACGCTCTAGAATCCCTCACTTACCAGGGAAAGCCATTTCTGCCTAATGCATGTTAATCGACTCCCATGAGTGATGGAGGACTTACTCTAAGGCCCAGCTTGGCCACCTGTCTATGTTATTGGTTCTAATTAGCTCCTTCCACAGGGATGCCAACTAATCAATGGCAAAAAGATCAAAATACCTTCTTGCATCACATCTGGTTCTTCCTGGCTTGGGATGGGCTTCAGTTTTCTGTTCTCCCCAGTTGAAATCCTCAATAGTCATTCTTGAAGGAGGCTGTCTGAAGGTGATTTATTTGAGAACACACTGAAAGATATTATTTATTTTTTACTTAATTATTTTTACTAAAAGCTATTTTTATTTTTTTTTATTTTTTAAAGATTTTATTTATTTATTTGAGTGAGAGAGAGACAGCCAGCGAGAGAGGGAACACAAGCAGGGGGAGTGGGAGAGGAAGAAGCAGGCTCCCAGCAAAGGAGCCTGATGTGGGGCTCGATTCCAGAACGCCGGGATCACGCCCTGAGCTGAAGGCAGAGGCTCAACGACTGAGCCACCCAGGTGCCTCTAAAAGCTATTTTTTTAAAAGTAAGCATTGTCACCAGTTGGAACAAAACCCTATTGCACCTCAGTTTCCTTGTTTCATTCTTTTAACATCTCCATAGGCAGATAATTAATATATTCCCATTTCCAGATGAGCAAACTGAAACACGGAGAGATTAAGGAGTATATGAAATTGTTAAGCTATGGCTTAAACCATTAGAAATGCAGAAATGTGGGTAACAAAATTCTATGTGTGTTACCTTATGACTGGATTAAGAGAGTCATTTTTTTGGGCTCAGGCCAAACCTGCTGGAAAGACTAATTATTTAAGCAAGCAATTTCTTTACATAAAATGTAATTTTAAAAATGTGATCCAGGTGATTTAAGTAATAAGAAGAGACAGTGTAACTCTTTGAAACAGTTTTTATTTCCCTTCTGCTTCTGTTCGTAGATGGTAGCTTCCTCATGATTGATAACTGTATTTGGAGTCCCTCAGGAGGCACCCCATTTTATCCTAAAACAAAAGAATGAAATGCAAGTGTTCTGCAGACCAGATATTCCACAATTTTTGCATACTCTATTTTCTTCAACAGGTAAACCACTTCTGAAATGCTTTCACTGTCCAGATATAACTTTCTAATACCATCGGGACATCTACTCACAAATATCCTTTCTCTCCATGAGAGTTTAAGACACATTTTGTTTTTCTCTCTCTGATGGGAAACTTCTTCTTGGTCTTGGAGTGTATGACTGTCAAAGATCTCAATGTTACAGCCACGCCATTGACTGAGAGTCTTAAATGCAGGGCCAATTAGAGAATCATTAGATGAAGCCTCTGAACAATTAGGAAGCCTGCAAGGATCCTCTAACAGTCTTTTCATCTGAACAGAGAGCTGTGGTTGGAAATACAGATGGAGTCGTCCTCGGGGATCTGTCCTTCATACACAGGGTTCTGTTGAAGCATTTCACAAGTAGGAGACTTAACGTTTTGTAACATTTCACAGACTCCATCATGCAGAGGAGCATTGGTCATCTATTATTAATATGTTTGCTTGACTAGTCCTAAAATATTTGTATACATACTTTTTAACTCCTTCTCCACTGATTATATTTTTATTGGACGGTGGAAGTTTTGGGGAATTTGTTTTAAGATATAAGTAGTACCTTGATTTTCCTTTAAGACAATACAAAGTACAGGATATCGATTTTCTTCATACATTTTTCAATGACAAACCCACTTGATAGTTGAAAAAACTATGCATGGAGTCTAATTCAAGATGCTTTATTTTTGTCACATTATACTGAGGAAATAATATGATTCTCATAGTTTAGAGGACCATATCAAAACTGATGAGATAATTATTTTTAAACATATTTCAGACATGTGAACTTTATAATATTTTTAGTCATTATAAAATTCGATTTGATTTTGAAATGTTGATTAATGGCCATTCTACCAAGGAAAGGTTTTTAATGCCCTTAGGGCATTAGGGTAGTTAAAGCTCTATTTATAAAAAGAAATACACTTCTTTGGTCATTCTGTATTTTGCATTATATTTAACTAAGAGATAATCTGAAATTGAGATTTGCGTAAGCAACACCTGCAATGCCCACGTGCTTTCCATGACTCAAAGCAAAAGGAAAAGCAATGGAGAACCCTTATCCCACAGGCATCGGAATTATGCTAATGGATGGTTAGCTGCTGTGTAGCCACGGTTTTCTCCAAGGTGTTCTGGAGCGCTGGAGATTGATCGTGTAGGGACAATCACAATGAGGTGGTAGGATTAGCTCTGTAAGAACATTTAATGTGATCTAACTTACCCCAAGATAGCAGCAGAGTCAAATGACATTAGAAACAGGTTGTCCAGGGGCGCCTGGGTGGCTCAGTTGTTGGGCGTCTGTCTTTGGTTCAGGTCATGATTCTGGGGTCCTGGGATCGAGCCCCATGTCGGGCTTCCCACTCGACGGGGAGTCGAGTCCACTCCCCCTGTGTTCTCTCTCTCTCGCTGTCTCGCTGTCTCTCTCTCTGTCAAATGAGTAAATAAAATCCTTTAAAAAAAGAAAGAAAAGGAGAAAAAAGAAACAGGTTGTCCAAATTGAACTAAATGTGAGTTAAAAGATAGTGCAGTAAGTCATGGCAAATTTTATCATCTTTATCTGTGTAAGCCTAAGGGATAAAAATCATTGAACATTTCGGGGAGTTTCTGATAATCAGGCTTATTTTCTTCTATTAGGTTCATGTATAGGGGAAATGATGCTTTTGGTTGGACTAAACTACATACTCATGTCTAAAGTCCATTATATGCAATGAGAACAATTTGCAAGAAAGTCCTGGAGATAAAGATCTTAACAGTAATAAACTACAGACAAAAATTGAATGAGCATTGAATATTGGAATGCATAAATATAAACATGATATGTAGCCATTCACTCTTGTCAACATTTATCAGATATATTTAAACAAAAGAATGTGAGAGTTTCATGTTTTCATAGTGAAGTATTTTGAGAAATGTACAGCCAATTTTAAAGGGAATGCTAATTTGGAAACATTTCAGAAGGAAAAATGAAGGAATTCAGATTATTTAGCTTAATGGTGGATTGTTGGTATAACAAGATGCTGTCTCAGAATGTTGAAAGGAAAATATCCACACACACCCCTCCCCCCCGTTTTCTTCATCCCTGGAATCATTGTCCTGCTGTTTATATTCTGACCCGCCCTAGTTATTGAGCCAACGTTGACAGAGTAGTACATATGTCATCTTCAGCTCTTCAGGTGGTTGCCAATAAGACTTTTTTTTTTTTTTTAAAGATTTTATTTATTTATTTGTTAGAGAAAGAAAGAGGGAGAGAGCACAAACAGGGGGAGCGGCAGTCAGAGGGAGAAGCAAGCTCCCCACTGAGCAAGGAACCTGATGCAGGATTCGATCCCAGGACTCTGGGATCATGACCTGAGCTGAAGGCAGACGCTTAACCAACTGAGCCACCCAGGCATCCTGGTTGTGATGAGACTTTAACTCATATACTTCAATGTCTGTTTTTCTTAGAAGCAGAAAGAATGCATGACAACAATATAGCAAGATGACTTATCAGTCAAAGATGACCTTCCCAAACGCACCACGTGTTGCTGCTTCCCCACTTGGTTCCTGAGCTTTCTTGGTGGTCCCTAATATAGGTCCCACCCTATGTTATTGGCCTGGGCCTATCGATGTAATGAGATGCAATAACTTAGCACCATATTTAGTTACATCCTTTGCCTGTGCTTCCTGCATCAGTCTCTGACCGCCATGAAAGATGCAGACGCGGAGGTTTATATACCAATTGTCATTGCAGACCACCCTCACTCTGCAAACCCCAGCTGCAGCTTGATCTGTTCAGCTCTCCATTGTAATGATAAAATTACAACAAAGCAGTGCCTGTGCCACTGCTCCTGTGACCACCGTCTGCTGGCGTCACCCCATGAATTCTCTCCTCAGTTGTATTTTTGTGGATGTGACACTCTTATGGAGACTTTCAGAGGCCACCTGGAACAGTGTTTTATGATCTGGCCTTTTCCACCCATATGGCTGAGAGAGGAGCCATGTGTCATTTTCCAACACAGTCACTTTCTTGACAAAAAGAGAAAAGTGATATCAGAAACTTGTACCTTATGGCAGCACATGGCAGATAAAAACAGGTGCATAAAAGGTACCATTACAGAAAATGAGTTTGACGTTAATTTAGGCGTGTAAGTGACCAATTCTTAACTGTCTACTTCTCGAATCATTGTTTAAAATTACTACCTAGACTTTGAGAGTAAATGCATGTTTCTTTCTACTATTCCATTTGCTATAGATGTATGCGTGTGTGTGTGTGTGTGTGTATGTGTGTGTCTGTGTGTGTATAAAGCCACGGCAGCGACTACTCTATAATTACTCTCTTCTGCAAAATGGCAGGCACTTTTGTCTGAACGTATGTTGTGAAGCTGTGGAAGGAGGTTTTGAACAATATCTCTACGAATATTTGAAGAATAGAGTAGATTGTCTAAAAAGATAGACACAGCTTATATTAGTCAGTTCCATCAATGTGATAGATAGGTATCCTATTTTATATATATATATATATGGAGATTTATTGTAGGAATTGGTTTATATGGTAATGGAGGCTGAGAAGTCCCACCATCTGCTGTCTGCAAGCTGGAGGACCAGGAAACCTGGTGGTATAATTCAGTCTGAGTCTGAAGTCTTCAGAACCACAAGGGCTGATATCCAAAGGCAGGAGAAGATGGATGTGCCATGAAAAGAGAGTAAATTCTCCCTTCTGCCCACTTGCTTTATTTGGCCCTCAACAGATTTGCTGATGCCCACCGGCATTCCTGAGGGCGATTTACTTTACTGATTCAAATGCTACTGATTCAAATGCTAATCTTTTCCCCAAAACACCCTCACAGGCACACCTAGAAATAATGTGGATTTCCCCCCCAGTTTTGTTGAGAAATACACATCATTGTTTAAGGTATACAACACGATGTTTTGATTCACATATATTGTGAACTGGTTATCACGGTAGGTTCAGCTAACATCCATCCTGTCATATAGATACAATAAAAAGAGAAAAAAAGAAAAGAGAAAAAAGAAAAAAAATGTCCTTGTGGTTAGAACTCTAAGGATTATACTCTAAACAACTTTCTTAGCTGTCATATAGCAGGGTTAGCTGAAGTCATCATGCTGTACCTTGCATCGCTAGTACTCACCACTGGAAATTTGTACCTTTTGGCCCACTTCCTCCAATCCCCGCTCCGGCCACCCCCCACCTCCAGTAACTGATTTCTGTTCTAGGAGATTTTTTTTTTTTTTTTTAAAGATTCCGCATGTAAGTGAGATCATACAATATTCTATGTCTGACTTATCTTACTTAGCCTAATGCCTTCAAGATCCAACCGTGTTGTTGCAAATGGTAGAATTCCCTTATTTTTGTGGACTAATATTCATATATATATCGCAGGTTCTTTATCCATTCATCTACCAGTGAACATTTAGGTTGTTTCCATGCCGTAGTTATTGTGAACATGCAGCTATGAACATGGGGGTGCAGATATCTTTTCCAGTTAGTGTTTTCATTTCTTTTGGATATATTCCCAGAAGTGGAGTTGTTGGATCACATGATAGTCTTTTTTAACTTTTGGAGGATCCTCCATACTGTTTTGTCTAGTGGCTGTACCAATTTACAATCCCTCCAACAGTGCACAAGTGTTCCTTTTCTCCACATCTATGCCAGCATTTATTATTTCTTGTATTTTTGATGATGGCCATTCTAGCAGGTGTGAGATGATATTTCATTGTGATTTTCATTTGCATTTCCCTAATGGCTAGTGATGTTGAGCATCTTTTCATGTACTTTGGCCTCTTTCCTATATCTTCTTTGGCAAAATGTGTGTTCAAATCCTTTGTCCATTTTTGGTTGGATTATATGGTTTTTTTTGTGTGTGTGTGGGATTTTTTTGCTATTGAGTTATATATATACAACTTTATATATTTTGAATGTTAATCCCTTATCAGCTATATGATTTGCAAATATTTTTTTCACATTCCATTGGTTGTCTTTTTACTTTGCTAATGATTTTTTTTTTTGGTGTATGGAAGCTTTTTAGTTTGATCACTCCCATTTATTTATTTTTTATCTTGTTGCATGTACTTTAGGTGTCCTATTTCCAAAATCATTACCAAGACTCATATCAAGGAACTTTATTTCTGTGTTTTCTTCTAAGAGTTTCATGGTTTCAGGTCTTATATTTAGGTCTTTAATCCATTTCCAGTTAATTTTTGTGAGTGGCATGAGATAGTGTCTAGTTTCTTTCTTTTTTTTTTTTTTTAATATGTGAATATCCATTCTTCATTGAGTATTTTTGGTTCCCTCGTCAAATTTAGCTGACCATATATATAGCTTGGGTTTATTTCTGTGCTGTTGATTCTGTTCCATTGATCTGGTTGTTTTCATGCCAGTACCGTACTGTTTTGATGACTGTAGCTTTATAGTATGGCATGAAATCAGGAAGTGATGCCTCCGGCTTTGTTTTTCTTTCTTAAGAATTCTTTGGGTATTTAGGGGCTTTTGTGGTTCCATATAAATTTTAGGAGTGTTTTTTTCTACCTCTGTAACAAATGCTATTGGAATCTTGAAAGGGATCGCACTGAAACTATAGATGACTTTTGGTAGTATTAATATTGTAACTATCAATTCTTTCAATCCATGAACACAGGGCACCTTTCCATTTAATTGTGTCTTTCAATTTCTTTCATCAATTTTTTTTCAGAATACAGACTTTTAACCTTCGTTAAATTTATTCTCAAGTATTTTATTGTTTTTGATGCTATTGTAAATGGGATTGATTTCTTTATTTCTTTTTCAGATGATTTATTGTTAATATATAAAAATACTACTGATTTTTATGTTAATTTTGTATCCTGCAACTTTACTGAATTCATTGATCTAACAGCTTTTTGGTTGAATCTTTGGGATTTTCTCTATATAAAATCATATCAACTGCAAGTAGAGATAATTTTACTTCTCTCTTTTTAATTCTGGTATCTTATTTCATTTTCTTGCCTGATTGCTCTAGCTAGGACTTCCAGTACTATGTTGAATGGGAGTGGTGAGAATGGGCAGCCTTTTCTTGTTCCTGATCTGAAATGGAAAGCTTTCAACTTTTTACCATTGAGTATGATGTTAGTTGTGGGCTTGTCATGTATGGGCTTTATTATGTTAAGATCTGTTCCTTCTTTGACTAATTTGTTAAGAGTTTTTATCATAAATGAATGCTGAATTTTGTCAAATGCTCTTTCTGCATCTATCGAAATGATCATTGGATTCTTTTCCTTCATTCTATTAATGTGATTTATCACATTGATTGATTTGCATGTTTTGAAACATCCTTGCATCTCAGGGATAAATCCTATTTGATCATGGTGAATGATCCTTTTAATGTGCTGCTGAATTTGTTTGCTAGTATTTTATTGAGGATTTTTGCATCTGTATTCATTAGGGATATTAGCCTGTAGAGAAATAATGTTTTATCAACTATCTGGGCATCCCTTAGCCCTGTCAAATTGACACATAAAAATTACCATCATAAGCCATTATTGAGGCAGAAAGATAAAGCAAGAATCTTTCAGTAAATGTTTATAGGCATTTAATAGGTATATTCCACTTGCAAAAGCAAACATTTTTGACATTTGCTTATTTTTAAAATTGTAAATTTTAATTATGTGGTTTCACTTAACTATAATATAAAGCATATTTTATATTTTAATGATGTCATTGAGTCAGTTCCCCCTTTTTTTTATTAACACTTAAACTTTACACTCTATATTAGTCTCTGGGAGGCTCTACGTTGGTGAAACTTTTTTGGTTGCATTTTTTTCAGTACAGGTTTGCAGTATGTGGCATAAAAACTATAATTAGGTGGATTTAGATTTGGAGGCACAAGGAAATTTGAAACAATTCCAAACTTTTAATATCGCATACTGCCTTCCCGATCAGTTTGGCTTACGATTTTAAGTTATCTGAAAGTCTGTGGATTCAGATATGCAGTGTAATTCCTGCATTATCATATATGACCACAGGGAAAATTAACAGCACCCTAGGGACATATTTCTCAGGATATTCCATGCCCCACAAAACTGCTTTAAATTGAGTTCTCTTTTACTTCAAAAGGAGCTCAGTCTTTCTTTCTCTCTCCTCCCACTCTTCTTCATCTATTCTTCTCTTTTTCCTTCCTTCTGCCTTTCCTATCTTATATTTGTTTTCTACCTTCTATTAACTTTGTGTAGAAAAAAGGGAGTTTGAAGGGCTAATAATATATTTTATAATGTTACATATTATTCCTGAGTGCCAATTTACTTTTGGACATTATTATTCCCATTTGATATACTTTTAGCACCTAAAATTAACTCATTTCTACCAACAAGATTGTTCGTGAGGCTTTTTAGGGCCTCATCTATGAAATCACAACAGCAAATTTGATTAGATAGATCTGAACCAAATTTCAGAAGCCATTACATTCATTCATTCTCCCAAGCATCTATTGATCTATTCGTGACTTTATTCAGGTATAATTACTGGGGCTACTCATGTGCTCTGCACAGTACCAGGCACTGGCTGAAGAGGGCACACATAGTTGGCCTCTCATGGAGTGGGGCGTATAATGATGAAACATAGTTTAGTTACGGTAAATGTCTGAAGCACAGAGGATTATAACATGAGTAATTGTTACTCATCTGTTTTTAGCTAATGTTTGTAGTAAGATTGTGGTTAATATTAACATGACCTAAGAAAATGTTTGAAATAATTTTTATTTACTATTTTCCATACTTAATGTGTGTCTGTCTATGAGAACAATTAAAAATCAGGGGTGCCTGGCTGGCTCAGTCAGAACATGTGACTCTTGATCTTGGGGTTGTAAGTTCGAGCCCCATTTTGGGTGTAAAGATTACTTAAATAAATAAAACTTTGTAAAAAAAAAAAAAAAGTCATCCTTATCCTGAGGAGTTTATAGTCTTATGACTGGAGACAATTAAGTAAATAGATAATATCAATGTAATGTGCTATGTATGATACAGAACTAAACTCTGGGGCTGTGAATAGGCATCAAACCCACGTTAAGAGCAGGGCACCCAGGGAGGCTTCCAGAAGGAAGTCACGCTGGAACAAGTGTGCAGGATGGTGGCTCAGTGTCAACCAATTTGGATAAGATTAACTGATTGATATGGTCATGAGTAAATAATTTATGCACAGTATTGTGAACAAAGTAGAAGGTCAAGCCACATGGAACACAATCAATAGCTAAAAGAAAGAGAAATAGTAATAAGCGATGGAGTTTTCTAGAACGAAGTCTACCATATCTTCTCCGATAGAGCTAATAATAGGTGTGAACATTAAAAAAAAAATGCTGTAGCAGCAATATGCCTCTTCACACATATGCTAAAATGGCCTGAGGGGTTTTGGTGCCTCTTGGCTCAGAGGGGAGTGATAAGGGAATCCCAATCAAGGGGCCCTGGACTCCACTCCTGATCTTACTTTGTAGGACATAAAGACTATGAACATTTCAGCAGAGCAGTTAACATTTTATGTTTTGTAAAATACTGAAGTCTAACTAAGACTTTATTTGGGAAGGTGGTTCTCCTCCTGAAATGACTCTTAAAGCCACTTATTTAGAAAGTGTGAAGTGGTTGATTTATTAAAACTTAGATTATTTATTTTTATTTATTAAAATTAAAAATAATTCCTAATTAAAATTTGTCGTAGGAAGTTTCCAAATTTAAAAAATTAAGACTTTTCTCTTCACATGCATACCTGCTCATTAAATGAGGGCACATGCATTTAAGAAATATACACACATACAAAATAAAAACGATTATTTTAAATATATATTATCAAAACTTCAGACATGTTCAAAGGGAAACAGCATGAAAGAGTTAATCTACATAGTGTGACTTTTAGGGAACTCTTGAGAATTATAATACATATTCCATTGAAGAAGCAGGCTGCCTCCATCACTGCCATTGTACAATAATTATATGTAAAGCAAACATTTTTACTACGTTGTGTTATTTTCAAAAGTATAGTAACTCTGTTTTCTGAGTTATAACAGATAACAAATAGAACTTTCTTTTTGTGTTCCACAATTGAATTTTTGGCTTGTGTAGATTATTCAAAATTGCAGCAATAGAGCAAATCAATCAGTTCGATTTTCTTGCACAGCATTTTTCCTTACATGGAACCCATTTGTTTACTTTTTAATAGATTACTAAGTCAGTGAACTCTGGTGAAATTTCAATGGAATTTCAGTGTTTTTAGGTCAAATATTGGCAGTTTTGTATATTTTCCCCTATTTGTCACTTTTCTCTGGGCAGATAATATGCTACCCTAACATGAGTCTGTTTTATATTTGGAAATGGTTGTCTTCTCTAAAGTATTAGTCTGTGCCAACGTTCCAGATTGTTATCACTTTTTAGTTTATTTTTTATTATTTGTATGTCTTTCCCCCTATTGTAAGGATGGAAGATTTCTGTTCCACTTGTTTTTGAATTCCTCGTAGTGCCTCTACCCTGATTTACACATAGGAGTTGCTCAATGGATGTCTGTTGAATTCTGGATAAATGAATTATTGTTTCCTATAACATCAAGATGCTTTTGGTTACACAAAACAAAACACACAAGTAAAAGTTGCTTAAAACAGTGCTATGCAAAGTGTGATCCATAGACTGCTACCAGCCCACAAACTTCATTTCTGATCTGTAAGGAAAAAGTAATTAAGTAAGCATTTAGAAATATTCATAGCAATTTGAATTTATAGTGATGTTCGAGTGTCTGATCATTATCCTGAGAATTTGTTTTTGTCTTCAACTGATTGAAAATTAAAACAAAAACAAAAACAAAAACAAGCAGTTCCTGTGTTCTAGAGTGTTTGAGAAGACACGTTTAGACACTGAGAGTTCTTTCTTTCTTTCTTTCTTTCTTTCTTTCTTTCTTTCTTTCTTTCTTTCTTTCTTTCTCTTCTCTTCTCTTCTCTTCCCTTCCCTTCCCTTCCCTTCCCTTCCCTTCTTTTTTTAAGATTTTATTTATTATTTGTCAGAGAGAAAGAGAGAGAGCATAAGCAGGGGGAGTGGCAGGCAGAGGGAGAGGGAAAAGCAGGCTCCCCACTGAACAGGGAGCCCGATGCGGGGCTGGATCCCAGGACCCTGGGATCTTGACCTGAGCCAAAGGCAGCCGTTTAACCGACTGAGCCACCCAGGCTCCCCGACACTGAGTGTTTCTTAATAAATCTTACATAACAAGAAATATAGAGGGAAATAGTTGCTGGGGTTGGCTTCCCAGTTCAGCAATGTTAGAGCTCAAAGTTGGTGTTTCTGGGATTCCCTTTCTTCTACCTGGTTACGATATGCTTTCCGTGGTTCCAAGTCTTATGTTTTCCCATGAAAATACTCATCTCAGACAAGAAAGGGATAGATGGAAAAGAGCCTTTCCTCTCTTGTAGCTCTCTTTTCATCTAGAAAGAGAATTTTCCAGATTTCCCCCCATGTTTACTTGACGAGATTTGGGTCACTTGCCCTTCCTCAATCAATCCCTGCAGAACTGTGCAAGGCCCAGTCCAGCATGACCCACTCTCTAGGCAGGACACCTCGCTGCATGAACAGAGCTGGGGTTCTGTCAGCAAGAAGGACTAGGGAATGGCTGTTCTGCACATTTCTCTAAAGACCTAACATTATCAGAAATTGTCACAACCACTGAGAATATTTTAGTGAGTGGAGAAGTATAATAATAGCTCCAGTTGATAGAATGCCTATCATGTTAGGTATTTTATGTGATTCTTCGTATTTTGTACAACTACCCTGTACACAGCCAATGTTACTCTGTTTTACAGATAGGGAAAATGAAAGAGAGAGAGGTTAAGCACCTTGCCCAAGGTCACATCCCTGGGAGGTAGAGCAGAGCTGGGAATCCTGAATGTCTCCACCCAGGTTCTTTCTACTGTGCTGCAAAGGCTAGTTTTGTTTGATGCCATAGGGTGAACAGGCAGTGTATATGACTTCAGAAATCTGGGAAGGGCTGACCCAGGACTGACTTGAGTGATGCCCTTATTTATTTATTTATTTATTTATTTATTTATTTATTTATTTATTTTTAAGATTTTATTTATTTATTTGCAAGAGTGAACAAGAGAGAGCGCACAAGCAGGGATAGGGGCAGAGGGAGAGGGAGAGGGAGAGGCAGACTCCCCGCTGAGCAGGGAGTCCCATGTGGGGCTCCATCCTCGGACCCTGGGATCATGACCTGAGCCAAAGGCAGGCGCTTAACCTACTGAGCCACCCAGGCGCCCCAAGCGATGCTGTCTTTTAAGTAGGTAGTGTGAACTAAACATTTCCGAGTGCTCTCTGGCACATGGGTCTATACTTTCTTACCTTCAGAGAGAACTTGTTCTGCTGCTGTCTGAAAAGCACCCTCCCCCATACAACATCAGTCACTGTCAGTTGCTGCCCCGAGAGTCAGAGGCCCCCTCTCTTGTCACAGGTTGGCCCTAATACGCAGATGGAGGTATTTTCTGTAATTCTGCAGTCTAGAAGACCATTGCTCAATAAAACTCTTGTGCCTGGTGGATAAGTATAGCTTGAGACTTTACTAATATGTCGATACTATGTATCAGCAGCACCGTAGCTTACCTAGGCTTTGCTGGGCTTTCAGAAACCATTCTGAACCCGAAAGGATGCCAAACAACCAACCTTCAAACAGTTCTTTACAACGAAACTCTTTGGTAAGCTGAAAATTGCTCAGTGTATGGGGTTTTCTCTCAATCCTATAGCTTTTCATATTCCAATTCCCTAGAAAATTGCTTTTGAGATAAGTTAGATGGTATATCTCTGGAGCAGTCCATTTTTTCCCCCATTCTACTGCAGATCTGGACATATGATCCTAATTATCTTTGACCATGTTCCTTTCTGCAGGTGATACTCTGTTCTAGTTAATGCATGCAGCATAGCAAAGTTGATAGCACTGTGAAAATAAGCTTTGGAACATTCGTGTTTAATGCCCGAATATGTGGATTTTATTACCACTGAAGATTTTAGCATTTATCAAGCTATGTGTGTCCACCTTGAGGTGTGCTTTTCCTCTCACAGCCATTTATTGTCAATTATACTGAATTGTAAGTTAGTTCAGGTCAACAACTTTGACATGCATGACATTTGATGATGCTCATTAATGTTGCTAACACTGCCTTTGGAAGAAAACTCTAGCATGTACATAATGTATAATTAAATATTCTTATCAGATTCACCATTTCATGAGAAGTTATAAAAATACTTGGGGTAAAATAAGTCCATCTATCTTCTAAAAATTTCCATTCAGTTTAGGTTAAGTGAAATAAAAGTAATAATTTATGTTGAAGTACAACTAATGAAAACAATTGAATGAATTTATTTTATTTTAGCTCATCTGGAGGTCTTCATGCTTTTTCCATTATTTGGTAACTCAAGTATCAAATGTTTACCTTGAAAACATATATTATTTGTATTGCAATTATGAGGGTGGCTATGTCAAAAATTGGGGTGTCTTGTGAAATAATTTATTATTCTTCTGAAAAGATTAAAAACATAACTGATATTTTTAGATGTCATAAGAAGATACACATTCTTCATATATTCCTAGTGCTGAACATGAAAGATATTTAGAATATTCTGTCTCCCCCCAAAATTTCAAAGTACTTACAAGGCTGTTTTAATTTTACTTAAAAACAATACAGAGAGTCAAAGATTGAAATTATAAATCAGACTGGATCTATTTCTACCTGGATTGGAATGTAGCATAAATAAGATTTACTGTGACCTAAACTTTCAACAGAATAGTTCGTGACAGCAAGATAGGGCCACAAATGAGTTTTTTTTTTTTTTTTATTGCAATAAACTCTATGACTTGTCTGTTCTTACTATTGTCTTTATGCCTGAGATTTGTGGCAGGCCCAGAAATTGGGAATTTTAGAAAGAAAGCTCTACATGGGACTGACTCAGGGAGAGAACTGAGGATAGCTTGGTTTTGTTGTCTGTGGTGAAGTATCAGGGTATGCTAAGAGCTGAAGTATCTAAATAAACCCCAACTCTGGACTGGTAGTTTTAGGAGGTTTGCAGGGTAATATGAGCTAAGAATTTCAATTATCCTTTATCAAGCCAATAACATAATGCTTTCTTAATGCTACGTTTTCCATGTAGTAAAGAGGATCAAGAGCTATATTTTCATTTTGTTTAGGATACTAAGGGTTCCATTGGTGTGATAGCATGCGAAAGGATTCAGAATCTTTTACCTTTTTTTTGAAAAATTATACTTTAGAGGTCATCTACCATAATCCCTTTCTTCTGAGAACAAAGAATTGATTTCTGCTGTCATGTTTCTTCACTTTATTCTCCACAACACTTAGGGAAAGTCCACAAGGATCTGTGGTGAGCCAGAGGCAATTTGCCTCCCCGCTGTGGTTCGAGGTAGGATTGCTGGGTTGGAAGTGTTGCTCGACTTGCATAGTTCAGCCAAGCAATTCATAAAAAGATGTGGCTAATGACAGAGGCAGTGACGGGTGGTTTAAACCATGGGGAAAAGTCCGCCCGCCAGCCAGCCTCAGATGAAGTACTAGGGTCATAGTGTGTTGTGTGGAAGAGGGGCTCACTAAGTATTTGTTGCACACGTGAATGAAGGAGGGAATGAATCGGTAGACTTGGAGTGGAAGTGGATCCTATATTCAGAACAGTCAATATTTTTTCTTTGGAATTCCAACAACATTATCATCGCAGCTTGGTTCTTCACCCAGGACAGTGGTACATCCTTCTGCTTACCTAGGGTCTTTGGACTTGAGTGAGGACATTTTGGTTATCACGGTATTGGGAGTGGTGGGGTGTGTGAGGGCTACAGGCACGTAGGGTTATCAAAGAGCAGAGACGTGAATGCCCTTCAGTGAACAGGGAGGCCTGCGCAGTGAGGAATTCTTGTCTCAAATACTAAACAGCATCCCATTGAGGAGCACTGAATCTCCATCTAAGTTCTCGGAGAGGAAGTTTAGAGGCGCAAAAGTCATCACTGGGTTAAGTATCCAAATTGGGTACCGACAAGTACCATGTGGGACAGATAACATTCAGAAAAAAATCCTTCAGTCTTGGTAGGCCAGTCACTCTCTCTTCCAACAACTCAACCACCCATTGTAGCTTAAAAGCAGCCATAGACAGTCTATAAGTGAATGGGTGTGGTTTTGTCTCAATTAAATTTTATTTACAAAAACAGGTGCGGGGGATAGATTTGGCTCATGGGCACAGTTTGCCAACCCTTGTTCTGTACTTAAAGAATTATTTGGTTAAAATCCAAACGTAGTACTTTCTTATTATGTCTGTTCTTATTATTGTATTGGTTTCAGCCAGTCGTTCCAACCAGCTGAGAACCTCTTGAATTTTAATTATTTCAGTTCTGGTTATCCAATAAAAATTTAAACTCTTTTTCACTTTGGGTCACCTAATACATACATCTATACTTTAACTAGTTATTCTCCAAACCAAAACAAAGACACCTTAAACAAAATAAAGCCTAAAAGTGGCTGTCTACCACATAACTAGTTTTTTAGCTTAAAATGATCAGTGGTCTGAGCAATAACTATGTTTGGTTACCATAGTTTAACCATCAATAATTCATGAAACTACACCACAGTTATATTATGCAGTAATATAACTTGCTCTTTTCTTCGTAAGAATCAAAGGGGGATTGTCTGTACTGTATTTTCTCCCTGAAATCAAGATGTATGTCTATGACAAGTTCTTACATGCCACTCTATTAATGCCAACAAAATTAATATTGTTCATAGAAAACTGACTTTTAGTAAATCATCTGTTTACTCATATATTCATGCAGTTTGCCAAGAAGAGTTGTAAATCTTACCAGTCTGGCCCCTGTACCTGCCCTTTTTAAGATATTAGCCCAAATGTATAGCGTGATGACACAAATATTGGACTGTGGTCCTGAGGTCATAGTTATGGACCCAGTAGTGCCCTAGGTGGGAAGGAAGGAGTTAACAGTGGTCCCAGCTCCCTCCTGCCCTTCTCAAGGACATTAGGGCCAAGTGCTGACCTCCACTAGACATCCTGTAAACATTTCAAAGAGGTTTAGTCACAGATTATCTAAGAATGTCTAAGAATATTTTTAACAAGGTATTCTTTTTCTGTTTCAACTACCTGTTATAAATAAGCCAGGAATTTATGTGGTACAGGTGGCTAAGGAATGGTAGCCATAGGAGCTCTTTATCTATGTGAGGAATGAAATATAAAAGCTAGGAAACCCTCTACTTTTTTTCCTGATGACAACTTGTATACACGCATACACACACACACGCACAGCACTCAACTGTTACTCTGAGACCGAATTGTGTCCCATTTGAAAAAAGGAATTTTTTGGAAGTTGTGGTAGATCAGGGCTCTTGAGATTGCAAGTGTGCCTGTGGTTACTTATACTGTCAAAGATAAACAAACCCTGATGCTAGGTAAAGTGGTGAGAACAGATTTTAATTGGTAATAACTATTGTTTAAGTTGTTGAGTTGTAGTGTGAGTGGAATTCAAGTTCAGTTTATACAGAGGCGATGGGGCATTTTATTATTTTATTATTTTTATTTATTTTTAAAGATTTTATTTATTTACTTGAGAGAGGGAGCAAGCACAGGGAGCCCGATGCGGGCCTCAATCCCAGGACTCCAGGACCCCAGGATCATGACCTGAGTAGAAAGCAGATGCTTAACCGACTGAGCCACCCAGGCGCCCCGCGATGGGGCATTTTAAAGGGAGAATGAGGGAAAAGGGAGGGGGGTGAGCAGAGGCTTTGTACAGTCAGGGAAGTGAAGAATTACAAAAAGTGGGAACTGGGGGTTCGGTCCTTGTGAACCCCTTCTGCGTTTGCCAACTGGCACGTGTGGAAGTTGAGCTCCACTCCTTCCACAGAGACTGGGAGACACGTGTCTTCACGTGTTGCCTGGACCAGACAGTAAACTCTTTGGTCAGCCTTGAGTTTTCTCAGGTGGGCACGCTGAGGAGGGCTAGGCTCAACCTAGGGATGTGATCTAGAGCTCTTAGGAACTATGTTAGTGTTTGTTTAAGTCTTTTTAGGTCACAGTGATGGGCCTATGCAAGAAGCAAGTTCAGAGGAACGTGGCTAGAGTTTTCAAAGAGAGACTCTTTGTTACTACCCTTCACTCATCATTGGTGAGGTAGGGTGCTGTCTAGGATCTATGATTCCTTAAGTCCAGCAGTGATCATATAACTCTGGGATTCAGCACTGGTAAAATTCAGCTGGGCCTGAGACTTTCTCTGAATTTCCTCTGCCATTTTCCTTAAGTGGTAAGCCTCCTACATCAGTTGTCACATAGTTACTTTAATTTCTTCTTTTTTAAACCATAGAATCTTGTCTTTTCCAGTTTAAAGACCAGTTTTTGTGAAGAACTAATAAGAGTAAATCTAAGTGCTTTGAAACATGGTCAAATATTATTTATGTTAAAGGAGTAGAAGAATCTTTTGTAACTTATATTTAAAGTATTATTTAGTATAATTCAGTGAATCATGGTATACATTTTTTGTAGTATATAAATTTTTGAATACGATTCTATTAGCATAAAGTGATTTCTGTGACTATTACCATAATGTGAGCCTTGTATTTATTTTAATGTTGAAATCGAGAAAATATATTGAACAATCTTTACTCTTCTGAACTGGAAGCTTACCATTTATTTTGTTGGAATTTTCCACAACATCTTAGATACTGAAGAAAAATACCTATTCAAGGCTATACCTTAGCTGGGTATAAACTCGGGGTATCTTTCTCCTGAGTTTAAGTAGGACCCAATTGGTTGGAAATGTAGGGAAAAAAATTCAGATTGAAGAGCATGGCAGGTTACTAGTGTAGGTCTATTATGCCAGGTCTGATTTTTATTTCTTTTTTTTTTTTTTGGCTTTAAAAATGTTGACAATTTATTTTGAAGTTAAAAGTTAAAAATTACATATATTAAAATAAATTACATTCATGTTTATTGAACTCATTTCAATTTTTTATAATAATTTTTTATTATACTATGTTAATCACCATACAGTACATCCCTAGTTTTTGATGTGAAGTTCCATGATTCATTACTTGTGTATAACCCCCAGTGCACCATGCAATACGTGATTTTTATTTCTTAAGTTAGTAATTGAGGAGAAGTATTTTAGAGTGGTGGTGATAAAGCTCTACATTGCTAAGCAACATCACTGGACTAGAAATAAAGCAATTATTGTACTTCACATGACTTCAAGCTCTATCCTAAGGACCACTTATAAGAATTAGAGATGATGTACTATGCGGGATACATATGCTTCATATTAATTTTGCATTTACCTATATATTCAGCTTTGTCTATTAAAATTACGTTTTTGTGCGTGTGTATTAGATTGGCATATTTCCCAAGTTATTAGTTCATCTGTTTATCTCAGGCACTATTCCATAGAGTGCTAAGGAAGGTTAAAATTAAAAGGCTAGGAATTTATAATTACTAGCAGTGATGATTAAATTAGTGGGAATGGCAATTTTCAATGCTTTCTTCAGTAGGAATAGTTTTGAGTTGTTTAAGTCAATCATCACAATAAAATAATTATTTTGACTCTTATTTTTTTAAAGATTTTATTTATTTGAGAGAAAGAGAGAGCAAGCACAAGTGGAGATAGGGAGAGATGGAAAGGGAGAAGGGAAGCAGACTCCCTGGTGAGTTCAGAGCCCGATGTAGGGCTCAATCCTATGATCTTGAGATCATGACCTGAGCTGAAATCAGAGAGTTAACCAGTTGGCCCACCCAGGTGTCCCTTGATTCTTTTTAGAATTCAACTAATATTTCTACAGTTTCTTTTCAATGGTGAATAAATGCACATTTTCTCACTATTTTTCTGATTTTTATTTTTCTTAGTACTCCATACTTTTACCACATAAGATACTATTCTTTTGATCTTTGACTTGTATATTTTGCTCCTGATTTGCATAATTTAATTAATTGTTAATAGTTAAATTTTATTGATCATTGAATTTCAATTTTAATAATGATGTATAGAATACACTTTTCAAAAAAATGCCCCAAAACTAACTACTTTTGAAAATCAAGGATAAATACTATCGAATGTAAATTTGTTATTAAAGAATAAGTGTATTTCAGCTAAGTTTTTAATGAATCTGCAAAACAGTATTGAATGGAATATTTTATACATAAGATATCGCTTTCTTAGGGTATTTTCTGAACCTATATAATTACTTGTTTGTAACTGAACAGAAAGAGATTTGTATTTTTGAGCATCTGGTTTTCTCCAAAATTAAATTTAGACCTGGGCGGGTTTGTGACAATGTATAGAAGTGTAAGTGGACGAGTGTTATTGATGATGGCTATATCAGTCACTCAGACTTCTGACCCTTCTGGGCAGTCTAGCATTGCAAACTCTCCCTCTGTGGGCTGTGGGTTGTGGGTGATGACTGACCTCTTTCCCTGGAAGGGAAGATGAGTCATTGTCTTTTATGTGACATAGCTTGCATGGCATTAAAATTTATCTTCTTCTCTGAAACCATCTAATATCTGGTCATCTTTAAAATTGAGATGAAATTTATTTATATAAAGCTATTTCCCCAATTAGAAATCCAAAACAAGGGGATTTAAATCTTTTTTGTTTTATGGAAAGGATTAAGATAAGTTAACATGGGCTTAGGATATGTCCTTGAATAAAGTTCACTTTTATTTATTTTTAAAATCCTGCTTTAATTATCTGTAGACTTCTGCTTCTGGAAGATGAAGTGACTGATATTGAATTACTCTTTTGACATAAACAACTATAACACTGGGCAAAACAGATGAGGCAATGGTCTTCAGGTGTTAGATACTACTCAGCGCAGGACTGTGACCTTGAGAGAAGAGAGACACTGTAGGGTGCTTTCTGAAGGTGAAACAGGAGCCTTTCCCGATAGCAGTGGTCTTGATGATAGGAGGAGACAGGTACTGGGGATCAGGACTGAAATTTGTGGAGCAGAATGTAGAGAGAGAGACAGTGGAACAAAGGAGTTGGTGTGGTTATGTCTCAAGACCCTGGCTGTAGACTGGGCCACATATGCTCAGAGTAAGGCTCGGTGAAGCCCAGCCCTACGAGGCTGCTGCAGGACCAAGAGATGAACATAGAGATGATGTTCTGCAGTCCTGGGAGCCACTGGATTTCTTGTGGAGCAGAGTAAAGAAGCCTCCCTCACCACTGTTCAGGCAATTAGTACCACCAAAAGCCATGTTCAGGAGTAAGAGTCATTACACTCTAAATAAAATAAAACAAATAGGGAATAAAACAAAATAGACCTGCTATATAAAGCATAAAACCATTCCTGGCAGGATACAGAGATGCTGCCATTAGTTTAACAAATACCAATGTCCTTTAAAGGAGGACAGTGTAATTCAGACTCCACATGACTTGACTCCATGATGGCCAGAATAAAAATATATACATATTAGACAGAACCAGCAAAATAAATAAAAAGGTGATCTAGAATTTAGAGGAAATGTAGACAATAGAAACAGTCTTCTGTTTGATCAGAGTATTGGAAGGAACAGACAAGGACTTTAAAAACTCTACTATAAATATGTCCAGGAATATTTAAAGGAAAACATGTCAATGATGTATGAATAGAGCTCAGGAGAGAAACTGAAAGTAAAAAAAGAACCAAGCAGAAATTCTGAAACTTTTAAGTAATACATCAGAAATGAAAAATTCCTCTAATGGGCTTACTAGCAGATTGCTCATTAAGAGAAAAGAACTGGTGAACTTAAAGAAAAGCCAATAAAAGTTGTAAAACCCTAAGGAAAGGGATAAAGTACTGTAAAAAAAAATGAATGAATCTCAGTGACATGTGGAGCAATAAAAATTGACAGAGAGAAGGGGATGGAGAAAGAAATAATACTTGAAGAAGAAATGATGGAAGTTTCCCAATGTCATGAAGAAAAATCAACTTACAAATTCAAGAAATTAGTAAACCCCAAGAAAATAAATACAAAGAAAACTACATGTTATAATCGAACTGTTGATTACCTAAGATAAAGTCTTCCAAGATGCCAGAAAAACACAAAAAGACACATTAGGTATAGGGAATATATGTATACTATATGAATTACGGCTAATATTTCATCAGTAACAGTGAAGGCCAGAAAGACAGTGGATGTCATCTTTAAAGTTTTGGAAGAAGAAAGTGTCACATGATAACTTAGTATACTATACTAAGTTAAAAATGTCTTTGAAAAGTCATGGTAAAATAAAAATAATCTTCAGATAAACAAAATCTAAAGCAATCTGTTGCCATCAGAACTGCACTACAAGAAATGCTAAAGGAAACTCTTGAAGCTTGAGAGAAATGATAACAGAGAGAAAATCAGATTCACAAATAGCAAAGAATAGCATTAGAAATTATAAATCTCTAGATAAATATTTTTAATTTATTTCCTTAAAAACAAAAATAAAAATAATGGCTTTGCATTATGAGTATTATAACACATATATATGTAAAATATATGAACTAGAAATGGTATGAATAAATGGAATTATATTGCAATAAGATTCTTATATTTTACATGAAGTAGAAATTAATTTTTAAGTAGACTGTGATAAATAAAGGATGCATTTATAATCCCTACAAAAAATATGAAAGATAGTTCAAAGAGGTGTCGCTTTGAACCAACAGAGAAAATAAAAGAAAACGACCCAAAAGTAAACCTAAAGAGAAGAGGAATAATTATATAAAAATCATAACTGACAAATGAACAAATATGTTATGATGCCATAGAAAATTTCAACACATCAATGATTGCATCAAATACATTGATTAAATACTCCAGTTAAAAGCTATATATTGTCAGACTGGATAAAAAATCAAAACCTTGATATATGCAATTAAAAATCAAAGGAGGGAGGAGTGCTTGGCTGGCTCAGTCCGTATGCATGCAACTCTTGATCATAGGGTGGTGAGTTCGAGCCCCATGTTGGTGTAGAGCTTACTTAAAAAAAAAAATCAAAGATGGGAGATTGATGAATGGAGAAAGATGTGTACACACGTGCATGCGTGCACACACACACACAGAATATTATGCAGGCATTAAAAAAGATGAGATCTTGCTATTTGCAACAACAACATGGATGGATCCAGAGGGCATATGCTAAGTGAAATAAGTCAGATCGAGAAAGACAAGACAAATACCGTATGATTTCACTTGTATGTGGAATCTAAAAAACAAAACAAATGAATAAACAAACAATCAAAAAGCAGAATCGGACCTATAAATACAGAGAACAAACTGATGTTTGCCAGAGGAAAGAGGGAGAGGGGATGGGTGAAATAGGTGAAGAGGAGTGGGAGGTCTAGGCTTCCAGTTATAGAATGAGTAAGTCATAGGAGTAAAAGGCACAGCATAGGGAATATAGCCAATGGTCCTGTAATAGTGTTGTATGGTGACAGATGGTAGCTGTACTTGTGGTGACATAACATAACATGCAAAGATGTTGAATCACTATGTTGTACACCTGAAACTAATGTAACATTAGTGCGCCAACTATTTGAATATGCAAATAAAAAAATTTAAGTGGATGTATAGATACATCATACTGCTTTCTGGTATATTTGAAAGCTACTAAGAGAGTAAATCCTAAAAGTTCTCATCACAAGAAAAAGAAACACTTGTGTATGTATGTTTATCTATATGAGATGATGGATGTCAACTAAACTTATTGTGATAATCATTTCACAATGTATCATGTCAAATCATTACTTAAACTTATAAAATGTGGTATGGCAATTATATCACAATACAATGAAAACATTAAAAAATAAAAAATCGAAGATAAAGATAGATGCACTATGCCAACAACAAACATCAAAAAGCTATTGTGCTTTATGAATATTAGACATAATGGAAATCAGAAAAAAGTATTTCCAGTTACAAAGGGGAAAAGTTTTTATAACCATAAAAGGGTTGATTCAAAACAATCTTAATGTGCATTCAGATTTTATTTATTTGTTTATTTATTTATTTATTTATTTATTTATTTATTTGACAGAGAGAGAACACAAGTAGTCAGAGCAGTACAGAGGGAAAGGGAGAAGCAGACTCCCTGCTGAGTAGAAAGCCCCATACGGGTCTCTATCCCAGGACCCTAGGATCATGACCTGAGCTGAAGGCAGATGCTTGACAGAGTGAGTCACCCAGATGCCCCCTTAATGTGAATTCAATTATTAACATAGTTTCAAGATATATTAAGCAAAACCACCAGCACTAGAGGGAAAATTAGATAAATTCATAATCAGCAATTTTAACAACTCTTAGTAATCAGTAGGAAAATCAGACAAAAAGATAGTCAATAAGGATGTAAAAGAGTTAAACCACATTTTAAGCCAAATGAACATGACTGTTATTTATCAAACAATATATTCAAAAACTGCAAAATATAGATTCAACACAATCCCAATAAAAAATCTTAATTTTTTAAACAAATTGATAAGCTGATTCTAAAATGTATATGGGGAATGTAAAGGACCCATAAATACAAAGCAATCATGATAAAGAAGAACGAAGTTAGAGGACTCATACTACCTGAATTCAAGATTTGCTATAAACCTACAATAATCAAGGCAGTGTGGCTTGGCTAAAAATAGACACACAGATTAAAGGAACATAAAAAGTATGCAATAAATTCACATGTAGCTGGTCTATTAATTTTTGACAAAGGCACTAAGGCAATTGAATGGAGTAAAAAAAAATCTTTCCCATAGACGGTGTTGAAACACTGGATAGACATATGGGAAAATATGACTTTTGACCCCTATTTCATTCCATTCACGAAAATTAATTTGAAATGTATCATAGACATAAACATAACAGCTGAACTTGTAATTTTCTAGAAGAAAACATGGGAGAATAGCATTGCGACCTTGGAACAGGCAAAGACAATATACAAAAGCATTAACTTTAAAGAAAAAAATTGATAAATGGTAGTTCATCAAATGAAAAAATGTTCATCGAAAGACAAAGTTTGCAAATGAAAAGATAAGACACTGCAGAAAATATTTGCATTATACCTTCCTGACAAGGGACATGTATTTAGAATATTTTAAGAACTAATGAAACCAATAATTAAAAGAAATAGCCCAATTTAAAGATGGGCAAAAGGCTTGAAGAGATACTTACACAAGAACATATGCAAATGACAAATAAGCATATGAAAAATACTCCCAGTTATTCTTCATCAGGAAGATGGGAGTTAAAATCACAACAAAATCCTGTTTTGTATCCTCTAGAATAGCTAATGCTAGGGCCCCTGGGTGACTCAGTCTGCTAAGTGTCTGTCTTCGGCTCAGGTCATGATCCTGGGGTCCTGGGATCAAGCCCCACATGGAGCCCCACATTGGGCTCCCTGCTCAGTAGGGAGTCTGCTTCTCCCTCTGCCTCTTCCCCTATCTCCCCTTCTCCCCCTCCCTCTGCTCATGCTCTCTCTTGTTCTGTCTCTCAAATAAATAAATAAAATCTTTAAAAAAAAAAAAAAAGAATAGCTAATGCTAAAAGACAAACAATGCAAGGGTAGTGAGGATGTGGAACAACTGAAACCCTCACACATCAGGATATAAGATAGTACAAATGCTTTGAAAATCTGGCAGTTTCTTGGAAACATAAACATATACTTATTCCACTCCAGAATTCTACACCTTGGTATTTACCCAGGAAAAATAAAAAGATATCTCAAAAGATTGCTCACAGTTTTTGTAGTTATTTTATTCATAATATTCCCAAACTGGAGACACCCAAATGTCCTTTGATAGAAGAATGAATAAATGAATTGTGGTCTTATGCACCAAAGAGAATAAACTATGGATACACCCAATAATATGAGTTTCAGAAATATTATATTAAGAGAAAGAAACCAGACAGAAATTTCTAGAAGGAAACATGGAAGTGCTTGCTTTATAAAGTGTATATTTGAAGTTTAAGAACTTTTATTGTGATAGAAACCAGAATTGCAGTTCCTTGTGGCTGGGGGAAGAGGAAGAGAAGTTGAGGGGAGGGCGGCAAGTGAGAACTTTTCCGAATGGTGAAGTTTCTGGATCTCCGCTGGGTTGTTGGCTAAACCAGTGTATACGTTTGTCAAAACTCATTGAATTGTATAAATAAGATCTTTGCATTTCACTGTGTGTAAATGTTTCTCCAAACAAAAAGATGTTCAAGATTCAGTTGTAGATTCTCTTTCAATACGGTAAAGGTCTGAATGTTTCTGGTGTTTCCCATTGAAGAAAAATTGTTTTTGTGTGTTGCACAGTTACCTGCTAATTAGCTTTCCTAGTGCCTCGTTTTCATGGCTACAGACCTTATACTGTCAGCACTCTTTAAGTCAGTTCTGCATTTTGTCCTTTCATTAAAAGCCGTGTTAGTGCAGAGACCGTTTCTTCCATCTTGTTAACCATTATGTCCATTCTCTGTAATGGCCAATTGATTGCTAATAAATTTCCCATGGACTCCTGAGAACAGGTAATTAGACTATTTTCCTTTCAAGGTCTGATTTTCCTTGTCTTTTGATCTGAGGATCCTATTCTGAGGATTTCTGGCTATAGGGAACACACACAGGACCCCCGCTAGAGTTTCAGATACTTTGTTGACTAGGCAGAGAGTTTGGCAGAGTGGTCCTGGGTGCAGACCTGTGTGAGGAAGATGCCTGGGCTGCCTTAGTGGCTCTGCAGGTTGCAAGAGCACGAGGAGAGCCCATGAGGGGGCACTAACCAGAGCTGCTGAACCCGCACCAAACAGAAGCTGTGCTCATTACATAGCTTCCTCAAACCAATCGTCTGGAATGCTTTTGCTGACTGAGTTTCCAAATAAACCGACTATATTTCTGCTTAAAACTTGCAAGTGGGGGGGTGGTGCCTGCGTGGCTCAGTCTGTTAACTGTCTGCCTTCAGTTCAGGTCATGATCTTGGGATTCTGGATCCAACCCCCTGTCCGGCTCCCTGCTCAGCGGGGAGGGAGTCTGCTTCTCCCTCTCCCTCTGCTGCTCTCCCTGCTTGTGTGCTCTCGCTCTCTCTCCCCCTCTCTCTCTCTCAAATAAGTAAATAAATAAATAAATAAAATCTTAAAAACAAAAAACTTGCAAGTGTGGTTACAGGTTGGAAAATTCTTAATTTCAAGCCGTGACTTCTTATAGTCGACATTTTAGGTGATCCCTGGACAAACACTTTATTGTAAACATTTTCTGTTTTACATACTTTAGAAATAAATATAATAGGCCCATGAAACTCTTTGATTCCTTCAGGAATACATTTCCGTGTTTTTTACTATGGATTGATTTAAAGGGAAATCATACAACAGAGAGCCCGAAAGTGGCAGGGATTATGATGGTGATACGTAAAAATGAAAGTTTGGAAATACTTTTCTTGTTCATGGAAAAGCTGAAATGCCTCCCTGCTTGCCTTGCTAGGAACTCTGAACTCCTTCTTCAACGTTTCCTTTCTTAGGCCTTGACATTGCACAGCCCAGAAAGCCACCTGCCTCCTCTATCTCTGAATGTGCTCCCCAGAGGACAGGCAACCCTGAGTGGGTTTGAGAAGGGGGTCTCCGCTGGGGGGCAGGGTGGGCCACATGGCACTCGTGCTGGCTGGCTCAGAAAACTGTGGAACTCTGGGACATTGTCTATTTTTTGGCCATTGTCACCCCTGTGACTAGGATTTAGGGGAACACAGTGGTGGCAGTGGTGGCCATTCCTCTCTTCCGCTTACCGTAGTGCTTGCTGTCGTCCTTGCTGTTCTGGTTAAAATGGTAGACACTTGTGGTACTTAGTTTCAGAGTGCATGGCTCGTTCAAGATCCAGCAGCAATAAAGCACAGTGGGGAGAATTTCAATAGGAAAAAAGGGGTAAAACATGGTGTAAGTGAGATGCAAAATTAAACTCTGAAACTGGAAAGTCTCACATATAATTACCTAAATACAAGTCAGTCAGAATTCCTAGGTAAGTGTAGTGTAGATGGCCTCAGTGACATCCCAGTTGAGTGGTGTAGACATACATGCATATCTGTGAGCAAGCTGGTGGGGAACACTGACCTTTCCGTGTTCAGATTCTCTTTAGTGAAAAGTGGCAAAGCAGTATTTTAGAGCATTGGTCCAGGAGTACACTAGAATGACTCTGTAATTTCAAGTATACGGCTATTTCTGGACACTCTTCTAGGATCCTTCAATACTCATTATAAAATCTCTTCTTTAATCTTTCCCCTGATATATCCCAGGCTTCACCAATGCGGAAGCCCCCAAAATACAGGTATTCACTGGAGAAGAGAAAGTCACTGTAAAATTGAGACTGCATGCCTTCGAAGCCATTGATCTGAGGTTGCCGGCTATAAAATCTTGGCAAAATATTACTTCTGCTCTGTTATATATTTTATGACAGAGAAGAGTCAGGAGAATACACAAATGTGTATTGTGCACCTCACCTACAAAGATACTGTCAGCTCCTTTTTGGAAATGCTGGCTTTTGTATATCTCATTATGAGGCGCTCTCATGTTCTTTTAAGGCGTCCCTGGAATGAGAATTGCAGTCTAAGGGGCTGAACCTATAACCAGCCGAGGCCGGAGCAGATTATGTTGTGTGGAGCAGAGTCCTCGGAGGTTCCCTGAGCCCCGTCCTGGGCCCTGTGCTGTGCTCTGGTCTGTCCTCTCCTGTCCCTCGCTGGGCTCTGCATTAGGATTTTGAGTTGCCTTCGGTGTGGCTCTCAGAGCATTCTGTGCTAGCACAACGGTTATTGACCCCACTGCCCATTTTTTCTTTCTTTTTCCCCCAAGATTTTATTTATTTGTCAGAGAGCGAGAAAAAGTGGGCACAAGCAGGGGGAGCAGCAGGCAGAGAGAGAAGCAGGCACCCTGCTAAGCAAGGAGCCCGAGGTGGGACTCGATCCCAGGAGCTGAAGGCAGACGCTTCACTGACTGAGCCCCCCAGCCCCCCCCCCCCCGCCCATTCTGGATGCCATTTCCTGAATTTTGGATGCCACTCGGCACCCAAGGGCCGTTAGATTCCATCCCTGTTCAGTCCCTTCTCTGGAGTCGATAGACTGAGGTAACGCACATTGCTACAGAAATACCTGAACCAGGAAGCCTGAAAGCAATTGCAGTTTTTCTTTATTTAGAGCTTTACATGATTTATCAACTCAATTTACTATACTTGTATATTGGGGGAAAAGAAAGAAAAAGAAAGGCTAAATTAGACATAACTTTTCTCCTAGAAAATTGAATGTGTATTATGCATGCGGGCATATTTATTTATGATGTACGTTCTTCCATTTACTGGACTTGCGGTAGCTTACATATCTTTTTAAAGTGCAAGATAAGATACTTACTTATATCTGCGTCCCAAATGTCTAGCCTAGTGCTTGGTATATTGTAGATACTCAGTAAATGTTTGTTAAATCAAATTGAATTTTAAAATAGAGCAGACATGGTTTCTAGGAAGGAAGTGATCATACCAGATGTCTGAATGCAACAGAATCTTATCATTGGGCCGTTAATTTGACTTCGAGCTTCCTAAATTCAGCACAGTATTCCCTTTGTAATAAATTGTTCAGGATTCAGTTTCTGACAGAACAGAGTATAAGCCTTAGTTTGAAGGTAAAAGAATATAAGCTTTATCTTAGCAGGCCAAATATAAAGAAGTGGTGAAACACAGTGGTCAGTATCTTTGTGCTTTTTTTTTTTTCTATTTATATAAAAGAAGAAATATTTTAAAGTGCATAGTTCTTATTTCCATACTCTCTAAGGTGGAAGGCACAATACTACACAGTATTTCAATGCCAGGATCCTCTGTGGACCAGAGATAATGCTGTCTAGGAATCTGCTATTTATATTCCAATTTAATATAATAGGACTTGTATAATTGAAATGAATGGATTCCTGTTAAACTATCACTTTCACATATTAGTATTCTTGGCAAGTTCCCAGTGCCAAGCAGTTCGTGATTCCCTAGCAAGTACCAGTAGCCCAGCTAGTCTTGGTGTCTGATTTACAGAAACAATCCCAACATGAGGAGGCACCGTTGGCATTCAGTGGTGGGCAGAGTACGAGCCTGATTTGTGTTCGTACCTGGAGAGAAGCCAGTTCAATTCAGTACAAGATGGAGCTTCAAGGGAGCTTTCGTGGGGGAGCTAATGGAAAACGAGTCAGTGGCCTTTGTCTGCACTTAGACTATAGATACTTGGACATATGTTTTCTACTATTGTTTATTTGTTTTTAGAAAATTTATTATGGAATATTTCTTTTTTTTTTTTTTTAAAGATTTTACTTATTTATTCGACAGAGACAGCCAGCGAGAGAGGGAACACAAGCAGGGGGAGTGGGAGAGGAAGAAACAGGCTCATAGCAGAAGAACCTGATGTGGGGCTCGATCCCATAACGCCAGGATCACGCCCTGAGCCGAAGGCAGACGCTTAACCGCTATGCCACCCAGGCGCCCCTATGGAATATTTCTAAATTCCTTACAGATCTCTTTTCAGAAAACATAGGAAAGAATGAAAGGGCAGTCTCCATGTATTTCAAGTGGGACAGAGAAATTCCTAGATTATTCCCTCACAACCTGTTAAAAAATTGTTGCTGGATCTCCATAGCCTAAAGAGGAAGTATAAATTCTTGGCATGCGCCTTTCACTATCCAGTTCTAACCTTGCTTTCTCTGTTTCCCTTTACCCAGTCTCCCCATGCTGTCTCCCTGCCCACCACCCCTGTGAAGCACACACGTCTCCTCCCAGCTGTTTGTGCTCCATCCATGTCGGCCTGCCTCAGCCTCGGCATACCCTGTACTTTCCGGTCTCTGTGTGTTTCCTCGCCTAGTGACTTCTTTCTCTTCTTCCCATCCTCACCTGTCAGTAGCCTATCAATGACTACCAGTCCCACACTGCTATCTTTATAGCAGCGTTATTTACAATAGCCAAATTATGGAAGCAGCCGAAGTGTCCATCCATAGATGAATGGATAAAGAAGATGTGGTAATACAATGGAATATTATTTGGCCATCAAAAAGATTAAAATCTTGCTATTTGCAATGACACGGATGGAGCTAGCGTATAATGCTAATAAAATAAGTCAGTCGGAGAAAGATGAAAACCATATTATTTCACTCATATGTGGAATTTAAGAAACAAAACAAATGAACAAAGGCAAAAAAAGAGAGCCAAGAAACAGGCTCTGACCTATAGAAAACAAGTAGATGGTGACTAGAGGGGAGATGGGTGGGGGGATGGGTTAAATAGGTGATGGGGATTAAGGACTGCACTTGTCATGGTGACCACTGTGTGATGTATAGAATTGTTGAATCAGTATATTGTATACCTGAAACTAATATAACACTGTATATTAACTATGATGGAATTTTTAAAAATGTTAAATATATTTTAAAAAAAGGACTTCCAGTCCCAATTTATATAGTTCCTCCTTGAATCGTCTTAGTAAAATAAATCTTTCCACATGATTTGTGCTTCCATAGTGTCTTTGGTACCATCCCATTATTTCTGTTCTACACATGAGATTGTAAATTCCCTGAGAACAATATTTTAATCAGCTTTTATTATATAGTCCAGTGCCTTGCTTTTAATGGATACTCAGAAAATATTTGTTGAAGTGAATTTATTTGAAGAGCTTTGACAAAAAGGAACTTTCCTCAATCATTTCTAATTGAATTGCACAAAATATATCATAATAAAATTATGAACATTAAGCACTTTGCTCAGTAGGAGTTCATTAACAGATATGTCTTTCTATTCTGAAATTTTCCTATAGATATTGAGTCAAAATAATCTATGAATTGCATAGTTTAGATTCTTGAGAGGACCCAAAGCTTCTACCCTTCCCCAAACACACAAACATGTACATTTTCCCCTTTTGGGGCATGTTCCAATATTTGTGTCAGTTTGTTGGGAGTGAACTTTTAAATGGATCCTTGGATTACTTTTCTGTCCTGGAAATCCATGTGGCCCCTGTTCCTCCTCAGACTTTAGGAGGTCTAGCAAGACCAGGGTTGGTTTGCAAGGAAAGGACGCAAAGCCTTCAATAGAATGGTTTCTTTCCTTGAATTTGTTTTTTGTTCATCTCAATATCACCAGTAGGCCCTTGCAGACCAAATCAGCACAGTATATAAAGGAATATGTCCTCGCCTAGGACATGGGGAATATAGTAGATGCCTGGCTCATATGAGTAAATAAACTTTTATTTGTTATAATTTATTATACATAATGACATAATAAATAATAAACTTGACTTAGTAGTAATTAGCAAATTAAATGAGTAAATTTAAAAAAGGGTAAGATTAGTCTCTGACTCTTATTCTTATATCCAACAAAATTATTTAATAAAATGGTTTAATTTCCAACAAAAATGCATTAGTGAAGCTGATAGGTGTGTCAGGCAATCATCCTAATAATTACAGACTCAGTGTGACTCCATGACAATAATATGTGCTTTGGAGTTAGGCTGACTTGAGTTTGAGTCCTGGTTCACTGACTAACAATGTAACCCTGGACAGCATAATAACTTCTGAGCTTCAGTATTGTGATCTATAAAAATAAGAATATTAACACATTTCTTTGGGGATTATTCATATGCTTCTATTTCACAGCTTTTAAAAAGACATTATTGAATGCTTTCATATAAAATTTAAGATCCCCTTATCTAGTAAAAACATCCTGGCTGCTGGATTTTAATAAAAACTAGATTAAATTTATGTATTAGAAGACTTAGTGTGTGTGTGAGTGTGTGCATGTCATATTAAATCTTTCCATCCAAGAAAAAAATTATATCTTTCCATTGGTTCCCATCAATAAGATTTTCATTTTTTTTCATAGAATTCCTGTCTTTCTTGCTAAATGTATTCCTTAACATTTTATGGTGTTTTTCTATTTTTTTTTTTACCCATTGAGGATAAAATATAGTCTGATTTACATTTCCAAGTGCATCTTTTGAATAGAGAAAACCTATTGATTTTGGTACATTTATCTTGTATCCCAGCACCTTCCCCAAATTTTATATTAATTCTACCAGTTACTTCATAGTAGAATATCTTATGTTTTCTGATGTTATCAGAAAAAGAGGCAGTTTTATATTTTATTTTTTCTAAACATTTAAATAGATTATTTAATTTTCATGATTTATTGCATTCACTAGAACCTCTAAGACTATGAAATAAAAATGAAATAGTGGCCATTGCTTTCAGTTCTCTCATTTCAAATGAGATAAAGACAATACTGAGTTAAAGTTGAGGATAATAACTTCTCTTGGTTTTTGTAAAATCTTCTCTTCTGATTTTACACTGCAGTTTCATTGGGATTAAACGCTAATTTGAGGGTTTTCTTCAAATGCTTCCTTAGCATTTGAAAAATGTGATGTGACACATGAATTTCCTTGCTTGAATTTGTAGATATGGATTTTGGTAGCAGACTTTTCGGTTGCTTACTCCATAGCCATTCCTTCTTCACCCTTATTATCTTGCTAGTAGAACTCCAACTTATATCTTCATCTGGAAAAGCGTGGCCTCTAAGAGCCCATTCCTAGGGATGGTTAGTCTTACCCCTAAAGTAATTACCATAATTGCCATCCCATTTCCTTTGGTCAGAGCTCGCTCTAAATCCAAGTGTGTGGCATAGTCTCATCAATGAGACCTAAGAAGAATCCTTTTCTGATTAAAAAAAGAAGAAAACCCCACAGATCTTCAGGAGAGAAAGCTTTTATAATTGTGCCTTCATTCCTGCTTGGCTCCAGTGTGAGGACGTGATTCCAAGAGCTGCAGCAGCCCTGTCCGCAGGGAGGTAATGGAGAATGAAGACAACGAGGAGTCAGTGTTCTAAGGGTGGAGGAAGAGAAAGGGTAGAATCAGCTTGGCTAATCAGAAGGGGGAATGAAGCATGAGAGACTATGGACTCTGGGAAACAAACTGAGGGCTTCAGAGGGGAGGAGGGTGGGGGAATGGGATAGACTGGTGATGGGTAGTAAGGAGGGCACGTATTGCATGGTGCACTGGGTGTTATACGCAACTAATGAATCATGGAACTTTACATCAAAAACCAGGGATGTACTGTATGGTGACTAACATAATACAATAAAAAAACATTAAAAAAAAAAACAGCTTGGCTGAGATTCTGGGTGACTGAACCAATGTAGCTGCTGAATGCATGATTTCTTGTTCTGTAAGAAAATGCTCTATTTGTTCAAAATCCAAAATCCTGCATGATCTGGTCCCTGGCTTCTCTCTCATCTTGTCGCCTTTCCCCATTGTCACTGTGCTCCAGCCTCACTAGGCTGCTGGCTGTTATAAAACACAGCAAGAGGGGCGCCTGGGTGGCTCAAGTGGTTAAGTGTCTGCCTTCAGCTCAGGTCATGATCCCAGGGTCCTGGGATGGAGCCCCGCTTCGGGCTCCCTGCCCAGTGGGGAGTCTGTCTCTCTCTGCCCTTTTCCCTTTGCCCCTCTCCCCACTTGTGCTCTCTCTCTTTCTCAAATAAAGAGATAAAATCTTAACAACAACAACAACACAGGAATAATAACCTCAATTCAGGAACATTTACTCTCACTTTTCCTTCTGTCTTGCTAAACTGCCCAAGGTATGTGTGGTGCTTCCTGACTCTGTTCAGGTCTCTGCGGGATTGTTTCTTCGACAGAGTATTTACAAGAGCATCTCCCATCATGTTCTGCTTCCTTATCCAGTCTTAGTTTTCTTCAGACATCTTTACCATATGAAAACCCATGCTGTATATATTTTATTTACTGTCTTTCCCTAATACAATAAAAGCTCCACAAGGGCAAAAACTGTATGGCTTCATTTATTGTACCTGGAGCACTTGGAAAAATAACTTGAACACAGTAAGGCAATCAATGCATAGCTGTTGAATAAATGAAAATATGTTTGTTATAAAGTTATCCTTTTCCTCTGCTTGCCCTCCTCATAAGATCATTTGCATTGCTTTTACTTTTCCAGTTTTCTCTACCTTGAGGTACACCGGTCTTCCGACCCTCAACAATTCTAGGGTTTACTGAAATGGTCTGGTGCTCTTAATTCTACCCTAATCGACTTTCCCCTGCAGTGTATCTCTTCAAATTCAAGGTTATTTATTAGGGTTTTGGTTTTGTTTTTTACAAATTCTCGGTCAGCTCATCTTCACCCATTTTTATAAAGGGGAGAGTGCCTTGCTCACCACTGTTTCCTCTTCTCTTTATCCTCAGTGTCAATGTCACTCAGCTGAAGACCACCAGGAATACACCTGTAGTGGAGCAAGTTGAATTTATTGTTTGTGAGACGAGGCAGCTGCTGCTGTATGAAACCATGGGGAGCCTTAGAGGATGATAGAAAGGATTTACAGAATTCGGGTTTATGTTTAGGGATTTGGGGGATGGTTTAAGGAAGTAGGTTGGATACTGCAAGGAGCAGGTGTAGTTCAATGATTGGGCATCTTAATAACTCATATCTTCAAGGGGGGAGGTAGGTGTGAGTGAAGCCACAGCTGTAATTGGTAGAGTGGCAGACATCATTGGTTTTAGCTGGGAAAGGAAGACGTCTGCTATTTTCGAGTTTGGACAGTGTTCATATTTTGGTCTGCGTTCAGACATGATTACAGAGCAGTCTTGTTTTTGACATGACCATCAAGGACAGAAGGGCTTTGTCTGATGCTCATGTGCCGTGAGATTGCTTATGTTCAATGTGAGTATGCCAAGACCTGGTTCTGAGCTACCGCATATCGGGGGCTGCTTTCCTCTGTTACCCCAATTTTACATCTCTATTCTCTTTCATTTGTTATCCCCTTAAATGGACTTAAATATTTTTCTCCAGTAAAGAGTGTGGTTGATGTATTACCTGAATCCGGCTGTTCTCCAATATCTTCCTTTCACTGTGACACATTCATGGTATCAGATTTTGAGTTCCCTTCTCTCATTTCAGTAGATAGTAAAGGGTATTCCACCGACTTGAGACTATATAGTTGAAAACATAGTCAGATGACACTCTTATATTGTGTCCTTTGTAGGTGGCTTATTTTATCTGCCTGGAACATTGTAAGATATTCCCTATTTTTGAAGTTTAAGACATTTTCACCAGAATTTGCCTGATCTCTTTTCTCTTGTTTTCATTCTTAGATTAAGAAATTGTATTTCCATCATTTGTTTAATTAGTATGACTCTCCTCACTGTTTCTTTTTCTCCTTCTGAAACTCTTTATTTTTTTAGGTTAAATCTTCTGTATCTATTCTCTAGTCTCTGTGTGCGTGTGTCTGTGAGTGTGTGATATTTATATGGATATAAACAGTGCGTGTGTGTGTGTGTGTATTAGTAATTTTTTAAAACTTTATGTATTTTTTTCAGTTGATCTGTGGGTCTAAATTGGGTCTCAAACAACCATACTCCCCTTCTATTCATCTACTGGACGTCAAATTAGAAATGATCTTTATTAGCTGAATCACATCTTTGTGGTGCTCCTGAATCTTTTTAGTGCTTTTAGTTTTTTATGACATTTTGCTGTCTTTTCCAGGAACTCTATTTCACTGGGTGTATATTCCTGTTTCTGCCACTGGACCCTCTTCAATGGGTCTGGTTGTGTGTATGTGTGGTTGTGCTCATTTTCTTTGCTCATTATTCAGAAATCCCAAATTAGTTTTCTGTAAATGAAGGAAAGGAAATGTTGAAGCATTTTGGCCATTCTCCTCCCTGGAAGGAGCTTTCCTATTCCCCATATCCCAAGTCTCCTTGAAATCTCACTGCTTCAGGAGTTGGGGCTCTCAGCCCACTGGTTCAGCTACTTGTTCCTCCTCAAAAGGCCAGGACAGTGTGGTCCTCTTGTGGGGAGCTGATGTCACTCTTCCCTTAGGGGTCTATAGGTCTCTATGGGCCCAACTCATGCTTCTTAATGCTGATTTCTGCCTGAGAACGGGGATAAAATTTTCTACCAGCCATTTTCATAGACCTTAGAATAGCCCAAGCCCTCCCTCACTGCCCACAAACCCAGAAACCGTAGGCTCTGGGGAAGCTGCCGTATTGGAAGGGAGGGTAAGGGAGCTGCACTTTCATTTCCATGTTCCCGTAATTCTCTGTGTAAGATTTTTAGAGCACAATTCTGTCTTTCTAGCTACCCTCTTTGTTTGGTTGGTTAGTCTACTAGACATAAAGTAAAATTTGTCACAGTTTTTAAATGCATTTTGTCAAGACTTTTTCAATTAATTTTATTTACTTATATATTCCGCAATGTTTATTGAGTAGTTACTTTGGGCCATCAAACCTCTATGTACTGAGGATACAGCAGTGACCAAGACAGGCAAATCTGTGCTTCCATGGAGTCACACTCCTAGTAACCTCACACCCAATGTAAATGTTCTGCTCTAGCCAAGACCAGCTTGCACATCGGGGGAGGAAGCTAGTACATATTTTTGGTTGATCTGCAAGACGACATCAAGTCATTTCAGAAAGCACCCCAGCTTTAAACTAGAGCAAAATCGCCTTGTCTTAATGTTTCCTGTGATTTGTAAAATTCCATTTGGGGCTAGAAATATTTTTTATGTTTGGAGAAAAGAATACTTTTTATGGAAACACAAAGACATATGAGGACTCCTTCATGGAGAAATTGGAGAAATGGAGGCTGAGAAACTTGCTCTTATTTCCTGCTGGGATACAATTAAAGGTGGGAAAAGGAGAAATAGGAAGAGTTCTGAATAACTTACAGGAGGCAGCCGTGTGAACACAACTGCTGGAAAAGCGTTTGACTGACTAAATTAAATGTATCAGTGTGAACTATCTACAACCCGTTTCATCATGAACCATCACTAATTTGTAAGGGAATTGAATGTGATGGGAACTTTGAAAGTGCTATCCCAAATAAGCATTTAAAAGAAATTCCATGTGGCTGTGTTTGGAAATCTTTGAGTTCATCATCTCATATTCAGGGATGGATATAACATATTTACTGGAGTAAAAAATTAAAGATATTCCACAGTTACTGCGATTAACATCTTCACAAGAAATGAAGAAAGGACAAGAGTTTTTTCAAGTGATTGAAAACTTGAATTTTCACAGTTGAGTGTTGGAGAAACTGTGTTAGACTTGTAAATTTGCAAATCTGCATCCAGAGGAGAAAAATAAATACGTTCTTTTGGTGTCCAATTGCTATAGAAAGCCCACCTGTCCACAGATGTTCGTCAATTAGGGGAACTAGAAAGTATCTAAATATTTGTGAGCTGTTACAATAGCATCATACGTTGAAAAATAAAATCCCTTTCGTCTACCTTTTTCGAAGTCTTTCTAGATTGAATTTGTACTTCGCTCACGTCAAGATTCCTTTTGAAGTAAAGTAACTATGATGGATTTTCTCCTATTCAGTCACAAGACTACTCCCGCCGGATTCTATTACAATAAAATGATTAATCTCCCCACCCACTAATCTGTTTCTTATCTCAAACAGTATTTGATGTTAACAAAATTAAATACTATTTATCATTGTAAACAGTGGAACAAAATAATTACAAAATCCTTTGGAGTTTATTAAAATAGCTTCATAAAGATATTTTTGAATTTAAAAACAAGCTAATAATCATCAACTTGCATCTTCAACCTGCCCATCTTTTATTTTCATGAGAATAACCCAACCAGAGTGTATCATACATTTAAATAGGATTGTTGGGGAAAAATATTTTTTCAGCGTTAATGAGTGTCCCTTACGGACAGTGAGAAATATTTAATTTCTTATCTCTTTCATTGAAAATTTGGAAGCGTTTAGAATATAACACAGCTAGTGATAATTTTTTTTTCATTTTTTGGCTCCCTAAATATTTAGAAATATTAATCTTTATAGACTTTCTTCAATGTGAAAAATAAATTTTAAAAACCACATATGTCCTAAGAGCACTTTCTACTAAAAGATGTCTGATGTTGCCTGTCAGCCCTCAGTACTGTTACAGAGATATTTTTTTCCTGAGTCAAATGCTGGGACTGGAGAGGGTATTATTTTATTAGAGCCAGTCAGTTTTCGTTTTAAAAGTGTTTGGTTTGTTTTTGTTTTTTTTTTTGAGGGGGTGGGAATAAACCAAAATTGGAAGATAAGAAATAGTTTTAAGTTTTTAAGATTTGTTTATATAGTTATTACTTTAGTTAAAATTTCACGAATGGCTACTCTTTATTTTATGTGGGTGTAAACTGATATTGGTGAGAAAGATTTATTAGGGAAATTGAAGATACTTTTGAGGGTCATATTTTGCTCAAAATACATTGAGAATAGTTTAAGAAAGAAAAAAACCTTTTTCCGAATTTTCTTTTAATTAAATCTAGCTCTATGTAAAATAGAATAGAACATTATGAAATTAACCCAGAAAGCTAGTATGATTAGGCCAAGAGAACAGAAATTGGTTTAATTATTGTGCACAAGATAATCTAGCTGGCCAACCCAGGTCATGCATCACATACGAAGTAGATCTTAAGAGTATGTCGAGTGAGTTTTTCAAATAGTTTCTCTATGATTATTAATTTATGTGTGCCTAGTGGATACAGGAAAAATATGAACTAACATGTGTTTGGTGCAATGTACGTTTGCAGTCTTTTTCTCACTCAGTTTTTAAACTAGTTCCCAAAGGAAGGTACAGATATTTACCGCCTCAACACCTAAGGCTTCTGGTTAATATGTAGCTTGTTCAAGACAAGGAGTGGCTATTTGATTTCCACAGCCTGAGCCCTTAACCCAAGCGCTGTACTGGCTTCCATGCTTTTAACCATAGAATTGCATTGTTCTTTTCCTTACTGGTAAGTGGATACAGAGAGCCCAAACATTCATCTTTCAATATGAGGCCTGGGGAGGGAAACCATGTCTGTTCAGATGTGCAGAAATCCAGATTACAAATTTCTGGAGTTCAGGACATGGAATTGTTTGTCTTTGAATTTACAAGGCCTGCCACCCTGTGAAGCTCATCGAAAGCATTCAGAAAACCAGAATATTGCCCAACGGAAGTCATGCCTCTATCTTCTCTTTTGTCTGCCTGAGCCTCATTGTTTTGTTTGTGTGTTTTTAATGGAAGTATAGTCGACACACGTCGTTATGTTGTTTCAGGTATATAACATAGTGATTTGACAACTCCATGTTGTGCTGTGCTCACAGGTAGAGCTGTCACAATACAATGCTATTACAGTTCTGTGGACTGGATTCCCTGTACTGTACCTTTCATCCTCGTGATTTAATCAGTCCATAACCAGCAGCCTTTTCCCCTTTTTCCCTTTCACTCATTTTGCCCATCCCCTCACCTTCTTCCCCCCACCAACCATCAGTTTGTTCTCTGTATTTATGGATTTGTTTCTGCTTCTCTGTTTAATTCATCTTGTTTTTTATGTTCCTCATATAAGTGAAATCATATCGTATTTGTTTTTCTCTGTCTGACTTGTTTCCTCTAGCATAATACCCCCTGGTCCATCCATGTTGTTGCAAATGGCAAGACCTCATTATTTCTTTATGGTGGGTAATATTCCATTGTATGTCTATACCACATCTTTATCCATTCACCCAGCAATGGACACTTAGGTTGCTTCCATATCTTGACTATTGTAAGTAATGCTGCAATAAACAAAGGGGTGCCTATGTCTTTAAGAATTAGTGTTTTTGTTTTCTTTGGGCAAATACTCAGCAGTGGAACTACGGGTTCATATAGTTCTATTTTTAATTCTTTGAAGAACCTCCATAGTGTTTTCCACAGTGTCTGCACCAGTATTTTTCTCCATATACTCGCCAACACTTGTTATTTCTTATCTTTTTACTCTAGTCATTCTGACAGGTGTAAAGTGATATGCCATTGTTGTTTTTTAAAAAATTTATTATTATTATTTTTTCATCATTTTCCTTGGTGATTAGTAACGTTGGGTATGTTTTCATGTATCTGTTGGCCATCTGTATGTCTTTGAAAAATGTCTATTCAGGTCCTCGGCCCATGTTTAATCACATTATTCATTTTTTTGGTGTTGAGTTGTATAAATTCTTTATGTATTTTGGAATTAACCCCTTATCAGATATATCATTTAAAACATCTTCTCCTATTGAGTACGTTGCCTTTTGTTTTGTTGATGGTTTCCTTCACTGTGAAAAAGCTTTTTATTTTGGTGTGGTCCCAATAGTTTATTTTTGCTTTTGTTTCCCCTGCCCGAGGAAACATGTCTACAAAAGGCTGATGTCAAAGTGATTACTGTGTATGTTTTCTTATAGGAGTTTTATGGCTTTAGGTCTCACATTTAGGTTTAATCTGTTTTGAGTTTATTTTTGTGTATGGCATAAGACAGCGGTCCAGTTTCACTCTTTTGCCTGCAGCTGTCCAGTTTTCCCAGCATCATTTATTGAAGAGACTGTCTTTTCTCTATTGGATATTCTTACCTCCCTTGTCATACGTTAATTGACCACATAAGTGTGAGTTTACTTCTGGTTGAGCCTCAACTTTTGAACCTTCTTGTTTAATTACAAGTTTATAACTAAATATTCATTTAAAATTCTCATTGTTGTTGTTCGAATGGGACCCTTAAAGCTCCTAACAGATACTGAGTTTATAAATAAAGAGATCACCTCGGTATTCTGAAATTTATTCATATCTTCTTCATCTTCTTGTTTTTCTTCTGTTTCTCTTCTTCTTCCTCCTTCTTTTCCTTTGCTAGCAGGAGAGCTTGTCAAATGAGTTGAGACCCAAGCACATTTATGGATTCTAGAATTTTTAAAGTATGGGTAAGAAGCTGTCTAATACAATCTTCTCATTTTAGAGATTCGGAAATAAAGATCAAAAAAGTTATCTAAGATCAGACAGCCAGTTTGTATCAAAATCAAATCTAGGGCTCTATGTATCGTAATACCACCTTGCTCGATGGGGAGTTATATCTAAATGCATTTAGCTCTCCTTAAGTTCTGTATGCATGTTCCTTGAACACACTATGTTTCAGGCCCTTGGCTTGCAGGGCTGGCTTCATGGCTCCAGCTTGTGTGGCTGTCCAGGCACTGCGCTTACTTTAATGCTTGGCAGTTGCCATTTTGAGATTCTGAATAATTGTTTAACAAGGGGCCTGTATTTTCAAATTACATTGATTTTGCCACAAATTTTGTAGCTGGTCCTGTCTGCTGGACATTGGTGACACAGAGGTGAACATTCGATCTCTTTTTTTGAGGAACACACACTCTAATGAGGAGCTGGACACAGAAGCACAAGGATTGGAAATGAGGGAGTAAATTAACTTTGCCCAGAAGGAGAAAGGGAATTCCAGGAGAAAAGGGCAACAAAGGGGTATAGAAATAAGCCAGTGTTGCAGTGAACAGCTCCAAGGGCTGTGATGAGTAAAGTAGTGGGGTTGGGGAGAGATGTCAGGAGAGAAGAGAGCCTAGAGGGTGGGAAGCTGAAAGTTACAGCACTTGTCTGTGTGGGCAATGTTGAGAGCCTGAACAAGTTCAACGGCCATGGGACTGGAAGGTTTGGAGTTTGAATGCGTAGGGCTGATGAGAAGCTCATGTGGAGGGAGGGTCAGGATGACCCCCAGCATTCCTGTCCAGTGCCTGGATGGGTGATAAATGCTGTTACTTTAGAGAGGAAAGAGAGGGGGCTGCAGGAAACTGAGCATGTTGGTGCCGGTATAAATTTCCTCTCACCCATTTCACCACAGTGTTCAATCTTTCTGTGGGTTCCCAAACTGCGGTGACTTCCATGCCTTGTCCACCTTCTGCAAACCTTCTCGACTTTTCTGTCTCATCCTTCTGCCCTATCCTCTACCCTCACACATTCCATACATTTACCAAGTGAGAAAACAGAGACCACCATGTCCCCCATCTCCCCACCATCTATCGCTGTATTTTCCCCCTCTTTACCTCTGAGCTCACCTTTCCAAGGGTGGCTTGTCTATTCTGGATCCATAGCTTCTGGTTTCTCAGGTGGGTGTGTTTTCTCTCCAATTCTCTCCTTTTCTACTTTTTCATTCCTCTTAATGTATAAATATGCCTTTTAAATCCCATTAAAAAAACCCACAATGTCCTACGTTCTATATTATAAGAATATTTTTAGGATATTCTTCTAAAAATCTCTCTCTACGTATTTTGACACTTACCTTCACTTTCTTCCTGTTTACTCTTCAACCCACATACAATGGTTTCCACTCCTGATATTCTACTGAAATGGCTTTCTTATTGCAAAGTCTAATATTCACCTTTCATTCTTCATTTTGCTGCGCCTGACCACTTTCCTTGAACTCCCTACTTTGACTAACTTCCATGGTCCTCTTTTTCACTTTCTCTCCTTGCAAGATCTCTGTATACGATGTCTGCATATGATCATATGGCAAGGATCAGTCCCGGAGGCAGCCTTCTCTCTTACTTCGTCTCTTGTCACCTGCTGTCTTCTCTTCACGTGCCCTTGGCATCCTAAATTCACTCCCCTGGCCCAACCCTTCCTGATCCCTGCAGCCTGTTAGCTGTCCACTTCCTCGCTGGCCTCCCTGATGTAAGAATCCCAAAGTGTAGCCCTTGATCCCCTCCCAGTCACCCATGTCAATGTCCTTGGCCAATTTTTCCATCTCTGGCACCTGTTCCCATCCAGTTGCTCATGACAGAAACCCGAGAGCCTCACACTCCCCCCCGTCTCTCATACCTGATCCATCAGCAAATCTTTTAGGTTCCATCTCCCAACGGCTCTTGAATGTATTTGCTTTACTCCATTGCCATGACCATTGGTAGCCTGTGAAAAGCCACCACCCCTTGCTAGACCACTGCTAGCATCTGCTAAATAGACTGTTCTACCTCCTCTTATTCTCCATTTGGCAGCCATGGTGCTCTTTCACAGAATAGCTCAGATTGGATTCTGCCAACAACTTCCTACCCCAATTAAGATGCTAAGCCCTAGGCTATAACAGAGATTGTGTGACCCCTGCCTTCCCCTATAGCCTGACCTCCTGCTGGCCTGACCTCCCTCTGTCTGCTTGGCTGCAGCCACAATGGCCTTTTTTCTGTCCTGAAAATTCCCATGCTCTTTCTACCCAGAGCCTTCCCACATGCTTCTCTTCCTAAGTAAACTGTGTAGGTTTACCCCATTCTTTGTGTTTAGGGATCAGCGTAATGTCACTTTTTCTAGAGAGACCTTCATTTACTTTCTAACCTTGTTATTGTCCTTCATGGCATTTTCCTAACTTTAGCTACCTATTTATTCAGTGGGCTGCATGAACCTCCAGGACCATGCGCAATCCATGTGTGCAGGGGACAGCTGCTCTCTCACCACGAGATCCCTAACACTCACAGAGTCCTGGCGACAGAGTGGGTACTCAGTAAGTACTTGTCAAATGCATGAATGAATGAGGAAAAGTTTAGGGACGAGAAGAGAATGTTTTCCTGTATTTCTAAAACATAGCTTCTCCAAGTTGAGGAACCCACGCCCGTGTCATACAGCTAAGGAGTCAGCGTTTATTTACTAACATTAAATTGCTACCAAAGTCGAATAAGTGTTTGATTTGGTCATTTCTCTCTTGTTAATAAAATGTTTGGGGATTTGTGGGAAGTATGTTACAATTCTATCATTTTCCATCTTTATGCGTTCGTTTTTTTGTTTTGTTTTGTTTCGATTTAGTTCAGTTTGGTTTGCTTTTTGGCATTAACGCTGAACACACTTGGGGAAGAGAAGAACCTCCCTTCTTATCCATAACCACTTACGCTGCCTCTGCATTCTGTGGGGCAGGGCATCAGGGTGACAGGTGCCCAGATGAAGCCCTGTCGTGGGCCTGTGTTACAGGAAATGGAGCCACACGCAGGAGTTCCGGGACGTGGCCACAAGGACAACCCCTGACCACAGTCTTTGAAGTGCTCTTCCCCAGTTTACACAGGTCTGTCTCCCAGGGCGACTGAGTGTCCGGTCATCTTGCTGGAGTCAAACTCCTTGGACAGAGAACTTGGGGTTACAAGTGCAGAAGGTCTTTTTCTGCCTTCACAGAAAGGTTTAGCTTAAATGAATTGTATTTTATCACTACCCTTATTGATGTATAGATAAGATCTATATTCAAGATCATTTTAGAGACACATTTTGTGAATTTAGGAATTAATGGTAATTCAAAACAAAATCTATGAAATACTCTAGGCCGTAAATGTTCGTAGATGGTGTATTAAAAGAAGGGTTTTTAGTTCCTCTTAGAAATATGACACTAATTGAACAATATGTGGATGTAGAAAGCCTTTATTTTATGGCTTTTGCCACATTTTTCTTGAGTTAAAATGAAACACTACTTTGTTATCAATTTGGGGGCATATTCTAAGCTAAAAGATGTGCTACTTTGAGCATGAGTGTGGAAATTGTGAAGTAGAGATTTGAGGAATGGTGGTGCTATCTGTGTTGAAATGCATAATCAGAAAAAGAGTCACTTCCCTTTCACTGGTAGGATCTGAGTGGCTAAATGACGTTCACCTCCTGTAGTAGCTGTAACAGGTTTCTGCTGTTGACTGGAAACAACATTTGTATCACCCACTTGGACCCTATCTTGTATGTGTGGTAGTGGCTGTGGCGTCTGTGTGTATGTGGGTTGGCAGGGATGGGGGGAAGCCCTCCTGAGAAGTGACTATGCCATAAAAATGAGAAAAAAAAAGAAGTTATAATAACCTGAAACATAATTATATTATTTTAATTCAAAATAGACGAGAAGAACCCTTTTGGAACAGATGTATAAACAAAATTAAATTAAAAGAGAAGCAACAAATGAAATTATAATCCTACTGCTATATCACTTATCTCTATCTGGGGAACATAATTAATAAAGTTAGGTATGGATCGTAATGAGCTTATCCACTCAAATGGAAAAACAAAGACTTCAGTAAAAAGTTTTATTTCTAATTATAAAAAAAAATAAAAATAATGGTCAACTTTAACCTATTATTACCAGCCTCAAAATATATGGTTCTAGTAATTAAAAATAAATGAAGTCATGAAATAAAAATATTATAGTTGGGATAAATAAAAGTTAAAAAATCCTATTTAGTTAAAATAAGTCTCTTTATCATAATTTCTAGAATTTATCCTAATTTTAGTGCTTGACATCAGATGGGGAAAACGGCAAAATACCTTTTTCATATAAATAGTTTAAAACGTTTAGAGAAGTCAGCTAGCAAGGAACGATTCTGGTGGGGCAGAGAGTGTGAGATGGGGTCAGAAAGTGCTCTGAGCATTTTTGGATCATTGAATCATTAATATGATTCTTATATGTGTACTTTATTTTTTCCTCATCCAGATTTTGAAGCTTCTTTAATATAGGAATCATTATGAAATATAAATTATAGTGGAAAAGAGGGTGTACTATAAGAAAATAAAGTATATTATAGTTATAATCGTAGTAAACTTCACAGAAATGGTGAAGGTCTACAAATAGAAGACTACCAAACCTTATAAAGAATAAAGATTTCAGTACACAAGGAGACTGGTCATTGCTCTATTTTGCAAATCTTAAATATATAAAAAGTATGAATTCTCTGTAATCTACTTCATACGTTTAAGGAAATTAAAACATAATCTCAAAGAGGAAATTCTGTAAATTCAAAGAAATTTTTCTTTTTTTAAAAGATTTTATTTATTTATTTGACACAGAGAGAGAGAGTGTGTGAACAAGAAGGGGGAGTGGCAGGGGAAGAGGGAGAGGGAGAAGGCTCCCCACTGAGCAGAGAGCCCAATGTGGGGCTGCATCCCAGGACCCTAGGATCATGACCTGAGCGAGTGAGCCACCCAGGTGCCCCAGAAAGAAATTATTCTGAAGTTCGCTTGAAGTAAACAGTAGTAAAATGTAAAGGGAAAAAAATGTGAAATGTTATTTAAGCTAGTTTAGACATATTAAAAAACAAATTAATTTATACACAGACTTTTCTGGTTTGGGCACAAAAATAGAGCTCTGAAACAGAACAGGTTTCCTAGAAATATTTCTTTATATTTTGGAATTTAGTAAGTACTAAAAGAAGCATTACAAAAAAAATGAAGATGGAGGAGGATCATTTAATAAGTGGTATTGTGGGACTGATTAGAAATTTAGGGAAAGATCCACGTAAAACCTTTCCTTAAGCTGTCAGTTTCTGCAGGAAGATAATTCTGTATTTTTTTAAGATTGGGAAATCACAAAAGAAAGGATCTGTGACTACATGAAGAGTAAAAATTGTGTGGTGAAAATTAAAAAGTCAAAAGATTAAGATTTGCAACAGTATAATGAAGGTATCTTTATACTGAGTTCAAAAAAATAATGAGAATTTTTAAAACTTAATAAGTGAATGCCAAAACTGTTCATTTTGACATTTCTTAAAAAATGAAAATAAGACAGCTCTCCAACAATAAAAGGAATACTCGAATAAATTATAGGACATTTTCTTCATAGAAAAATAGGCAGCATTTTAAAATAATGGTAAAAAACATAGGTAGCCACAAACAAAAGTGCTTGATGCAAAACAATAAATGAGAAGGCAAGACACAAACTTGGTGCAGTCTTATTATGAGGTTAAAAAAAAAGTCTTAAAACAAAAGAAGGGAATACACACACATTATGAAATTTGCATTAAGGAAGTGGCATGAAGACTACAGGGAAAACACCCTGTAAGTAAAGTTAAGTAAAACAACTTTCCTCTATTAGAAAACTTTCATTGTCATCATTTTATAGTTTCTACATTAAGAAGAAGCTTAGAAAGCTTACAAATAAGAATGTGAACAAGTTCCTGTACTTGAAAAATAAAAAGCAAAGAAAAAATCATAACATCTTTATAATTATTTTTATTCTCAAAAGTTATATTGTACACATCGATATAATATTTTCCACTTGATTAACATGTTAACTATCAATTTGAAATAGATATTTTTATTACACAAGAAAATACAAGTGATATCTTTAGGAGTGGATGATGTAAGGTGTTATTTTTAGCACTAAGAGGGTAATTATTTTGTTTTTCATTTGAACTAATGTTTCTCATAGAGTGCCGTCGGTGGAAAATCTGGTAATTGTGAGTGTCCTTTTTTGTCTTTCTTTTTACATACCTAGCATGCTTCTCTCAGAGGCAGCTTCCAGTGTGGACCCATTTAATCTCTTGCGTGAGAACCATCACCACAATCTGTTTTTTGCTTTATTGTCCGCTGTCCTATATCCTCAGTATCATTTAGCTCATCTGCACCAAATAGAACTGTAGAAATGAAGTCTGGCTCCACCTATTCTTTTTTTTTTAAATCTTAATTTTTTTTTAATTTTTAATTTTTTTAGTATGTTATTCGCCATACAGTACATCCTTAGTTTTTGATGTAGTGTTCCATGATTCATTGTTTGTGTATAACACCCCGTGCTCCGTGCAATACGTGCCCTCCTTAATATCCATCACCGGCCTCTCCCAGTCTCCCACCTCCCTTCCCTCTGAAGCCCTCAGTTTGTTTCCCAGAGTCCACAGTCTCTCATGGTTCATTCCTCCTTCTGTTTACCCCCCCTTCATTCTTCCCTTCCTTCTCCTACCGATCTCCCTGCTATTTCTTATGTTCCATAAATGAGTGAAACTGTATGATAATTGTCTTTCTCTGCTTGACTTATTTCACTTAGCATAATCTCCACCTATTCTATACCTCTTTCCTCTTCGTGTCTCTCTCATATTATGGGGTCCCTTTGGGTGCTTGGCAGTAGGCGCTGGGTGTTGTCTGTAGGGCCAAGGAGTTGGGTTGAACTTTATGGGAATGCAAATTAATCTGGAAACTACATAAGGGAGTCTGAGTTTTTTAAATGATAGAGTGGCCAGTCAGGAAGAGGCTAAGTCCAGGAGGCAGTTTGGGAGGTAGAAAGGAAGAATGAATTCAGAGTAGGAAGCCAGGAGATAAGATTTTACAAAACCAAGTTCTAATTAAATAGAAGGAGGACAGGGCTAGAACTCTCTAATAGCGAAATAAAGAAAAAAGAAACTCTGCACATACTTTTATTCATGTCGCAAGTATTTACTGATTGCCTGCTCTGGACACACCCTGGACAGGACGGTGGCAGTGTGATGATCCTAGAGTGATGGAGTGTGAAAGCCAGAAAAGTATTTGTGTAGTGAGTGGACAAGTAGTTAAATTATCTACTTTAGACATGACATGCGCATGTGTTCAGTGGGCCTGGTGTGGTCTTACGTGTTGTGATTGCTCTCCCTTTCAGGGGAAGACAAGACGCACTAAAAATACATATCATGGCTTCAGGAACGGGGAAAATTTTTCTTTACATAAACAACTATCTGGATCTTGTACTGTTCAAGCAAGACATATTGGAAATCTATATATGTTAATGATATAGTTGCCATTATTTCCTATAATGTTTAATGTACCGGAGTGGGCACATTTATATATACATTACTGCAAATAGACCTTTCCGCTGGTTGACTTTCAAGGAATTGTGTTTCCTTCTTTTTTAATAGACATTTCTTAGCAAGAAATGGTGTGTGTCAGAAGTACACCTCTTTAGCGTATTTTGCAATGAAATATGCCAATCAAATAGGGAGAAGAGTGGTGATTCATGATTCTTGGCCTCGATTACTTCGATGTCCAGTGACAGATTTTCCAAAACCATGCAGGTTGAAAGGGAAAACTTGAAATCACAAGCTCACACTGAAATACTGGTTTAAAGAGATGAACTAGATATTGAGAGGGATAAAAGCTTTGATGTTCCATTAGTTAGGCTTTTGAGTCCTAAGGAATACGAAATTAGGCTACTACTCTTCATTTTTGTTGACTCAGCCATTTAAAATACTCATTGGTGCACTTGGGGAATCATTAAGAATTATAGCTTCTTAAAGTGCTGCCCACTGAGGTCCTGTTCCCCTTGTCCCACTTCAGGTCCAAGGGAGTTAGTCTCGGCACTTTTTCTATCTGACTGTGGTCAGGATTGATGGCTCGTCTTTTAAACGCGCTAGCTGTAACTCTAGGCTCTGACTAACAATGGTGACAATGATGATGGTGACCATAGCCACAGCCACATTTCTGGAGGACTTATTTCTCCAGTAGGAGCCTTTCAGCTTGAGCGCTCCTGTCACTTTCCCCCTGGGAGTTGGGGAGGATGGATGACCTGAGGCTTGCAATTTGGGAACCGTGTGTAAATTGCAGGAAAACCGAGTTTTTATCGCTTGATATGTGCTAGGTAAAATTAGAGCTTACCTACCATGTCTTCCAGGAAGTAAAAGTCAAGATCACAATTTAAAGTAAGGATTATACTTTACGAGAATATTTTAATGAGATGTAATATAAATTAGCAGTAACAAAGCACATATATAATGATAAAAGCTTCTACGCTTTTGAACTCATGAAGTTGATTCTCGCAAGTCCTGTGAAGTAGGTGTGAAAGGCTCAATTCAGCCATCATATTTTAAGGTGAGGGAGCCGAGGTGTAGAGAGCCTAACTGACTTGCTGGGAGCAGGGAACTAGACAGCAAGATCTTCATGTAGAGAACCCCAAGCTGCATGCATAAGTCATATTCATAAACGAAACAAAACAACAAAAGAAAAAAAGAATATCTGGTTTTCGTATTACTCTACCAATTTCCCTTTGTCTCACTGAGTCTTTAATAAAGTCTTAATATTTTAGAACTGGTCCCAACAGAGCCAGATATGATTAAATTAAGCATCCTCACTTGACCCAGAGTTGTGAGGGGGAGAAGCTGTCAAGGCCTGTGGCAGCAGGAGTCATTGAGTAATTCTTACAGGTGAACAAGTGTCAGAGCCATTGGGGCTGGCTGCCCCAGTCCTCACCGCACTTCTCCCCGGAACCCCTGGAAGGCTCAAATTCTTATTTTATGAAAGAAGCCAAAGAAACCCTTCTCCAGGGAATAACTCCACTCCCGATGGTCATCCTGGCTCTCAACCATATCTTGAGTGTCACCGGGAACTCCCTGACCTGTGCAGTCTCATACTCTGTTCCCTGGATCCCAGCTCCCACCAACCCTGCTTCTCAACCTCACTGAGATATCCGTGTCCCATCCCTTATCAATTCTTCCCTTCCAATTTTCTTGCTCACCTTGGGATGTTTACCTTTTCTCCTTTTTTTTTTTTTTATTTATTTTTTTTTTATTAATAACGATTTTTTATTATATTATGTTAGTCACCATACAGTACATCCCCGGTTTTCGATGTATTACCTTTTCTCCTTAACCATGAATCTCCAGTTCAGCTGTTCTTCCGTCAGTTGTTTCAATGCCCTTTACCAATCTGCTGTAGCTACCCTACAAATCATTAGCCCTGTGTCAGTCTAGTCGTCCACCTGCACTCGGGTTTTTGAACAATGTGAAGAAAATGACATGTTGTATAGATTGTTGCTGATACATGTTTTGAGTCTACAATTTAGCTGGGCCCATGGAACTATTACGAGAATTATATTCTTATTCCAAAGAGCATGCATTCACATTCCTCAGAATGATTATTCCAGATCTTAATGGATCACTTTAAGTACTTACGTCACTAACAGCCTTTCTCATACTGAATAAAAGACAGGCCTGAGTTACCATAAATGCTCATTTTCAGACCTCTAGATACATCTATATTCATAGTCCTTATCCCTTCCTTTCTGGTAGGGTCATAGTGGTGTCTTGTTTTAAAGTGCCTTTCCCTAATGTCAGCATTGTTAAGCACCTTTTTTGTATACCTGTTGACCGTTTGAATTCCCACTTGTATGATGCCTGTTCAAGCCCTTTGCCAATTTTTCAATTTAAAAAAAATTAATTGATATTTTTATGGATTCTGGATATAAATCTATTAGTATTTATGTTACAAATATTTCTTCCCATGTGTGGCTTGCATTTTTACTTCTTAATGGTTTCTCTCGGGTATGTTTTCAGCCTCTTCCTTTTTCTGCTGCCTCCTTCACCTGATTCCTTCTAGTTGTTAATATATGTGTTCTTAAAATCTGTCTCCACTTGCCCTCTCTTCTTCCTCCACTTTTATTTGCTTCTTGAATAAATGCAGTCTTCTTTTACCTGTCATTCTTCTAAAGCTGGCTGTAACAAATGCTTCCTTACCAACAAAGGCCATAGACACTTTGAGTTTTCTTTTTCTTCTGGTCTGATTTGAACTCCCTGGAGCATTTTGCAGTGCTGACGTCTCGGTCCTACTTGACACTCCTCTGCATCCATTGACTTGCCTGTCCTGACTGTCATCTCATATTTACTCAACAGTTACTGAGCAGCTGTTTCCAGGCACCTGGAACTTAACCTCATGGAATCTCTAGTCAAGTGGCAAAGATTGAGCCTGGAGAAGCAGGATGTGGTTCAGGATGCAAAGGAGAAACATCAAGGCTTTGTGGGAATAAGAAGGACCCAGACTGGTTTGGTGGGTTATAGGGAACGAGGAAGGCTTCCCAGAGGAAGTGATGTTTCTACTGAGACTTGAAGGAAAAACAGCATGGCCGCCATCAACCCGCCATCAGTCCATAAGACTGCAGAGTTATAAACTGTAAACCTGCTTTTGTTTTTGTTTTTCTAGTACTGGGGGCGCATTGAAGATAGATGTGGCTTATTCTTTCTTATGTTGCTCACACTGAGTACTATGGCCCACCAATAGTCTAGGAGTAATAACTCAGTGATTAGACAAATCAGTGCATATGTGATTTAGTGATTTAGAATAATACTATATATATATACACACACTATATATATATATACACACTATATATATATAAAATATTTTATATATATATATAATGCTTGCCACTTTAATCCTGAGTTGTATGAAATTTGGGATCACCTTAGTATTTGCAAAATACATTTGAAGGAGCACAGGCTGAGAAGGCTGCAAATATTCCTAGACACTGCCCTTTAATTCTTGTAGTGAGGCCCACTGCAGTTTTTTCTACACAGCACTTGGCTTTAATCTTCCCCATGTAAAAGTGATTTAGTGGGTTACTGTCCTTTGGCTCTAGAGCCTGGCCATTTGGTCTAGGTCAGTAATGGTCCCAAAGGAATAACCTTGTGCCACTGGACCATGGAGACTCAGACACAAAACATGTTTCCTCTGATATATTTCTCCTCCATTGTCCTCAGGCATCTTGTAAATAATAGCCTTTACACATTATGTGCCTCCTATGGGCCAGATATTGTACAAGGTGTTTGGTTAATTTTACCTAAGATGTCAATTAATTCTCTAACATAGGTGTTTTATAGATTAGTAAAATGAGACACAGAGAAGTTATGTACATAGTACCAGATCGCATCGCTAGGGGTGGTGGGAGATTTGAGCTCATGGGTCTGACTCCACACTCTTATCACTACACATCTCTTTTCAAACTGTGCATTGATCTTTTCCTCTGGTTCTCTAAGGCATCATTTACTCTTTGGAGACTGAAGTGTTTAGGAGGAAGGAAATCTGATTTACTCTTCAATCATTCATTCATTCCACAAAATGGTTGGTGCATGATGCATGGCCATGTGTACCGCGTGTCACGCCATGTATTGAAGTTATACAAAGAAGAATATCAATCCGTATCTTCACTGAGCTCACAGGTGATAGGGAAGAGAAGCCAATAAACAAGTTGGTCCATTCAGGGAGATGAGAACCACCAGAGGGACATATACAGGGTGTGGAGTACAGCACAAGCAGTGAGCAGGAATCTTTCTAGGGACGGCCAGCATTTGGCAGGTTCCTTATAGTTCGTATCACTGGTCCACAGACCTCTAATTATAGCCCCGACATGCTGAAGTATATGGCTACACTTGTTGGACAAAAAGACAACTGGCTTAAGTGCCAGGGTCATATAGCTCGGCCTGCAGGGGTTGCAACTCTTAGAGCTTCTCTGTATAGGTCTACGATTCCAGCTTCCCACACTGGACTCTTCTGGCATGCTGTGAAGGGCACCTTGTGGTACTCCCTATCACGGTGGTACTCCCTGTCACTGTCCTGTTCTAGTGTTTGTACACATGCCCCCAACCAGCGCCAAGCTGCAAGTGGCGTGGATGCTACCCTCATGAGGAGTACATACCCCCCACCACCTGACAGCTCTCTGATTACCTCTCCCAGGAGATATCGGCCTTCTTGCAACTAACAGCGTCTCAATAAGTTCCAGGGAAAGAGCAGAATCTGGATTTAGTCACCTAGGTGTTCCTGGGTGGCTCAGTCGGTTAAGCGTCTGCCTTTGGCTCAGGTCATGATCCCAGAGTCCTGGTATCAAGCCCCGTGTCAGACTGCCTGCTCAGTGGGGAGCCTGCTTTTCCCTCCCTCTGTCCGTCAGCTTATGTTCTCTCTCTCACTCTCTCTCTATCTCAAATAAATAAATAAATAAAATCTTAAAAAAAAAAAAGGATTTAGTCACCTCATTGGACCTTGTCATGCCCCAAGCTACACATGAGATGAACTAAAGCTGTTCAACTTGGGAAGGTAAATGGGAACATACTCAGATTTTTCTGTTTCTGACTCTGCCTTTCTATCTGCCCCCTCCCTCTCTCTTTCTCTGTCTCATCAATACACACACACACACACACACACACACACACACACACACACACTGTGGTTACTGTTGGTCTTAATATGACACAAACAAAACTCCAAACTCAGTCCTTCCGATCTGAGTCAGTCTTTTAAAAGAACAATGGCATATAAAGGAATGGCATATATTGGAAGTAAATATGAGGGTTACCTGGCACAAAACCAAAGTTGAAATCAAACCACGGATGTCAACAGGGCCTTAAACTTTGGATTTCATCTACAGCAGCCCTACTGAGTGTTATCCTATCCCCTGTACCCTTTAGAAAATTCTTGGTTTTCAGCAGCTGCTGCCACAGGCTGTCCCAAAAATAGCCTGAATGCCACTCCTTACTCAATCCGAGTGTTCCCACTTCCCTAATTACCCTACAAGGCTTCCAAGATGAATAAAAACATGCCCATCTAGCACTGCCCCCTTGACATGTTCAGAATTCTCGAATGAAGCTATTCATTGAGGCACGGCTTGGCAGTGTTTTCTATTTCAGGTTCGCCAAATGGGTAAACCAAGGGCATTCATGTGGGTTACCTATTCATTAGAAAGAAAGCACTTCTCTATTCTTGCTCATTAGACTCTTCTGCTTCCCTAAACCACATGAATAAAAGCCACCCTTTCTTCTTACCTCAGCTGGGTTCCCAGCTTCTTTCGAAGTCCTTTTTATCAAAGGGAAATTTACAGGTCAGGATTTCAAAGAGGAGGCATTATTTCTTGGTGCTATACAGAAAAATAATTAAAGTTCATTAGACAAAGGCTGTTTCTCTTGAGCTTTTGTTTTTTTTTTTTTAAAGAAGTTGTATCAGTAACAAGGAAACTGTAAACATTAATTTTAAAATATCATTTTAACTGACCTTATGCTTTGTTATAGTTATAGACTATTCAGGTTAGTTGACCCTAAGGCATGTGAATATGTCCGTTGGAGGTTTGACAGTGATTTCTGGCTTTTGTCATAGAGCCAGGCACATAGAAGCTACTCCATGAATATTTTGCTGCACCATGAGATAACTCTTATCCTCTACATTGTCGCAGAGGTGAGGAAAACTAACAGGAGATCACCAAAGAACACGCTGCAGGTTCTTATTTCCGTCTTAGTAACAAAAGCATATTATTAGTAACCAAATGCATAAGGGAAAAACAATGATGGTAGGACTTTATGTGATGATGATAAACTATTATCGAGGGCATCTTTGTCAAAAGACTCATGTCCTGGGGTTTCTCTTAACAACAGTGATCTGTAAAGGTTTGGGCTGTTAACTCCTCCCACGTGTGCCTTTTCAGAACACCGGCATCTTGACAAATTTACTTGAGCTGCATACCCAACTCTAATGGGTGGAGTGAGTGTACGATGTAACATTTTTGTTCCCTGGTCATGATTCTGGACTTCTGGAGACTTTTAAAAACAAGGTCTAGAATTCAAATAGAGCCAGGACGATTGGGAAAATGTGTTCTTCACTGGTCGATTTACTGTTTCTTTTGGAAAGAGCTGTGCTCTTCAGTCACTGATTCTCTAACAATTAAAATGAAATGTGTGAAACTGTGGAACGATGCCTGGATGAGCCTAATAACCCTGGGAGTGCTTCAGCGTGTGAGCTAAGCTCCCTGTTCTAATTTGCTGAAGTCATCACAGGACTCTAGAAATACAGCCAATCACTGAGGATCTCATTTTTAGCACGCTCATTTCCTATCCCATGCATTTTTGATAAAAATTTCCCCCCAAAATGGTTTGCTAACACCTAACTGTTCTTCAGGGTGCCCAAGTGAGCTTTATCCAGACCAGATAATGCTAATTTTGCAAAAAAAATTAAATTGCCTTAAAATGAGGACCCTGTTGGAAAACGTAGCTTAATGTGGTGAAGGGATTTACATACATATTTTGGAAGCTATGAGAAAATATAGTTGACTTACCAAAGAGTAGCACTGAGAGGCACTCTGTTACTTTTTCTCAAATTGGAAATAATACATCTTAGGTAGGAATCAACTTATTTCTCAAAAATTTCAGTATGAAAAATAAGATAACTTCAAATTCCAAGTTGCTAGGATTGCAGAATCTTTCAAAATAGATATTGAAAATATTGTCCGATTAATAAAAGACATATAGCGCCTAAAACTCAAGGCCTAATGTCTTAATTTTAATGTTATAGAATTCTAGGTGCATAGAATAAAAATAACCAGTGTAGCTTGCAAAAGTTGTTACAATTTCAGTACACGTAGACACTTAACACATATTTGATGAAATCTATGGATGCAAGTAGAATGAAGAAAGAACAAAGAAATTGAGAGCCAGCAGGTATGAGAGACTTAGTCTCATTCTGTTGCTATGTCCTGGGCTGATAACTTAAACACTCCAGGACTAATACCCTATGATTTAATTGTTTAACATGTCAGGAGTTTAAGCACCATTGGATACCAGAGAAAAGTATCTGCCTCTGTTCAGCTTGACTAGTGTGACAGCATCCTGCTGTGATCTGTGATCGTGTCCTTGACACATGGATGTTCATGGTAAAGTTCATAGGTCGGCAGAAGCTACTCCAAAGGCATAGGAAAATTTATTTTTGGGTGGACCAAACCTTGCTTTGGAAGGTCTCAGGTGTGGTGGAAAGAGCAAAATATAGGGAAATAGCACATTGCCTGGCACGGAATAGCTTCTCCACAAACAGTGACTATTCTTAGCATTATATTTACTGTAACATGTCTTACCCTTGATGATACAAATCCTAAAGAAGTATTTTCTTACCTTTTAATCCTCAGAGTTGCCCATCCATTTTATTGCTGTTTTAATTGTTGGTAACTGTTTTGAGAACAGATCTTTCTTTTAAATATGACTTGAAAGCTTTAATGGTTATAGATCATTTGGCAGAAATTGGGTTTTAGGAGAAAATAGAATTTGAGCTAAGAAATTTCATAATTTATACAGATGGTAATGTGACAAGAGGATATTACAAAAGCTGCAACAGCCTTAAAAACTCACCTTAATGCAGAATATGGTTGGGTATTAATTAGGATAGACATGTACCAGTAAATCTTCACAAAGTGCCCACTGACTTCGTTGTTTCTCATTGACAAATGTACTCTTAGAGGCCACTATTTTTTATTTATTTATTTCTATTTTATTTGCTTTTTTTTAATTTAAATTTGTGAGTTAACATACAGGAAGGCCACTTTTTTTTTTTTTAAGATAAATAACTTTCGATTTCCTTTCAGAGACAATGGACACCATTCCTTCTCCTCTGTGTGTTCCTTTATTTTATTTATTTTAGTTTTTTAAAGATTTTATTTATTTATTTGACAGAGAGAGAGGCAGCCAGTGAGAGAGGGAACACAAGCAGGGGGAGTGGGAGAGGAAGAAGCAGGCTCCCAGTGGAGGAGCCTGATGTGGGGCTCGATCCCAGGACTCTGGGATCACTCCCTGAGCCGAAGGCAGATGCTGAAGGACTGAGCCACCCAGGCGCCCCTGTGTGTTCCTTTAAAATGCCTGTCCATTGTCCTATAAATCTCCCCAAGGTCTAAGCATGGTGGTTTCCCCAGGCCCTCCTTCTTTGTCCTTGGGCACTAATATGTAGTCATGGATGAAAAAGAATGAAAGGTTGTTGCCTACTTAGAACCCCTTTTGGGTTCTAAGAACTTGTGGTCCTTGGATATATTATTGGGTTTGAGGACCTTGATTCATTGTCATGTGTCACTTTGACAAATGGAGAGTTTGGCCTGTGATCCTTGAACCCCTGTACTCTGCTATCTAATGGCCCAGACATTGCCCTGAGTTCTGGTGATAAGTTTGGCCACAACTGGGAGTAACACAAGAACTAGGGATGGTGACGCTTCCTAGCCCAGCACTTCAATCTGTTCAGCTTTCTTGAACTACTCATATCACTCTTGGAATTTTGGTCTGTGATCAAAGACTGTGATTGAGCTTCCTTTCCATTGATAAGTTTTAACCTGTTTCAGTGTTGAAAGATGCAGTGTCTACCTCTCGTTAATTTGTCCCTGCTTGTACTTTTTTTCTTTGTATTTGTTATATTTCTTACTGTTTTAAGTAAGTAACTCATTTTTTCTTACTCTTTGTGTTACTGAATTTTAATATACAGAGAATTAAATTTTATAGTATTTTGCCAAGGAGTTATTTTTATTGAGATATAATTGACATATGATGTTATTTTCAGGTGTCTGACATAGTAATTTGATATTTGTAGGTACTGTGAAATGATCACCACAGTAAGTCTAGTTACCATCCAGCACCACACACAGGGACACACTTTTTCCCTCGTGATGAGAACTTGTAAGATCCACTCTCTTAGCGACTTTCAAATATACAAGACAGTATTATTAACTATAGTCATCAGGCTATACATTTCATTCCCAGGCCTGATTTATGGTATAATTGGAAGTTTGCTTTTTCACTACCTTGAAAGTTCTTTTTTTTTTTTTTTAAGATTTTATTTATTGATTTGACAGAGATAGAGACAGCCAGCGAGAGAGGGAACACCAGCAGGGGTAGTGGGAGAGGAAGAAGCAGGCTCCTAGCAGAGGAGCCTGATGTGGGGCTCGATCCCATAATGCCGGGATCATGCCCTGAGCCAAAGGCAGACGCTTAACTGCTGTGCCACCCAGGCGCCCCAACCTTGAAAGTTCTTGAAGGAGTTCCTGAAAGGACTTGTTTGCCTTGTACCATACATGGCGGGTGGGTAATGATTAGGTATCTCTCATATTTAGAATTAAGAAAAATAAAACAGCTCAGAAAGGTAAACTATTAACACAGAATACAAGAAGTAAGAGCTGAGCTGTGAAAACCTTAATGAGAGTTTTTCCCAGCCAGAGAAACATCTGACTGAGTATATTCATTAGCTAAAGAAAGGATGTGTCAATCATGAGAAGGGTGTCAATCATGAGAAGGCGGTGGGGGTGGGGGGAGGGGCAGAGGCAGGTATGGATTGGCAATAGAGCATAGAAGAGGGAGTCAGAGTGTCAAACTTTGACACAGATCATTCAATAACTGATAGCTTTAGTGAAGTGATAGGTTTGGCCAAAGAGCCAGGTAATAGAATTTCATGTTCAGGATGAATGACCGACCCCTGAGCAGATCGACACCTCGAACAGTCTTAGCCTCAAGGCTCTTACCCTTTCTTTTTTTTTTTTTTAATTAATTTATTTATTTGACAGACAGAGACAGCCAGTGAGAGAGGGAACACAAGCAGGGGGAGTGGGAGAGGAAGAAGCAGGCTCCCAGCAGTGGAGCCCGATGTGGGGCTCGATCCCAGAACCCCGGGATCACGCCCTGAGCCGGAAACAGATGCTCAACGACTGAGCCACCCAGGCGCCCTCTATTACCCTTTCAAATCCTAGAACTTGCCTGGTTCTGCTCTCAGTGCTCACCAAGAAATATGAACAGGGAGAGCGTCTGTGGGGCGTGCTCATCAGTTCTGCTACAGTTTATTCCTCCCCGTACTTCAGAAGAGTCAAGTTGCATTCTAATCTACCGCTTGGGTTTTTGCGAGCCTGGTAATTTGAATACCCTCCGGAGAAGTGATTCACTGCTGTTGCGTGCTCATGTTTCTGAGCCTGTGGAGCTGAGGGGCCTGTCCTTGTCTTTCTGCTGCTGCTCCAGAGACCTTGGGTATGGCTAAGCAGGGGGCTTCTGGTGAGAAACTTACCACCCCGCAGGTGATTCCATTTTTAATGGCTTCTTAACCTGATCGTTTTAAAAGAAACGAACAGCTGGTTTTTTCCTTATGGTCTAACTCTTTTCTATTAAAAATGCTGCGCAAATAGTTTTATTGTTCTGAAATTCAGTGGAGACTAACAAGTCAAAATTCTATGTATGAATATGTTCTCTCTTCTTTTTCTCTCTGTTTTTTCCTATCTTTTCTTTTTTTCTTCCCCCTCTCTTTTTTCTTTCCTTTCTTATTTATTTTTCTTCTTTACTTCCTTACATGCATTTGTTTGAGCACCACTGTGTGCCAAACACTGTTTTGTATTCTAGAAATACAAAAACTGTATAATCTTATAGGAAGAAAGAGACACATAATCAAATATGCAGTAAAAGGTTAAACATATTTTTCATTTGTGGCATGAATTCAGTGTAACTCCACAAGTATGGATTACACTTCCCTTGTGTGCAAGCACTATTTTGTGGAAGATGCAAAAAAGCAGAAGGCTTGGCTTTAGGTTGTGATATTAAACATGTAGGAAATATAAGAAAAAACAACTGTAGGCAGAACGGGAGAAATCTTATGTGAATTGTACAAAATGTTTTTGTAAGCCAAAGGAGACAGCACTTGTAGCTGAGGTATTCTGGGATTAAGGTGACTGTTGTTAGGTTGTAGGGCAAGACTCTAGAAACTGAATCTAAGTGGAATGGAGAGAAATCAGGGCAGTGTGATTAAGGTAGGGGTGTGGACGAGAGAGGGCAAGGCAGACAGAGCTGGTCGGAACTGACTGAGGTGCTAAGGCTTAGAGGTGACATTCCCTCAGCGAAGGACAGTACACTCAGTAGCTGGTCAGGAGAACATAGCACTGAGTTAGGAGCTGTGGTCTAGGGTGAACAGGTAGGGCAGGCTTGGCTGGATAGCTAGGTTGAAGCCAGAGCCAAAAGCAGTTTCCTCAAATAGCTGTGGGAGAAGCCAGTTATTCTGAAAATTATTTAAAGAAAATTATACATTTTTAATTTTTCACTTTTTTTTTTCTGGGTATAGCCTGGTGTGGTCTAGTCAGCTATACCTGTAAGGCTTGTTTACCTGACAGACTCCTCAGACAGCCAGCTTTCCTCACGCTTCGTGTCTGAGGATGATATGGTGGCTCAAGACTTGGTGTTTGTGGGCGATGATACGTATCTCATTCAAGCTCACGCAAGCGTGGATGTTGAGACAGCTGAGTCAGGGACTCGTGAGAGCCTGAATTCAAGGTAAGGAATTGGAAGTCAATTTGTACGGCCATGTAAAGACTTGGAAGGTTTGTCAGAGAAGGCAATGATGAAGAGCTGTAGTTGAGGAAGATTATTCTGCCAAGAGCAAGTCTGGACACAGGAGGACATTTATGGGTATACTGCCACATCTTTGGAAGAGGTATGAGAATGGTCAACTGGAATGATTGTATTCTATATGAAAGGCCGTCCTCAAGGGACATGATGGAAATGGAATCAGTAGAACTTGGCAATCGATTGACTATGGGCAACAAACGAGAAGCAGGCGTCATGGAATGCAGAGTACTTGAGTCCAGGTGATAAGGCAACTTCTGTAAAAAGGAAGGTACCATTAGCAGAAGTGGGGTAATAAGCAAGTGCATAAAGAGATTTGGAAACAGAACTTTCAGATCTGCTGAGAAATCTTGTATTTCATAGCTAAAGTCCACGTGTATGGCCCACTGACAAATAGGAGGAGGTACTTTGTTTACCATCATAATAAAATACATATTCTTTTGCTTCCCTCTTGGAAAAGCGAAGCATCTATGTAAGTATGTATTGAAATTTTAAAAGGCATTGTTATTAGCCTCAAGTTATCTTGAAAATTAGTGAGATTCAGACTGGCTAGAAGACATCCTGTTTTATCTAAAGAAAAAAAGATGGCAGAATTCCGTAACTCAAAATATGCATCCATTCTGAACCTGTGCTCAAGTTATATACCAAAAGTTGCTTTGTTTTATGAATGTGGTATTTATTTTACTTTGGATTTTGAAATAAAAAAATAATATCTGCCCATACCTTGTATGTCCAAATTGAAACAAATTTGTTTAATCATGATTCAAGAAGTTGCAAGTGTAACATTAAAAAAATGTTACAAATGGCTGAAAAAATTTCATTTGAATTGCTAAGTCATGTGTGCTTTTAAGAAGCATCTTATGTTTATCGTGATAGAAAGCTGCTCTGTCTGAATATTTCCTATTTTGAAAATGTGCATACAAGTCACATTTAGGAGGGCTTGAAAAGCAAGGAGCTGCACGTCTTCTAAATTACTACCTTTAACCTCCAAAAGCCTTGCATTTGTTACCTCCAGAGAACCAACCATGAGACTTCAGACCTTTCTAGTTGTATATTTGTATGCTTTTTGGTTGAATGTAGGTAAGTATTGGTCGTTGAGATTTTTTGTATTGTTGGAAATAGAGATATGTTCTGTATCATGATTTAGCAGGAGGCAAGAAGGACTTAGTTTTTTCAAAGCCATCTTGGTTGTTTATATGAAATTTTTGACATATCAGAAGATGTCCAAAAAGACCAAGCAAATTTAAGCTATGTACCCCAAATTAGACAAAATGGAATATTCCTGAAATTTTTCTGTGTCCCATGGTTCTGCTTGGAACTATATATCTTGCATTATACCTCAATTATAAATTAATTTCATAAACCTTCATACATGAAGAAAAAATTCTTTTTTAAAAAAGTTATTTATTTATTTTAGAGGGAAGGGTAGAGCAGAGGGAGACAGAATTTCAAGCAGACTCTGTGCTTAGTGTGGAGCCTGACGCAGGGCTCAGTCTCAGGACCCTGAGATCATGACCTGAGCCGAAACCGAGAGTCAGATGCTTAATCAACGGAACCACCCAGGGGCTCTATGAAGAAAAAATTCTAAAGGCAATTTTTATAAAACAGAAAATTATTATTGATACAATGTCAGACTGGTGATCTAGTAGTATAACTTGTTTGTTGTATTCATAAAATAGGTTATATTTTTTTTCAGATTGCCTTCTTTATACTGACTCTTATAAAATACCTTAGTGTGAGAGATGATTATAGGCTAAAAGGGAAGGGAAACTTTAAGTTAGAGTTAAACTTAAAAAAAAAAATGTCCTTAAAGACTTAAAGAAGAGAGTAGATGAGGTTGGTAAGAGCAAACATTTGGCTACTTTTTTAAGAATTGAAACTTGATCTTTTAAAACCATTTGATGAGAAAAAGAGCTCAAGGACAGGGAAAACCCCTATGTTTAAAACATTACAAAGCAAATTATAGATATGAATTCTTAAATTATGAAAAGAACAACTTTGTATGAGGTCTTAGTATGTTTAGAAAGTATTTAGAAAATATTCCCACTGGGGTTCCTGGGTGGCTTAGTCGTTAAGCGTCTGCCTTCCGCTCAAGGCGTGATCCCAGTATTGTGGGATCGATCCTTGCATCAGGCTCCTCCACTGGGAGCCTGCTTCTTCCTCTCCCACTCCCCCTGCTTGTGTTCCCTCTCTCACTGGCTGTCTCTCTCTCTGTCAAATAAATAAATTAAATTAAATTTAAAGAAAGAAAGAAAAAAAGAAAATATTCCCATTGTGTAAGTCTTACTACACTATGGTAGATACTAGAGTACATGGGACTTCCTCTTTTTATTTATTTTTTTAAAAAATTAATTATTTATATAATTCCTCTCTAGGAATGGGTGGGGAGGGGCAGAGGGAAAGGGAGAGAAAAAGTCCTAAGCACAATCCCCGCTGTGTTGGGAGCCTGACTCCAGGCTTAGTCTCAGGATCCTGAGATCATGACCTGAGCAGAAATCGAGTCAGACCTTAACTGACTGACCCAGGTAGGTGCCCCGGGTCTTCCTCCTTTAAAAAAAAAAAAAAATTAGCTTGTAAGCTGGTTAGTCTATAAGATTCTCAGGGTCAAATAAAGTAAAAGTGGGTATTGCCTATACCTGGAGGACCTAATGAACCACTGACTAAGCAGAGGAGCTGGTTCTGTTGACCCATCCTTAAGGGTTGTGTAATGAAATCTGCACAGAGCCAGAGTCTGCTGTCATCTGAAATGGAGCTAAGCTGTATGCATGAGACCCAGCTTCCACCAGGGAGTGACTCCCCCACTACAGATCTTGCCATTGAAGCTGGGAGTGGGTGGAGCAGTGGTGGTGACTCCAAGACCACTCTGAAGGTGGGACTGTTTCTCTCCAGGCCTGGAGGATTTCAACAGCCAATCTAGAGTCATAATCAAGACCACCCAACACCCACAGTCAGAAAAAACCAACACAGCACAATTCCTGTCCCTCAAATTCATCTCACGACTGAGTCGTACCTGAAATCTCAGCCCCTGAAGAATCATTGCTTGGATGCAGGCTTTGATCCAAGTAAGGAGCCTGGAGATGTGAGTAGTTTGAAGTTCATTCTGATAATAGGTGGCAGTTCTATGCTTCCAACTCCTGTCTACCGGACTCCCAACTCCATGATCATTTCAGTGCCTGAGACTGCATCCCATGGGAAACCAAGAAGTAGGAGAGGAGCCCACCACTCTGTGAGGCTATCTCGATGACTTATAGGCTGATGGGGCAAGGAGGAATAAATGTGGGGGATGCATCTAAGAAGTTGTTCTTGTCTGGGTCACTCTTTTATCTAAGGCATTTTTCCAGACTGCCTCAAGTCCATTTGAGATCCTTGGTGCCAGTGAGCATTTATCTTAGTGGTTTTCATGTGGGGATGTGCATGCCGCCCAGGACACATGAAGACTGCTTGAGGCATACCTTCTCATGGAGACTTTTAGGAGGAGAAGTTTCCAAATTCTCAACTTCCATGTAGTCCTTCATAAAATTGTTCTACCTGAAATATGCCTGTGGCTGAAATGGGCTCCCTTTCCCACGTTCTCATTCTCAAATTTCATTCTCCCATTCTGCAAAATAAAGGCTTAACTCTTTCCCATCCCTGTTTTTTTATTTGGTTATCTTTTTAAAAGATTTTATTTATTTATTTATTTGCGGGAGGGAGGGAGAGAGAGAGAAAAAAAAAGAAATCACACAGAGGAAGAGTGAGAGGGAAGCAGATTCACTGCTGAGCAGGGAGCCCAATGCGGGCCTGGATCCCAGGACCCTGGGATCATGACCCAAGCTGAAGGCAGATGCTTAACTCACTGAGCCACCCAGGCACCCCTACCCATCCCTAATTTTATTGTGTTTAACTAATTTATTATAGTGTGTGGTTCCAAGAGGTAAAAATCACTGGAGGACCAAAGAAAGGAACGTTCAAAATAGTGATGTTAGTATTTAGAGAAAGGATAATACATAGTGACAAAATGAAAATCTTATTTATAGACAGATTTTTGCAGAGAAGTAGAATAGATTGAACAAATGTTTTCAAAAAATATATGCATGAAAATTAAATTTTTAGGGGCATGTGAAATGTCACTATGAGTTCAAATAGAGAAAAAAGCTATGTAAAATTTCTGATCCTTAAAGATAAGATTGTTCATGTCTTTTGAAATAGATGATGTTAGGTTCACTATAATATTTAGATTCAATGGATTTATTTATTTATTTATTTATTTATTTATTTATTTATTTATTTAAAGATTTTATTTATTTGACAGAGAGAGACAGCCAGCGAGAGAGAGAACACAGGCAGGGGGAGTGGGAGAGGAAGAAGCAGGCTCCCAGCAGAGGAGCCCGATGTGGGGCTCGATCCCAGGACTCTGGGATCACGCCCTGAGCTGAAGGCAGACACTTAACGACTGAGCCACCCAGGTGCCCCTCAACAGATATATTTAGAAGAGTAATATAGCAATTTCATTTTATTTTTAATTTTATTTCATTTAAATTCAATTAATAAACATAAAATGTAGTATTAGTTTCAGAGGTAGAGTTTAGTGATTTATCAGTTGCATATAACACCCAGTGCTCATTACATCATGTGCCCTCCTTAAGGCCCATCACCCAGTTACCCCATCCCCCACTCACCTCCCTTCCAGCAACCCTCAGTTTGTTTCCTATAGTTAAGAGTCTCAGCAATTTTAGTTTTAAATACTTAAAGTATTTATTTATTTATTTATTTATTTATTTATTTATTTATTTATTTTTTTAAAGATTTTATTTATTTGACAGAGATAGAGACAGCCAGCAAGAGAGGGAACACAAGCAGGGGGAGTGGGAGAGGAAGAAGCAGGCTCATAGCAGAGGAGCCTGATGTGGGGCTCGATCCCATAACGCCAGGATCACGCCCTGAGCCGAAGGCAGGCGTTTAACCGCTGTGCCACCCAGGCGCCCCACTTTAAAGTATTTAATTACAGTACAATGACAATTACATCTTTTGCAATTTCTTAATCTTTTTAGATGTCAGATCCATAGAAATAGGTGAGAGTTTGGAGGAAAAAACATTGAGGTTATATAAACAAATAATGTTGAGGGCATCTGGGTGGCTCAGTTGGTTGAGTGTCCGACTCTTGATATCGGCTCAGGTCACGATCTCACAATCTTAAGATAGAGCCCTGCGTTGGGCTCCATAGTCAGCATGGAGTCTGTGTGAGATTCTCCCTCCCTCACCTTCTGCCCCTCCCTCCCAGAAAACTGTTGATGATCGCTATAGATTCTGGGTGTCCATGGATTGAATGACCTGTCTCCCATTTGGAACTTCTTCATCACAACCTAAATAGGATCAACTCTGGCAAAGAAAGAGGAGGTAACTGTACAAGAACCCCACCTTCCTCACTATTTCCCCAATGTTTCCTTTGCATGTGCACTTTAAAAGGTCTGCTAGGTTATGGGAGATGTTCTGAGTTTATAAACACAAAGACTGCCATCCCCAAGAAACTACTGGAAGAAATCTGAAGATTTGAAGCTGAGTATTCAAGTCTACTGAATCGTCATATGTGTTTCTGTCTCCAGTTTTCAGGAGAGAATAGTTGACAGAATAAGGAGGGCTGTATGAAAATAAATGTCAGGTGAGCAATGAGCTGACTTGGGAACATACCGAGTTTAAATTAGCTACTTCTAGCCCTCCCCCCCAATCCTCTTACCAGCTACTGTTTCCAGCCAAGAAACAAACACTTTTTCTCTGCGTTTTTTACAAGCTAATTATGGCTGTGTGGCTTAGACCCTTGAAATTGTTGCAAAAACACAAGTTTGTGTAAACTTTCTCAAGTCCTCCCTATTATTGATTAAATAGATAATTGGGCCTTTTCCTTCAGGAAATCAGTTCTACAGATTGAATGAAGTTTTCTCATTGCTATAAGTCATTTAAACAATGAAACTTGTGTCTTTGAGAAAAAAAGCTTTTTTTCGCAGTATTTTATTTAGCATTCCGATTTTCCTTCCCTTTATTCTGAAAGCTGCGAAAAATGATAGCACAGGTATCGATACACAACTGGTGTATAAACTTCCCCATGATGTAAGTCAGAATATTTCTTTGGAAGAGCGAGTGCTCAAGGCATAAATGTCAGCAATTTTGAAAAAGCTAGTATTAATTATAAGGAGCTCAAGGGGAAAGAGTAGATATTACTGATGGGAATGATAGTCACAAAGGGCTGAATGCATAAAGAGGTTTTTCTATTTTGGGGAATTTCTACATATTTCACTCACAGGTTCCAAAAAGCGTAAAAGTCTGTCCTTTCAGAAACTGTATGACTAAGAATTCCAGCACCTTCAGTAGAAGGAGATAGACATTAACCCACCTGTTCACAGTGCACAAAAGCCCATGTTCAGACCAACTATCAAGTGGTTGTGGTTCTGAATTTCTGTGCTCTGGCATTTATTTATTTATTCATTCACAAAATATTTCAGGGGGCTACTGTGTATAAAGCACTGGAGATAGTGCTGTCAAAAAGATAAACCCCATCTGTGGCCCAAGAGCGGGCCACAGCAATGTTTTCAGTTAAAGGGAACTGCAAGCAAATGTGTGCACACATTGTTACCAGAATTGTTTATGTTACTTTTCTCTCTCTGTTAAACTGATTAGAAGCATCCTTTAGTGGATGAATCCATCTGAGAAATTATCTCTCTCAAGTTCCCATGCAGGCGCTTAAAATAAGTTTATAAATTAAGGGAAGATTTATAATATTCTGCATTTAATACAATTTTGAATAAAGTGTAGAAAACACAACTGGATAAAAAAATTTTAATTCCTAAATTGCTAGGCACATTTTAGCTCTTTCAATTTTTCATAGCACCCCAGAAAATTCTCCTGCTGTGTTAAACTGTCATTCTGCGACGTGTTCCACAGTCACAGTCTGGCTGTAATGGCGGTCAGTGTCACTTGGTTGTGCCATCATCCAAGCCTTCAGTCAGGTCTTATAGGTCTCATTGCAGGGAGCAAGTGAAAAGGCCTTTGTCTTGCTATAATGACAGCCCCAAGATATGTGAAGTCACCCTGGGGCTCCTGGGTGACTCAGCCGTTAAGTGTCTGCCTTTGGCTCAGGTCATGATCCCAAGGTCCTGGGATCGAGCCCCGCATCGGGCTCCCTGCTCCCCTGGGAGTTTGCTTCTTCCTCTCCCACTCCCCCTGCTTGTGTTCCCCTCTCTTGCTGGCCATCTCTCTCTCTGTCAGATAAATAAATAAAATCCTAAAAAAAAGAAAAAAGAAACCAGACTCCTGTCATTGACTTTAGATTACTGGTTTCCTGTTAGGCAGCATTAACTCTATTGATAGGAAGCCGATCTTTCCTCGTGAAAGGGATTCTCCTTTCTGTAATCGTGACCTGGCTTTAATTGTGATGCTAGCCTGTATGACATACATCTTCCTCCTCAGCAGAAGTGGAATCTAATGATTAGCACCCCCTCTATTCCTCAGTTATGTTACATTAGGATTTGGAATTTTCTTTGATAGGCAGTCTTTAGTGGAAGAGAATTCTGTCCATTTGAGGTACCCCTATGATGATTATGTCTTGTCAAATAATATATTTGCCAATAATCAAAACACTGAGTCCTTTACAGCAGATATTTTTAATATGCAGTTTACACTGTATTTCATGCTAGCAAACGCTCATGTGACAAGGCTCTATAATCATGAACCCTAAACCCAAAATTCTCTTGTGAAGGAAAATTCTTTGTTACAGGAGATTAAATCTTGAGAGCCCTATCTCGTGAAATATGCGGGTGACATGATTTGCCCAGCTTGCTTGCTTTCACTGGCTGTGCTCAGCTTGGAGGACTTTACTGGGGATAGAATGGCCTGGTGTTTGGTGTCAATAGATCACAAAAGAAGACTTAATAGATTTTATAAGACACAGTCATCATATAGGACACATTTCCTTTTTCTGGCAAGGACAGCAAATCTGTTTTGGCACCTGTGATTGAAGTAACAACCACTGCTTAGCTGCCTATTACTGTTTAAAAAAGAAACTAGAAAGAGAAATATTGTTGAAAATGGAATTCATAGAAAGCTCTTGCATAGTCCATTTCCAGAGTTCTACAAATACAGATTGTAATGTGAACATAATATCACACATATTATTACTTTATAGATTTCTGTTACACATATTCAGAGCACTTTCAGCCGAGGACCCACCTATGAAATGTCTTGACCTCAATTTCCAGGGTAGCCTTAGGGATCCTTTAGGATTTGTTGCAAATGCTAAGGATGGATGATCTTTAATGCTGTTGGAGTCACCCAAATGTCCGTAATACTTCATTGGGGTTGATTTAGCAAGGGAACTATTTTTTAAAGTTGTTTATCTTGGGCAATTAGAATAAGAGGGTATCCCTGCTTCCAATATCTAAAATATAAAATATACCTGAAAGTAAAATATAAATATATATCTGAAAGAAGCATATTGACTTGGAGAAGGGCAGAGATCAAAGATGCGGCCATCTTGGTCTAGTGCAGCAGTGTAATAGTGTAAATCTTTTTGCACTGGCAGTGATGACCAATTATAAAAAGATGAGTTTTCTCAACTGAAATGCCGGTAACACTGGGAAATGAGTGGCAGTCTTAAGAGCAGATTGATGTATTTTCATCAAGCTTCCCTCTGTTATAAGCAAACTCAAATTTTGTTTATGGAGAGTGGATGGAGATATATTAATATTTTTTCTCAATAATTACTACAGAATATTTGAATGCTTCAAAACAAGTTTTTTTTTCCCTGCAAACCCATATTATAGGGGGAAAGCACTTTAAATGAGCATCTGCAAACATATGCTGAATAAATACGATATGATGGACCTATTATAAATTTTGAAGATCTTATAAAGGTGAATGAGAAAATTAATTAAGCACTAAAAATGGGTCAGTTCAGCATCCAACTCTTGATTTCCACTCAAGTCATGATCTCAGGATCATAGGATCGAGCCCTGTATCAGGCTCCACACTCAGAGGGGAGTCTGCTTGAGATTCTCTCACTCCCTCTCCCTTCACCCCTCCCCCCCCATGCTATCATCTCTCTCTCTGTCTCTCTCAAATAAGGAAAATAAATCTTAAAAAAAATGGATCATATCATAGATGGGGAGAAAATATATCTAAAATATATATATTATGAAGGATTGTTATCTAAAATATACAAAGAACTCTTAAAATTCAACAATAAAAAAACAAATGATCCAATTAAAAAAAGGACACAAGATCTGAAGAGACACTTCACCAGAGATGTTATAAAGATAGCCAATAAGCATATAAAAAGATGCCCAGCATCATATGTCATCAAGAAATTTCACATCAAAACTACATGCCTATATAAATTTACCCAAAGGGGTGAAAGGCCTATACTCTGAAAACTGTAAGACATTGATGAAAGAAATTGAAAACAACATAAACAAATGGAAAGATCTTCTATGCTCATTGATTAGAAGAATTAATATTGTTAAAATGTCCATACTACCCAAAGCAATCTATAGACTTAATGCAATATCCCTATCAAAATACCAAGAGCATTTTTCACAGAACTAGAACAAATAATCTCAAAATTTGTATGGAACCACAAAAGACCCTGAATAGACAAAGCAATCTTGAGAAAGAACAAAGCTGGAGGTATCACAATCCTAGATTTCAAGAGATACTACAAAGCTATAGTAATCAAAACAGTAGATGCTAAGTGAAGTAAGTCAAGCAGAGAAAGACAATTACCATATGGTTTCACTCATATGTGGAACATAAGCGATAGCATGGAGGACCATAGGGGAAGGAGGGGAAACTGAAGGGGGAGAAATCGGAGAGGGAGATGAACCATGAGAGACTACGGACCCCGGGAAACAAACTGAGGGTTTCAGAGGGGAGGGAGGTGGGGGGATGTGTTACAGGGTGATGGGTATTAAGAAAGGCAAGTGTTGTGATGAGCACTGGGTGTTATACACAACTAATGAATCATTGAACACTACATCAAAAAGTAATGATGTACTATACAGTGGCTAACTGAGCATAATAAAAGATCTTAAAAACAAACAAAAAACAAAACAAACTGTATATTGTACTGGCACAAAAACAAATGCATAGATCAATGCAACAGGATACACAGCCCAAAAATAAACCTACATCTATATGGTCAATTAATCTATGGCAAAGGAGGCAGGAATATACAATGGGGAAATGCAGTCTCTTTAGTAAACGGTGCTGGGAAAACTGGACAGCTGCATGCAAAAGAACGAAACTGGACCACTTTCCTACACCATACACAAAAATAAACTCAAAAGGGATTAAAGACCTAAATGTGAGACCTGAAACCATAAAACTGGGGCACCAGGGGGACTCAGTCAGTTAAGTGGCTGCCTTCGGCTCAGGTCATGATCTCAGGGTCTTGGGATTGAGCCCTGTGTCAGGCTCCCTGCTCAGCACGGAGTCTACTTCTCCCTCTCCCTCTGGCCCTCCCCACCGCTTGTGCTCTCCCCCTCTCTCTCAAATAAATAAATAAATAAATAAATAAATAAATAAATAAATAAAATCTTTAAAAAAAATGAAGCCATAAAACTCCTAAAAAGAAACATAAGCAGTAATCTCTTGGGCATCGCTCTTAGCAACATATTATGGATATGTCTCCTCGGGCAACGAAAACAAAAGCAAAGTTAAACCACTGGGACTATATCAAAATAAAAAGCTTTTGCACAGAAAGGAAACTGCCAACAAAACAAAAAAGCAATCTAGTGAATGGGAGAAAATATTTGCAAATGATATATTTGATAGCAGGTTAATATCCAAAATATATAGAGAACGTATACAACTCAACACCAAAAAACCCACAAACAATCCAATGAAAAAATGGGAAGAGGACTTGAAAAGACATGTTTTCAAAGAAGGCATACAGATGGCCAGCAGACACATGAAAAGATATTCAACATCATTAATCATGAGGGAAGTGCAAATCAAAACCACAGTGAGATATCACCTCACACTAGTCAGAATACCTTGTATTAAAAAGACAAGAAATTACAAATGTTGGGAGGATGTGGAGAAAAGGGAACCCATGTGCACATTGGTGAGAATGTAATTGGTGCAGCCACTGTGGAAAACAGTATGGAGTTTCCTCAGAAAATTAAAAATAGAGATACCTTATGTTTCAGTAATTCCACTGCTAGGTATTTACCGAAAGAAAATAAAAACACTAATTCAAAAAGTTATATGCTTCCCTATGTTTATTGCAGCATTACTTACAATAGTCAAGATATGGAAGCAACCCAAGTGTCCATCAGTAGGTGAAGTGAATAAAGGGAAGGTGGTATATTCATACAATGGGATATTAACCAACCATAAAAACAAATGAGACGTTGTCATTTATGATGTGTATGGATACATGTATATGAGGTTAAACAAGTCAGACAGAGAAAGACAAATGCCATATGATTTCACTTATATGTGGAATATAAAAAACAAAATGAACAGATACTCTTGAATATGGAGAAAAACTGGTGGTTGGTAAAGGGGAGAAGGGTGAAGGGATGGGCAAAATAGATAAAGGGGATTAAGAAATATGAACTTCCAGGGGCGCCTGGGTGGCACAGTCGTTAAGCGTCTGCCTTCGGCTCAGGGCGTGATCCTGGCGTTCCGGGATCGAGCCCCACATCAGGCTCCTCCGCTATGAGCCTGCTTCTCCCTCTCCCACTCCCCCTGCTTGTGTTCCCTCTCTCGCTGGCTGTCTCTATCTCTGTCAAATAAATAAATAAAATCTTTAAAAAAAAAAAGAAAAAGAAATATGAACTTCCAATTACCCCCCCCCCAGGGGAATGAAGCATGAGAGATTATGGACTCTGAGAAACAAACTGTGGGCTTCAGAGGGGAGGGGGGTGGGGGAATGGGATAGACTGGTGATGGGTAGTAAGGAGGGCACGTATTGCATGGTACACTGGGTGTTATACGCAACTAATGAATCATTGAACTTTACATCAGAAACCAGGGATGTACTGTATGGTGACTAACATAATATAATAAAAAAAATATAAAAAAAAAAGAAATATGAACTTCCAATTTTAAAATGAATACGTTACAGAGATGAAAAGTACAGCATAGGGAATATAGTCAATAATATTGTCATGATGTTGTATGGTAACAGGTGGCGATTATACTTATCATGATAATCATTGAGTAATGTATAAAGTTGTCAGATCAGTATGTTGTATGCCTAAAACTAATATAACATTGTATGTCAATTATATTTCAATTAAAAAGAAAGGAAAGGAAAACTACATGTCTGTTCGAATGGTTAAATCCAAAAGAGTGATAACATGAAATGCTAACGAGGGTATGGAACATAAACTCTCGTTCATTAGTGATGGGAATGCAAAATGGCACAGTCACTTTGGAAGACAGTTTGGTGGTTTCTTAAAAAACAAGACATTTTCTTACCAAATGACTCAGCAATCATGGTCCTTGTATTTAACCAAATGAATTAAAAACTTACGGGGTAGCTGGGTGATGGGTATTAAGGAGGGCATGTGTTGTGATGAGCACTGGATGTTATACTCAACTAATGAATCGTTGAACACGACATCAAAAACTGATGATGTACTATATGTTCACTAACTGAACATAATAAAAAAAAGAAAAAAAACTTAGGTGTACACAAAACCTACATGTACACAAATGTTTTTAGCAGCCTTATTCTTAATTTCCAAAACTTGGTAGTAACCAAGGTATCCTTCTGTAGGCACACCGATGAACTATGTCACATCTGTATGATGGAATATTATTTAACAATAAAAAAATGAAATATTAAAACACTAAAAGATGTGGAGGAACCTTAAATACGTTTTGAGTGAAAAAAGCCAATTTGTAAAGGCTACAAACTATATGATTCCAACTATATGACATTTTGGCTAAGACAAAACTATGGACATAGTAAAAAACATCAGTGGTTGCCAGACTTTTGGGGGTTGGGAGGGCAGGATGGATAGGAGGAGCACGGGATTTTTAGGGCAACAAAGCAAGTCTGTATGATATAATGTCATCATACATGTTTCAAAAATCATAGATTGTACGTCAAGAGTGATCCCTAATATAAACCATGGACTTTAGTTAACAATAAAGCATCAATAACAGACTCATCCACTATAACAAGCATACCACACTAATGCAAGATTTTAGTAGTAGGGAAAACTGAGTGGGGGGAAGGTGAAGGTATACATGAGAACTCTGTAATTTCTGCTCGTATTTCTATAAAACTAAAACTGCTCCAAAAAATAAAGGCTATAAACCTTTATTAAACAGATCTAGCTGGGTCTCTAAATGGAAACTTTTACATTCTAATCTTTTATAATCTAAAAAATATACTTGTGTGTAATAAAATTACATTAAAAATCTGATTGCATACTCTCCTTCTCTCTCAGATTCAAACTACCCTTTCTTTTTTTTAATGTCTTTTTATTATATTATATTAGTCACCATACAGTACATCCCTGGTTTCTGATGTAAAGTTCCATGATTCATTAGTTGCGTATAACACCCAGTGCACCATGCAATACGTGCCCTCCTTACTACCCATCACCGGTCTATCCCATTCCCCCACTCCCCTCCCCTCTGAAGCCCTCAGTTTGTTTCTCAGAGACCATAGTCTCTCATGCTTCATTCCCCCTTCCGATTACCCCCCCTTTATCCCTTTATTCCCCTACCAATCTTCCTAGTTCTTATTCAAACTAACCTTTCTACCAGTAATTAAAAACTGAGATTGATTTGATGACAAAAAAAAATGTGTTGAATTAATAACATGTATGCTGGAGATGGGCTATTTTATCAATTGTTTCATGGTGTATTATTATTATGTTTTGAGTATAAGTTGACACACAGCGTTGCATTCTAATGCGTTTTTTTTTTTTTCCGGGAAACATTCATTACACAAGAGAACTAAAACTTTAAGAGGCAGTCTCCTTTGAATGGCCTTATGTGAAGCCAAAAAAAAAAAAAAAAAAAGCCAGAAAAAGCAGAAAGAAAGCACTAAATTCCCAACCAGTCAACAGAACAACAAGGCACATTTAAACCACTTTGACTGCTCCCTGGTAAAAGAATGGGATCTTTGAAGATTAACAGTTTGATAAGTCACAGCATCCCACTCGTGAAGATGAAATGTAGCTTTCCATTTTGCTGATAGTCCAAAGTAGCAAATTGGTTATTCTCTTTCTTGGCTGAAGCTTGGGCATCTTGGACCTTTATGTCCTTTACTGGTCTAGAGAAAAAGATAGTATATAAAAAGAAATGTCATCTTGCAGGTTTTCTCTCCCCTAGCCCCCTAGTTATTAAAGTATACAGATACAATGGGTATTTTAACTTTCCCATGAAAATGAATTCAGATGGACTTGGTTAAAAAAAACTAAATGTATGTACTTTTAATCTTGGAAAAGTTTGCTGACAGTATTCATTCTATATAATGCAGCCTTTTAATAATTTATCTTCTATTACACAACCTATTTTCTGAACACAAAATATCATTTATTAAATATAGCATTACTGTGTTATCCATGCCCTTACTTGTAGGGAAGTCATGGGAATTTTAGTCTTCGTCTTATGACAACTATAATTTATTTAAATAATAACATAAGATCCATAAGGATCAGCACATGATAGCCGAATAAATACTTGTTGAATGAAAGAGTGAAAATTAAATCACTTATGTGTATATTAATACCCAATAACATTAACTACTAATTGTAAGGATTTTCTTTGTATGTAAACTAAAATTTTTATTTTGAGATCATTGTACACTCACAATTGTAAGAAATAATACATAGTGTCCCATCCATAGTTTACCCAGTTTCCTCCAATGGTAACATCCTGCAAAGCTACAGTACAGTATCACAATCAGATTATTGACATTGATGGAGTCAAGGTACAGATATTTCCATCACTACACAGATCCCACCTGTTGCCTTTTTTTCTTTCTTTCTGGATGTTTTTTTCAATTCTTTTTAATGTGGTAAAATACACGTAACATAAAATTTACCATCTTAATCATTTTTCAACGTGTAGTTTGGTGGTGTTAAATACATTTGTATTGTTGTGCAACCATGACCACCGTCCATCTTCAGAATTCTTTACATCTTGCAAAACTGAAACTCTACTTATTAAACAATAACTCTCCACCCCTCCATTCCCTTGGCAACCACCATTTCACTTTTTGTCCCTATGATTTTGACTGCTCTAGGTATCTCTTATAAGTGGAATGATACAGTATTTGTTTTTTTGGTGACTGGCTTTTTTTCATTTAGAATAATGTCCTCAAGGTTTATCTATGTAGTAGCATATGTTACAACTTCTTTTCTTTTTTAAGGAATGTATTCATTCCTTATTCATTCATTCAACTATTCATTCATCTGTCGATTGACACTTGGGTTGCTTCTGTGTCTTACCTGTTGGTTGTGAATAATGCTGCAATGAACAGGTGTACAAATACTTCCTTGAGACCTGGCTTTCAGTTGTTTTGGGTATATACCTAGAAGTGGAATTGCTGGGTCATATGGCAAATTTATTTTTAATTTTTTGAGGAATTGTCAGCTTGTTTTCCAAGCAGCCATGCCATTTTACATTCCTACCAACAGTCCACAATGGTTCCAGTTTCTCAACATTTTGGCCAACACTTGTTTTCTCTTTTCTTTTCTTCCCTTCCCTTCCTTTCTCTCTTTTTCTTTTTTCTTTCTTTTATAGCAGCCATCCTAAGAGATGAGAGGTGATATTGTGGTTTGGATTTGCATTTCCCTGATGGTGATTGATGTTGAGCATCTTTCCAAGTGCTCATCGACCTTTGTATACCTTCCTTGGAGAAATGTCTATTCAAATTCTTTGCTCATTTTTGTATTGGGTTCTTTTTTTGTTGTTGAGTTTTAGGAGTTTTCTATATATTCCTCTTATCAATCCATTATCGGATATTTGGTTTGCGAGTATTATCTCCCATGATATGGCTTGCCTTTCACTCTGTTGATTGTGTCCTTTGATGCACAAAAGTTTTAAGTTTTCATGAAGCCAATTTATCTATGTTTTTCAGTTGCCTGTGCTTTTTGTGTCATATCTAAGTAATCATTGCTAAATCCAGTAAAGCCTTTTTGCCCCATGTTTTCTTCTAAGAGTTTTGTATTTTTAGCTCTTACATTTAGGTCTTTGATACATATTTTTAAGATTTTTTTTTTTTTTTTTTTTACGTAATCTCTATACCCACTGTGGGGCTCTAACTTACAACTTCGAGAACAAGAGTCACATGCTCTACTGACTGAGCCAGCCAGGAGCCCCAGTCTTTGATCTACTTGAGTTAATTTTTGTATATGGTATGATGTGAGGGTTCAACTTCATTCTTTTGTATGTGGATATTCAGTTTACCCAGCGTCATTGTTGAAAAGGCTGTCTTTTCCCCCATTATATGCACTTGGCACTTTATTGAAAATCATTTGACCATAAATGTGAGGGTTTATTTCTGGACTCTATTTTATTCTATGGCTGTCTTTATGCCAGTCCCACACTATTTTGATTACTGTAGGTTTGTAGTAAGGTTTAAAATCAGGAAGTATGAGTCTTCCAACTTTGTTCTTTTTTAAGATTATTTTGGCTATTCAGGGTCTTTTCAGATTCCAAATGAATTTTAGTATGGATTTTTCTACTTCTGCAAAAAAAGTCATTGAGATTTTGATAAAGATTACATTGACCAAGTAGGTCACTTTGGGAAATAGTGACATTTTAACAATATTAAGTCTTCCAATTCATGGACATCTTTCCATTTATTTATGTCTTCTTTTGTTTCAGCAAGTTTTTAGATTTCCTTGCATAACTTTCTATTTTGAATGTTTGCTATTTAGAAGCAATTACCTAAATAATGATTTTTTTTTCTTATTGGCTCAGTTCTTAGTACATTACCGTCATATTACAATGTTGCATTGTGTATTGATCTACCTATTACCAGCCATCCAGCTTATTTTATTTATAGGCAGATAAAGAAGTGATCACCAGTTGTGCCTCTGGGCTAAAAATTTATTAGAACACTTAAATGACATTTGATGCAGAATAGATAGAAAATAGTGTCAGTAGACAAACCTATTATTATAATAATCCAGCTTTTGAATTACATCTCACTAAGCTCAGCATTACCTTCTGTAGAATTCACAAGTCCAATGAAAGGTAAGATAGTTTAATATCCTTTGCATTGTTTATGGTTCTCATTTTCTTGCTTAATGGACCTGCTATTTCAGACATTGTTTTCCTTTGCTTTTTAATCAGCTTAAATGTATCAAAATACCCATAATGAGACAAGACCTGTTACAAGTAAAGCATGAGAATCTATGGGTAGCAATATATATATTTTTTCTTTCCAAGATGTAAAGAGATGATGTAGATATTATCTCACAGAGCTTTCCTGTCTGCTCAGCCTTCTGGGAATAAATCACCATATGCTGTTACACCAGTCCTCATTGCTCCAGATAGCTTATGCAAAAGAAGACCTTAACAATCCAGAGATTATGGTATACTTTTTTTAGCAGAAAAATATATCTAAAAGATAATAAATCCATTTTTATATCTTTAAATTCTCCAGAGTGATTAACGCAAAACTTTGCATAAACGTGTTTACTTTTTATTCATTCGTTGATTTATTAATTAATTCTCAGATATCCATTAGGACGTCTAGGGCTAATTGCACCACTATGCACTGGAGACTGTGAGCTCCCCAGTGATTCCTGCCTCCTGCTACTCATGCCCTTGAGTAAGTCCCCTCCCACGTTGCACCAGAATTGGCCTGTGTGACTAATAGACTATCGTAAAAATCATGACATGTCACTTCTGAGATTAGATAATAAAAACTGTAGCTTCTGTCTTGGGCTTTTTTATCTCTTTGATCTCTGTCTGGGAAACCATATTGCCCGCAGCTCTGTGGAGTGGCCCATGTGGTGAGAGACCTTAGTCTCCACCAACAGTCATGTGAGTCACCTGCCCTGTGGATCCTCAAACCCAGTCAAATTGCAGTTGGTTGCAGCCTCAAGAGGGGCCATATGCCAGCACCACCTAGGAAAACTGCTCTAGAATTCCTGGCTTGCAGGGACTATGAGATAAATAAATGTTTATTCTTTTACCCTGATAAATAGGGGTCAGTTTTTTACACAGCAATAAGTAAACTAATACAGAGGCACATAGATGAGCAAGACAGTGACCCTGCCTTCAAGAGGCTTCTACTTCAGCAAAACTAGTGATGTGCTGATTTACTGCTAAACTGAAGTTAGGTACAATGAGGGCATACGGAAACAGCACCTCTGTCTTAGAGGCCAGGAGCAGCTGAAGAACTGATGCCTCATCTGAGGCTGGAAGGATGAGGACTAGGAAGAAACCAGAGGGAAGCTTGGAGAAGGAGAGGCACAATGTTCCAGACAGAAAGGAGAGGATGAGCCAAGGCCCAGGGCAGAGAGAAGCACGTAGAGTAGTTCCCAGGGATAGGGTTCATGGAGCGGGCAATGGAGAATGATGAAAAATGAGGATGGAGATGTGAGGAGGTAACCATTGAGGAGAATGGAAGCTACAGGAAGGAGTTTGACTTCGGTCCCTAAGTTCGAGGACAGCCGCAGAAGATCTTTAGGGAGGAGCTTGGCTATGGCTGGGAGTACAAGGCAGGGTAAGTCCAGAGACAAGGAGGTGCTGGCACAGTAACAGGAAGTAGTGGTGGGAGTTCCTTGATAGAGGTTAGTGCAGGGGGACGAGAGAAGGTTGGCTTTGAGGCATATCGATAGGTTACAACTGGCAGAATTTGAGGCTGACATATATAATTAGGCATATTTGTTTTTCACTTTCTGTACAAAGAACCCAGGAAACCTAACTCTCACCCGCTCCTCGTCTAGAACAGCTCTCTCAGTGATACACACCACTGAAGACCCAGTTGCCCGGATGGAAACCTGGAAATCCTGGAAAACAGCTCCCTTTTCCTTGCAACTGTATCCAGTTAGCAACTAGATTTTATTTGTTTCTGAATGCCTGAAATATTCCTTTTTCCTTCTTTCCCTATTAAGTAGTGTTAAGTAAACCCTTATGTCTCTTCCCTCAGTTATTGCGAAGACTTCCTCACAGTTCTGCCCCTAGCTATACCTTCTTTATTTTTTTAAAGATTTTATTTATTTATTTGACAGAGAAAGAGAGAGAGTGCGTGTGCGCACGAGCAGGGGAGCAGAAGGCAGAGGGAGAGGGAGAAGCAGGCTCCCTGCAGAGCAGGGGGAGCCCAATGTGGGACTCGATCCCAGGACCCTAGGATCATGACCTGAGCCGAAGGCAGTCGCTTAACCAACTGAGCCACCCAGGCACCTGCTATACCTTCTTTAATTATCTGTGCTCTTGCTAGAGCCATTGAAACACACACATGCTTGTGTGTACAATCACACACACACACACACATACACACTCAGGCACACACGCTAATGTGAGCAATCTCCTTCATGCTCAAACGTGTTTCACTGGTTCCCTTTATCACTGAGGTCACAGTCCAGGCTCTGGTTGTTAACATCTCTAGTCTCCTCTTGTCCCACTCTTTCTCCCCCTTCCAAAGCCCTATGCACAACCCTATAAACTACTGGGGTCCTGTATGCCCCTTCCAACCTGTGTTCCCCTCTGACTGGATCCCCTTTTCTTCTTTCCCCAGCTAACTCCTCTATGTCAATGGAGACTCAGATCACGTGTTACCTCTCCTTGGATTCCTAAGCTGACCTCTCTGATTCCCATCTAGGCTGGCTCTCATCCCACTATATAATAGTCTGTGGGTCACAGCAGTCTCCTGTATTGGTGGGTAAACTCCTTGAAGGCAGGAACCATCCCTCATGAGCCTGGTACTGTCAGCACAGCATCTGGCATAAATTAAACACTAAATGTCTATGAAATGGCTGAGTGGCTGGAAGGAACATTGCATCCAAACATTCCACTTGCGTTTCTGAAGGATATGATCCAAAGAAGCAAGTGCTAAGCGTAAGGAGTCTTTGTTCTTCTCTAAGAGTTGGGAAAGCTGTAGTGAGTCTTTCTTATCAGCTGTAGGAACAAGTTTGATTTTTATCCTGAATGAACTGGAAAGTGAATTAATGAGCCGTAGGGGCAAACATCTCCCAACTCAACGTTCAGCAACTAATTTATTTAGTTCCTGGACTGACAGGTTATTGTATCTTTGTCTTTGTTCGTGAAAGACCAATTAAGCAGTGCTTTATAGGAGTACTTCTAGAATGGTAGAAAAAAAAATCCTTTTTTTTTTTTTTTTTAAATCCACTCGTGACTTTATTTCAGGTATTGATTCAGCTGTTGTCTTCCCCGAGCGTTTTTTGAAGTCAGGGGGATCTCCCCAGCTGGATGACCTGGGCAGAAACATGCTCTGACTGATCATGATGTGAGTGTGAAGGGAACAATTAAGGAGTTACTTCCATTTGGGTTCTAATAGCAAGCCTTTTTACTTCTGCACCCTTCAACCTGTCTGCATTCCAGCTGAAACTTCAATGGAGCCTTCCGTCAGGGCTGTTAAAAAGACTTTGAGAAGGGAACATGTGAATCATAAATGCTTCAGAAATAAAATGTCTTTCAGTCCATTACATTGTTAACCCCTTGTTTCTGCTTAACAGACTTTGTTAAAGGTCAATGAGAAGGTTTTAACGGCTTATGCTTTAGAATTCCAGGAGAGCGAATTGTTCCTATTCTAAATATCCATTGTTCATAAGTAACTTGGTTTGGTATGTTCTGAGTTTATATTGTGAGCACAAACAAAAACTCAGCATCACAAAGAATTAAGCATAAACCAGATTGAAACCTAAATTTCAAAGCCTCAAGCTAGAGAGAATGTACATGAACATTTGTAATTTGGAGTTACTTTCTCAATTAGACTAATGAATAACATAACAGCTGCATAATGCTTTGCAGTTTACAAGGAAAATTTCCATACACTTTAAAAAATGTTCATCATGATGTTTCGGTGATATTGGTAATAATATCATTTCATTCATATAAGGAGCCTGAAGTCTGAGCAGGTTACGTGGCAAGCAGCCCTACTGACCTGTGAATGAGCTGCCAGATGAACCTAGGTCTCCTATCGCTCCTTCTACTTGGTATGACATCCGGTTTCTGTTTTTGTTTTTGTTTATTAGTTTCTTTATAAAAATTTTTTCTAGCACAATTTACAAGATGGTGTTTGAAAATGCATAAACTAATACTGAAAAATATTTTCAGGTTTCCCATTGCACTAGCATAGAAATACATCCTTTTACCATCAACTTTTCCCGTAAGAAATAATTTTTTTTATTGCATTGAAAAGCTAGAGCTACTTGTCTCTAAAGGATATTTCCTTCAAGTACGCATTGGCATTTTTGAACTTGTGGTTCATTTCACTTTTTTATGACTCCAGAAATTAAATGATTCTTGGCTGTACATCAGAAGATTATCATGTAGTTATTATTTATATTTATAGCTCAGGTGAATCTGGTACTAGCTTATTATAGTGCATGTCCCATTGGCCTAATGAATGCAATCTAGAAATATGACATGCATTTTTAATAATAAAAGGGCAATAATTCGGCATTCTGCAGAGGTGTACCAGGAGCTACTTAAGTGAGGTTTAATGTCAAAAAAGAAATACTGCGATGCCCTTACTGAAATCTTGTGATAGTCACATTTATCCGGTCTTTTCCTGAAGTCACATGTAAACAACCATTTTGGAAGAGAATTTACTAAGCATCAACTTGATGTATCATTTTTATTAACATGTATACATCTTATCATACCCGAAAATAAGCAGTGAAAACTTCCCTTCTGTTTTTAGAGTGATAGGTATCCTGAAACATTGATAGAGACACAAATGTATATCATTAAATGCTCTACCTATGGCTTTGGGCCCAAGTATCATTATCTGAAAGTATTAAGAAAGAGTAACTAAAAGCCGTAGAAAACTTCTAAATCCCATTTTAGAGAGTAATTACAGTTATCCATCACCAAACTGCTGACAAGTAATGGCATTGCCTCACTGGATTTTTTTAATCCTTTTTTATGGCTCTGGCCTTTCTTCAGGTGTAAAGTCTATAAGCCATTAAGTGGATTTGAAGGGCCAGGAGGACCAGAGGCCTGGAACACTCCAGTCCTGTGCCTTTAAGAATCTGCATTAAAAAAGAGCATTGGCACAATGGAGAATCATCCCAAGTATTTGGAATTTAGAAATGTAAGGCCATGTGAAGATTATTACCCAGTACTGGTAATCCAAAAGATGTGTTGTATGTTATCAGCAGTGTTTGTAACAGACATGTAAATTCTACTCTTAATGCTACCACCTGTAGGAGACTATGTCGTGTTCACTCAGTGATGCAATAATGAAGTAACCAAGTGTCTTAAAATAATAGAAATTTATTCTCTCACCGTTCCGGAGGCTAGAAGTCCCAAATCAAGGTGTTGGCAGGGCTTATTCACTCTGAAGCCTCTAGGGGAGGATTCGTTCTTTGCTTCTGGTGGCTTGCAGATGCATTCCAGTCACTGCCTCTGTCTTCTTCCTATAAGGACACCAGTCATTGGAATAAGGTACACCCTCATCTAGCGTGACTTAACCAAAATCTAATTACATCTGGAAAGACCTTGTTTCTAAATGTCAGATTCACAAGTTCTAAGAGTTTGGGCTTCAAGATATCTTTTTGGGAGACCTTAATTCAGTCCATAACAGAGATCAAACTTTTCCCAACTCGGTGATTTAGGAGATTAGGTATATTGAAAATGTGTGTATTTTTAGTTCCGGTATGAAATGTGTGTTTATTATCTACTGCTGTATAACAAATTACCCCAAAACTTAGTGCCTTAAAACCACAATTATTTTATTATATCTCAAGATTTTGTGGGTCAAAACTTGGGCAGGATTTGGCTGGGGAATTCTTTTCTATGTGATATCAATGGTGATATCCAGCTAGTGGCTCTGCCAGAGGGTCAGAGATGACTTTTATTCCCAGCCAGGAGACTGTGGATTCAGGACCTTTCCACCTGCTTTCTGAGAACATTTTATGTGGCAGTTTAGGGCTCTAAGAGTAAGTAACCCAAGTGACAGGAACTAGAAACTTTTAGTCTTTTAAGGGCCAGGTCCAAAAATTGGGTCAGTAAAGCTTCCACCCTATTCTTTTGGTCAGTATAGTCTCAGAGCACCCCAAAATTTAAGGTGGAGAAGGATGACTCTCTATGGAAGGACTGTGGTCTAACTTCTGACCACAGATTACTTAGATTCCTCCCACATTAAAAAATTTCATGTCATTTCAACATTGCCTTGAATTTAAAAAGCTGATGATAAAATCAAAGCCATGTCTGAATGAAGGTCTCTGAGTATGTTTCCTCTCAGCCTGAAGACATGTGAACTATTGGGAGAATTGATCTGCCCTCCTTCCACTATATAATGGCCAGATAGGGATAGCATAACCTTAGGTTCTCCTCTTCAAAAAGGAGAAAGTGGGAGGCACATAGCAGTTACTGTTCTACACTGATTTAGACATCCAACCAGATGCCAGTCACTGGTTCCTTGATTAGGGTCTAGCCTTCTTCCCCTAGAAGTGATTGTGGTGGCTCTTGGTTCTGCCCATTGGGTCAACCCTCCTTTTCCGTAAGAAGCTTTTATAGGGCTCCTGTGTATCAGATAATCCAACTGACCAATCAAAACCCCCACACACGTTGTTTTTGATATAGTCCTTGAAATGTGGCAAATTATACAAAGAAGCCATTTTGTTTAGTTGAAAGGGTATACCATGCATATGTTAAGATTCACAAAGGCCCTCTTTTCTAGCAGAGAGGGTCTAAGATGTCCAACCCTTAAAGTCCTTAGAAGCCCTCTAGAATATTTACCCCATGGCCACACAGTAGTCGGGTTTAGCCTTTGTCTTGAGGCCACTTCTGACTTTGCACAGACGTCCATTGCTAGTGGAGACTGGGATGAAAGACAGTTTCTTTTTTCACACACAGCCTGCCCTGACTTCTTTATATTTCCTCTCAATCTGCTCACAAACTCAGTCATTCCTCCGTTAGCTCATTGTTCTTCTCGTATTTCACGTTTAGCCGTTAGAAGCCAGTTGGCACTTCCTCTGTTTTTCCCATTGGTCTTCTCTGCCGGGTCCTCAAATTCATTAGGTCCCTTTTCCATTTTCTTCAGTATCACAGGCAACACTCATGCCAAATTTTCCGCCAATACAGAGAAAGTATCCCATATTCTCCAGCTTCCAGTGACCTATTTTCACTGACCCTCAAGGTATCACCAACAGTTCTTTCAAGCCCCTTGCAGCTTTTACTAACAGTTTCTTTAAAGTCCTTTCCACTAACAGTCTCCTTGAGGCCCTCTCAACTTCTGTTCACTGCCTGATTCCAAAGCCATTGACACATGTCACAGGGTTTATACAACACGACACTACCAGGTAATGAATTCTGTTCCAGTTTCTTACTGTTGCATAAAAATCTACCCTACAACAAGTGGCTTAAAACAATAACCGTTTTATTAGACTTTGTGATTTTTGTGGATTAGAACTACAGGCAGAGCTTGGCTGAGAGGTTGTTCTGCTCTAGCTGGGATCATTTGTAGTCCTTTGGAGGGGCCTAGAAGCAGATCAGCACTTTGTGGGAAGGGCCAGGTAGAAAACAGTGGGACATACTGTCTATGACAGCTAGTCAGCTCCGTGGTTATAATGTGCAAGGAGCTACAGACAATATGTAAATAAATGACTGTGGCCGTGTTCTAATAAAGTTTTATTTATAAAATTAAGCAGCTGCCCTATGGGCCAGAGTTTGTGACTGCTTAATCTATAAGACCCAAGATGGCTTCACACATGAAGAAAGCTAGAAGGACAGGCTCACTAGACCTTCTTTCTCTCTCTAGGTAGACACAGGGCCTCTCTCCATGGTTCCTCTGGGGTGGTGGTCTAAATGCTCACATGGAAGTTTAGGCTCCAAGAGTGAGTGCTCCAAAAGACAGGAAGCGGAAGCTGCCAGCCTTGTGAGGTTTAAGCTTAGAAACTTGCACCAACTGGGTGTTATACACAACTAATGAATCATCGAGCCTTACATCGAAAACCGGGGATGTACTGTATGGTGACTAACATAATATAATAAAAAATCATTATTAAAAAAAAAAAAAAAAAAAAAAGAAACTTGCACCATGTCATCATTTGTGCCATTTTCATTGGTCAGTGCAATCAGGCTACCCCTCCCAGATTGAAAAGGAAAAGACATGACCCTTAATGGACTCTCTTAATGGAAATAGTGTCAGGTAACTTGTGACCATATTTAATCCAACATAATGGGTGACCTTAATTTATTTTTTATTTATTTATTTATTTTTTTTGTATTTTAAATTTATTTTATTTTATTTTATTTTATTTTATTATTATTTTTTTTTATTAATAATGATTTTTTATTATATTATGTTAGTCACCATACAGTACATCCCCGGTTTTCGATGTAAGGCTCGATGATTCATTAGTTGTGTATAACACCCAGTGCACCATGCAATACGTGCCCTCCTTACTACCCATCACCGGTCTATCCCATTCCCCCACCCCCCTCCCCTCTGTAGCCCTCAGTTTGTTTCTCATAGTCCATAGTCTCTCATGTTTCATTCCCCCTTCTGATTACCCCCCTTTCTTTATCCCTTTCTTCCCCTACTGATCATTCTAGTTCTTATGTTCCATAGATGAGAGAAATCATATGATAGTTGTCTTTCTCTGCTTGACTTATTTCACTAAGCATTATCTCCTCCAGTGCCGTCCATGTTGCAGCAAATGTTGAGAACTCGTTCTTTCTGATTGCTGAGTAATATTCCATTGTATATATGGACCACAACTTCTTAATCCAGTCATCTGTTGCAGGGCATCTCGGCTCCTTCCACGATTTAGCTAATGTGGACATTGCTGCTATGAACATTGGGGTGCATATGGCCCTTCTCTTCACTACGTCTGTATCTTTGGGGTAAACACCCAGTAGTGCAATGGCTGGGTCATAGGGTAGCTCAATTTTGAACTTTTTAAGGGACCTCCACACTGTTTTCCAGAGTGGCTGTACCAACTTGCATTCCCACCAACAACGTAGGAGGGATCCCCTTTCTCCACATCCTCTCCAACAATTGTTGTTTCTTGCCTTGTCTATTTTTGCCATTCTAACTGGTGTAAGGTGGTATCTCAGTGTGGTTTTGATTTGAATTTCCTTGATGGCTAATGATTTTGAACATTTTTTCATGTGTCTGTTAGCCATTTGTATGTCTTCATTGGAAAAGTGTCTGTTCATATCTTCTGCCCATTTTTTGATTTGTTTATTTGTTTCTCGTGTATTGAGTTTGAGAAGTTCTTTGTAGATCTTGGATACCAGTCCTTTATCTGTAGTGTCATTTGCAAATATATTCTCGCATTCCGTGGGCTGCCTCTTAGTTTTTCTGACTGTTTCCTTGGCTGTGCAGAAACTTTTAATCTTGATGAAGTCCCATAAATTCATTTTATCTTTTGTTTCTCTTGCCTTTGGGGATGTATCATGAAAAAGGTTGCTTTGGCCAATGTCGTAGAGGTTGCTGCCTATGTTCTCCTCTAGAATTTTGATGGATTCCTGTCTCACATCGAGGTCTTTCATCCATTTGGAGTTTATTTTTGTGTATGGTGTGAGATAGTGGTCAAGTTTCATTCTTTTGCATGTAGCTGTCCAATTTTCCCAGCACCATTTATTGAAGAGACTGTCTTTTTCCCACCGGATGTTTTTTCCTGCTTTATCAAATATTAGTTGCCCAAAGAGCTGAGGGTCCATTTCTGGGCTCTCTATTCTGTTCCATTGGTCTATGTGTCTGTTTTTGTGCCAGTACCATGCTGTCTTTGTGATCACAGCTTTGTAGTACAGCTCGAAATCCGGCATTGTGATGCCCCCAGCTTTGTTTTTCCTTTTCAACAGTTCCTTGGAGATTCGGGGTCTTTTCTGGTTCCATACAAATTTAAGGACTATTTGTTCCAGTTCTTTGAAAAACGTTCTCGGTATTTTGATCGGGATAGCATTGAAAGTGTAGATTGCTCTGGGTAGCATGGACATTTTAACTATGTTAATTCTTCCAATCCATGAGCATGGAATATCTTTCCATCTTTTTATGTCTTCCTCAATGTCTTTTAAGAGTGATTTATAGTTTCTAGAATAAAGGTCCTTTACGTCTCTGGTTAAGTTAATTCCAAGGTAACGTATGGTTTTTGGTGCTATTGTAAATGGGATGGATTCCCTGATTTCTCTTTCTTCGTTCTCGTTATTCGTGTACAGAAATGCAACTGATTTCTGAGCATTGATTTTGTATCCCGCCACGTTACTGAATTGCTCTATAACTTCTAATAGTTTGGGAGTGGCTTCTTTTGGGTTTTCCATATAGAGTATCATGTCGTCTGCGAAGAGAGACATTTTGACTTCTTCTTTGCCGATTTGAATACCTTTGATCCCTTTTTGTTGTCTGATTGCTGTTGCAAGGACTTCTAGTACTATGTTGAATAATAGTGGCGAGAGTGGGCATCCTTGTCGTGTTCCTGATCTTAAGGGAAAGGCTTCCAGCTTTTCCCCATTGAGAATAATATTTGCAGTAGGCTTTTCATAGATGGCTTTTATGAGATTGAGAAATGTACCTTCTATTCCTACACTCTGAAGGGCTTTAATCAGGAAAGGATGCTGTATTTTGTCAAATGCTTTTTCGGCATCGATTGAGAGGATCATATGGTTCTTGAGTCTTTTCTTGTTGATATGATGTATCACGCTGATTGATTTGCGAATATTGAACCACGCTTGCATCCCAGGTATGAATCCCACTTGATCGTGGTGGATAATCCTTTTAATGAACTGTTGGATTCTATTAGCAAGTATCTTGTTGAGGATTTTGGGGTCCATATTCATTAGGGAAATCGGTCTGTAATTCTCCTTTTTGAGGGGGTCTTTGCCTGGTTTGGGGATCAAGGTAATATTGGCCTCATAGAATGAGTTTGGTAGCTTTCCTTCTGTTTCTATTTTTTGAAATAGCTTTAGGAGAATAGGTATTATTTCTTCTTTGAATGTTTGGTAGAATTCCCCAGGAAAACCATCCGGGCCTGGAGTTTTGTTATTTGGAAGGTTGTTTATCACTGACTCAATTTCTTCATAATTAATTGGCCTGTTTAAGGAATCAATTTCTTCCGGTTTCAATCTTGGTAGTTTATAGGTTTCCAGGAAGGATTCCATCTCTTCCAGATTGCTTAGTTTATTGGCATATAGCTGTTGATAAAAATTTCTAATAATCCTTCCAATTTCAATGGTGTTCGTCGTGACCTCTCCTTTTTCATTCATAATTTTAATAATCTGGGTCCTTTCTCTTTTCTTTTGGATAAGTCTTGCCAGTGGTCTGTCAATTTTATTGATTCTCTCCAAGAACCAGCTTCTAGTCCTGTTGATCTGCTCTACTGTACTTCTGGTTTCTGCTTGATTGATTTCAGCTTTAATTTTGGTCAACTGCTTCCTCGTGCGTGGATTAGGCCTGTCCCTCTGTTGCTGTTCCAGCTTCTTGAGGTGAGAATATAAAAACTGCATTTTAGATTTTTCTATTCTTTTGAGTGAGGCTTGGATGGCTATGTATTTCCCCCTTAGGACTGCCTTTGCAGTATCCCATAGGTTTTGGACTGTTGTATTTTCATTCTCATTGGTCTCCATAAATTGTTTAATTTGATTTTTGATTTCCTGGTTTATCGAGTCATTCCTGAGCAGGATGGTTCTTAGTCTCCAGGTGTTTGAGTTTCTTCCAAATTTTTCCTTGTGGTTGAGTTCCAATTTCAGAGCGTTGTGGTCTGAGAATATGCAGGGGATAATTTCAATCTTTTGGTATCGGCTGAGACCTGTTTTGTGTCCCAGAACATGGTCTATTCTTGAAAATGTTCCATGGGCATTAGAATAGAATGAGTATTCTTTGGTTCTGGGGTGTAGTGTTCTATATATATCTAAGAGGTCCAACTCGTCGAGTATGGCATTCAAAGCCTTTGATTCTTTGCTTAGTTTTTGCCAGGGTGTTCTGTCTATTTCTGAGAGTGGAGTGTTGAGGAGGTGACCTTAATTTAATTCACTGATGTATGAGACATCTTCCTATAATGTTTACATTATAATTGGGCACAGATATGAAAACAATAATAAAATGCAAAGCAGAATGAAATGTATCAAGGACGGGAACAAAGTCTGCGAGTAAGGAAAAAGCTTTCCTCGACTCTCTCAAAATCCCTGTCTGGGTCTGAAAATTAAACTGCCAAAGGAAGATAACAGGAAAAATACATACAGATTTATTTAATATAAGTTTTATGTGACATGGGAGCCTTCAAAAGGAAATGAAGACCTAAAGAAACAGTTAGCTCTGAAGTTTTGTTCAATGTTTAATGAAGGGTCGGCAGTCATGTAGAAATTACATTAATGTAGTAAACTAGGGGAAATTCAGCAAAGCTTCTTTTATAGGATAAGGATGTTCCTTTTCTGGAATAGAAGGAGCGCATCTCTAATACAAGAGTTTTAGGACCTGATTCAGGGGAGATAGGTTGGGGGAGGGTCACACTGACCTGCTTCTGCTGGTTTTGCAAACTCCTTCAGCTTAATATGCTAAGATACCATATTTTAGGGTAGAGTGTCCCAAAACCCATTAGTACCCTTATAGGAGTATTACAAATCTGGATATATACATGTGTTTTACAGGTAGTCACTAGCTCTTGCTTTCTCTCTCTTACTGACCAGTATCGTGGTTTTCAACTTGTTTTTAACTGGAACCTGTGATTTACATTGTCACCCAGAATAAAGATGCACAACATGCACACACACTCATATACACTCAAATACAAAACAAGTTTCTTCAAATGACTGTTTTTCTACTTCTTTGCAGTGTACTTTGATATTTTCCATTTTCTATTTTTTCTATTGTATTTAATTTTTAGAACTTCTTGCCATTGTCCCCTGAATTGATTTCACAACTGCAGATTTTTTTTTAAACTTTTTAAAAAAGGTTTTGTTTCTTTACTTGACACACAGAGAGAGAGAACATGTGTTGGGGGTTGGGTGCAGAGGGAGAGGGACAAGCAGACTCCCCACCCCGTGGGGAGCCCAATGCGGGGCTCAATTCCAGGATCTAGAGATCATGACCTGAGCCAAAGTCAGATGCTTACCTAACTGAGCCACCAGGTGCCCCCACAACTGCAGTTTGATTTCATAATCTGTAGTTTGAAAAATAACTTTCTAGAAGCAGCAGAGGACAAAGAGTCTTGTGGGTCACAGTTGCACAATAACTTATTGTTAAAATTTATTCTTACAGGAAGATCTGGGAATTGATTTAATGGGGAATATGAAAGAACTTCTCACACCAATTCTTTGCCCAGTGGCCTCTCTGACAAAGCATATGCTGAGTATTTTTTGATATATGTTATTTGATTCTCTGCCAATGATGTGTCTGCTAATTCTGAGCTACTCTGATAAGACAGTAGTTTGAAGGAGCCATAAAACTTTGTTAACTTTGGTAGGTTGTGAAAATAACATTATGTCCTTGTAGAAGTCATCACATTTTATGATAAGGAAAGTTTGTAATTTTTCTAGTTTGTGTAGAAACTGTATATTCATGTTAAGGATTTGAACTAGGAACAAATATGGGGAAAATGACCATGAAAAGAATTTGATTATAGGATCATTTATGGCAATTATACAATGTAGCCTTTCCTGAGTTATGCACTAAACAGGAGTTTACTCAGTGCTTGAAATGCAACGGTAGACAGGAGCTCACAAATCTGCCATCATGGAACTTCCATTCTGCAAGGACAGATAGAAGAAAACAAGTGAACAGGGAAAATAACTGTGATTTGGGATGGATTATATGAAAGGAACAAACATGAGCAGAAATTGAGAATGTTGGAATCAGCTCTTGACAAAGAGTGGTCAGGGAGGACCTCACTGAACAGGTGACGGTTAAGCAGGGACGAAAGCATGAGAAGGAGCTGCCTGTGATTAGACCATTGGGAAGGGCATTCCAGGGAGTTGGTGGAGGTTCCAGGGTTGGGATGTGGTTGCTGTATGTGGGAACTGAAACCCCAGAGTGAGCGAAGCCTAGTCAGTCAGGCTAAGTAGTTGTAGGAGATGGGAGTGTGAGGCAGGTGGCCGGGACCCATCTAATGGGCCTCCTAGGCCGCAGTAAGGACTATGGAATGTTTTTTTCCTTTAGCCCAAGAGGAAGCTATTCAGGTGCTTCTGCAGGAGACAGTGAGTTCCAATTTATGTTTTAAGAAGCTCAGTTTGACTGCTGTGTGGAGATTGAACCAGAGAGAACACTAACCTTATTCCTCTTAAACTGTAGGGGAGGAAATATACTTTTTCCTCTACCTTTCTTGGTTCTTGGCCGAAATACCCGTATAGTAAAAGACAGACTCACAGGAGGAAAGCAAACAGAAGTTTAAAGCCAGTATTCCTCCTGTGTACAGGGGAGGTACCTAGGAAAACTGAGTAACTCTCCAAAATGGTCCAATAACTTCACCTAAAGACAAAATAAGATGTGGAGGGTGGGGAGTCAGTCTTGGAAGGTTATTAGAAAAAATACTGTGAACAGGGGTAATGTTGTTATGCAGATTTAACTCCATGCCTTCTCCATTGATAAGAGTTTCTAGAGATTTAGAGTCATTCTTCTCTTCCAGTACAGAGAAGGAGATATCCTTAAAAATGATTTCCCTTATAAACATAAACGCCCCTTACAAAAGGATAACTTGTATTCCATTTTAAGTGCTTTTCCTGTTTGTCTGTTTTTAAAAAATAACCAGCTCGAAATAGCCAATGTGTCAAAGAGGCGTATTTTGGGGATGGCATATTCTGCTTCCCTTTGCTACCCATTAAAATAATGACATTTTTATTTATCTAGAACCCGCTGCACGTACTTTGGTGCTATTAGAGTACTCCTTGAACTATTGGCTACAGCAAGATTTCTGTGTTGCTTATTTTAGAATTCACAGGACATACAGACAACTCACTTGTTAGCCATTAATTAATCTGAGACCTTTAAAGACAAGGTAAAAAAGTGACAGTGGGAACTTTGAAATATTTGTATTCACTTATAAATTCAACAGGGATTGTTTTTTGGGTAACTATGGTATACCCTGCCTCTTACTTTAAAGCACATAATTTGGTTCCAAGTATATTTATAATGTTACTTTTATGACAAAAGGAAGGGGATGGAAATCCTTACATTTGGGGCATCTGGGCTTGAATAGCATGTTAACAGTAATAGAAAATCTAAATGAAATTAATCCTAGAAATTACTGAACTTGTGAGTTAGAAGGAACCTTAGAGCTCATCTAATCAAAATCCCTATTTTACTAAGAGGAAAGAGAGGTAACAGAGCTTGGTGACTCCTTTGGTCAAGGTAGAACCTCAAAAGCAATTGACATAAACTACGTGGATTCACTCTCCAAAGAAATTGCCTTCATCCGAGTACAATTCAATAAAATACCTTTAACCTTGCTCCAGAGTTTTTGCATTTTCCAAAGAAGAGTCTAACTTGATACCTTTTTTGTCTAATAATCCAACAGAAAGAAGTTCTTTCCAAAATTTAGAGCCAGGAAGCAAAGCAAAAACAGAAATTACTTCTTTTGTCAATAATGATACCTGTGAGGTTCATCACGTTTCCCTTTTTCACTTTGTGTCCAGGATCCTCAGAGTTAGATGAACCAGATTATAGAAATTTTCTCCCTTTTTATTCTGTTGTTTCTGATTTCCTATTCAATTCTCTTATTTTTTTTTTTTTGTATGCACATTTTTATTGCAAGTCACTCCACAAATGTCTTTTGAAAGCTATTGAACTATAAATTATTCAGAAAAAAATGCTTAGGGACAAAGTCAAGACTATAATTCAGGTTCTCCAACTCTCAGTCCAAATTTCAATCCACTATATCATTATTGGGAAACATTCATATCTCTATTTTTTCCCAATAGAGAAAAGTAAAGAATAGCTCTTTCCAGTATTTGTGTAAAAGAAGGGTTGAAGTGAAAGAGATGTCTGTCTATCTTTCACTGTATAGCTTTGGCCCAAATTTCAAAAGTTTAAGCACACCTCTTAACTCTCAAGCAAAAAAATAAAAAAATTAAAATTGTTTAATTTTCTTTGTTTAGAAAATTGGAAGTATATTATTTTATTGGCACTCAGAACTGTTCAGTCTTGTATGAATGCCTGTATATTTACAATCAAATGAAATCTGGGACAGATTTGTGTTTCCTTTTGCATACAGACTGTATCCACAAAGACCAATGTAGTAGAAACCTTTTGCATCAACCTCTTCCTCTGTCACAAAAGTGTTTGGGTTCTTGCTTTCTGAATCCATTAATGCATTTGAATATTACCTAGTCACAAACAGCGGGGCATCATGTTGCCCCCCCCCCAGCCCTCCCCCTCCATCCGCCCAGTGGAGAAGCCTGAGACTTGGGCACAAAGGCACACTCACAGCTCTTGATATTTCTCATCTGTTGACACCGCGTTACAGGGCTGCTCCCTCACAGGTGCACTGAGTGGACGAGGGGTCATCACCACCACCACAGCCTCTGCCAGCATGGCACAGCTGTCTGCACTCTTTGTAGTAGTTTCTGAAAAGAGTATATTAATAATGTCAAAAGTTGGGTGAAGCCATCAGTCACAGTGAGAGCTGCCCTTTAGAGTTTAAGATTTGCTTTAGAATCCAATGGGAATCATGGTAGATGTTAGGAAAATGGAGCAACATTTGCTGCAACATGGACGGCACTGGAGGAGATAATGCTAAGAGAAATAAGTCAAGCAGAGAAAGACAATTATCATATGATTTCTCTCATCTATGGAACATAAGAACTAGGATGATCGGTAGGGGAAGAAAGGGATAAAGAAAGGGGGGTAATCAGAAGGGGGAATGAAGCATGACAGACTATGGACTCTAAGAAGCAAACTGAGGGCTTCAGAGGGGAGGGGGGTGGGGGAATGGGATAGACTGGTGATGGGTAGTAAGGAGGGCACGTATTGCATGGTGCACTGGGTGTTACACGCAACTAATGAATCATTGAACTTTACATCAAAAACCAGGGATGTACTGTATGGTGACTAACAATATAATAAAAAATTTTTTTTTAAAATGGAGCAAGGCATACTTTCATATAACTGCCAATATTCCAATAATAGGCATTGGGAGGAGAAACTGAGAATATAGTTATAGAAAGGACATCTGATGAGAAGAACTCAGAGTGGAAAATACAAGCAGAGAACATTATTTCTAGCTGGTATATACCATATTTCCTTTATTATCATTATTATTGCAGAGGACAAACAAATAACATTGGTAGTTATTATTAATCCTTTAGAAAATCATGTTGCAGCCTGCCTCAGGGTACGTAGTCCATAGTCCCAGCTGATTGCATTGCATTCAAATTCTGGTTTTGTGACATAGCACTTGGACTACTCTGGGCAATGGACTTAACTTCACTTTGCCTCCCCTCTTTATCTGCAAAATGGGGATAATAATAGTGCCTACTGTATAGGATTGTTGTAAGGGTTAATGAAGCTAATATTTATAAACTGCATTGAACATTGCCTGACATAAAGTCCACATTATTTGAATAGTTATTATTTTCATATAAATTTTCTTATTTACTCAGGTGAAAAGTTATATTTCTAATAAAACATGATTCTTTCATATATATATATATATATAACTACCATCATAAACTCTCCTTACTTTTTCTCCTGGGACTCAAGTCCTTCCAGCTCCATTTTCCAGGCAGGCCTAGGACCACTCTGGAATAGACTCCAACTCCAACAGTAATGGGTGGTCTTAAGTCCTACCCTTGGGTCCTAGCACCTCCAAGAGCATCCTCTCACTTTTATCCTTGACCAAAACCTCTTCCCCTAGGCTCAGAGGGTAAGAGTCACTCCAGCTGTCTGTCCTTCCCACACCATATAACCCAGAGTTTGTTACCTTTTTTTCCAAGGACTACTTTGGCAATCTTTTGAAGCCAATGAATTGTTTCTCAAAATAGTATTTTTAAATGTATAAAATGAAACACAACGGATGACAAAGGAAATCAAAGATATTGAAATAACAATTATCAAAATGTTTTTAAAATGTGGCAGGAGTATATGTACTTCTTTATTACTACATTAAACAACAAGCTTTATCAGAGGGCCTAATAACTTCTATAATTCCAAAGTGCTGAGAAGCATGACCAATGTTTGAAATATCTGCAGTAAGTATAATGTGACATAAAATTAAAATATTGTCATTTTTATTGGCAACAGAGTCACAGGTAGTGCTAATACTATTATAGTTTGTTGCCTACGTTCAGTAGTTTAAGGTAATGATAAATTTCAATTAGGTATTAGTGAAAATAAAAATATATTATTTTCTCATTTAAGTTGACAGAATCCCAGAATTCTAGCCAAGATCCCTTCGTGGACACCAAGTCAAGGATACCTGTTCTAATCCCAGATTGAACCAATACTCATTCCCTTCTGGTCTTGGAGAAGGAAGGAAAGAAGAACATTCTAAGTCGGTATCCTTGACCCAGACTGGCGTGTACCTATGTCAACACAGGGTCCTTGAGCCTCATCATCCTGGTAACCTACCCGCACTGTCACTCTAGGCTATTTTCTAGACCCTTGGCTTCCTACCTACCATTAGTTAGTTAGTTTCTTTCTTTCTTTCTTTTGATACAATTGACATAACTTTTTGTCAGTTTAAGGTGTACAACGTGTTGTTTTGCTACACTTGTATATTGCAGTAGCATTACCACCATAGCATTACCTAACACCTCCATCAGGTCACACACAGGTCACATAATTTCCATTTCTGTTTTGTGGAGGGAACATATAAGATCTAGTCTTTTAGGAACTTTCAAGTCTGTGATACAGTAGAGTTAACTATACTCACATTGCTGTGCATGAGATCCCCAGAGCTTACTCATCTTGCTACAAGTTTGTACCCATTGACCAACATTTCCCCAGTGCCCCCTGTTACCCACCCTCCAGCCCCTGGTAACCACCACTCCACTCTGTTTTTGAGATTTCAGGGATTTTTTTTTTTTTTGATCCCACATATGGATGATATCGTAGAGTATTGGTTTCTTTGTCTGATTTACCTGACTTAGCATAATGCCCTTAAGGTCCATCCATGTTGTTGAAGATGACAGGATTTTCTTTTTTTTCTCATGATTGAATAATATTTGCACGTATGTGTGTGAGACATATTTATTTATCTCTTGATGGACACTTAGATTCTTTCTACATCTTGGCTATATGAATAATACAGCAACAAACATGGGAGGGCAGATATCTCTTCATTATCTTATTTTCATTTCCTTTGAATACATATACCCAGAAGCTGGTTTGTAGGATAATATGGTGGTTATATTTTTAATTTTTTTGAGCACCGCCATACTGTTTTTTGGTTTTTTTTATAGTGTCTCTACCAATTTACATTCCCATCGACAATGCCATTTCTCCACATCCTCATCAATACTTGTCTTTTATGTTCTTTTTAAAAAAGATTTTATCTATTTATTTGAGAGAGAGAAAGTGAGCAAGAGAGAGCAAGCAGAAGCAGGGGGAGCAGCAGGCAGAGAGAGAGGGAGAAGCAGACTCCCCGCTGAGCAGGGAGCCTGAGGCAGGGCTCAATCCCAGGCTCCTGGGATCATGACCTGAGCCAAAGACAGACTCTTAACCTGCTGAGCCACCCAGGTACCCCTATCTTTTATGTTCTTGATCATAGCCATTCTAACAGGTGCGAAGTGCCATCTCAGTGTGGTTTTGGTTTGCATTTCCCTGGTGATTAGTGATGTTGAACATCTTTTCATGTACCTATTGTCATTTGAATGTCTTCTTTGGAAAAATGTTTATTTGGCTCCTCATCCCATTTGTAATCGGATTGCTTTTTTTGTTAATGAGTTGGGTGAGTTCTTTATATATTTAGGGTATTTACTTTCTATCAGATATGTGGTTCATTTCCAAAAATGTATCATTTCCAAAAATTTTCTTCCATTCTGTAGTTTGCTTTTTCATTTCATTGTTTCTTTGGCTGTGAAAAAGCTCTTTTAGTTTGTTGTAGTTGCACTTGTTGCTTTTTGCTTTAGTTGCTTGTGCTTTTGGTGTGATATCAAATAAATAAATAAATAAATAAATAAATAAATAAATAAATAAATAAATAAACAAACAAACAAACAAACCACTGCCAAGACCAATGTGAAGGGGCATTTTTCCACTTATGTTTACTTCTAGGAATTTTATGGTTTCAGGTGTCATGCTTAAGTCTTTAATCTATTTTGTGTTAAATTTTGTAATTGTTGTAAGATTAGGGTCTAATTTCATTTCTTTCCATATAATTATCCAGTTTTCCCAACACCATTTATTGAAGAGACTAGCCTTCCCCCTTTGAGTAACCTTGGCTTCCCTGTCAAATATTAATTGACTATATGTGAGAGTTTGTTTCTGAGCTCTTGATTCTGTTCCATTGGTCTTTGCCTGATTTTATGCCAGTACCACACTGCTTTTGATTACTATAGCTTTGTAATACAGTTTGAAATCAGCAAGTGTAGTGCTTGCTTTGGCAGCACATATACTAAAATTGGAACCATACAGAAATTAGCATGACGCATGCGCGAAGTTGACACGCAAATTCATGAAGTGTTCCATAGTTTTTTAAAAAAGGAAATCAGATAGTGCAATGACTCCAGCTTTGTTCAATGTTGTTTTGTTGCTTTTCTGTCTAAGTGATTACATCTAATGCCGAAAGGCAGGTATTGGAATTCCTTACTATTATTGTGTTGTTGTCTGTTTCTCCCATTTCTTTTTTTTTTTAAGATTTATTTATTTATTTATTTATTTATTTATTTATTTATTTATTTTAGGGAGAGAGTGCATGTGCATGCATGTGAGTTGGGGGAGGGGAAGAGGAAGAGAATCTTCAAGCATACTCCTGCTGAGCGCAGAGCATGACTCAGGGCTCAGTGTCATGACCCATGAGATCACAACCTGAGCCGAAATCATGAGTGGGACGTTCAACCAACTGAGCCTCCCAGGCGCCCCTCTCCTGTTTGTTAGTATTTGCATCACATATTTAGGTGCCCCAACAGTGGGTGTGTATATATGTACAATTATTATACCTTCCTGATGACTTGACCCCTTTGTCATTAGATAATGACCTTCTTTTTTGTGTTACCATTGTTGGTTGTGTTTATTTTGTCTGATATAGGTATAGGTACCCCTACCTTTTTTTGGTTTCCACTTGCATGGAATATCTTTTTCCATTCTGTCGGTTTGGGCCTAGATGTGTCCTTAAAGCTGAAGTCAGTCTCTTTTAGGCAACATGTAGTTGGGTTTTGTGGGGTTTTTGTTGTTGCTGTTCCCTTGTTTTTTAAATTTATCCAGCCACTCTGTGACTTTTGATTGGATAGTTCATTCCATTTACATTTAGATAATTATTGCTATGTAAGGACTTACCAATGCCATTTTCTTAATTGCTTCCTGGCTCTTTCATAGTTTTATTGTTACTTTTTCCCTCTCTTACTGTATACCTTCGTGGATTAGTGATTCTCTACAGATTCTCCTTTCTTAAATCTTTTCATGAAACTTCTATTATTATTCTGTTGTCACATTGAACATTCCCTTGTTTAGCAAAAGTTTAAAAGCCGTACTTAGTGTGCTGTTTATAGGAACTAGACTTTTGAAATGAATGCAAAATTGCTCTGGTATAGAGACCACAGTTTGATTTTTCATAGATGAAATTAGAGTCATTATGGTCAATGTATAACCACTACTCAAGTGTTGCTTATTATTTTTGAAGTTAATGTTACTAATATTAGGGAATATATCAATAAGTTTAGGATAAGAAAAAAAGAAACTTGAAAAGGCATTTCATTTTGACATGGAAGTATGGATTGATTGTTGAGATTCAGAAATACATTTGACAACCAAGCTGGTGGGTCGAGGGTGTTGTAATGGCTTCTGGGCATCATAATCCTTGAGCCGGATCTTGATGGACTTCTCTGAAAACCAAATAAATAAAGCACTTTTTGAGGTGAGTTTGAGTTGAGGAACAGTAAATGTCAAGTAGTCCAATCTCTGTGACTCCAATTTAGAACAGTTGATGTAAATGGCAACTATACTGATGTAAGTTCATCATGTATATGTATTATACATAAGCATGTAAATATGCATCATGTGTCTAGATATCTATAGTTTGAATTACTGTTATCACAACAATACTCATGTCTTGTGGTATTTCAAAGTTCTATACACTAGGAGGTAGAACCATTAAATGGTATTTTAAAATGAGAACAGTAGATTGCCCTCTGCTTCGATTTTTTTTTTCAGCTAGAGAGTTTAATATTTATACATAGGCTTTTAGTAGAGAATGGTGCATTGTGTTGTCTCTACTCTATATTTTGCTTTTCTTTATGAACTGGCAATGGGAAAGGGTGACCTGCATGATCTAATAGGTACTTTATAGTTTCTAATTGCTGTATTTTTTATCCTGCAATTCAGTTGCGTTTATGTGTTGAGTGAAGTCAGTTTTCCAGCATGCTAAATAGGCAGTGAGTCACTGTTAAAACTAAGAAATTTGAAATTGTGTCATGTACCATATAGGCTATAATATATGAAATTTCGACGATTTTTAAAATTTATTTACCTATTAATGAGTTTTATTTTCTTGCATTAAAATAACCTTGGAAATAATCATATATACATTTCAGAGGCTTTAAAATCATCCAGGTACAGAATAAGTGAGTAAATCTTGTGTGAAGGGGATGATTAGTTCTTCAATTTTGCTTCAGAAGGTAAGGAAATGTCAAGACTTGGCTATTGCTGGGTCTGCCAGAGGTTTCTGCTTTGATATTATGGGGGCTGGATTCCACATGCCACCAGAAAGATGGATCTGAGTCACGTTATGCCACGTTAGCTGTTCACTCAGGAATCACCAGGGCCACTGCAGACCGTAAGACTTAAGCCGGGCTCTCCATGATTCAGAGAAATCACAGGGTACAATAATTCAGTGACCATCACACAACAATTCCGAGTGTAATTTGAAATGGGCACAGTAACTTTTCAGCAGTTTTATTCTACAAGCAAAAGAATGCTAAAACATCCCGTTTATCTTTCATTTATTATGGTCAAACTAAAAATTCTAGTAATGAATGATAGTATACAGTAGGGAAACTGGGGACATTGAGAGAAGTGACAATGGCCTACATTCTTGAAGAACCAGTTCAAACACCTGCTTTGGATAGAGAGAGTTACAAGTGATGCTTTCCATTACAAACTGTAAATTGGTCCTGGAAGATAGAGTAGTAATTGAAGGCTTTAATGTGAAGACATCTACTGTTAGCTCAGTTCACTAAAAGCAGAGTGTTCGATTGTCTATGTCCTATATAACTTAAAGTGACATTTCTATGAAGGAAAATAGGAGCTTTTGTTGAATTCATTTTATCCAAACGGGAAAATATATTGGTGCTTTAGATCTGTGGGAACCTCAGGAGCCCATGATGCTATTACTTAGAAGTCGCAGTGGAGAGAAAAGAAAATGTTGATCATTTCCAGATGTGAATCTTGCCTTTTCTAAAGAAGATATCAGAAAAGTTTAGAAGAAAGATTCATTTCCATGTTCAAAGATTCTGAAAAGAGAGATTATCTAAGAATGGATAAGACACTTTCAAAAGGCAAATCCTGACTATACAATTACAAATGATCCTAATGCAGATGAAAAAGTAAACATTTCTGTGGCAATATAAGTAGATACATAATAAATCCGCATTTTGAAAGGAGATGCATATAAAAAGAGCAAAGAAAAGGTGCATAACTGAAGATTCTGAAAAAAGAAGAATAAACATTTAAAAGTAATGCCAAACAATCTAAGACCTAAAATGGGATGTTGTTTTGAAAAATGTTAAAAATTTTAAGAAATAATTTTGCAAAGATAATTGAAGCAAGGATAAGAAGAAGGATGTGATAGGCTCATTTCTGGGATAGTTAAGCATAAATTACAACGAGAAAGCAAGAACTACCCATTCTTCATTGCTTCCATTTTGTTTAAGTAAGAGAATGAACTTTAAATCAGAAGGAAGAGACTCTTCACCATTCACATAAGAGATCAGACAGTGAGAAAGTACCTAGTTGTTTAAGTCAAATCTCAAATAGAAAAAGTGTTAGGTCTTAAAAGAGTTTGAAGATATGATCTTAGATTCACTGTCAGTATATATATATTTCACAATCATTTTGTCTATGAACTAACTGCATTGTCAGAGATAATCAGTCTTGATCCTTATTTCTAAAATTGAGGAGAAGATAAACTCATGCAACTATATAGAATATTGTACTATTAATCTCCAGCAAGGGCTAATAAACAGTGGGCATAAGATGAGTATTTTGAAAAGAATATAGTAATCACTAGGACATCTTATGGGTTCACTAAAAACAAGTCATCCTACTTAAACAATGTTTTCTCTTTTGTAGGGTTATTAATCCCAAAAAGCCTGCTTCTCAGGTTTATAGATGACAGGCTTTAGGCATTGTAGATGAATTTAGCGACATTACCAAAGTTGAAAATGTTTCTGTTGGCTTGCATGACAGAAAGAAACAGACGAGATGATTTCTATCATCCATCTGTCTATCTATCTGGCTCTGGAGGGGGCAATATATATTAACAGCATTAATGTACAAATGGTCAGTGGTTTCAGTTTCTCGTGGTTGCTCACAGTTTTTATGGGAGCCACTTGTGTCTCTGGCTCCTAAAAATAGCCAACACGATCTCAGCTTGCTCTACAGCCATGCAGTGCTGAGATGAACAGAACTCTTCACTGAGCGTGCTCATCTGGAGCATGCAGCTTCCTTTTGAGCTGTGAGCTTTAAGACAGACCCTAATAAATGCGAATGTCCTCACCTGAGGAGACTGAAAACCACGTCATATGAGAAACTGTTGAAACAGTTGGAGGATATTCGTCTGGAAATGATTAAGCATGATGATTATATTCCAGTACAAGGAAAATAATTTGACCTACTCATTGCTCTCCCAAGAAGTAGAACTGACTAATGAATATGAGCCAAAGCCTCTCTGTCCCATTCAACAGGGACAGGAAGTGTCCCTGTTATACGGGTTTCAGATAAGTCCCCTCTACGTTCAGATTTTCAGTTTTAGTTTAGCAGAAGTGATGGTCTCTTCTATTTACCTGGCTGCATGATCCTTCAACTTGAACAGGTTATTATTCAAACACACCTGACCTAGAGTATCTAATTCTAGTAGTAATCATTTGATAAGTAACTCCATATGGACAAAGAGTGAGTCTGAATATTTCCTGAGTTTTAAACTATTTCTCAGTATTTCTCATTTTTATTTCTCAAAATACATCATTGTATTTCTTCTGTCATACTTAATGGTGCAACTGTAGCTGTGTGTACAAGGTGGTAATTAGTCTCCCCAGATACCTGGAGGGCCATGTGTCTTCTTATGGATATATAGCAATGGGATTTTTATAAAGATTTATTTATTTACTTGAGAGAGAGAGAGAGAGAGAGAGAGAGAGAGAGAGAAAGAGACAGAGAGGGCAAGATTGGGGGGAGGGGCGGAGGGAGTGGGAAAGAGAGACTTCTCAAACAGACTCCCCACTGAGCACAGAGCCTGACATGGGGCTTAATCCTAGGACCCCGAGATCATGCCCTGAGCCAAAACTAAGATTTGACACTTAACCAACCAAGCCACCCAGGTGCCCCACAATGGGATTTAAAAAAAATACTTTTTCCCAGTAAGGAGTGTTGGAGCAAGCTTTTCTCCTTTAGGGAGGCAGGGAGATGAGATAGCTGAAATTGGAGAAGGAGATGGATTCAGGAAAGTTGAAGCCTAGGTTTGGGCAAAAACCTAACCAGACAGATAAAGATTAGAACTGCACATGGTGGTAGAGAAGACAGACTGCAATTTGTTCAACTGGTAGAGGTCTAGATACATTTAGTGGATAAAGGTGGTTCTAAACATAAAATCTAGGTCAGCTGAGAAAAAGAGAAAGGTGTGATTGGAGAAGCAGAGGTTGAAATTTGGTGTCTGCACAAACACTAAAGCTAAATATGTGATTGGCATAGCCCAGGGTCAAACACACAGAAAAGCTAGTTAAGGTCTATCTGGGAAAAGGAAGCAGGTCAGGCTTATTTACCAGGCTATTGAAGTCCCTGCAGTCCATGGGAGCCTGAAAAGAATGTGGTCTCTCAGGCCATTTCCATCTAGAAGATAACTTACTGTTCCACCTGTGCCAGTATCAAAGAGTGAACCTAGATATATCAGGACCCTCTCCAGGTGAATCCCTGGCCCTTGCCTACCTCCCATTTCTCCCAGGGTCTGAAGACACACTTGCTCTCAACCTCCTTACAACTTTGAGAGTTGAAGTTGTGTTCTGGCAAGATCTCTACTTCTCTTGACAAATTAATATTTACATTTAACTCAGCATGGTCCAAAATATGTTTGGAACTCTCGTGGGGATGTAAAATGGGACAGCTGCTTTGGAAAACAATATGACAGTTCCTCAAACACACACACACATACACATAAACTTAGAATTGGCATATAACAGTTGCACTTCTGGGAGTATACCAAAAGAATTGAAAAGTGAGATCTTGAGGTTCATATGTTCGTAGCAGCAGTCTTCACAATAGCCCAAAGATGGGAACAACCCAAATGTCCACTGACAGATGAACGGATAAACAAAATGTGGTATATCTGTGCAACAGAATACTGGGAAATAATCCTTTAAAAAATGAAGTCCTGACACTTCTACAGCAAGGATGAACCCCGAAAACATGTGAAAGGAGACAATCGAGAGACAAAAGGACACATACTATATGACTTGACTGACATGGGGTACCTAGAGTAGTCACATTCACAGAGATAAAAGCAGAATGGGGTAACCACAGGCTGGGAGGAGAGAAGAGAATGTGAAGTTACTATTTAATGGGTGCAGAGTTTTAGTTTGGGAAGATGAGAAAGTTCTGGAGATAGACATTGATGATATTTGTGTAGCAATGTGAAATACTTACTGCCATTGAACTGTATGCTTAAAAATGGTTCAGTTGGTACATTTTGTGTATTTGATTTTTAAAATATTTTATTTGTTTTTTAGTGTTTAGAGCAGTTTTAGATTTACAACAAAACTGAGAGGAAGGTATAGAGATTTTCCACATAACTCCTGCCCCCATGCATTATCGTATTATCGTGGTGCATTTTTTTACTGAGGATAAATCTGCACTGACACATCATAATCACCCAAGGTCAATAGTTTACCTTAGGGTTCACTCTTGCTATAGTACATTCTATGGGTTTGGACGAATGTACAATGATATACATTCATTACTATAATGCCGTATAGAGTATTTATACCCTAAAAGTCCTCTGTGCTCTGCCTATTCATCTCTTCCTCCCTACCACAGGAACCACTGATCTTTTTGTTGTCTCCATAGTTTTGCCTTTTTCAGACAGTCATATAGTCGGAATCATACAGTATGTAGCCTTATCAGATTGCATTCTTTCACTTAGTAATATGCACTTAGGGATCCTTCATGTCTTTTCATTGCTTGATAGCTCATTTCTTTTTAGCAATGAATATGGAATATGTCATGTATATTTTAATCATCATAAAAATATCAAAATATGTTGCCTTAGAGAATAATGAGCTCTTCATCACTGACAATGATCAAGCAGAGGCAGGATATATAGAGACAGAGACAGATTTAGATACAGAGATAAAGTTTTTTTTTTTTTTTTTTTTTTTTCTTGAGAAGTGTCTTACAGCTGCAGAAACTGGAGGTACAATCCTGGCCCAGTCACTTACTAGCTGTGTGTGACTTTGGACAAGTTATAATTTCTCCCTTCTCAGGCATCTGATTTATAAAATATATAGTTCCTAAATTGAAGAGATGTTTGATCGACCAAGTAATATGATAAATATGAAATTGCCCAGAACAATCCATTTTGTGGTTTACCAAATGCCCATTAAATGTTAATTTCTGTTGAGCTAATGTACTGAAAAGTTCCCTACAACTCTTCAGAATTGATGATTCTGGGAGGAAGTAGCTTTAATAAAAAGTGATGATATTTTTATTTTGAGATACTATGTGGGTATCCAGGACACCTATGGAAGACAGGGTTGCAGAAGTCATGTTCCAAGATAGAGACAGAGATTTTCCTCCTGGGCTGTGTCAGTAAAATTATGGTTGAAAAATAGGGATGAAGCTGGTGGGTTGTTCAAAGACCAGGGAGATGGACTGACACCAAAGAGTCAGCTAAGAATAGGACAGAGGACAAATGAGAAGAGAGAATTATGCTACTGGACCAAGTCAGACTTCGTATCAGACCAGGGATGTTTAGGGAAGTCAGGTAAGAGTGGGGCCAGATGCTGAGATGCTTCTATTGTGAGCCTCCTTGCTGCTGAGCTTTGGCAGGTGGTCCTTATCTCCTTGCCTGTGCAGTGAGCACCCCCTCCCCTCAGTGCTCTCATCAAAATCTCTAAAGCCTTTCCAGCAACCCCTGATAGAAATGGCAATTCCCTTCTGCATCCTACACACATTTCTCTCATAACACAGATCTCATTTTATTCACTTATGCTGATTCCAACCTATTTATTAAACTTTAAGTGCTTTGTCAGGAGAGGCAATGTCTTCTCTGTCTCCCCGGAAGTTGTGGAGTAAGTGAGTTAAATGACAAAGATGTGCAGACAAGGAGGCTAAAAAATGGACGAGCCAGGCAGACGCTTTGGAGGATTCTCTGAGGGAGAAGAATTAAGCTGAACATCATCTTCTTAAATGGCCCTTACCCCTCCCAGCATTGACAACAACTGACATTTGATCTAGATCTTGAAGAATCAGATAGAAGGCAGTTGCTTTTCTCACTTGACATGACTTTATTTCAAATAGTCTGAACATTATCTGAACTCCCAACCACCACGAGGACATTGCACGTACTGTTCCCGTTCCTGGTGGACACACGTTCTTCTCCCTGCTCTTTGGATCCCGCAGGGCCACCAAGACACCTTGGGGGCACTGCCACTGCTTTCCTTCCTAGCCTGTGGCTCCCGTAGTACAGGCACCACATTAATGATTGTGGAGTGAATGAATTAATGATAAAAATCTCAAGGATTTAACCCCTTACATGGGCCCACTGAATCATAATTATTCTAGGTACAGGGACCCAGATTTCCCATTCTCGGTCCAGGCAGGTAGACAGATAGCTTGGGAGTCTGTAGCAGTCGGAAGAACAGGAGTCCAACTGCTTTCTTAATTAAATCAACAGCCCACTCCCTGAATGTAGTGTAGTTTGTGACTTTAAGATCAAAACCTACAAAGCCTCGGTTTCCACCCAGGACCAGGTAGGCGTGTGGCATCAGTATAAATAAGACCCATGACAAGGGTTAGTTGTGCCTTGGTATATATCCTTAGGTGAATGTCTGCCTCCTTTACACAAGGGAAAAAAAAGTAGTCAACCCTGGGACAGGGTTAGTTTAAGTGTAGTTCAATAGTTTCTATGTGCACTCTTAGTAAGAAGTATTAGCCGAGGGATTTTAATGCAATTAGAATTTAAATTCCAGTTCCTTGCAAGGAATGACTTTTCATTAGTACTGTGATCTGAAATAGTTTCAGAAATCCCCCAGCCGCCAAAGCATATATTTGATGCATAGCCTGGATTCCCCTCAGTTAGCATACTTGTATTTATTCATTCAATATTCATGTATTCATTCATTCAGTGATTATTCAAAAAAATTTTAAACTATGAATGGTATATTGTCTGTTTTCTAAGGAAATTAAGGCTATAAGATATATCAGCGGATTACAGACTCCTCTATTGGACACTTTATGAAGGCAGTAATTATGTTTTATTAATTTCTATATCATATCTTTTATAGTTCCTGGCACATAGTAGGAATTTAATAAATACATTTTAATGACTGAATAAATTTCCTACTTTTATAGAGAAATTTTGTCAAACATCAGTGAATACTTTTTCTTACCAAAAGTGAAGAGTGACAATTTCTCATGGTTAATATCACTGGGATTGAAATAGCCACAAAGACAAAATTTAGATATAAAATAGACCAACTGCTTTAAGATTTCAAAGGTATGATGTTAATAGACATTTTCAGGTTCTGGGAGAACCTTCAGAACTAAAGCTATAATTGAATGGCTTCTTAAGGAAGTGAGTGTGCATGAGGGATTTGAGAGGAGATTGATTACAGCTCAGTCAAGAGCTGAGGTTTTAACTGAATAGAACAGATTTTGTTTTGAAAAGTAAATGCAAAGCATCAGGTCATTGTTTTGTTTGTTTGTTTTTTAGGAAAGAGGAAACATGTATAACTCAAAACATTAGACACATGGAATTTTTTTGGAAAAGCACTTCTAAGAATTATTAAATAATAAAAGCTCAAAACCTAAGAACCATTTTTGCCAAGGATATCTCTATTGCTAATATCAATTACACGTACTCATCAAGCTGCAAAGAGAACTAAAGATCCTATCTAGCCCAGGCTGTTTGTATTGAGACAAGTGAAGGAGGGAATGTAGAAAATTTCATGAAATGTGAAGGATCTGAGATTTCAGAGTATTTGCAAATTAGCAAGTTAGCTTGTCACAGCTCTATGGATGCCAGTGGAAGACCCAAGACTCCTGGGTCAGAGGTGAAAGACAATTTATGACACACAGGAATGACAGTAGCCAATCTGTCATTACCTGTGCTCCCAATCAGCCGTAGGACCCACAGGGGAGCGTAGAGAAGACCATCTGACACGTTCACACATGGTGGGTTGCATTACAGAAGAGCCCTGAGCTTAAGGACTCTGAATCTTTTCAAGAGGGTAGAAAGCATGTCTTCCCTTCCCTCCGCAAGAAGATTTATCTTTATTATCCTGGGGAGTAAATATGCCTGCCCTTTTCTCTGGAAGGAGACACTGTCTTTATCTTCCAAGGCTATTTGCTATCCAAACATCTTTGAAAACACAGCCCAGAATAAAGGGCAGTCGATGCCTCACTGCCAAGATATGCACAAATGTGAGAGATCCATGAAGAATTCTCTCCCGACAGAGGTGAGCCACTTACAGAAGGCCACACAGCTGTCTTCAAGGCTAGGCCTCTTTTCACACCACTCTACTATTTCCCCATAAACACCCAAGTCACAACAGCATTTTTAGAACATATAGCTTTTCATTTTCTGGAAGCCTTGCTGCTTCCAATTTCAGAAGCAACCTTTGAAATCTTCATGACAAGATTTAGAGAGCCAGTACTGGATATGTCATTTCTGATTCCACATTGCTTTACTGCCTCCTGTGCTTTAAGGTCAATATTGGCTTCCCAATTTCAGTTTTGATAGGATTTGATCAGGTGTCTCTTGAGTCAATGGAAACAGTGGTGGTAGTAAAGAATGGGACAGCACCCAAATGTCAAATAAGCCTGAATAGAAGGCAGCTCATCACAGAAGGTGATTCTCCCACTTTCTGAGTAAGAAGAACTAATATTTTTGGCCAGTCTAAAAGTATAACTCTTAGAGATGTAGGTGAAAGGCTACGGCTTATTTATAATACTTAAATTAAAATTTTAATTACTTATACATACTTCAAATCACATACGCAATTATATGGTGTATTAGTTAAATGCTTTTTCTCACACATCCGGAAACAATGTCATTCAAATTCTTTGCATGCATCTTCAACATTTAGAGTCACTTTGGGATTACTTAATGTAATTTTTTAGAACTGTTATTTCCACATTCGTGTAAGTCCTTTAAAATTGAATAGTTTCTGGTTTTTTCAATGATGTTGTCGCTATAACATTTATCTTAAACCATAAATATATTAGGTAAATTTTTTCCATCTATGTTGTAGGTATGGCACGATCTCTAAAATGTAAGAAAGCAATCTACCCCTTCTCAAAGCAGTATTTTGAAACTTTTGAGTATGGTAACTTCCAACATTGGCAGGTATGAGGACATAACCCTGAGCATTAATCCCACATCCAGGTTGTATTTCTTGCCCCCCCCCCCCCCATGTCTCTCAATTCATTCACCTGAGCTCCAAAAAGAACTCAAATAGAATTGGTTGAGAACATTTCAGGCTAATGAGGTTCCTTCAAAAGACAGTTAGTTATGAAGTGCCCTGAACCATGACAGATTTTCTAAGAACTTGAATGTAGGAAGAATTCCACTTTACTTAGAGTTGATTTGAGGGATGGAGGGGAATCCTCATCTAATTATACATGTGGTATTAGCTTATTTTAGTTGAGTAATTTACTGTTTTGATCCTATTTTGCTTATTAAAATAGGAAAACTGTGTATACTGCTTATGTCTTAGCATTGTTAGGAGTGTTGGGTAAAATAATGCGAAAGAACTTTCCAAACCATAATTTCCATGTGTTTGTGTATTTGATTATGCTGTTGCTTCTCCGTCATTCTCGTCGTGATTGTTGGCATCTATGTTCGCCTAGTCATTTAACTTCAAATTTGGGAGTCACTTTTGATCTACTCCCTTATCAATCTAAGAGTCCTGGTAAAATTTTTCTCTTGGATATATGCTAGTTTTTCTGCTTCTCTTTTCATAACTACTATGGCTTTGTTCTGACCTTGCTCGTTTTGTCATGACAGGCTCCATGATCACCTGGCATTCTTTTTCTCCCAGCCATCAGAGTCACCTGTCGTAAATGCAAATCAAACCATGTCAGTCCTAAGATTAAAATCTCTAAATGTCTCCCATTTAACTAAACATGCCTACAGTGCATTTTTTGATATCAAGTTCTATAAAGAAATGTTCTCTTAAAAAAAAACAGTTTATAGTGAAAAAGAAAATTAGAAATTCTGTAGAGTATATTCAAAACTCTTATTGTTGACAAATGTTCATTTGCATATTAAAGGCTCTTTGAAGTTCTGGAATAAAGATATTTCTTTCTTTTCCCAAATAATGTTATATTCTCAAATTATTCAATAATCAAATTCTTTTGTTTGGCAAAACATCTGTTATTTCTCTAAGAAAGGCACATAGGACAATGCAAGCTTATAAATAAGGCCTGAACTCCTACTAAACATGGTCCAGGGGCTGCCCTCCTCTCTCCATCCTTCCTTCTTGACTCACCTGTTCTGTTTCCCTTGAACTCCCAAATCTAGTCACTGTCAGCAGAGTTTACAAGAAAAAGAGGGTTTGATTTCCTCAGAAATTGAGGTATAGTGTAACCTCTTAAAGTGCAAATAAGTTGTATTATTTTAGTTCTACTATACATTTATAATTGTTCTTAGATGGTAATGTATCACCTAGTCGTTTTCTTTGAAACAGACATCATCAGGCTATTCGTTCTTTGTAGATATCACATATATTTCAAAGGACTCATTGAATGTTAGTTTTCTTATTTGGGTTGGTATTTTAAGAGTAAACCTATTGGAATACGTTACTGATTCATACTATGGAAATAATGGTTGGAAAACCAGCATACAGTATATCAACTTCTCAAGCCTAAGTGTTGTTAATATCGCAGGTACACATATGGAGGAAAGGCTGGGATTATGTAACTGATGGTTTCACCAAGAAGTACATAAGTTTTTAAGATTGAGAGTGGAAGCTAATTAATGTTCTTTGACTTTTTTTTTTTTAATACTCAAAGGACCTGAAGTTGGTAGTTTGATAATTAGGCTGTTCTTCATTTTCGGACAGAAATTAGACATGATTAGGAATGCTGAAGTACTGGGCAGGTCAATTGCGCATCATTATTAGAGCCATTTAATGCATTTTAATGGTGGTTGATAAGGTACAAAATGCTACGTAAGCCAAAAGAAGAAGTTTTATTCCATTATACGTTAAGTGTAGCTATAAATGAGCTCGCGTTTGCATTTTTTATGCATTAGTTCAAAAAATTAAACATTTCCTCTTAGATATGAGTAGTGGAATATGTAATTTGTGAGAGATGAGCACTGCTGAAGCCAGCACCTCTTCACACAGGTGCACCTCAAGATCGGCACGTACAAGTTGTCCTTCACAGGGAATTAAGGAAAAGACGTCTTCGGCACTTGCGTTGCTGAAGAGTCATGCTTGAAGTTATAAGGCCGATTGGTTGAGTAAATAGTTTCATTCCGTTTATATTCTCAGATTGTTAGTAAATATAAAACAGTAACTTACATGTGATTGTCTTATTTTTCACTGATTTATATAGGTAAGGAAACAAACAAACAAAAACAAGCAAAAACTATAGAGCAAATACATCTTGCACTAAGAAAGATTCCGCTTTCGGACCAGCTGGGTGGCTCAGCCGGTTAAGCGTCTGCCTTGGGCTCAGGTCATGATCCTGGGGTTCTAGGATTGAACCCCGTGTCGGGCACCCTGCTCAGCGGGGAGCCCATTTTTCCCTCTCCCTCTAACCCTCCCCCTGCTTGTGCTCTCACTCGTTCTCTCTCTCAAATGAATAAATAAAAAAATCTTTTAAAAAAAGAGAAAGATTCCACTTTCTTAGCCATGCTTTTAAAGTTCTTTACTAATTCCCATGTACTTTAGATAATATTCTTCCATTTAAAAATTAATTTTCTTGAAGAACTAAGTATTGGAATTTGAAGTGATCAATAAATATTACCATTTCTGTTGACCTAGTTTGGAAATAAGACATAGGCACAGGCAGATGGAGATAAAAATATCACTTTTTGTTTTTTAACTGACAAAGAGGACTGGAGCTCGTAGCTTCTATCTGTTGGTAAGTTAGGTGGATATACGAACATTTCATGGTCTCCAGGCTAGACCATGGACCACTGCATCAGAGGGGAGAGTCAAGTCTGCAGAGCAGAGACACTTACCCACGATTGCTGCCTCTCTTTGGTCCAAGGGAGGAGGACAGAGACCAATTTCCCCATGTTCCACCCAGCTGAGAGGACCAGTTGCTGTCATCCACCAACTGGCTGTTCCCCAACTCCACAGCTGGGGGAGTAACAGAGATGAGGCAAGAGTCAGAACATCTTCTCTCAGAAACCAGAAGAGTGGCAGCCAGCATCTTCCCCACTTACAAACTCTCACTAATACTCCTGCTGGGGGTAACACGTGATTTTTGTCATGCACACACATCTCACTCTTTTCTCTAAAGATGCCACTGCCCTACTGTCTTGAGGGAAGCAATGGGGGACCCAAGGATGCCTTCATTCTGTTTCCCTGTGTGAAAGGTAAATGGGACTTGTTGATAACATTCCTGCTTGCGAGGACAGAGCTTGAGTCCAGAGCTATCACCATATTGAATGGCAAAGGAGGAACAGTCCTGGGGTCAAGCTCTTTAATGCCCAGTAACATCAGCTGCGTTCGACATTTCTCAGTGACCCATGCCGCTACTCTGCCCGCCACATCAGAAAACTCACCTGAGCATAACGCAGCCTCACTGCGCTTGTGCTGGAGCTCTTTCCAGGTTCCACACTGTTCAATGACCCAGGGGGAGGGCTGCCAGGGAAAGATAGAGCTGTCTGTCTGGATTATGGAGTTGCAGGGTAACTATCCCACTGAGTAGCTGTGGTTCATTGTGGGAGCATCTGCGTGTCTACGTATGGGATCTCCACATGGATGGACCACTCACTGATGGAGGTTCCCAAGCAACTTGCTTAACCCCCTGATTATTTCAGATCAAAGAACATTTCAATTGGGACGTAATCAGGCGGGGTTCCTGAAAGAAAACCAGCTTTTTATCATTTGGCACAGTGAATAGCTCTTTCACGATAGCTATTGAAAGCATAGGAAGGCAGAAATATGTAGTTCATAAACGTCATGGTGGTTCTGAGCAGCAAGAGTCTACTGTTCTCTTAATGGATATTAATGCAGGTAGCTAACGTGTTTAGAATGGGCTAAGCACTGTTCTAAGAGCTTAACATTAATTAGCTCATTTAATGTGAATTAACTCATATGAAGCCTCAAAACAACCCAACACATTTATACTAAGTTTATTATAATTTATACTTTCATATCCTAAAAAAATAACGAGGTTCTTAGAAGGTTAGATAACCTGTTGAAACTCATCCAGTTAGAAAATTGCAGGACAAGGGCTGGAGCTGGTAGAGACCAGCCAGAGCGCATAACCCTTAGAAGAAGTCTCTTCTCAGCAGGGTAATGTAATTGTTTGTTACCCCTAATAAACTAAATGCAATTCTAGAAAGTGAAATCTGTGACTTGTGGTCATTTAGTAAGTTGTAAAGGAAATTATAACTAAGGCCATTTATTAGAAAGAATTTGTAGTGTTTGGTTTGATTTCAATGGCATTTTTGGTAAATGAATTTTTTTATGTAACTTGCTCTTAAGTTTGTGGATCATTGGCTCTTCTCTACCTTTCATGTTCGTATCTGAAGTACTACATGATTTATTTGGTTGTTTACTTTTTACTATTAGTCTTTTCTTCCCTCCACTAGCATAGTAAGCCTCGTGAAAGAAGTGCTTAGCAATAGTAGCAACTCCTTAAATATTTGTGCAACGACTAAATGAATGAATGAAGTTAAAAAGTTATTTATCTAGCCTCCAGTGGCCCATTTTCTTTCTTGCTGTAGCTTTAAACAGAGAATAACGGTTAATAACTCAAAATTTTTAGGGAATTGAGACAAGTGAATTAGCGAAAATCCTTGCAGGTCCATGATTTTGTTAAATGCTGTACTTAATGACTCATATTCTTAATACAAGTATGTGCTTAATGATTCATATTCTTAATATAAGTATGTACTTATTTATTTTTAATTGATGTAAAGTAAAGTGAGTAGTGAAGAGTTAAGTATTTAAAAATAAAATTTCCTCTGCCATTCACAGCAGTTGCAATAATGAACAATCTTGTGCATGTTTCTGTCTTTGTATGTATGGTTTCCTCTTCCCACAGTGTTCACTTCCTCTCCTTTCACCTTGTTAAGTCTCATTCTTTCTTTAGGTCTTAGCTTCCATGTCTCTTCCTCTAAGAGGCATTTCTAGGCCCTCCAAGATGGACTGTACTACCTTCTCTGGTCACCTTCATAATCCACTGTAACTTATCCTTTTGGTCTGTTTTCCCCAACTAGACTCTATACAATTGACTCTTGAGTAGCACAAGGGGTAGGGGCACCAACCCCTCCCCGCCACAGTCTAAAATCCACATATAACTTTTGACTCCCCCAGAACTTAACTACTAATAGACGACTGTTTACAGGAAGCCTTACCAAAAACATAAACAGTTGACTAACACATATATTGTGTTATATGTATTATGTACTATATTCTTACAATAAAGTAAGCTAGAGAAAAGAAAATGTTATTAAGGAAATCATGTACAGTATTGTACTGTAAAAAATCCACATGTAAGTATACCCATGTGGCTCAAACCTGTGTTGTTCAAGGATCACCTGTAGTTCTTGATGGTTGAGATTCTCTCTAGCACCTAGGGTAGCATCTGAGACAGCAAAGAATTTCAGAAAATATTGAGTGAGTGCGTGAATGAACGAGCACCAACAGCTAAGCAAGTAGTGTGCTGTTAGAATTACTCTCAAACAGGGGTACCTGGGTGGCTCCGTCGGTTAAGCATCTTCCTTTGGCTCAGGTCATAATCCCACAGTCCTGGGATCGAGCCCCGAGTCAGGCTCCCTATCCAGTGGGGAGTCTACTTCTCCTTCTCCCTCTCCCTCTGCACCTCCTACTTGTGCTCTCTCTCTCTCTCTAATAAATAAAATCTTAAAGAAAAAAAAGAATTACTCTCAAGTAATAGGAAATGAATTTAGAAAACAGAATAGAAGCCGGGGGCAGGAATCAGAGGGACGAGCTCAGACTGTTCCTCATAGCTCAAATGGTCACAATGGTTTCTGGCTTTTAAAGAGCTGGACATGGACCTATCAGCTCTCGCCAGGTAATTCCCAGTCTTCTCTGTCAATTCCAGAAGCAAGGAGAATGGACTGTAGCACCAGGAAAAATGAGCACAGATAACACTTGGTGAGGAAACAGCAGCTGCTGTCCCTGTGTATCACAGGCAAGGACAGTTTCCCAGTTGGGTACAGCAACCCATGAAGCAGGAGAAACTGCAGAGCAGAAATCATACAGTACAAAAAAAAAAAAAAAAAATGGAGGGCATCACAAGGTAGAGTGAGATAAAGGAATAGTGTGGGAGGACAGGAAAGAGCGTGAGTAAAAATATGTAGAGAGGGCAGTAAATCTCTGAAAGAAACAGTAATAACTGGGACTGTTCTACAGATGGTAGTGCCCTGTAGCTCAGGCCTCGTGATACTGATCCCATTCTTCTCTTGTGACTCCCTCTGTGCACACTTAGGGCATCTTTTGGGACTTTGATTCTCTTGGCAATGAGTCAGCATGATGATGGCCAGGGTCTTATGGTTGGAGATCCTTTTCTGGAATATCTTCTAGCTTTGTCAGCTGCAGTTCAGATTTCACCTTGCGTGAGCCCTTACACTGGGAACAGTGGGTGGCTACCTAACTGTCTGGAGCCATGAACATTCAGTCTTCCTGGACCTTGATGTTGTCCTTGTAGCTGTTCTTTTCCTTGAAGAGTTGAGTGAAGCCGCAGTACTGCCCCATTGAATGAACATGCCATCAGCCATGTGACCTTATATTCTAAAACGCTACTCAAATGTTAATGATTATTATTGGCATAGATAAAATCTATTATTCAAAACATTACATTACAAAGCTGTATGTTTCAAGTGTCTTAAATTATCGGAGGAAGGAGATACCATTTCTACTTGGAATGATCACACAAAAATGCCAGGGATTAGAGGGAAATAATTTTGTGTCTGTCCCACAAGCTAACCCCTGAGCAAGCCAACATTTATCATTAATTCTATTGGTGAATCTAGTATCTCAAAAACCAGTTCTATTTGAAAGAGAGTTTCTTTTTCCAGCAGAAGAAATGAATTGCTAGTCTGAAATGAGAAAGGTGTTTAATCAGTTCTTAATGTCTTTCTATTTTTCAATACAGATTAGAAATCCTGAAAAAACCTATGTGGAATGATGCAGTGTAACATAATAATGGGGAATAGTTACCCAGAGGATATTTCTCATTTGATTTTCCTTCTCTGTCTGGAGGTTTATGTGACTTTAAAATTTTTCACATAGCCTTTTCTTTAAAACCCATTGAAGTATAAGGGAAAAGTGAATGTTTATTAGGCATGTTAATGAGCGAATGAATAGTTTTCTATACGTGCTCTGTTGTAGTTCCATTAAATGAAAGCACTAAAACAAATTAGGGCATTGCTTAACATGTATATTAATAGATTCAAACCTATTAAAATACAAAAAGTCAATTAGCAAATTGAGACTTATAGCAATGCCTTAAAGGTGATTGTAAAAACTTTGTTATTTTTTCCCCCAAATAATTCAACTTCTCTAACTTGGAAAGTTCTTAAAAATACAGAATGTGATCATGAAGAATTTAGCAAAGCCAGTGCTCTCATTTACTAAAATTGTTGGCCTACATCTAGCTCCTTGTAATTTTAGACATTGAATGGAATCCAGAGTTTAGATTTTATTTATTTTTAAGGGTAGCAGCTTACATGATAGACTTCGGCATTTTCATACAGTCCTTTCCTCCATGGAATTTCCAAATCATTACAGGTAATTTTGCTCTTCTATTCTTCCCATTCTAATCGATTTTATTACCTATGGATATTTCAATTCCATAGTTCACTTAAGCTTTTCTTGCTTCGATCAATTAAAATATACTTGTGTTAAACATCTTTCTTTGCAGAGGCATTGTCCAAGCCGTTCTTCAAGACGAATCAGTAGAGCCTAAAGGTGGTTTGTTAAAAGATCAGCTCCAACAAGGACTGATTTGTAACTCTTTAAAGATCTCAGAGGATGAAGAATCAAGAGAGGCAGCACCTAAAAATCTGAATCTAGATACTTTGGTTTTCAAACCACTTTGCTTCTTTTTATAATTGAGAGGGTTGTTTAAATTCAAAATATTTGATCTTTTATAAGGCATTATAATTATTTTGATACATTTCAAGCATGCAAAAAATATAGAGAAAAAAACCCAAACACCTGTGTATCTCTTGCCAATCCCATTCTCTCCTGTCCTCCGCATTGCAACATTTGTGCTTATTTTTCCCAATACTCTTTTTATACTTTATATTTATGGACCTATAAACAACATGGTATTGTTTTGCATATTTAAGCTTTATTTAAATATCAGTACATAAAATTTAAATATAGCGATATCACACTATTATTGTTTTTTCTGCTGAATCTAATGTTTTTGAGATTTATCCTTATTGACACATGCAGCTCTAGTTCACTTATTTTAATTTCTTTACAGTATGCTATACAGAAGAATGGACATTTATGTTGTTTCCAGTTTTTATTCTTACAAACTCCGGCACGAGCCTATATATATAGAGAGAGAGAGTCTGTGTGTGTATATATATTTGTGTGTCTATACATGCACACACACACACACACACACACACACACACATACAGTGAGACTGTATATGTATCCCCTATACACATGCTGCAAGAGTTTCTCAAAGCTTATAGGAGTGAAATGGATAAAACACAGCCTAAGCACAAATCTTCAGCTTTACCAAACCCTAATGTTGCAATTTGCATTCCTCCCTGCAGGATACCAGAGTGCATATTGCTCTGCTATCTCGGTGCTCTCTGACCATAAGGTTTTGCTTCTCTTTTGACCATGAAGTGATATCTCATTGATTTGATTTGCATCTATCTGTGTGAGCTTGAACATTTGCAAATTCGCTTTATATGTTTTTCAAAAATATTCAGTGAAAGGGCACTCATTAAAAAATTGGAAAAAGAAAATTCAGGAAGAAAAAGATTACTTATGGCTTCATTGTTTATGGATATCTACTACTTGCATTTTCTATCTTCATACAATTCCTCACTATCTCATTTCTTTTTGAATATTGTTATTCATAGTTATGACTGTACATCATATATTGATTTTAAACAGAATTAATTCATGTTCTGGATGGAAGATAAGTTAGAAAATATTTGTTTCTGGGTGAATTATTAGTCTGCACCATAAAAAAAAAATGACATATGCCATTCAATAGGTTTCAGATATGCCAAAAAAAAGTTTCTCAAGTACTGTGACAGTGTTGATTACTTTTAACAACTTGGCTTTTATGAAAGGAAGAAAAGAATGTTTTGATTAGTCTAGCTTCATGTTCGGTATTGTTATTTAAAGAATATTACCAAGAATGGAATAATGAACACCACCTATTGTATGAAATAATCATTAAAATTGCAAAACATTCTGTTTGAACTGTGAGCATGAATGCAGTTTAAGAAACTCATTTTCTGTGACGGGGAGTGGAACAGAGCCAGAAGAAAAGCTGCAGGAATGGTGCAAAGTCCAGTGGCCCCCTGCACAAAACACTATGGGATTTTTTCCTTTGAGATTTAAACCCAGTGAAGGTGGATTCACCAGTCCAGTCTTATCTGAGCCCTGAGTTGTAAATGTGTTTCTGTTCAAGACTGACTGTAGTAAATCTTAAAGACCATTCGTAAACATGAGTGCAGAAATGTGGTACGTCCTGAGCCTTAGCAGAGCTTGGTTTTAACCCCTCTGTTGCTTTACTACACCAATAGCGATGGCGCTGACATGTCACTAAGTTCTTGTTCTTATTCACAAAGTTCTGTCAACATTATGCTTTCGTCCTTTGAATTTAATGTCCCAGGAGAGCCAAACCCAGACAACACATTTCATGGTTGTGATTTTTTTTTTATTATGTTATGTTAGTAACCATACAGTACATCATTAGTTTTTGTTGTAGTGTTCCATGGTTCATTGTTTACGTATAACACCCAGTGCTGCACGCAATATGTACCCTCCTTAATACCCTGTTTTCCTATTTCTCTCTCTCTTTCCTTGTCTCTCTCCTGTTCTCCCATCCCTCCTCTTCCCTTTGTCTTTCTTCTTCTTCTTCTCCTCCTCTTCCTCTTTCTTCTTCTCCTCCTCTTTCTTCTTCTCCTTCAAGATTCTTCTCCTCCTCCTTCTCTGTCACCTCCTCCTCCTTCTCCTTCTCCCCCTTCTCCTCCTCCTCCTCCTCCTCCTCCTCCTCCTCCTTCTTCTTCTCCTCCTCTTCCTCTTTCTTCTTCTCCTTCAAGATTCTTCTCCTCCTCCTCCATCGCCTCCTCCTCCTTCTCCTCCTCCTCCTCCTCCTCCTTCTTCTTCTTCTTCTTCTTCTTCTTCTCCTCCTCTTCCTCTTTCTTCTTCTCCTCCTCTTCCTCTTTCTTCTTCTCCTTCAAGATTCTTCTCCTCCTCCTCCGTCACCTCCTCCTCCTCCTCCTCCTCCTCCTCCTCCTCCTTCTTCTTCTTCCTTTCTTTGTCCTTTCAAGATACATATATGTCACTACATATATGTCACTTTCTGGGTTCCTTGGCTGGAATGAAATTTGTGATTATATGCATAGTAAGAACTTTAAGGAAATTTCTTGAATCAAAGACTTAGTTCCATTTTCTTGTATTATGACTTCTGCTTCAGTTATTGCACCTTCCCCAGGGATGACTGTAAGCCACAGGTTAGACATATATTTTCTGCTCTCCATACTTCTGGTGGTTTTCTTGTTTTAATATCTTCAGCTTTTCTTCTGAATTCTGGGAGAACTTTCCACGTGCTCCCGTTTTTTTAGTGCATTTTCTGAAATGTAAATTTCTTCCCTCCAATGTGGATTTTAATTCTGGTTTTGCATTTTGTAGTCATTTTAATACACTCGAATTCATTCCTTATTTCATACATCTCCATTTTATTACATTCTGTTGTTTTTAATTTCAGCCTATTCTGCTTTCTGTGCACTAGTGAGAATGGTAAAGAAACTTCTAAAATTTACTCGTGGTAACTGGAAATTATTTTCAGTGATTTGCCTCTCCCTCATTTCTTGTAGACTAGGCTGTCTTTCCCTTCTTTGACAAGGACTTATCAAAATGTTGTTGCTTTTCTGTTTTGCCTTTTTTTCCTATTTTCTAATATTTAATGATAGAAACGTGTGTCGGAATATAACTTAGTCCTGGTTTAATCAGTCAACATAAAATGCCTTTCACTATGATTAGATTTTGTGGGATTGAGATAAACAATATTGATCAGCTGGAGATTATAACAAGGAATTTAAGAATACTGTAGTTATGCATGTGAGTCTTTTGCCTCTATGTGTATGAGTGTTTGCTTAAAAAAGGGAAAAAAGATGTATTTTGGGTTATATGCAGATTTATACTTTAAATAATATTTAGTCATACACAGAAGACATTAATTTTTACTATCATTTCTCTAAAAAGATACACAATGCCATAAATAGATTCATCTTGATTTCTCTTAGTAATGTTCTTTTTTAAAGAATGTTAGTTCATTATTTTCTCTGAACTTTGTAGTAATATATTTCCCATTTATGTTTCTAACAAATACATGATTTTCTGCTTGAAGGAGAAAGCTGTCAGCTGAATGAATACCTTTAGACATTTTTTGTGCTCGTGGATATTCACATCACATGTTTTATGTTAAAATTAAGTAGTTGGAGCAATAGATGTTATTTAACTAGGGTATACTTTCTTATAGTTTTGATATAATTTGAGTTTTATATGCTTGTTTATATTCTGACTTCATCCTGAAATAGTGTTTTTTATTCTTTTTTTTTTAATGTTTCCAGGTTGTTTGGCAAAGATGGCAACCAATTACAACCTAATAAAATCACAACTCTATGAAGTATTTACAAAAGAGCAGAACACACATAAAGGCAGAGATAGATCACCTTGGGTAACACTCTGTCAAGTAGAAGCTATAGTTAATATTTTATTAAAACCAATTTGCATGAAGACGTTTATTTTCAAAACAATAGCTAGCATTTACTTTCATTATGGCACGATGAAAAATTTTCAGTAGTAAGGGAAGACTGAAGGAATTCTTGTCCTATGTCCTTTCTGTGGAAGAAAGAAGTCGCAGGTGTTTGCCTAGATGTACAGGTAAAATCAAACATCTTTCCATTTCCCAATGCCTGATTTTTTAAGGATGCAGTCATAGGTTCAAACAGGCTCTGTTACTGGGAACTCAAGCACACCCTTTTATGAGTGTGCATTTATTTGAAGAAAATTAAGCTTTAAATGTGGAAGTGAGGTAACCTTTGAAGGAAGTGATACTACTTTCAGATTCACAGTATGAGAATGAAATCTGAGCTATATCAGAAGATGGAAAAAAATTCGGAGATAAATAAAATCTCAAGCCAGAGGCTCTAAAAGGGAGCATAGTTTAAGAGGGAGTCAAAGATCTAAAAATGGAAAACTTGACCATATAACCTTAAATCTTCTTAATGAAAAAGAAAGGGAGACCTATAAAGTTATAAAAATTATAAAATACCCTTCAATTTTGGAATGGATAAATAAATGATGGTATGTCCACAAAATGAAATACTGTTCAGCAATATAAAGCAATGAACCACTGACATGCACAAAATGGGCGAATCTCAAATACACTATGCTAAGTAAAAGAAACTGGACTACATATTATATCACTCTGTTTATAAAATATTCTGGAAAAAGTAAAGCTATAGGAAAAGTGATTGCCAGGGGCAAGAGAGGTTTTATTACAAAGGAGCAAAAAGGAATTTTGCGGGGGTAATGGGAATATTCTATATCTGGATTATGGCAGAAATGAGCTCACTCCCTGCATTTAACACTATTTACAGAAATGTCCAATAAAATGGTTTTTATGCCTCAAATTTAAAAATGGAAAATATGTGGCTTCAAAGGGTATTCAAATTAACAAAAAAGCCAATAAAAATGAAAGAATATATCAATTTGTATTTGTAGGCTAGGTATAAAAATAGAGTTAAGAGCGTGTGTCTCTCTGTGTGTGTGTGTGTGTGTGTGTGTGTGTGTGTGTGTGTAATCATTTAAAAAGTCATTCCTAGTAACATTGAGTATGTTCTAAGACTTATTAGTCTATCTAAACCCTGGAAGGACAGATCTACGGAATCTTATCAGTGATTGTGAGAAAGAGGTGATCTAGTATTAGAAACTAAAGTAGACTTTACTGGCATGAAGTTTCCGAGAAGGGCAATTGACTCGGCATTGATAGGATTTTAGTTTTGACATGACCCAGCTGGGAAATTCTGGTAGAAGTTGGAATACATGAAAAGAAAGGCTTTCTAAATCTCAGAAAGTGTGAATGCTGCATTCCCAGCTGTGCTGTGTTGCCTGTGATGTGTGTCTCCAAAGCCTGTTGCCTTTCCACAGTGGTCCAGTTGTAGTTTGATTTGAGTATAAATAAGGCTTTTCGGATGATCCAAACAATTTGTACTGATGTGGTTAAAATATAGAAAAGTCATGGTCCTATACTCTATTTATTTACCTCCTGGACTGCTGGTACCTATTAGACCTAAGAAATCACTGTTGCTGTCCTAAGCATCTAAAAACACAGTGCTGCTTTTAAACATGCTGAAAGTAAGCAAAGGAAAAATTTAATAATATATATTTTATTCTCTCCTCCCCTCTGCAACGTATTTGTGCATATACTTTTTTTTCTCACAGATCTTTCAGTAAGCAGGCATAATTCATCGATTGCTTGAAAAGGTGTCTTTCATGTAAATTTCCCCTGACTTTTGGGTTTCTGAGTAAGTACTTAAATATTTTTGATAGTGTTGTGGGATCTGAAAGCCCTGTGGGACTTTCCAGAGACTATTGAGTAATCCTGAAGACTAGCTAAAATGGGGCAGAGCATTTCATTGCATTTTTATCTCTACTTAGATGACTTCCCTCCACTTTCTTCAGAATTGAAAGTCAAAACAGCCAAACTTCTGATGCAGGAGGGTAAAATGGTAACTATGACCTCTTTTCTATCTCTGCCTTTCATTACCCTTCACCTTTTTTTTTTTTTTAAAGATTTTATTTATTTATTTGACAGAGATAGAGACAGCCAGTGAGAGAGGGAACACAAGCAGGGGGAGTGGGAGAGGAAGAAGCAGTCTCATAGCGGAGGAGCCTGATGTGGGGCTCGATCCCAGAACGCCGGGATCACGCCCTGAGCTGAAGGCAGACGCTTTAACCGCTGTGCCACCCAGGCGCCCCTGCCCTTCACCTTTTGATCTTAAAGTATACCTTTTAGTAATTCCCTTTCCCACTTTTTGAAAGGATTTTAAAAAATTATAGTTTCTATTATTGATTTTGTTTAGGAAAATAAACATTCTTATGCTTGCCGTTAGGGCAAGCAATTTCTGGAAAGCAATTTAGCAAAATATTTTTTAAAAATTATAGAATTCATACATTTCCTTGGACTCAAAAATTCTACTTCTAGAAAATTAGCTTAAGAAAATAACCCTAGGTTATTCTAAAATATCTTTCTAAAATAGAAAGTCAGTATGGAGCTATTTGTGATAATTAAATGCCAGTTGTGTAAGGTGTGGTGTTTTATCTCAGATATTACCCCTTTTTGGTCCAGATAAATAGAAGTTACTCTAAAAGGCTGTAGAATTGTAGATGAATTTTGAAAAATAAAGAAGTCTTATGTTGACTGTTCTATCATTAAGTAGATAAAATATGGATTAGAAAATTCTTCTGGCCAGATTTACTTTTAAGATTTCTATATTGAAATTCTCCTATCTTTACCTTAAAAATCAATATGATTTCATAAGCATTACTAGAGTTCTTAGAGTAACTATCCGAAATCTCACCTACTTAGCAATATTTTTTGGACCCTTTATTCTCATTGAGAAGGCAGAGATTATACTAATCTATTTTGCTCCCATGTCTTATTGTATTCTGCCAGTTTGGAAATTTAGAACCCTTCTAAACCAAGACTTTTGGATAAGTTATTTCAGACTTTCAGTTTCGTTCCCAGGAAGAACTTTCACAGTGGAAATAATGGATCATTTGATGTAAAGTTGCAAGGCAAGCAAAGCAAATAAAAAACTTACTTAAATGAAGATGTAGGTTACACTTTATTGCACTGAGGAAATGAGTTGTCATTAATTGCAGTCCATAGACAAAGGCACTTTCTTATCACAAAGGTGTTCATTGTCACTTCAATAAGTTGTAGACTTGATTCCCAATGCCCTCTGTAGGAATCATACTTCTTGACCTCAGAAAGCCACCAGCTTACAATACAATACGTACTCACAATGAGAATGGTATCAGTGGCCTTCTTTGGAAGAAAACAACTTTGGCTAGTGCTAGTCACTAAAATTTCCATAGAATATTTTCGTGACTAGACCACAGATTTCGACAGAGTCTGAGTCTTAATTCATTAATATCGACAATCACAGTCTAAATCTGGTAAGCCCAAATTGACAGATGAAGTTAAAACTACGCCTTGGTTTCCCCAGGAGCAATGCAATCCCTCAGGTGCCTGAGAATTCGGGAGTCCTGGCCAAGAAGGATTGTTTGGCAGCTTTAGCAAAATGAGTGTTTTCCCCCTAGGCGGGTTGCTGCTAGTTTTCAGCTATGAGTTTGAACCATGAGATGAGTGGCAAATTGCACGTTGATGCAATGGTTTGACTTTAAAGCTTCAGTTTCTACTAGCAAAGGAAGTCCTGGCAAATGACACAGTCTTGGAGGCGGGGGTGGGAAGTGGATTTGGAGGGTTGAAAGGCATCTGGCAAAACCCCAGTCAGTGGAACCTCAAGCAAATATGTTAGTAAAGTTAGAAGTTTCGACCTAACTTTAGTCTGCAATGTTACAGCATATCACATGTGGCAGCATATTACATGTGACAGATAGTGTGTAAAGACCTGGACGGCAGTGCTACAGAATCTCCCTGTTCCATTTATTTGGGTGAAGTGGACGATTTGAACGTCGAACTTCAGGAAAAAATAATCACAGCTAAAGCCTACATGCACAAAAAGAGAGCTACCCGGTCTTGCAACAACACTTACACAATGGTTTTGTTGTTGTTGTTTTTAGATTTTATTTATTTGTCAGAGAGAGATAGAGAGAGAGATTGAGCACAAGCAGGGGGAGGAGCAGAGGGAGAAGCAGGCTCCCCACTGAGCAAGCAGCCCGATGTGGGACTCGATCCCAGCACCCTGGGATCATGACCCGAGCCAAAGGCAGATGCTTAACTGACTGAGCCACCCAGGCGTCCCTACCCGATGTTTGTTTCCTTTATTTGCGGGTTTGTTAATCCTTTGAGTATTCTATTTTCGGTATTTCCCATGTGTAAATGCTCTGTTCCCCCTCCCCAAATTAAATCATCCCAGCTCCTTTAATTGAGATGCATAATTTGAAACAAATTGATGATTCTCAACGTTGAAATCAAAGTCAATCTTGTACATTTTGAATTAGCCAGACAGGCGTCTTCACCCACAAGCTGCTTGATCTTCAGCCAGTATTTTTCAGCCCAGACATTTGTCTCTGTCGCCTACAAAATGGGAGCAGTATGATCGGGCCTCTGTTCTTCACGCAATGTGAAGATCAATTATGTCAGGTCTATGAACACTGGGAAGTACAGCACAAAGGCTATGTGTTAACATTGACAAGTGCTGCAGAGTTTTCCTTTGAAAACACGTTTGAAACCCATAGCTGGCATGCCCCCGACATGAGCGAGTGTGAACCCCACGCCTTGACAGTGATTCCAGGTGGCGTGCCATGGCGAGAGCTCAGATTGGAGAGTCAGAGATTGTCCGGGCTACTCCGTAGATGTGAGCCCAAGAGTCCTTCATTCAGGCATCGAGTTTCAGCTGGTGTTGGATTCATAGGAGCACAATTGTGCTATATTTAGGACTGTCCAGTGTCAATCCTACCTACCTAATCACTGATTAGAGAGACTGGGATTTCATAAGCGAAGTACATTCAGAACATATCCTGCTGCCTGGAGAGGCTACTTGGGATAAAGGCCAAGCAGTTCCAGAGAGAGTCTTTGACAATGTTAAAATTGGTGACTCACAGGCATTCTTAAAACTCTAATTAGGAAAAAAACTACCAACAATAATTTCTCAGGATTTATTTTTGACAAGACTTCGGTCCATGTATGTGGCTGCTGCTGTTTTGTGTCATTTTTGTCTGTAGCGGCTTTGGCCGATTCTTTCTGTGACATTGTGTTTGCTTAAGTCCACGCACGAAGTTCTTACCTGATGTCGGGCACTATGTTAGGTGCTGGGAACACAGCAAAGGAGACAGACATGATCCCTGCCACTAATGAAAATCACTCAGATAAAATACAAAATGTAACACTGTCGCTGTTGAGACCTATGAAGGCGCAGTGCATCGGGCCACGAGGACTTCCCTATCAAAGAGAACGTCACTACAAGAGGCTGCAACTTCTCTCGCTTTACTCTGGGATCTAAGTGTTCCATATTCATGGACACTCTGCACGTGACATATAATGAGGTATTAACAACTAACAACTAACCTCTAACATGGAATTCAGAAAGTGTTCATCTCTGCAGAAAGGCCTTCCCTGATGTCCTAAACCCTTTAGCCTCTTTTTATTTTATTTTATTTTATTTTATTTTATTTTATTTTATTTTATTTTATTTTATTTTATTTTATTTTATTTTATTATTTGACAGAGAGAGAGAGAGCACACATGCAGGCGGCGCAGTCGAGGGAGAGGGAGAAACAAGCTCTCCACTGAGCAGGGAGCCCGATGCAGGACTCAATCCCAGGCCCCGCTGAAGGCCGATGCTTAACCGACTAAGTCATCCAGGCGCCCCTCTTTAGCCTCTTTTATTACCTTCGCCCTGAATGTATCCTCTTCATGGTGACTCCTGAAGGGTCTAGGCCCAAATTGCATCTCCATCTGCTGTGTTCCTGTCTTGTCACACCTTGTTGCCATCTCTAGTCACTAGCATCCCCGAGTAACTGAAATCCCTTCGCTTTGAAAATCAGGTTTTCTAAATAGAGACTCCCGAGTGATACATTCCTTTCTTCAGGGGCCTGCCGTTGCCCGAGACACCCTGCATCTCGGCCCATCTGTGACACTCCCATAACGTGTTCTCTGTGGATGGTCTAGGAGCAGACTCATGTTTTCACATGTAAAGCTGTGATTACTGCCTCTAAGTCTTGCTTGTAGACTCAGATGTCCAGCCTGCGGCCTCATTAGAAGGGTCCTGACATCCCCTGCACTGTGGTGTGGAGCTACGAATCCAGACCTGGTTGTCACAGTTACTTCCTGAAGGAAGAGTGAGTGCCGCCAGTGGATGGTCAGAAACAGTTTGGATGGCCACCTTTAGGAGTGAGGCGGTACTTGAGTTCATCCTTAACAACAGATTGAGTTGAAATGGGCAGAGAAAAAGAAAAAAGGATGAAGTCCTTTTCTGGTTGAAAAAATCATGGGAGCATAAATGTCAATGGGAAAATGCCCAAGCTGTACTGGAAAACAGTGAAGAGGCTTGTGGGACCTGTTTGGTTCTTGACACATTTACTGTGCGCCAACCACGTGCTAAGCTCCCACGAGATGTTGGGAATTAGAAGGTAACTAAGAGCCTCTGCTCTTCAGAAGCTGACAGGGAAGTCAGGCATTGTATCTGAAAGGAGAAAGGGGACCATATTATGGTTCTTTCAAATACTGAAATATGTTCAGACCCTGTTCTTTCTGTAAAAATACATTTCGGATGTAGCTCTGGATAATTTAAATAAAAAATATAAAAACATTTTTTTCTCTAGATGTTGGTGAATTTATATCTCATCTTACTGCCTTACCTAGAATGGGGTCTGTGGAAGATACTCACTTGAGTCACAATAGTCACTTTATGCTTAATTACTTTATGTATATATATTTTTTCTCTATAAAGCGTGAAATAACCCAGTAGAAAGACCTACATTTTATGCAGATGAAGCATTCTAAACTTTTTTCATGAAGTTCTGTCATTAGAAAACTTTAGTTATGTAAGCATAAGTTTTGATGAGGAGGTTAATGTAATGGAAAATTAACAATAGAATAAAAACACATTTTACTATCTAATTAGCATTTAATTAGGAACAAATTTTCATTTCCACTATTAAAAAAATGTTGATTGCTGAGAACATGTATGCTCTTTTAAAAAAATCCTTCTCTTTTGTCTCTGTTTCTCGTACCCCCATATACAAATACCTAATTTCACACATAGAAACACATTTTTGTCTTTATTCTTCCTTCAAAATAAGCCCCCCAAATTCCCTTATTTAGGCATTTAACAATTATTACAGACTTATTTTTCTTTTAAATGCTTTGTTTTTCAGAACCATTTTTGGTATAATAGCAACTTCTTTTAAAAATTTTGTTTGATTGTTAAGCACATTGTAGTTCTAATTTTTAAAAGACTGTACATTTCAGGGATCAGAAAAGACAAGGCTGAAAATGGTGCTTATTTTCAAGTCCACAAAGGGTGTTAATGTGCTTTCTCTATTACTGCCTCTATAGATTAGAAAATATCAAGTGGTAGACTCTGTAACATGGGTAGAGATGACCTGTATCTCCTTTGGCACAGATTCCCCGCTAGGAACTCTTAACATGGGTCATCTCCAACATGGCACAGATTCCCCGCTAGGAACCTTGACATGATTATCGCCATGGCTGGCAATTTCATTGTATAGATGAAAGTAATGAGACTCAGGTAGGCTCATCGGAGTAGAGCTGGGACTTGAATCTGCACAGACCTCCCTGCCATTCAATCTTACTGTCTGAGGGAGTTAACTGTATTTAGGAAACATTTTCTGGCAGCTAAGCTTGTTAAGTAGTAAAATGGATCGACAAAGGAGTTTGGCAACGAGTATGTTAACATGATTTTAAAACATGATAAAATGTCTTTGTTTGAAATGGCTTACATAGGCTTTTGCCTGAAGAATGAGAAATAGACAACATGGCCTTTGATATGAGCGAGGATGTCGTGCAAAGATTTTTAAGTGAATACATACTTTGCACTTTCAAAGGGTAAATGCACTCACTCTCATGCCTCAGGAGAATAACCGGGACTACCGCTTGTCTCTAGACTTCTCTTTTGCCATAAGTCTAGCTGTTGCTATTCCTCCTGGCTGCCGCTTTCCTATAACGAGCTTTCCATCTCTTTCTCCTGTGAGATAACAATGCGAGTATGGGCTAGAGCATTCCAGGGATAGCAACATCTTCTGGCTTATCAAGACAAATCCAGCGGGTGATGCCCCAGTTGCCAGCAAGCTTCATCAGCACCCAAGTCCCTAAGGCCCCCATCGCTGAGCATGTGCCTGTGTCAGGGCCTTGAGGGAGGGGACAGTGAGCAGGGCTGAGTAGCCCCGTGCTGGTCTCAGGGAAGCCTTGTCACAAGAAACAGGTGGGAAAGGCAGTCTGAAATCTGTGAGGTAAGCAACTTCCATTTTCAACCCCTGAGTTTCCCAACTTGAGTAATTTCTGTTTAACATTCAAGGGAGATAAAGTGAGAGCAAAACAAAGGGAAAGCTCCCTCAATTATTTTAAAACATTATAAAAGCCTGGGTTTTCACAATCCACGGCTGCTACTAAAAATGTGGGCACTTAAAGCAGATCACAATAGGTGAGCTCAATCAAACGTTCATGTGTGAAATATAAGCTCGGTTGTAAGCCATTTTGAAGAAGTATAATGCCAATAAAGAGCAAATGGTAATGGATTTTTTTTCCCTCTGAGGCACAGATGGGGACTTTATAATTTACTTCTTATGGGGCCTATTGAAAAAATCCCATTGTGGTCTACTTTCGAGAATCCCTGTTTTTAAAAATATCAATTACTTGGTTTTGCAATTAAAAACATAAATTAACCATGCTTTACTCATATTATTTTTTCTAGAATCATAAAGGTGAATAAAGTACTATTTCCATATTTATCCAAGACCCTTTATTACTTCTGAATGTTTGGAACTTTAATTAGTTTGCTTTTTCTTCCCTTTGGCATTGATAATTTTTCCTGTAGTCAAAATTTTTACCTACTTCTTTATATGAGGACCTTTAAGAATACCAAGAATCAGTTTTCTTCCCCATTCACCAAGAAATTTTTATGTTTCCAATCAAATTCAAGCTAAAATTTTACTCTTTGCCTAAAGCTTCCATCATGCATGAAACCACTTGATACGAGGATGCCCTTTAACTGTTTCCTTCACTACCCCCAGGAGTCAAACATCTAATCCTTTGGGTTAAAAAGTACTGTTTCATTAGGATGGTGCTTTCTTTAAATTAAAGGGGAAATTTTTTATAAATTAAATAAAACATGGAAATAAGGTTTTGTTTAGCAACGTGAGGCATGTCATTTCCCTTTGCTGGGCCCAAAGTAGATAAAATGGCCAGTCATGTAAATAGTTGGATTAAACGGATTTACTCTAGCCTGTGGCTCTGATAGATGGGATGGGGAGACTTTGGTCTGCAGCCAGGACTAGAGCCCAGTTCTTCTGACTCCTAGCTTAGTGCTCTTTCCAGTATATGATAGCTGGTTTAATATTAATATCAACATATACATATTCATGAGTTTCCTTCTAGACGTGAACATAGAATTTTTACCCATCTGCATGTGCAGGTTGACCTTTCTCTCTTCTTCCTTCTGGTTAAACTCCATCAATCCTAAGCTAAGAAGTTGTTTGTTTAGGGAGGACAAGGGGGTCTGTGACCACTCTTTGCCCCCAACAGTGAAGGATTGCTATCGATCTCTTGGGATTGCACTGCATTCAGATGTGAGCTGGCACCTTGTCTAGTATTTTGAGCATGAATCATCCAAAGATTCAGGGATTTTAGATGATTTTTTTTTATTTTAAGGATTTGATATAGACAAGGAAACCAAAATAATATAAATAGCTTTCACTAAATAGTCATAGTCATAGATACAGAGACTCCAGAATACCACGAGACTTTAGAGCTTAGAGCCTACAGATTTCAAAGGATGACTGAGTCAGGGGTAACAAGTAGGGTTACAGTGGGACCTCCTAAATCAAGGATAAATCTATAACATATCATTGTAGTTGGTTGTAAGAGATCTTTTAGATATTATAAGTGCAATTACTGCATGGAACATCTGTTTGACAGGGTTTTGTATAAAGGAGGTACCTAATGTGTATGTGCTGAATTTCATCTTGGAAGCCTCCATTTGTTGAAAGTCTCATTACCCATGGGATGCAAGGATCTTTTAGGAGGTATATATGGCATAACATAAATTTAGAATCAGAACACTGAGAACCTTATCAGTTTCCTAGAGGCATAAATTTTCCCCAAATAGTGCCCCCCCGACATAGATTATCATTTTCGTCATCGTCATCATCATCATCATCATCATCATTATCATGGGCATCTCTACCATCATCCTTTTCTTCTATTGAGCACTTTGTGCCAAACTTTCTGCAGACATTATCTCATTTAAATCTCAACCATGACTCTGAAGAGTATAACTTGCTTCATTTCACAGATGAGGACATCGAAGTGTAAGGTGCTTATTATTATTTCCATTTTACATACTATAAACTGAGTCTCAGAGACATTAGGGTATTTACTTAAGTCACTCAGATAGTAAAGAACACAGCCAGAATCCAAATAACCAGGTCCTTCTTAAGTTCCACTCCCATCAATTCTGCACAACTTCACAGTTACCATGGACAGAGGGAATTTTTTAATTTTTGTTTTAGTTTGCATGCATAAAATTCACTTGTTTTTATTATAGTTCTATGAGTTTTGACAAATGCATAGTGTCCTAAAACTATAACCACAATCAATATACAGAATAGTTCCATTATCCCTCCAGATTCCCTATGCTATTCCTTTGTAGTCAAACCCTCTCCTACTCCTAATCTCTGGAAACTACTGATATGTTCTCTGTCTTTATACCTTTGCCTTTTCCAGAATGACATATAAATGGAATCTCCAATACATGGCCTTTTTGGTCTGGCTTCTTTCACTTAGCATAATGCATTTGAGATTCACACAGCTTGCTGTGTGTATCAACATGGATAAACCGGATTTGTACATCTACCATAGTTTATCCATTCGGCAGTTTAGGAACGCCTCCACCTAGGACTAGTGGTCACCAGCCTATCGGCTAGTGAGCCTCGGTTCTCATCGACACGATCTCTCCTACATCAGCTTGGGTTCATTCACATGGAGTCCTCCGTGTTCCAAATCTGTGGATGGGATAATATCTGTGCACTGGCCCTTGCTTGCATTAAGCATTTCCCATCCTCTGCTGACATCTAATTTGCTACTATTCTGTGGACCAAGGAAAGTCACTTGGCCAAGCCCCAGGGTTGTGGTGTGGAGAAAGAGACGCCACTTTTTGAAAGGATATGTGACAGTCACATTTCAAGTTGCATAAAATCAGGTAACTTGCTTATTACTCATTTCAAATTTCAGTTGACTCATCTTTAAAGTAGTTAGAATAACACCCACCTCATAGGATTGTTTCAAAAATTAAAATTAATTTTTTCATTTTAGATGAAAAGCTCCTAATAAAGCCCCACCACTGATAATCAGTAGGTGTGATTATCCCTGGGTTATCCGGCAAGGTTATTGTTAGGCAAAAAACACTAGGATATAAAGGACATGATCTCTTCCAACAAAGAATGCTGGTTTCTGATTGTTCTACCACCTCAGTGTTATTTTGCATTAGTTATTTGATTTATATCTAATTTTTAAAATAAGTGGTAAATATGAATAATAAAAATAATAAATGAATGAATTTATAATATGATAACTCTTGCTCTCTGACTTAATGTGGCTATTGGGGAACAAGTTAAAAGCAAAATTTATTTTGTATATTAAGATACACAGTATAATTCCAATGGTTGATATGGTAAGGCAACACGATGTAGTTGAAAACCCGTTGGATGGTCTTAGAAGACCAGAGTTTGAACCCCAGCTCTGCCATTTACTGAGTTGCCTCATGAGAGTTACTTAAACTTGGTGTGTCTCAGTTCTCTCGTCTGTAAAATGTGACTTTTAAAACTACTGTCATTCACTTCACATGTTATTGTGAGGATCAAGTGAAATAGTGCACTTGGAAACTCCAAATCAATACATGAGAAAGAGGAACAGAGACAGTAAACCATGCATCCCGTGTACATGATAACAGATTACACTTCGCAAGATTTGGGATGTCACAAAAGGTCATATTGCTTATAGTAAAGTTTTCTATTCATTGATACGATCATCTTTATAGATGGTCACAAGTCCCCACCTAGGCCAGGCCAGGCAGATAACGTCATTGAACTGAGTGGAAAACAACAGAAATGGTAGATTCTGTAGTAAATGGAGGAGTTCTTGTCCCATCGAACAGGCAGTCATTGACCACTATTTACTTCTAGATGAATGTTGCCACATGCGACCCTGGGCCGCATGCTGTAAGAGCCCTTGTCATTTTTCAATAAAGCTGGTATATTACATTTATTTAATTGTCTGCTGAGGCAAATGTCCCAAACATGGAGCCGATCAAATACAAGTGTGCTTATGGTGCATTCCCCATGCAGGCTGCCATTTACCATCTCTGATTGAGTCCATCACTATCGATCAAATACAAGTGTGCTTATGGTGCATTCCCCATGCAGGCTGCCATTTACCATCTCTGATTGAGTCCGTCACTATCAGCTTAGTTCTGCAGCCTTTATTAAACCTACCATGTGAAACGATTCATCTTACCTTCAACAATTTGGTGCTTACGTTCAGAAAGAACCCTTTATTTTATGGAGTACACGTGTGAATAAATGGATCATATTTGCACATTCTCACCTCTGTTCCTCTTAAGGATAATCTTACTCCAGTTAGTAGGAGGAAAATGCAAAAGCCCGTCTGTTGTGATAATACTTGTCCCATTTGGCACATGTCTTGGTGCTGTGATAGCACTTTGGGAAAGTCACTTACCCACCATCTTTATTGATCTAATGAAGGCATTGAGCTAGATTAAATCTGCAGTAATTCTCACCTCTAATATCCTGTCTGTCTGTAGCGAGACTGATAAGTAATTATAATTTTAAACATACTGTTCAGTGTGTTTTTCTGTCTTATCTTGAGAAAGGAGAAACAGTAACTCAGCTAATCGCATCTTGTTGCATACAAAAAGATTTCTCTTTTATATAAATAAAACAAATATTTTCCAAAAGTCCTCCCATAGGCCATGGTGTTTTTAGCCTGGGTAAATTTAAGTCATATGCCTTGTTATTGATTGATATTGGGGGATATCAGAGTAAATTATTACCTATTACCCTAGAATACTGACTTTTAAAAATATTTAACGCTTTCTCCCAATGTTTGTTTGTCAGTAGTTACATAGACTCTAATTTACTAATTTGGCACCATAAAAATATTTGATACTAGCTTCCTGTGAATCAACATTTATATTACAAATGTTCTTGTGAAGGATGAAATGCCTCGGTTTTTATAAATGTATATCTTAGGACCCCAAAATTGTTTTCTTTTTCAGATTAATAATTTGTATTGATTATCTCTAACATCTAAAGCCTGTTAGATTGCCTTGTCTTTGTTCATTTATAAATATATAAATATATATATATTATATATATATAAATATAGCCACTTTCAATTTAATAGTTGAACATTATATGTGGGGCATGAATTTACTTCATAATTTTGGGAAAATAATCTAAGAAAAAAATTTGTTTGTCATACTTGGTCATTGCTTATTCAGGCCCAACAAAATAATACATGATCACAAAGAAACTTAGGTAGTTGGGGAAAATCTTCAAGCATTACGTGCACTAAGTTCAGTTCATACCTAATTAGCTACTTTTATCAAAGCTTGGCCACTAGATTGCACACCAAGTTCTACTTTAGGCACTTTACAGTCATGATCTAGATTAATTTTTAAAATAACCATCAAGGTTGCATTATCTTAATTTTAAAATAAAGACACCAGAGCTTAGTGAGATTGCCCAATGTTCCCAATTACCTTGTCTCCAATGTGGGATTTAAGCCAGATCTGACTGTTGTCAGAGACAGCCACTGAGTGGTGTTGGGAATAAGGTGTGCCATCCCTTTCCAGACGGTAGTCCTTGCTGTTGTAACAACATCTCTAGCTGACCAAACACTGTCGTCAAGAAAGAAACCCGGTTATCAGCTTTCTTAGTGGGCCAGACTTGTACCCCCAAAATACAGACCTCTCTGGTGCAACTGGACAGAGCAGGCCCTCCAGGTAGCAGCTCATGTCGGCCTCATCTGCTCAGCCGCAGGTAGAGAAATTGGGAAGGACAGACACCGTAACTGAAAGTATTTCAGGTGAGGCAGTGGATTGGGGGTGGCAGGGGGCAGGGACCATTGCTCCATGGAAACTGGAAACAGCCCCTCTGCCCTCCACCGGCACACATTTCATCCACAGAAGAACAAGATCCAGAATATCACCACATACAAGATCCTGCGCTTTAACACCTAAATTCCACCTGATAGAGAAGCATGGCCCAAAGATTCCAGGCTCTTAACCCACATGGATTCTTTTCCTGTCGACAAGAGAAAGTGAGAGAAGTAAAGGTAGAAATGGCCTCCCCCAGCGCTTCCATATTAAGGCCAAGGTGGAAACGAGGCGGCCTGGCAATAGTGTCCCTTCCAGCCATCCCAGGGCAGGCCTCAGGTGCGCATGCTCGGGAATTCTCTCAGCTGCCCTCTCTTTAGGGTACAGAAAGGGTGTGATGTTGCTGAATAATTATCTCATTCCTCTTCCCAATATCTTATATTACACAGATTTACAAAAACTGGAAACTCTGAGTATATTTGTGTAGCATATCTGGATGTAGAAATAGGTACAGGTGGGTTTCAAGGAGAGCTGATGCAAAACAGAGTAACTCTTTATTAGGTGGCTTCCTGATATAGTTTCGTAGTTGAGGGTAATGCAATTAAGTTTCTGCACCAGTTTAGTACAATTTGTTGTACAGTAGTAGTAATGACTTATCTTAGATAATTTTTAAAAAGATTTTGTTTATTTATTTGACACAGAGAGAGAGCTAGTGAGAGAGAGAGCACAAGCAGGGGGAGGAGCATACAGAGGCAGAGGGAGAAGCAGGTTCCCCGCTGAGCAGGGAGCCCAATGCGGGGCCTGATTCCAGAACCCTAGGATCATGACCTAAGCCGAAGGCAGATACTCAACCAACTGAGCCACTCAGGTGCCCCTAGATAATGTTATTTTGTCTTATTTTTTGTTACTGTTGTTGTTTGCTTGAGTATAATGAAATTTCGTTCAATCTAAAGAGAGCCTGATTTGCTTTTCTAGCCTTTGCGGGGATCAACTTCCAGTCAGTACTAGAACCAACAGTCGCCTGTGCAGATGCCTATACCTTTTATGCTTGGCACCCTGGGAACCTTCCTGGGTGCTCTGTTGGGTCCGCATCTCTGTCACAATCTTACTGGTCAAAGGGATGACTTTATTTAATACAGTCCTTTAGAATGGTCTTAAATGAAACGGCAGTAATTTGGTTGATGGAAATAAAGATCAAATTCAGGGTGTAAAATAAGGTCACAACCATAGGATAACATTACATAAAAAAAGTATGTGTTAAGATTATACCTGGTGTCAGGTAAGAGATGGGAGAATGAAGGCAAGGACAAGCAACGTTTAATATGCAGAAAAGTAATTTGGACACAGTGAAGGAAGAAGAGAAAAGATACTTTGAAATGGAATAAAACAATGTTAGGATATCCTGTGGATAAGAAGTGAAATGCATATAAGTATGACTTCAAAATAGATATTAGTGAAAATAAAGCAACAGGAAAAATGAAAGCAGGTGCCAATCTTTGAGATATACTTGGCAGATTACAATAGGAAATGTGAAATACTAGGTTAGATTTTTAAAACTTATATTACTGAATGCAATATGAAGGTGTGTGTGTGAAGAATATTAGATTCATTTGGGAAGACTATATAGTATCAAAAACACCACAACCATTTTCTCATGTTTTATAAAGTGAAATTGTTATATGGCTCATTCTGTCCCATATGAGATGATTTTTGTTTGGCACATTAATCTCTGGCCCTTTCCTAGTAACAACAACCACGACAAAACATCCACTAGACAACATGATAAAGTTCTACTTAAAGCCCTACAAATGTATTTAGTAGGAAAAAAATTAAGATTGATAAAATACCAAAGCTGCCAAGTATTTCAACATTCTAATAAAATAAGCATGTGAGAAAGTTTGTAGGACAGGTCCATATTTTTGAAAATTGTTATTGCTGAATATTTCCACTCTGCACAGGACACAAGTTTATTGGCAATTATTCCATGATTCCAGAGCAATTCAGAACTAAATAAACATGTAACGTGGAGAAATAAGTTTATTGCAGATTTGTAAAGAGCATTTTGCTAAGTATAACTTTTTAAAAATATGTATAACTGGATGGACATTTTTGTAGTGGAGCGGAGTTCACTTTTAGAGTGAGTTTGCAAGTTTAAGGATAGAACTTAGATAAGTTTTACTATTAATTATAATGGGAAGTTTAAACATTTGAATTGTTTGGGGGAAACTCTAGCTACATAAACTTCAAAAGTTATCTTGCTTTCTTGGCCACTTCATTATGCAAAGAAAAGCACAAATGTATTATATTCATTGAACCATTAAATGGGGTCCAGCAAGCCATTAAAATTAATAGGTCATCCAGGAACAGGATAGATATAGCAGCAGGAAAAAAAAAAAAGCAAAAACCAACAACAACCATGTTGATTAACTGTCAAAGTATTGCATCTATTTGGTAAGATGAACGGAGAAGCAACTATTTTTGGTAATTGTCTTTCCATTTCCATCATCATATTTCATAGGTGTTGTCATCTTTAGAAGCAGTAGATTAGATTTAAATAAAAATATTCTAATGACTCTCTTCAGAAATACTAAAAATAAAATGTATGACTTAGAGATAAGAAAACCCGATTTCATATTCTGCATGGTCAGTCAGTCTCCTGAACTCAATAGCAGCACAAATCTTCACGTTGACAATGTGCAGAAGTGTTGATTTATTGGCATAAAAGGTTAAGGAAAAGGTTAAGAAAGGTAATTGCAGTGCAGGACCCCATATTCTGTTTCAGTAGAATCTGTGTTCATAGTTCATAGAAAATGTAAATTAAGCATTATTTAGCTAGGAAGTGACACCAGGGTAATACACACTCACGATTTTCTTGAAGGAACCAATGTTGTTCTTATTTATAATATCACTTGATATTGCATCATCGGTGTTTGAAGAAATTCTTTGCTTCATTGGAAATTCTTTCTTTATGGCATCATTTGGTCCAATGAATAGGTTTTGGATAAGAAAAGCATCTTTGTAAATTAGACGTTACTATTTTTGGTAATTGTCTTTCCATTTTTAAAATAATGATTAGGAATTCAAGGATTCAAACTTTACTAGTATCATAGAGGCTTATCAAAAAAAGATGTTATAAAACTTACCAGTTACAGAAGGTCATAAAACCATTAACAATTACCTAAATGATGCATTTATGCCACAGTCACAACTAGATGGGCAACACCAAAATAAGACCTTGGTGTTTATGGGAAAGCACAAACATGCAAACACACACACACATACACACGCTAACACATTCTAACAACAGAATGGACCACAATAGTCTCTAACTTTGTGTATTTTTTATAATATAATATAAAATATATATAAATATAATATATAATATATAATATATAACTGTGTATTTTTTATAATATAATATAAAATATATAAAATATAATATAGAAGTTAAGGAATATTATTACTCCAGAGGCTGAAAATTACCAATAAAATATATTGGTAATGTTCTACTGCCAAAACATACTCCTTAATTACTATGGATGAAAAGATGCTATGTTTCAGATCTTATAAAAATTATAGATTAATCTGTAACGTAGGAGCAGTGGTAAAGAATTCATAAACTAGAGATAAAGACAACATATATGTTGTAGTCACAGATTCACGTGGCCAAGAATGCAACAGTGTTTTTTGCAAATGTTAAACTTCAGAATCCAGGTCCCTATTCCCTCTGATGTGGACAGTTTAATCTAATTGGATAAAACTGGCAAATTTAGCAATTTTTGATTAATTCAAAGTTTAAACTCAGCCAGTTCTGAGTTCTCAAACCACCCCCACTCCTCTGTCTGATGGCATCTAAATTCCAGTGTGGAGGCTTGGGACTGTGGCTCAGGGCCCTCAGGGAGAGGGACATCTGGTCTGTGGTCATCCAACATCCTCTGTTGATATTCAGAATGGTATCTTGGAGCTGCTAGTCTTTGCTAAGCTGCCCTATCTTTACTGCATCCACTGCTGGAGATAGCTCACATTGTTTCTTCTAGAATGATGCTTCACTACTCTGTTTCTGGAGTCTTTCTTAGGACACTTATTGTTTTAGTCTTCACCCAGAAATCAAACAGAGGTCTCATCACCAATTAGACTCGTCTTCTTCAAAAGGAAGATCTACACAGGACTTCTTTAATTCTCCTTCTCACCTCACACTTGGACTTTTCCTAGGGGACTGGTAAGATACAAGATCCCTTCTCAGAATCCTCTGTCATTGATAAACCTCTTGCCTGCTTATACTCACTGCCCGCTTGTATCAGTTACCTACTGCTGCATAACAAACCACTCCAAATTAGTGGCTTAAAACAACCCATTTATTCGTCCATCAATAAGCAAGCTCAGCCTGTTTTCTGCTGGTTTTACCTGAGCTCATTTAAGTGACTGTGGGCATATGGAGCCTGAAGTCAGGCTGGTGGACCCAAGGTCAATTTACCCACATATCTGGTGCCTCAGTTAGGATGTCTGGAACAGATGAGAGGCCTGGCTGTACCTCTCTTTATATAGAAAGCTCAACTGCTTTCCATGACCACTCAGGGTCGAAGTGAGTAAAAGCTCAAGCTACCAGGCTGTCTACATGCAACTCGTAGCCATCTTGGTCAAAGCAAACATGAAACTAGCTCAGATTCAGAAGGGAAAATAGCATCCACCTCTTCATGTGAGGATAGGAAAAATTCATACAAACTATCCACACCACGGCTGGCAGAACTTTCTCTCTCTGAGCAGGAAATGAGGTTCTTCGGTCAACATGAATTCTCACCTACTCTTAAATCCTTCATGTTCTTAATATTTTGGAGATTCAAAAAGGCCTAAGCAATTATTTGCTATGGGTCTTGAGGCTTATTTTAGGACAAGAGTTAAAATTTGGTTGCATTTGCATTCTCTCTTTCTCTGAGGATCTACATCTCAGGTTCAGGGTCTCATTTGAATAGCGGATGGGCCATGCTCATGGGAGAGGACAATTTTTATGAACAAATATAAATAACTTATCAGTTAATATTTTACAACTCTTACACATACATGAATATTTTTGCTTCATTTCTTTAAGATGTGGCACGTCTTTCATCTTCCTGTTCTTAGTAAAATGCTTACTTGAAAAAAAGATGCATTATTGAAACATTGCTGAAATTTCATTCATTGCTGTGAGAATCACCTCTGAAACCTCAGATTATAAGAGAAGTTGAAATGTATAAAGGTGTCCCCTTTTGGAGAAGATCACTCTGTTATTCCAGGGGTAGATTTCTGGTCCCCAGAAGGCCCAGGCAGATTTGCTCAGTGCAGGTGGCACTCACTGGGGGCTTCATTTGGGGTGAAGAGCCTGAAGAAGGCTGAGGCAGGAGGTGATGTATCAGAATAAAATCACAGGGACCCCTAATTTCATTCCTCTCCATATTTAGAGTACAAGCATTTTGAATTGAGCAGCCAACACCTACACTTAAACACATAATCTGAAAGGTCACGATAGATTAAGCTAATTTATCTGCTGTCTCCTTTCTGTTCAATGGGGGAGAATGATTGGAACTAAATGTGTACGTAGTAGAGACCTAACAGTGTGTGGTGTGATAAGGAGAGAAAATACACTTCTACTGAAAAAGATAAGACTCTATGGACTAAGTCTGTACTGCCTAAAATCGCAGCCACTAGCCTTGTGTGGCTATTGAATACTTGAAATTTGACTAGTGAGACTAAGGGACTGAATTTTTTATTTTAGTGGATCTTAATTATCTCAAATTTCAATTTAAAACCAATCAGATGAAATATTTTTTCTATCAATCATAGCTTTACTGTTTTGGTAGACCTATATTCTCTAAAGAGGGAAAATTTAGTATCCAAATTGAGATAAAACACATATCAGATTTTAGAGCCTTAGTATGAAAAAAGAATGGAAACGATCTCATTAACAATTTTTATATTGATTAGATGTTGAAATGATAATATATTGAGTTAAATAAAATATATTATTAAAATTAATTTTACCTATTTTTTTTTACCTTTTTAATGTCCTACGAGGAGATTTGAAATTACTATGCGGCTCACATTGTATTTCTGTTCAACTCCCCTGGAGCAGACTCTTCAAGTTAAAACTGCAACATCATTTATGTGTCCTGGATATTATTATTATTATTATTTAAAAATAGAAATTTCACTTTTTGTTTTATTGTCTTAAGGGTATAAATTATATTTTGATTTATGGTATTAACAATTTATTGACAACCTACTTTGTATTAAGTCCTTTATAAAGTATCTGGAATGTGTTGTCCCTATAAGGTAGATTTTATAATCCCAATTTTACATGTGAGGAAACTAAAGGACATACACGGTAAGAAAGATTTCATTGCAATCAGAGGAAGAATACAGATTCTTCCTCTGGAGTCAGATAGGCTCCAGAATTTGCCAGATTTGCTTTTCTTGGTTAAAATTCTTCTATTAATCCATAGTTTGTGCATTTAATTCAGTATTCATTAGATACTCCAGAGGGGACAGATAATGCAAAGGTGCTGAGGCTACAATGGGTGTACTGACTTGGAAAAAGAGAAAGAATGCCAGTGGCTTAAGAGTTTTGTGCAAAGAGAAATGAGGTTGGCAGGGACTCAATTGCATAAGGTCAAGGTTGTATTTGATTCTAAATGACCCAAGTCCTTGAGAGTCATTGACCAGAAGAGTGACATAATCTGATACACATTTTAAAGGACTACCCTGGCCTGTTTGTAAAGAATCCTTGTAAAGGGTCAATATGAGAGTCAGAAAGGCCACTCAAGAGGTGTTTTTACCATTGTCAGGAGTGAAGTGAGGACTTGAGGACTACTACAGAACAGTTGAGGAATATGTTCTTGAAGTAAAATTAACGGAATCTGCTAATGAGAGTTATTAAATGAATTAAATTGCTTTTTCCCATCTTGCTGAAAATTTAACTCCTGAATTTATTGGTTCGAGCATTTCAACATCTATTTTTAAAGGCTAAATGGTATATAGTACATAGAATTAAGGAGAAGTACATGAGAAATACAGGAGTATGTCAGATGCTTTGGCAAGAAATCTCAACAAAATGAAAAAACTAGGAATCTGGGCTGGATCTGGGATAAAGACATGGAGTTCAAAGGTGTGTACCATCAGTCATTCACCTATTATTATTATTATTGTTGTTGTTGTTGTTGTTATCTAGCACTGTGCTAAGAATGGAAATGCGACAAATAAGAAAATGGAAAGAGTTCCTTACTCATGTGACACATTCATATGCGTTTTGGAGTGACTTTAGTGAATTCCATATGTGGTGCATGTCAGGCTGTGATGAAGCTCTGTTGGATTTTGTACTTTCTTATTTACTTGTTGAGATGAGGCACTGGGTGATGGTGGGTAGGAATTCTCTAGTGTCATCATGCAGGCCAGTATTCTCTTCTGGTTGAAGAGCTCTTTAGTTAGTCCTCTGCTTGCTGAGAGCAATGAAAATGATTCTGGGCCAGTGTAACATCACCAGTTCACCCAATGAATTCTTCAATTTACTCAGTCAATAAATGAATGAGTATTTTTTATTCAAGAGTGTTATTCCATTGTATGAATATACCCTTTTGTTTCTCTGCTCACCGCTTGATGGACATTTAGATTGTTTCCTGTTTGAAGCTATTGGAGATATTCTTTGGATTGTTCTAGAGGATTCATCTTAAAACTCCCAGCTCTTGAATGCCATTTCTAGCCCGGTGATGGGTATTAAGGAGGGCATGTATTGCCTGGAGCACTGGGTATTATAAGCAAACAATGAATCGTGGAACATCACATCAAAAACTAATTCTGTACTGTATGGTGACTAACATAACATAAGAAAAAATTTAAAAAAAGAATGCCATTTCTATGAAGAGTGGCATCCTTTACCATTTTCAGAATTTTAGAGTTTCACATGGATGCCACTGGCCTTGTTGTTCTGAAGATACTGATCTTTACTACCATCTTGACATGTAATTAAAGTAGAAAATAAACTTTATCATCCCAGCTGTACCTTTAATTACCTATTTCCTTAAAAAAAACACAGAGCTTCTAAAATTCACACTTTGTTGTTTTTGCAGAGCGAGGATATGATAGTATCAGAGATATTTTGTTTAAATTAAAGCATTTCTATCATGAAGTATGTAGTTCTTTTTCCTCAGGAGCACAAACTGCTCTGGGCAATAACTCATTCAGATCTTCAAATTCTGTGGAGGGTTGTAGGTGATAAGTAGTATATCCAATTTACAGGGAGGACAATTGAAATAGAGTGATGTGGAAAATTGCTCTGAGTCACTGAGCACAGCTCTAATGGAACTCAGAGTGGAATCAGGGTCTCTCGACTCCCAATTAGTTCTCTATACACTAGATCACACTACCTGCGCCCTCAGTCCTTGGCAAATAGATGATAAATTTTATATAAAGCTAACTCTCAGTTACCTACAGTTATCTACAGATCCTGGTTTACAGTCATATCATTGATCTCTAGCCGGTTATGGGGTGTCTGCCAGCATCCTTCAGGTCAGCTGTCTCATTGCTACTGTGCAGAGGCAGGAGGAAGGGCAAATAGGAAGGCAGCGATGGAAGCAGAAAGATCTCGCGTGTGGGAAACACATAACCTAGAAAGTTTGGGGAAACAGGATAATGGTTGCAGAGTTGAATGGTGAGAATTATACTGCCCTCGATTTGTGCAGATGGATGCAAATTGAAATGACATTCCATCCTTATATATCATTTCCTGCATATCCATGGAGATTAAGTAAACATAAGGGCGAATCTAGACCACCACATAAATGAGGAGCCTTTGAAGCTAGAGCTTTCAGCGTTCCTCAAGGGTCCTGCCCTTCCAGTGCGCAGGCAGATTTCACATGAACTGTCGAATCTCTGATATCAAGGAAATGACAAACCTGTAGGAATATAATAGTCATGTAAAGATTTCCAGACAGGAATGGTGACAATTAAAACAAATATGTCACAAAATTCAAAAGGAAAATTATTTCAAATTCTTAAATTTCACCTAAGTAGTAATTTGGTCATGGTGCCTTGGAGAAATAAACTGAAGTATGGTCACGGTTAGCAGAAGGAACAATTACTATGTTGTTTTATTTATTATTTGTTTATTTTGATTTCTCAGTGATTTCTAATGCATCTTCTTGAAGATCAGAGTTCGTTGTGCAGGTTAATAATAGAAATCATAGCCGTAGTTTATATGGGATAAAGCTCCTCAACTTTATTTTTTCTTCCTATTGCCTGGAGAAATTTAAATTACTTTTTTTCAGAAGATGAACTTAAGAAACATATATTCATTTTTGAAATTTATTTAGACAAGTGATGATTGTATAAAAAGGGAGAATGGAAAATATGGTAAGTGTTGAAGAAAATATAAATGGCGTATGTGATCTCTGAAAGGGGTTTCCTGTAAGATTCTGCTCGACTGGGAAGGCGTGTGTCTCATGCATTGCTGTATTCCAGCACCCAGTTCGTGCTTTGTCCACAGACAGCTCTCAATCAATATCTGTTGATGGTCTAAATGAACGATGTAGAAAATCCAATTTCAGTGACTTGCAGAATGCAAAGGATGTGAAGAACTAGAGAAAGTAAGCATAGGCGTATCATGTAAGGTGTTTCAAGTACAGAGGAAATAAGAACTGTCTCATAGATATAAGAGCTTTTTTAGCATTGTCAGAAGCTGAGAAAAAAGTTCTAATATAGCAAAGCCAGCCAATGGTATAGGAGAGAGGGGAGTAATATATTAGGATAAGATTCCTGAACACATAGGAGGGGATGGGACCCCAAGCAGAAGCAGCAGGTTAGTCTCAGATGAGAGGAGCGAGATTCCTTCTGTTCATTCAGAAGTGAGGGGGAAAGGGAGCTCATAATTAAGGCTGGACAGTCGGGAGAGGTCCTCTATGGTGGATGCTATCTTTTCTACAAATTAACTCTTCTGTGGACAGTGACTGGAAGTATCAACTGTAGAGATGTGGAGAAAGCCATGGATAAGAAGAGCGTGAGTTCCTGGTGGCATAGTCACCGAGCTGTGGGCGTTCTGGTGGCCATTGCAGCAGGAGGGCCCAAGGATGGAAAAGGAGATCATGGTCCATAGAACCATCTCGTCAAGTGGGTCGTTCCACAGTCCCTGAAATCGCCTAGATGGTGGCAGGACTTGGGTGGAGACAAAGTCTAAGGACCAGTAGTAGATTCTTCAGTAAAGGAGGGAAGTGACAGGGAAGTAGATAGCAAAGACAAGGAGAGTGGCATTAGCCATGTGGCCTAAACTGAATGCAGACTCAGACAATTTAAATAGACAAGATCAGATCATGAGCCAACAAAACCTCTCACTAACAACTGTGATAAATCTGGCTTTAGATTTTCTTGGTTATAAATGCTTATCTTTTTAGTCAATTTCTCCTTGTATAAGGGCAAGTACATGAGAAAAAAATCCCACAGGAATATTTCTAATTGTGCAATAGTTTGCTTTCAAATTCGAAAGGGAATCTAAGCTAGAGTTATTTGCACAAATCTAAAATAAGGATTTTCAAAAGTGTAGATTGATTAATGTAAGCACCAACTGTATTCCTGTTTATGTGCCTTTTATAGTAAAATAAATTATTGTACACATATACCCTGAATGTTGTCTTGGAATCCACATTTCATTATTTATCTAAAGCTTTTTGGGAAATGCAATTGCAAATATTAATATTAAAAGTTATTTTGGTTTCTCTCTCTTTAGTAACCCTATGATATTATCTCTATAAATACAGCTTTAAGTTGGCTGTTTCTTTTTCAATTATTTAGGGAGGTAAATGAAGAAAAAAAATTATAGATATTTTCTGTATTTTCAAGTGTGATTTAATTAATCTTCACAGTCGCTAAACCAGAAATAGAATGATCGCTTCAAAGTTTACAAATGCGCTAGGTCAGTATATTCAACAAAAGTTTTACAGGAGTCCCAGAAATACCTGCATTCCAGTGAACTCAAGTTCTTCAATCCTTGGAGAACCATATTTGCATTTTTGCATTGCTAATTTTGGTAATGTGAAAATATTTTGCATTGATAAGGACATTTACTAATGCAAAACAGACTTCTGCCCTGGTTTTACACGGCTTTAATATTAATAACAATATGCCTGAGATTATACCACATTTCAGTGTCAGTACAATTGGTGGGTGGAAAAAATGTGGATAAATTATTCACGTACAAACATGAGCAGTCTTGTTTTTCAAAAGCTGGTCATTGGGGAATCACAGTATAGGTGAGAGAAAAACCGAATAGGATGCAGCCGCAAACGGAAAAGGGCACACAAGTTCATTTTGCAAGTAGTGCACATTGCTAATTTGTGTGTGGGCATCATTAATACGGAGTCAGTTTCAATGTTAAATCTCACAGATGTTTAAATAAATAAATTACAGGGGCGCCTGGGTGACTCAGTCGATTAAGCATCTGCCTTCAGCTCAGATCATGATCCCAGCGTCCTGGGATCGAGTCCCTCATCGGGCTCCCTGCTCCGTGGAGAGCCTGCTTCTCCCTCTCCCTTTGCCTGTCGCTCTGCCTACTTGGGCTCTCTCTTTCTCTCTCTGTCAAATAAATAAATAAAATCTTAAAAAATAAAGAAACAAGTAAATTTCAAAGAGTAAAGTCTAACAGCCAAAGATCAATTTTAACCTATGCTATTCAGTAAATATTCAGTGCCTGCTATGTGCCGGGCACTGTGCAAAGTGCTGATGGCACAATCAAGGGCCAGCCCCAGCTGCCAGCTACCGCTGGAAGAGCTTCCAGGTGATTCTACTCCCTAACATGTGTATGTGTTATAGTTCAGTCAGTTGGGCTTACAAAACTGAATTTGAAAAAAAGAATCAAGTTATTTAATTAATATACTTGTAAAGATGGGCAACTCGATTATAAACACTTTCCAAAACATGTGAGTTATCTGGATCAATTTTACAGATTCTCAAATCTTAGTTTTGATTTTCTTTTGAAATAATCATGATCTCTCTACTTGATATGCCTATGCTCACAGCATCTTGTACATGGTAGGAGTTCTATAAGTACTGTTAAAAGAAGGAGGAAAAAAGTGAAGAATGGACAAATGTTGTATATTTATATTCTAAAATATTCATCTCTGAGAAATATGTGGTTTATGCAAAGAGAAGACAAAGTAAAAATATCTAAAAGTAAAAATACCCAAGAATAAAATATAATTCCTGAAAATTCTGAAGGAATGAACGGTCTGACAGAATCATGCTGATGTTCTTTTCTGAAATATGGTTTAGCATGTCTGAATTACATTTCCCCTGAACAAAAGAGAAAAAATAATACTGAGCCCTTTTTATAAAGGCACAATATAAAAATTGGGACTAATTTATAACTGAAATAGTCCTACCCGGGGCGGGGGGGAAGAATGTGCTTCTGAGCTTTGTGAAAAGACTTTAAAGAAAAAAAAATATATGTAAAGAAAGATTTACATTTGACACTCCACTTACCTCTCTGACTAACATTGAGTGATTATATCATTCATTCAGGGAGTAAGTTTGACCATACAATTCTCCCATTCAGCACTAAACCTCCCTACCCTTAACCCACAGCATCACTCCATGAGGTTACGTTTTTTATATCCAATAAAAAGTAATTGAAAATGTCGCTTAGGTCCAACTGGCTGAATTCAGGTTCCAAGATTTTGTCTCTAATTTGATAATATCAGTTCCCAAAGTAAAACCCATCTAGAGCTCTACATTTCCTTATAAGAATGTCCACACTCTTCACGAGACTTATGCAGCCCTGGGGGATCTACCCTCTAGCCTCAAATCTGGTTTCTCTGTCCCCAAGATGGCCATATTGCTGCTTCTCTTACAGTGTTACAACAGGCTCAGCTTCTTTTTAACTCTGGGCCTTGGTGTTTTATAGTCTATGTTCCTGGAAAGCTTTTTCCTACACTCTCCACCTGGCTGACTCCTCCCTACATTTCACTTCACCCTTTACTTCCTTAGGGAAAAAATAAGTAGATCCTGAGAGTTGAGGCCAGATATTGTGTCTTTTTACTTACTTCTGAATTCCCAACTGCTAACACTATTACTGGCCTGTATTAATTATTCATTCATTCATTTACTTACCCATTTAATAGTTATATGTTGAACATCTCCTAAAAGCTACTCATTGTTGTAGGCATGGGGAATACAATAGTAAATTAAAGTTCCTTCCTCGTGGATATAGTAAGGGACAGTCAAGACAAGATAAATTCAGAGTGGTTAATGCTATCAAGAAATAAAAGGAAGGTAAGATGCTCACAGGCTTTAATTCGAGCTGCTCCTTATATAAAGGAGATAGCCATGTGAGGCTGTGAATATAGGGCATTCTAGTAAGCAGTAATAGCTTGTGCAAAGGCCCTGAGATATATGAGGTAAGCATAGTCAAAGGACAAAAGCCAGCCAGTCACTGGAGCAGAATGACAAAACAGGTCATGAGGTCAGAGAGTGGGCAGGAGATAGTTCAATTGGGATGTTACAGGTCATGGCACCGTGTTTTGATTTCATGTGAATTGCTTTTGGAAACCTTTGGAGAATTCTGAGCATGATCTGATTTTTGCTTTAATAAAATCACTCTTGTTGTTACTTAGAGAATGAAAAATAGGGAGATGAAAGCAGAAACAGAGAAGTTGGGAAGAGGGCTGTTACAGCAGTCCAGACAAGATAGATGTATGGCTTTGACTAGGTTAGCAACGAGAAATGACTGGATTCAGGATCTAGGAGGAGATAGAGTTGGCAAGACTTTAGAATAGATTGAAGGTGAAAGGTGATTGAAAAAAGGGACTTTACAAACACTTCGACTGAATTTTGTTGTTTTAATTAAAGAATCATTCATAAAGAAAAACTTGGGTTTTAGAAGCCTGCAAAGATGTTTCACTTGTAATAATTATGTCTGCAATAATTATAAGGGAAATGTTAATACCTGAAACTTCCAAATACACATTATATAAGTTTCTCCTAAAATTTACTAGTGTAAGGCTCTGCTTGTGGGACTGTCTCCAGAATTATCATTTGTTAATCAGTATTTATTAGTGTTTATTAAGGACAAAGACTCAAATTAAACTGCCTAAGTTTTAACCTGCCTGTTAGTAGTTTTGTAAGCTGATGCTTGTAGCAGCTCTCTGCCTCTTTCCTGATCTATAAAACAGGGGTAATAGTAGAAACTTTCTTCATATATTAGTGTGGGAATCACAGGAGTTCATATATGTAAATCGCTTAGAAACCTGGCATATAATTAGTACTCAAAAGTGTTTGTTATTTTATTATTATCTACCTTGGACAGAACTTTGGTGACCTATAGTGATAACAATATTTTTTATACTTGCAGATTAATGTCTGTACTTCTTATAAAATGTTGGTACATTTATAAAGATTATTTATTTATTTGACAGAGAGAGAGAAAGAGAGAGAGAGAGATTACAAGCAGGGGGAGCAGGAAAGGGAGAAGCAGGCTCCCGGCAGAGCAGGGAGTCCAATCCAAGGCTCGATTCCAGAACCCTGGGATCATGACCTGAGCCGAAGGCAGCCACTTAACTGACTGAGCCACCCAGGCGCCCCAAATGTTGGTACATTTATAAGAGTGGTTGCATTACCACTCTTTTATATCAAGTCCTGTCTCCTATTTCACTGGGAACTTTCCTTCATAGCTCCATTCCCTCCCCTCCTTAACATGGAAACATGCTAAAGACTGGAGGATGGACTGGGTTGAATGGAGTCCTTGAATGGAGTGGGTTGAAAAAGCAGCTTCAGAGTGACTCCACATACATGCCTTTGGGAAGACAGAAGCTCTGTGAAACCCCTCGAAGATTAGGGTCATGAAGGAACCCAACAGCCACATGGACGAGCCTTCACTTTACTTGCAGTAAATACCACAGTGAAAAGTAGAGGATGCATTCTTTCACCCTGTTGATGTCACAAGCCATGTGGTCCAGTGTCAGAGAAGTGCCCATGACGAAAATTACACAGCCCACCGCCAAAAGAGAATGACAGATAACTAGTATTTCCTGTATGTTTTCCTTTTTTTAAAATCTGAGTTCCTCTTACCTGATACCTCACATCTCTCCTTTTAACCCCTTACACCCCAGAAATACCCTCTTCCCTTATTCAGTTCTGCACTTTTTTCTTGTTCTTTAGTCCCTCACTCTTTCTTCTTGTTTCTGAACACAACTTCGAAAGAATAATTCCAACAGTGGTTGGACTTTTCTCAGAAGTTGGGAAAGGAGAAGAAACTAAAGCTATGTTTGTCTTTAGTGGACAAGGAGAGGGAATGGCAAGGAAAAAAATACATACACTTATTCGTTATTTACTGTTTCCATAACCTGTAAAACTCAGTGGCTGAAAACCATACACATTTGTTATCTCAGAGCGTAGGTGAGGAATCTTTCACAAGATGCCACCCTGGGCTAAGGTCTCATCTGAAGGCATACAGAGGATCTGTTTCCATGCTCGTGAGGTTGTTGGCAGAGTTTCAGTTCCTCAGAGGCTGTTGGACATGGGACTCAGTTCCTAGTTGGCTGTTGCCTTGAGGCCACCCTCAGATTCTCGTCGTGTGAGCCTCCCAAACATGGCACTTGCTTCATTAACGCAAGCAAGGAAAAGAGTCTGCTAAGAGGACAGAAGTCAAAATCTTATGTATGGGACTCACAAAAATGATTTCCCATTCCTTTTGCCATATGCTGTTGGTTAGGAGCCAGTCACTAAGCTAGACTGTAGTCAAGGGCAGGGGATTACACAAAGGTATGACTATAGAAGGCTGGGACTTGGGGAGCCATTTGAGAGTCTGCTGGCCACAATTATTAATTTTAATTTGGTCACAGAAGAATAAGAACTTTATAGCCTTTTCTTCTTTTTTCCTAAAGTTACTCCCTAACCTTAATTTTGGCTTTTTCTGTTTAGTGTATGTGGTGTGTCTGCTGTGGCCTCAGTTTCGTTTCTCTGGCCCAATTGCCTATTGATTTTTCCCACCCTCAGGTTAATTATAATTAGCTCATGGCTGCTTCCAGCCTGCCTTTGAATATTCCCTACTGGTTGAAGTAATCCTATAGATCAGGTTATATATATTTATATATTTATAATTACAACTCTTTCACTCTTTCATCTGTTCTTCTAAATCGTGGATCACCCAACTTCTTTGCCATTTCTTTTCTGTTTTTCCTAACTATAACCTCCTCCCTTTTTTCTCTGCCTTAATCTTGCCCATGTTTTAAATCTAAATTCACATGTTCTTGATGACTTTTTGTCTCTCTATAAGCTCCTTAATTTCTCCCTTATCTTAACTAACAAAGTATTAATAATTTATACCATACAAAGTTATCACTTGACTGTAAATTATTTTGAACCAGTATCCAATTGTTTGAAATTTATGAGTCTCCTTTCTCTAATAAGTTCTTTGATCAATATTGCTCACTGCAGTATAACCAAGGATGATTTATATTAGTCACCAATAATGTTTAATGAAATATAGTTCCAGAGTCTTTCTTAGGGAAGTCATGTCTTATACTTAGTCTCTATCCTCAATGCCTAACAGTTGGCTGAATACATACAAGGTATTCAGTAAATGCTTATTGACCTGATAAGGGCAACTTTTAAATATTTAAGGTATGTAAATAATTTCATTGAATATATTTTCAACATCTTAAAATGTAGAAGGCTGTACTTTACTAGAATTAGTGTCTACTGCAATGTATAGACCATATGCAAACCCTTAAGAGAGACCCTGCATAAATTTAAGAAACACATAAAATTTATATGATGCCCAAGATTTTTTTCCCAAACACAGGAAATTAAAATTGTAAGTTATTCACGATAAAAGCTAAATATTTCCTTAAAACAAAAGAAAAATAGGATGCTTTAGTCACTCTCACTTTAAAACAGCATTAATTTATATTCTAAGACTGTTGTTCCCCAGTTTCTGGGCTCTAAACTTTGCTCAAACACTGGCCCTGTGATAGAACTTGTAACTATAATGTTAAAGTCTTATATTTTAAAATATCGTATTTGTACACATTTTTAAATTTAAAAATATTTTTAACGAATTTCCACTAATTTAGACAAAGACCTTTAAGCACAATAAATATTTAAGAATTTTCTTCTTCCTAGTATTTATTCTTTAACTCTACATCTGTAAAGGGGAATTATATTTTTCCTAAATTTGTATGTGATCATGCAAATAAAATAGACCACTTTATTTTTCCATGTGTATTTTTCTGGGAAAAGGTCAATGAAAAATATTCATTTAGAATAAGTCTCAAGTGGTGTTCCAATTATTTTTTGTTGTCAGTAAGATACAAGCAGTTTCCTTTATCATAATTTAGTTAAACCACATTGCTGATGCTGTAATCACAGACTATCTTAGTACATTCAGGATATTATAGCAAAAATATCACAAACTAAGTAGCTTATAAAAAAACAGAAATTCATTTCTCACAGTTCTGGAGACTGGAAGTCCAAGATCAAGGTGCTGGCAGATTTGGTGTCTGGTGAGAACCCATTTTCTGTTTCATAGACGGCACCTTTTCTCTGTGTCTTCAGATGCTGGAAAGGTACGGGAGCTCTATGGGGTCTCTTTTATAAGAACACTAATCCCGATCACGAGGACTCCACCCTCAATACTTAAGCACCTCCTATAGGCCCCACCTTCTTTTTTTTTTTTTTTAAAGATTTTTGTTTATTTATTTGACAGAGAGAGAGACAGCCAGCGAGAGAGGGAACACAAGCAGGGGGAGTGGGAGAGGGAAAAGCAGGCTCCCAGTGGAGGAGCCTGATGTGGGGCTCGATCCCATAACGCTGGGATCATGCCCTGAGCCGAAGGCAGACGCTTAACAACTGAGCCACCCAGGCGCCGCTATAGACCCCACCTTCTAACACTATCATTTTGAGGGGTGGATTTCAACATATGAATTTTGGGAGACATAAATATTCAGAACATGCCATTGAATAAGTTCAAATGTTTGTAATAAGCTAGATATATTAAGATGAAACATTTACAATAGTTTCTCTATGTAGGTTTCAACTGGAACGATTTTTAAATATTGCTTTTTACTGATTTTCAAGATAGTACATGGTTATTACAGAAAAAAGGAAATGATAGGAGATATTAACAGAGAAAAAATAAAAGGCACAGGTAATATCACCACTCAGAGATAATTAATTAATATTTTCATATAGTCCTCCCTTTTTCTATGTGTATATATGTGTGTGTGCATTTTTCTTACTTCCAAAAAACATGGGATCACAGAGATAGGTTTTTTTTTTATTAACTTAACATTGTATTGAATTTATTATCCAATAACAGTTTTCAAAAATATAATGTGTAGTGGCTATATTATAGTCTATCATATATTTATCTACCATAAATTTTTATGTATCATAGTTTATGTACCATGTTTTATGGTACATAATTTATGTACCATATTTATCATACTATTTATGAGGCCATATATGTATCATATGTACCATAGTTTATTATCTTTTTTAGATATTTTGATTGTTTCCCATTTTTTTTAAGATAATGAAACTTTGAACATAGCTCTAGGTATTCATTACATTATTCATCACAATAGATTTCCCCAGTGGAACCACGGTCTCTTAAGACTCTTGATAAACACTTTCAAAAAATCATTTTAAAGACTGTACAAGTATATATGTGTGTCTAGGACCAATAAGTATATTTGTGCATTTATGTTAATAGCAATGTGCACTGCACCACTCACACAAACTTTGACTGCTCCTACCTGCAAAGTATGAGTATACACGTCTCACTTACTGTCACTAATATTAAATGTAATCACTTTTAAAAATAGTGGCACTACAAAAGATGAAAAAAACATTGAGCATTTTTTAAGGATCAATCACATTTAGCAGACACTAAATGTGGTGTAGATAAGGTAGACGTTGGTTTTACTCTTACTCAAAGGTCTAGAGGTAGGCTCATATGAGGGGGCTCATATCTGGTAGTTGGGTTCTTCTTCACAATGTTTTCCAAAGACTCTTGCTTTTGTAATTATGCTTCTCCACCACAGCATTTTACTGCCATCCACTTGGTCTAAGATAGTACATCACCATAATCACCATGTTCCAAAAAGCATGATGGAGGGAAGTGAAAAGAAGAAAGGGGAGGCAGAGCTTTCCTTCCCTTCAAGGATACAGTGCAGAATTTGCTTTAAAACTTCTGCACATAGCTTATTAATCAGCACTGAGTCACCTGGCCAAACGTGCTAGAGAAATTGGAAAATATAGCGTTTATTTTGGCCTATTCTAGACCCAGCTAGAAATGAGTAATTGAGAGAAAAGAGAAGAACAGTTTTGAAGGATGCTCTTCCTGTGACACACAAAGAATCTTAAATTTACAATGTGCTTGATTATTCCGGAGGTTGACATTTTTTCATACATTTATAAACTTTCTTCTTTGAATTCCACGTTAGTGCCCTCTGCTAATTTTTCCATTGGATTAGTTTTTTGGTAAGATTCTTGTTAAATTAGTATTCATCACATTCATTTCTTCATGTATTTTTATAATGATTTTGATTTATTGGAGGCTTACAAAGGGTTATGTGGTGAAAACGCACAATGACAATTTTATTGCTCTTATACTTAGGAAGTTTCCCCATTCCTCAGGATTACATTAATCAATACTTTACTGTAGAATTTCAAGAATTAACTTTCACTTGTAATTCTATTTTTATCTGCAGAAGTTTTTGTTTGTTGGCTTTTTGGTTTTGGTTTTTTGGAAATGCTAAGAAAAGAAATATCTAACTTGAGGCCTTTTTAATGAAAAATTAGTGGTTTTTCTTTACTAATTTGAAAAATAATTTATTTGACATTATATTGAAAATTTATGTGTTATGTTCTTCTGCAGTCTAGCATCTCTTTAAAGATTGTCAGTTCTATTTTGTTGCCCTCTCCCAGACTGATTTTCAGCCAGGATATGTGAGTATGGAGTATTCTAGCAAGATCCATTCAGAATGTTTGGAGTGACTATCACATCGCTATCAAATATTTTGCCTATCACTCTTGTTCTTTAGATTTTGCTTGAGTCTCACACTCTAGGTTTTCTATCTTAATGGAATAATAAATATTTGTTTGGTAGTTGACACTTCAAACATTTTCTTAGCTTTTCTTATTTGTTCTCTTAGATTTGTTTGGTCAAAGTTTTAAACAGCTAATTTGCTTTTGTTTGGGATTGTATTAAAATGTTAAGCAAACTGGAGGGGTTGGTTGATTTTATAATATTCTGCCCTTTTACTTATAGGCATGGGTCTATATTCTTTAGTGTCTTATTGAAATCTTATAGTTTTTTAAAATGTACATCAAGCAGATTTCTTTTACAATAATTTTTAATATTTTATATTTTTATTACTATGGGGAATCAAATATTTTCCTAATATAACTCTAGCAAGAAATGTTACTGATGCATCCATCTTTTACATGACACTTTACTGAATCATCATGCTAATTGAAATAGTTTCTCAATCAATTGTCTTGATTACACATTCTATTTTTTCCTTTAATGAAACTTGATCTGTTATTTCTGTTATAAGTCTTCAAACATTGGCCAGAACTTCCAAAAAAGTGATTAATAATCTATCTTCCAAATATCTATCTGCCAAATTTTCTTCCAATTTGAATGGGAATCCCTCTAATATTTCACAGATTTCTGGGTGTGGAGGGAAATATATCCTTAAACTTATGATTCGATAGCTCTGGTATATATACAGAGATAGTGAAAAGAAACTAGATTATGTAGACATAAAAGAATCCATTGGATGGATCACAACCAAAATTAATAAACTTTGAAAGTTTTCAAGAGAATTACATTTGACAATACAAAGGCAAGAAAAATGAAGTTTTGATAAGCTGTATTATGGATTAATGATGTATTTAACATTTGGAATTAGAGTTTACTGGTGCCTATGTTGCAGCATAACTTTTACTTTTATATATAGTTTTACTTTTACATATATATGTGTATGTATATATATATGCACATATGCATATATGTGTATATATATATACACACACACACAGATGTATACATATCTATACCTCAAAACTAGGAAAAATTGTATGGAAAAAGGTTTTTTGTTTAAATTAGTATATGTTATAATAAAGTTGATATGATCATTTTGCTATTACTTCTAAAAATCATTTATACAAAGATTTAAAATACAAAAAAAAAAAAAAAAAAAAAGCCTAGGACTATCCTTCCTGGCTATACTGAGAGTTAAATAAGCTCTGAAATATTTCTATCATTTGCCATTTAAACTGAGTAATGGTGAGGGTGGGAGAAAATGGGGAGAAAAATTATTCAGTGATATTGTTCTTATGATGCTTTATTCCAAGTTGTAATCACTTAACAAAATGTGCGGTACGGCTATTAGCAACAATTCTACTGCACATGGCAGAAACTCTGAAGATTTGATAAGAGCAGTCAAAGAAACATGAACAATGATTTTACTCTGCTAGTGATTTTTGGCAAATTGGATTCAATTAAGCACAATAAATACCTCTTCAACTGGCCTTACAAAGCCTTCAGAGGATGTGAACATGCCTAAAAAGAACTGTATTCCATGAAATCGCTGATCGTTCCTTTTGAATGAGGACCTTAGCCAGCGGTCAATATTTAAGTACAATGTATGAAATGTTACCTGCTTTCAGTTAAAGATAACATGAAATATCAGGGAACGTTAGGAAACAAATGATATACAGGTATTATTTTAGCATTAATGACTTGTAAATACTATCAGAGTGGAAATTTGGACACTGAGGAGGGCATTTAGCCAGAATACTTTCAAGCCAATGATGCAACGCGTAGTGTCCATATGTAGTGTCATCAGGATCAAGTGTTTGGAATCTCACAGGTTTGGGGCTGAATCTTAGGCAAATATCTCACCTGTCTAAATCCCAGTTGACTCATCTGTGAATTAGGAATTACTTAAAATATTATCTATTTCTGCCTCTTTAGCTTGTGAAACTTGAGATGATAGGTTACGTGTGTGTGTGTGTGTGTGTGTGTGTGTGTGTGTGTGTGTGTGTGACAGAAAGACAGAGACAGAGAATCAGAAAAATCTGGATCATAGCAACACTAAATACATGATGTTTCTTCATCATTATCATCAACATCAGCATGATCAACTTTGTAGAGTCATGAAGTTGCTGAGCATCTTGGCCAGCCATATTTTTATTTTGTAATGTAGTGATTAATGATACATAAAAAGCTAATACAATATTTTAATATTAACTCTACCTAGAATCTACTCTTCCAAAACCTTTCAGTTTTTATTGTAGGTTACATCACAGATGATTTCAAGCCTCAGTTTTGCAGTGAGGCATTTGTGGGTGTTTATGTATATTCCTCAAGGACATTTTGATTACAGTCTATAAATTATGGAAACTCCCTTCTTCCTTTTGCTGCTACAAATGGCTCAGTATAATAATGTCATGAAGAATTCATACCCAAGAGGAGGTGAGACTCCTTCCCTCCATCCCATTGCTGCCGCACCTCAGGCCATGACCTTAGGACGGGGCTTTAGCTTTTCTAGGAGCATTCTGGGACCCACAAGGCCTCCTTCTTGCTCCTCACCCTCCAGAAAGCTGCAGTTCCTGCCCGCCAAGGATCCACCAGTACTATCGAGCCTGTTGTCTTCTCTCGTTCAAAAAAAGTCAAGGATTGCTTCTCTCTTGGCTTATGAGTGTGAGGGGTCCTTCAGTGCTTTCTCGTGTGTCACCATCTGCTTCCATTGCCTTTTCTTTCTCTTTCTTTTCTCCTCAAAGGGCATTTTACTCATTATCCCTAGATGGTCCTCCAGTAGCCCTCCCTTTGGACATATTCCTTTTATAAGAATTGTCAGATCTTTCTTTCCAGAAAGCAGAGCTTGACAAAGAGGGCTGATGGCTGGTATTGTATGAGGGAATATGATCCAGAAAGAATGAGCGAAGAAGAGGGAGAATGAAGGAGGGAAGGAGGGAAAGGAGTAGGAGATCTGTCTTTATTTAAAATTCTTCTATTTTGCTCATCATTGATTTTTTAAATTAATTTTGAGTTTTAAAAAAAATTACTTAAAAATATTCTGTATGTTCAGTACTGAGATTTTGAGGTCCTCTTAAATTTTTCATCCAAAGCAAGTGCTTCACCCACCTTACCCCAGTTCCAGCTCTGTCTGTGACATGAGTTATCAAGCTTGTTGCCAAGTGAAACTGACTGTCTCATCCAGGAACTTTGTTCCTCACGGTGTATTGACAGAATTTGGGGGCCATCCAGCGGTGGGGAGGAAGTGGGAAGAATGTATCAGTTATCTCCCATTTCCGTTGCTTTAGATTTTATTCCATGGGTATTATCTCCTTTGCACTCCAAGGGTATGCATGTGTGAGCGTGGGAGGTGAGAGGCACGTACGTGGGCAGAAGTTGAGGCACTGTGTAGCTATGCCTGCATGAGGATGGTCAGAGGTCATACAAGTTGGAACAAGGAGCTGATGAGGTTGGGAAGATGTGAAAAGGTGACTAAGAGGAGGAGTCTGATACAATCTACCCTTGGCACTATTCAGCTACTTCAGTGCCCTCCACTGGATGTGGCTGCCATAATAAAATGAGAAAAAGCAAATGGCCCTCACTTCTTCCCAGAGAGAGAAAGAATCAGTTCAATCAAGTCACAGGATGTGCTTTAAGATGGTAGCCAGCTGCACTCTCTGAAAAGCTTATGGCAAGTCGGCTAGTGAAATCACCTAGAGTTTCTGTTTCTGTAGCTGGTCTTGAAGCCTTGATTGGTATTTATTGCCTCCTTTCTCCACCATGCATTCTAGATTTCCCTCACTTTTGCAGGTCCGGGTGACTTGCCTGGTGGGGTGACCTTAATCTTCATTTCAGAGCTGTCTATATCTCCCTTCTTTCTTTTGCTGCTACTTTTTCTTTGGTGTTTTGGGGGTAATGGCCACTACATTTTCTAATTTACTCTCCAAACTGGTCATAGAAGTATGAAGATATGTCCTATGGGATCCCTTGGGTATCAGACCTGCTCCCCCCTGGCCCCACTGTGTAGCCACAACCCTGACTTTTCATGGTAATCATGAATATTTATTCCACCAGTACTAGCGGCTCCTTTATTTGCTTGTGGATCCACTGGGTGAGGAGCACAGTGTGAATCAGGAGGTTGTGACTCCAAGTTCAGTGGTACCTTAATATGTTCCTTAGCAGAAGCATTTCCCTACCGGGATTTAGGATCTCTAAAGCTGCAGGGATGGGAAGCATGTATTCTACAAGTGGGTGACTAGGAGTGATAGTAAAAAAGGGCCAATTCTACTCTATACCATGGCTTCAGGACCCAAGTAGTCTAGCTCATGGGGACATGGGAGTATATATTGGCAGTCGATTCAGTGAATGTCCTGTGTCCTGGAGGTCAGCACTTCAACCCCACAAGGTATTGGTTTTAAGCTTGGACTTTATTTGAGACGTCATCAGGCCATTCAGTAGTCATGTTTATAAGCTGACTGCTTCTTGGTGACTGTGTACATGAATCCAGTGTGCATGTCATGATTGGTACACCTCTCCTCCTCCTTCTTCTTCTTCTTCTTCTTCTTCTTCTTCTTCTTCTTCTTCTTCTTCTTCTTCTTCTTCTTCTTCTTCTTCTTCTTTCTTTCTTCTTTTAAATAGGTTTCTTTAAGAGAGGCAATGCTATTTGCAAAACCACATTGACAGTTCACGTACCTATTTGGAAAGTCATACTTCCAAAATTTCTACAGCCAGGGAAGAAATATGGAAGAGTTGTTACTTTGGGGAAAAACAAGTCCTCATTCTCCAGGGTGGAAGACGTCTGATGTAATTGACTTGCTGATAAAGGCCAGATGGTATTCCCATGTAATGGTGTCATAGAGAGGGCTCAGGGTAAGTTTTGGTGCTGTTAGGCTTGGGCATTCAGCAGTGGCAATCTCGACAGTCTTCTAGAGAGGGGGTCTGTGCTGTTACGTTTATTCATGCCCTTCGTCTCTGTCATCAGGGCCATTCTGCTCATACTTGGGATAACCCTGAGATAATCAAGAAGAAATTCTGGCTGGAATTTATACGATGAATCCTTCTGGTTGTTTAGAGCTTCCACATTGGTAGGCACTTTCCAAGGGACATTAATATATGATGCAGAATTTGATCATTCCTATGGATCCAACTATAGATTACCTCCTCAGATGTCTAGTTTTCTAGTCCTGGTTTTCTAGTCCTGTTCCATTGAGGCTCATGACTAATCAGCCAGGACATTTCCTACCTTCCCAAGGAATACGTGCATATCTATAATTAAAGACACTTCTAGTTACATATAAAGTAGATGGCTAGTTCTGTAACCCACAAACATGTCACCTGAAAACATTTCCCTTCCTACTACATTTTTAGGGCACAACTTGAGTGGAGCTACAATCCATCAACAGTCAGCTTTTAGCTAGCACCAACATATCAAATATGATCTAGGCCAGAGTTCTTTCCTCCTCCATCATTTGGTGGTAGGGAATCTCACATGAGGCCAGAAGTGTGAGTGGAGGAGAGATCTTGGTAGGTCAAGTAGGTAACATGAAGTTCAGGTTACCTTATTCATATTTGCTCTTGCTCTTTGGATCTGCTGAGGCCCAGTCCCAGTTATATGCCTTCCATCAAGCGATGGGCTACTGCTATGTCCACCTGAACCCATGCCTCAGCACATACAATTACACCCAACTTCACAGGGGAGTTCCAATTGCATAGGTGATTTGTATTCTAAAGCCAGACATTCATTTCAAAATGTAATTGGATTTCCATGTTACACATTTTAATGTTTAAGTATTAGAGTAATAAAGCCTAGGTTTGAAAAATAATTTTTTTTGTAAAAATTTCTTATTTCCTTTTGAAGCTATTGGCCTTAAGCATATCGATAATAAAGGAGATATGGAAGTGGTATAAAATTCGGAATTTATTTAGCCTTTAAAAAATAAGTGTGTAGAGTTTTACAGGTTTAAGCTTCATGAAACTGTCAGAAACTATCCAAATCACCATTCAGATGGGTATCTTTTGGATTAGTGAGTTTGAAGATTTACATTAATGAAGATTACCCCACTGTTTACATTGATAGTAAACCAAATTTTAAAAAGAAAAATATTATCTGCACAGTTTATAAAAACAGGCTAAAATAGGAATTAGGTCACCTTTCAGATGTCTTTACATACATAACCATAAATTAGTTTTTTAAAAATATTTCAGTGGATTTTATTATAGTATGATCCTTAAAATTTTACTAAGCTAGGGTTTTGTGTAATGTCTGCTTTTTATTCAACTGAGTTCAGAGATTAAACAGCTATGCTACTTAGAAATAACATAAACATCAAAAGACAGACCTTCTTTATCACTTCATCAGACGACTATGTGGGTCTTAAACACGGCCAACAATCCTTTCAACACGGTCAGGCATCCATCTTAGCCTCTACGGCTGAAAAAGCACAGCACACAGGGTTGGGGATTGCAAACCAGAGGGGCCAGGTGCCTGGAAGGACAGTCTCCACCAGGAGATGGATCGTTCTCCTGTCCTCAGTTCCACACCTCCAGCTGCCTGGTCATAAGCAGAGAGTGTCAACTTTCTTGTGCCTTTTGGTGCTAAACTCTGGCTGCAGCCCAGCCAGGCAGATATTGCAAGTAGGAAAGAGATGCAACATGGCCGTGAGATCAACTCCTCCACGATCCCTTCAGCTCCACCTCAGTTGCGTAGTTAGGGAGCAAAATGTCTTTTGGAAAATTTATCCCAAGTTTTACTCCCATAAATGGTTCCTGAGAATATCTGTTTCCCCATGCCCGCAGTGACTTAGCATTCCTGAATTGAAGTCTAACTGTGTATGTCCTGGGTGGTGAAGGAGACTCTAACCTCCATGGCTTTTCTCTTTGGGGAAGTAGCCTCTTTGGAGAACACCACACATCATTTGCCTGGCGTGGAGTTTATTTTTCTATATCTGCTGAAAAGGCTGTGGGAGAACTTGGCTCTCAGTGGGAATCCATCTCCCTCTCTCTCTCTGCACCTGCCTGGCAATGTGAATCTGCCCTCCACAGCACACCAGGGTGTATTTCCTCACCTGTTGGGAGCAAATATGCGTTGAATGCTTACAGTATTCTTTATATTTATATAATGTAATCCTTATGAGAACCCCAGGACGGAGGTCCTGTTGTCCCATTTTTTTATATGGGAAAAACTGAGAAACAGATTAATTGAATAAAATGTGGCTATGAAGGCTTCTAGTTAGGATGTGGGGAAGCTGGGAGACAAACTGAAACCTGTAGAACTCTAGTTCATCACTAGTACATAGAGTGGTGCAGAAAAGGGCCTGCATTTAAAACAACAGTGTCTGTTACTATAGCTGAGGTTTTAGAGGTATTGCTATTCGGGTAGGCCAAGAATATGAGGAGCTCTTTATCCCAGTCTTACCCATAACACTCAGATAACAAACATAACAAAGAACTAGAGAAAACTAAGATACATTGTGTTATTTTGTTTGGGGGTAAAATGTCATGCAGTAAAGTTAATATTTTGTTTACTTTGATTGTTGAATGACATACATCATTAAATATCTAAAGGAGCAAGACTTTTTAAATGTTCTGTTATGATAAGAATGGTTTCTCATCTGTGCTGCCTTTCCTAGCAAAACAATGTCGTTTGAATGAACAACACTTTAATTGATTTTTAAGATTATGAGTCTTCCCCTTTGTAATGACCACTGTGTCCTGTGGCAAAATTGGAATGCAGAAAGTATTCTGAATGCAAGGTCAAGCAAGTGAGGTTCCTAGTGACTGTGAGAAGAATTTAAGAACAAAATTTCAGCTTTCCAAGTTTGCTTGACACTTTGCAGAAGGCTTACCTTTTTAACTTGGTTTTGAGGATCCTACTGGGGTGACTTAGAAAATCACAAATGGCAAACACGTGCACATGTTCCACCATTCCCATCTTGCATTCATGTAAGACATTACTAATCAATCACATACTCTGTCTCATTGAAACCGAATGTTATCTCAGACATTTTTCAACACAGGGCTTGAGGGAGCAGTGAACAGTTGACCAGAGTTTGTACAGGTGTTAACTTTATTCTCCATCTCTGACATAGACATCTCTACCACAGCTACATGTAAGGCTAAAAAGGAAATATTGATTTCTTACTTGTTACATTTTTTATGTATTGTGCTAGGCAATGGAAATAGAACAGTTAAAAAATTAAGCTCATTTTTTAAAAATGGCAAACTTGTTATAAGAGATCAATCACTATCCATTCATCTGTCGATGGATAAAAAAGATGTGGTACATATGTACAATGGAATATTATGCAGCCATCAAAAATGAAATCTAGCCGTTTGCAATAATGTGGATGGAACTAAAGAGTATTATGCTAAGCGAAGTAAGTCAATCAGAGAAAGACAATTATCATATGATCTCACTGATATGTGGAATTTAAAAAACAAAACAGAGGATCATAGGGGAAGAGAGGAAAAAAATGAAACAAGATGAAATCAGAGAGGGATACAAATCATAAGAGACTCTTAATCATAGGAAACAAACTGAGGGTTGCTGGAAGGGAGGGGATGGGGGAATGTGGTAACTGGGTGACGGGCATTAAGGAGGGCACGTGATGTAACGAGCACAGCTTATTATATAAGACTGATGAATCACAGGCCTGTACCTCTGAAACCAATAATACATTATCTGTTAATTAATTGAATTTAAATAAAAAATGTTTTTTTAAAAAAGAAACCAATTACTAAATCTCAATGATTTCATCAAATAAAAACTTGTCACTTGTGCAAAGCCCATTTCAGGTATTACTGATCCGGTGGCTCCATGGGGGAGCTGTCACCCAAGGAGTATTGCAAGACACCCTGCTCCTGCTAACCTGTGGCGCTGCCATCTCCAAGCTTACTGAGATGAGAATATGAGAGCGTGGAGGCTCTTTAACCACGGCAGCTGGGAAGTGACACCAGTCATGTATATTCACATCCATTAGCCAGAAAAAGTCACATGGCCTCAAATAAATGCAAAGAGACTAGAAAATTTATTACTGACCTGACTTCCTCTTCCTAAGAGAAAGTATGGACGGGCAGCCTGAATGTTTTAGTGGTCAGCTAGTTAACTCAGGGAAAAATAGGCATGGTACTTTACTCATGGAATTTTCTAGTTAATGTAAGCTTTATTCCCCATTTGTGCTGTCTCAGGTTCTTCATTTCCAGCAGCATATGTGCCTTTTAAAAATCTAAGGCCATTTATTTATATAACATAACATTCATATTATAAATATAGATGTAGATGTAATACATATATGTGTATATATATATACACACGCACATACATGCATACACACACACACACATACATATGCTGTCTAAATTTAAAGCTATCCATCTTTCTCAAATTAACATTAACTTGTATGCCTGTCTCACTGGTATTCTTATTCTTCACAGCTTTACCATCACAGAGCTGTCTTCAGCACTTTATACTTTCCTCACTTAACCAGGTCTATCCAATTTAGAAATAATGTTAAGATTATTTTTCGGCAGTGACTTTTTTAATACTTTCTCTCAATTCCCCCAATCCTATGTCAACTTGCATTGCCTTTCTCAAGAGGTATTCCTATTTCCATCCAAATCACATACTTTTTCACAGCTGGCAAATTTAGCTCCCCATGACTTTTTCTAACGTATGATTTTTATACTGACATTTCCATATTTACACTAAAGTTTCCTTTTTCAGTAAACACGGACACCTTCACATCTTGTCAGGACATGCGGTGGCATGAAGCATTCCCTATCATTGTATCTAGGTGAACACTGGCTTTGTGGGAGTAGTTCTCTAGCTGTTGTTTCTTATCTTCTCTGCTTTTGAATAGAAACCACACCCTCTGCTTCCTCAATGTGAATTTTGAGCGCTAATGCAGAGGGTTCCCTACGTATTTTTTAACTCGGTCTCCCAGGAAGGGAAAAATTACTCTAGACTGCACTGTTTAATAAGTATGAGTCACATGTGGCTTTTGAGCACTTTAAATGTGGCTGCTCTGAATTAAGATGAGCTCTACGTTTCAAATTCAGACGAGATTTCAAAGACTGAGAACAAAAAGATAATGAAATATTTCCTTTACAATTTGTGTTTATTTCTGATGTTCAATTAATATTTTGGATACATTGGATTAAGTAAAGTGTATGATTAAAATTAATTCCATCTATTTTTAAAATTTTTTTAGTGTGTCGCAAAGAAAAATATAAATTTCACATGCAACTTACATAATATGTCCTTTGGGCAGCACCGCTCTAGACAGGCTCTTTTGAAAATATGAGTGAATAAATTTGGTTATATAGACTTTGTAGTTAAATAATGGTCATGCTATATGCAGTTTAAAAAGACTGACGCTGTAAGTCTGCTATTGATTTGGTTTGGAGTCAATGGATAAGATACATTCTTTTTTTCCCCACTTTTTGTTGTTTTTCCTGGTAAGTTTAATCATAAAAATAAACCTTTAAATATTCTGAGAGTGTAATTTGACTTGAAAAGTCATTTGAAAAAGAATGATGAATGAATGCACCAGTTGGTCTTTGAAGGTATGCTGGTTTTCTTCAAAATACAAGTCTTGGCATTCAGTGTGACCTTGAGTGTCAAAGACATGCTTTCTTGAGTAGATTGTTTTGTTCTAGTGTCACAGCCTCAACAATACATGTCTGTTTATCCTACACCATATTATTTGAAAATCTGCTGTTATAGTATATGGTGACATAGACTTTGGGTACTCAGATGTTTTACTTTTATGAAAAATTAGGATATTTGTCAGAATAGAAAATAGCAATTAACATCTCATCTGCTTTCATCGATTAATTGATTGATTCTAACAGTCACAAGTCTTTCACATTCTCCCCAAATTTACTGACATTATTATGAGAAATCATCAAGACCATTTAATCATTAGGTTGAGAATGTCAGGTCAATATCTGTTCAAGTCTCTGAGGTCTAAACTGAAAGTCTTGTCCATTTTGAGAGGATAATGATGAGAACAGTGAATCCACAGTGACTTCATTACCCCAGTTTCCATTTTCATGAGGATAAAGGCATTTATGGAAAATTTGATCATGGACATTTGTTAAGAAGTCCTTGTTAACTTCTTGAAGTGAACCTTCCTAAAGAAAAGCTCCACCAATCAGTGAACTGAGCTGTAATTTTTTTAAAAGCTAATTATTTCAGTATATGAATTTAAAGTAAGAATCCACTTCTTTGATGGTCAGACAATGTAATCTTAAAGTGAAGGGGTGTGTATGAAAAATCAGTAGTGGCTACTAGTCATTGCCATGGTGACAGACACCTTTAACTGTAAGATGGCCTTTTGCATATGGCAGTATTATCTTTTAAAAACACATTTCCTTTGTAATACAGCACTTCTGACTGGCTATTTCCTCCTAGGAGAGTTTGTGTGCTGTGGTACTTTCCCAAACTTGCTCTATCTTCTCGGTTCTTTGTTTATGATTGAGTAATTAAGAGCTTTAGTAAAACAACCTCGAGTGAATATTTCATAGAGACGTTCCATAGAAGAAATACTGAAGAAGTTTCTGACTTTAGTTTTCCATGGTTTGCTTTCCAGTTTGTTTGTTTGTTTGTTGTTTTGCTCTGTTTTTTTTTTTTTTTTAATGTACCCTTGTTAAGATGTTATTTCAAAAGCTAGTGACTTTGGTAAGAAAAAATTATAATCTGCTCATGCCAGTTAGCTTGACCACTGTGTAGACAGGTGGGAGCATGGGTAAGACAAATCATATGGGAATGTCAGAAAGCACCTGTAGATGATAAAGATCCTCCTGAGCTTGAGACTTTTGTAGAAGGTAGTGTGTGTAGAGGTGATTTGCACCCTTGTCCTTGATGGGAGCTACTGGTAGTGTTGCTATCAATCAACAAAGGGAGGTCAGGATGGCCATTTAGCCTAGCTATTTATTAATCCAGGGGAGCTGTAAATATACACTTTTGATGTTGTCTTCAGATGAGCTTATTTTTATGTCAAAATTATTAATATAATAAATGTAAGTTCAAACATATTATAATTTTTGGAAATCTAGTGGGTTGGGTTTTTTGTTGTTGTTGTTTTGTTTTGTTTTTTGGCACTGAAATAAAATATTCCAAGATCCTCAAAAACTGGAAATATCCTAGCTCTCTCCAGATTTCTACAAGGTTCTGCTATCATCTAGTGGAAGAGTAGCCAAAAGACACCGTGACAATGGGAAAAAGCCTCTGAGGCTATAATGTGGTCTCAGATCCTTGCTCTAGTAGCTGCTGGCTGGGACAGCTTCAGTTTCCTCCCCTAAGCTATAGATAATACTTTAAAGAATTTTTTGAAGAAGAATTGAGGTAATGTGTGTTGTGATACTGATAATTACCAGGTACAAAACAACCATTAGCTAAGAATGTCATTAATAACAGAGATGACTTATCAGTATTTTTTTCTATGCACAGAGAACATCTCTGTGTGCAGAGCTTGCTGCTTTCAGTTCTGACTCCTAGAATCATGTTTTCTATGTGTTTTCTCAGAAGAACCCATTTATTGCTAACATTGGACCCACCGATAGGTACAGTGAAAATGTGTCTTCCGCCATCTTTGTTTATGAATACAACTGGGGATTAGAAGACATCGATGTTCCATGTGAGCATGATTATCACATCCAGTACACTCCAGTCTGGATGCTACGGCTGCACTGGTAACTGCATTTATTCTTTTTTTTTTTTTAATTTAAAAAAATATTTATTTATTTGAGAAAGAGAGTGGGACAGAGGGGGAGGGAGAAGGACAAGCAGGCTCTGTGCTCTCAAGACCCTGAGATCATGACCTGAGCCAAAACCAAGGGTCAGAAGCTTCACTGAAGGATCCACTCAAGCGCCATGCATCTATTCTTAGTGTGTCCTTAAAAGAAGCCAAAATAGAAACTCTGCATTTAAGAGTAGGTGTTTTTCTGAAGTAAGAGGGTAGATTAAAGAAACTGCCTTAAATTAAAAATACGATAAGGCTGTAAATGAATTATGAAAATCAACCCCTAGCAGTGAAAGCACATACAATAGAGTTATGAGTAAGTTCCTTCCTCTGTGGTACGACCAGTAAGAATGTATGATGAAGGAGGCCTCTGCAGAGTAGGGGACTTCACTTAGGCAAGGAGCAGCCAGGAAAGAATTATGGAAGGAATGGAAGTCCATGTGGCTACCGATAATCGAATAATCGGTAGGGTCTCTGTAGACCCTGAAGAGGGAAGCAAGCACAAACATATGGGACAAAATGAGTACCAGGGGAATGAATCTGGCTTCCTGAGGAATGGCATAGCAGTATGATTTAGGATAACATTTGTGTGAGAACGATAGGGAGATAGAATGCATTCTTAACATTTTACAAATATGTTTATGACTTCGCATTTTATATGAATGCTACGTGGAAATCATTCTTCCTTTCATTAGGTGAGTTTTCTTATGTCACATCCAAAGACAGTCTGAATCAAAGAGTGATTCCTGTGGTTCCTGGTTGGGTTACTTTAGTTCTAACCATTAATCATGCTGTATTCTTTGAAAGTGGATGTTCTGAAAACCTGAAAACTAATTCTCTAAGTGTATTTAACAAAGATCATGAAGAACTAACATGCACCTGATGGGTTTGTCACTTGTATGTCCACTTTTCAAGTTAACTATAGCTTGCATTCAAAATAAACGAATTAATAGCATTTTCTTTGTCAGCCTTATTCTTTTATTTGCCCAGAGGTCTGGTTGAGCTGATTTATGTTAAATTGACTAAGATAGATGACCCACAATAAACCAATATTGTATTTGTAATTGTGAATTCAGAGAGGGGAATGTGGGAAACAATCATAATTTCAGGTATCTTTTAACAACTAGATTAAACTATCACAAAATGAAACAAATAGTATCTTTGTGTTTGTTCTTACCCAGGGCTTGTATCTGAAAAGCGTTATTGCTGTAGTAATTGATTTTCTTGTATTCTAAAATAACAAAGGATTTTTTAAATGTTTTCAGGTAACCTTAAAAAAAGGGTGATTTATTTTCTGCTAAGTCTTGTTAGCAATCGATGGTAACAAGGACTGTAAAAGTGCCTTAGAGAATGCTTAATTATCTGCTTGAGATGCTCTAGGAACAACCAAAAGAAAGGCATATAAAAAGTTAATTAACTTGCTCTAAGAACTATATCTACCCAATTAAACTGTAACTGACATATAGTTATCCTATGTCATAACCTCTTAGATATTTAAGTATATGAGAGAAAATCAGTTTTAGCAAAAGAAATAAAATAAGTAATAGGAATCAAGAACCAAACAGTTGACTGCACGGGTTTAACCTCAAAAAGCTTCTAATTTGATCATTTCATTTTTATAGTCTCCTCAGTTTGCTCGTCCTTAAAAGATAACCAGAACACTCAAAATAATCCATAGAAATGCACAAAGAAGGTCTCTGATGTTGTAAAAATACTAAGGAAAATGGGCTCATTATGATGGCTCTTCACAATTCTGAAATCATCGGAGATGAGAAATCCCTGCAGAAGTGGTTTTATTTAATTTCCTAGCTGAGTACTGCCTTTCCAGTCAAGGAAAAACTTAGCCTAATCGCTCTTTTATCACTTGGAGGAACTTCAAGCGATAGGGAAATTATTTCCTTCCAAATAGACAATCATTTTAATGAACTACTTCTATGTTAGAAGGGAGGACTGTAGAATGGTCTAGATTTGTGACCCAGGAAAACCCTCTGTGATATTGATGTGACTTAAGGGCTTATGCATCCAATTAATCTGTGACAGAATTAGCATGATATTTGACGTCTGTCATAATATTGCACATTATCTTTTTCCATGCCGTCTTTGATCTTTCTTGAGCGCCCTGTCAAGGGAAATCGCCTATCTGAAGCATAATGCATTATCTAACAGAGAATGCATCCTGGCTTAAGCCCTTTAGCCTGTACCATGTGAATTGAATTTTGAATATAGATTTAATATTTGCTCCAAACGTTTGCTTATCTCTCACCCTGAGCACACAGTAATGAGTCTAAGAACTAGAGGTTGTTTGTCTCTTGGAATCTGACTTGTCGTTTAGAAGATGGCCATGAATTTTACACTACCTCAGTCCTCTTGATCCCAAAGCAATTCTTAGTATTGGATTAGCTCTCAGCATTGTCCCTTACACCTGAGCACCGGTGTCTCTTCCAGTGACTTGGTCCATTCAGAGCCAGGGAAGTGAATCTGTCTTATTCAGAGCATATGACAGCTCACTAGCCATCAGAGTAGTTTTTTGCCCCCCAATGCCAAATGGAATCATCCTTAATTAATTACTTTGACAAAGCATTTTATATTAGTGAAAGTTTAATAAATGTTGTGGCCCTTTTAAAGTAATTTAGCTATCTTGGCATTTCTTTTTTTTAATTCCTTCCTTCCTTCCTTCCTTCCTTCCTTCCTTCCTTCCTTCCTTCCTTCCTTCCTTTTGAAGTAAGCTATAGTCCCAATGTGGGGCTTGAACTCACAACCCTAAGATCAAGAGTTGCATGCTCTCACCAACTGAGCCAGCCAGGCACCCTGACATTTCTTTATTCAAATAAAATTTTAATGATTTCAGTTCAATACAGCTAAAAATGTAGTGGCATTAAAGGGCATTTCCTGCTAAATTTCAAACCACAAATTTGTGGCATCTCTGACCAGAAGCATCAGTTTCTTCTAAAATATTCAGTTTATTAATTCAGTCTCTTGACAGTCTCTTGGTAGGAGGTGAGAAACCAGAATGATCAACTCATAGAATTTGGTTAAGAAAGAAAAACAAAAAACAAAAAACCAGGGCTTCCTGGGTGGTCCAGTCAGTGAAGCAGCTGCCTTTGGCTCAGGTCATGATCTCCAGGTCCTTGGATCAAGCCCTGCATCAGGCTTCCTGCTCAGCAGGGAGTCTGCTTCTTCCTCTCTCTTTCTCTCTCTCCCTCTGTCCCTCCCCACTGCTCATTCTCTCTCTCAAATAAATAAATAAAATCTTCAAAAAAAAAAAAAGAAAGAAAGAAAGAAAACAATAAGTTCACCAGTTGTAACAAATGTACTACCCTGGTAGAGTATATTGCTAATGGGGGAGGCTATGCATGTGTGGGGACAAGGGGTATGTGAGAGATCTCTGTACCTTCCTCTCAATTTGGCTGCTTTAAAAAATAAAGGCTTAAAATGCAAAAGACAGAGTATTTACAGATATTAGTAAAATAAAAAGAGAGTCTTGCATATTCATCTCTTAAATTACTAGAAAAATATAGGCAAAATTACAGCAAATGCTGTCTTCACACAGATTTGGTAACTTTATTGGCATTTTATAGTGATTTCTTAAGCCCTATGTCCAGTGAATCCATTTTTAAAAAGCTCTCTCAGAAATGGGAATGTAGATATCTATTACACTTTTTCTTAATAAGATAATGGGGATTTTTCTTTAACCAAGTCCCAAATTTGGGGGTTATTACTTTAAATTTCATTGACATTCAGTTTAATTAATTGAATTAAGTGGACTCAAAGGAGATGGAAATTTCCTTGGCTGAAGTATCTATAGCTTCTCCCTTCTTTGGTTTTTGAAACTAAGTCTTTAATGACCATGAAAGTCAAGCAAAGGCGTGGAATCAGACCTTTAAGATCTTGTCAGCCTTCCGTGCATTTGATTTCCAGCCTACAGTCCATTCTTCCAGCATATTTTATTGAGCACTCACCAAGTGCGAGAGTCTTTGCTGAGTCCTGGTGATACAGGTACAAGCAAGACAGGTGCACTGTCCGTCTTCATGGAGCTCATAGTCCATGTGAGCTTCCTGTTCGCACACCAAGACGAGTAGGACAAGAGCTAGTGAAGGAAATAAACATAAAATACTAGATCGCAGTCTGGGATAAGTGCTCTGATAGAGATTTGTATTGACATTATAGAAGAAGAGCTCTATTCTTCTTATGGGAGTCAGAGAAATCGTCCTTCATCCTGGGACATTTGTTCTGTGATGTGAAAGACATTTCGCAGGATGCTGGGAATGCTACCAACATGGGTCAGTCAAGGACTCTGCTCTCGTATTGCACAAGGTGAGAGAGTTGGGGCGGGAGGAGAGAGAGAGAGAGAGCACAATGAAACAAAGAAGAGGGCAAAATATGGGATAAGAGTTCAAAAGATGGGGGCCTTACTCCCATTGGGAGCGATGAGAGAACAATTCCTGGGTGCAGTGACACAGGAGGTAGCTAGGAATATGGCCACATGCTTTTCAGGTCCTGCTGGGTAGCAGGGGGGTTCTGCTTTATCAGAACCAGGGCTATGTTAAGATAAAGACCCAGCGATGTCTAAGGAAGGGCCACTTCTTTTCCCCCAACTCTCTGCTCCTACACCTGATAATAGGTAATGAAAGAAATTACATCATAATCAAGTCATTTCTTTCTATAAAGGCTCCAAACTCTACCTCAAAAGAAATACCACTGGATTTAGGCGAAGATTTTGTAAAATGTCTTTTTGAAAAGTATGAGTCCTGGATATGTTTTGTGATGAAAAGGGTTTCGTGATGATTAAAATTGGAAAGCATTCAGTTTGTAGACCTCTCTTGAAAATCAACTATACCCATGTGTATTAAGGAGCTTAGAAATCCTGTGGTTAAAAAATAAACAAGCTGACCTTGAACACCTCTCTCTTGCCCGATTTTTCACAGAACATCTGTTAACACTGAAGGAGCTTTGAGATACATCAATCATTCTTTCATATCATGATTTGCTCCCTTTCCCAACAGCAGACATTAGCCAGGAGAGTGCTGGAAGGCACTGAGCTCTGGGCAGTGGATGGAAAGATGAAGCACGGGGGCAGGGAGGAAGAGGGGAGGAGAGGAAAAGAGGATGAAAATAAAGTGGGGATTTTTGATAAATTGACAAATTTCTAGTCATCGCTAATACCTCTAGAGCTGTTGAGGTAAGCCAGCTCAGGCTCTGAAATTCTACCCTAGGGTTTGCTGGGGGTTTTCTGTGGTCTACCTTTAGCTACCGAAAGTGTGAAGACTCGATTAGACCTCAGGGCTAGGCTTTTTGTTGGTTAAAGGCAATTCCTCCTGGGGGCCTAATAAGCAGTTCGTGATTCACAGCGACATCAGATTCTGACAACTGAAGGCTGTAGACACAATAAAATCTCTCCCAACACAGCTTGCTTTGTGTGTACCCTTACCAACTCCACATGCTGACAGAGTTACAATGTGAGGGGCATGGGGATTGGACTGCTGGGCAAATGGATCGTATATAAAATAAAAATGCCAACTTAAGTAGGTGTATGAAGTAAAAGAAATAATTTCAGTCTTTACAAACTCCCATTGAAAAGGTGTTGTTGCTAAAAATAATTATGCTAATTTTTTATTAGTTGTGTCCATGTATATAACTATATATACATGGCCCAAAGGTATAGTTCACCGCTTTTCACCGCCTTAAACTGATTAGAAGTTAATAGGTAGTGTTAGTAAAGATTACAGAGTAATACACTTTCATTAGAAATGTAGAAAATAGAAAAAATATTTAAAACATACAAATACCTCTCTGGTGATAAATAATGATATTTTGATGTACATTATTTTAGGGATTTTTTTCTAAGATGTACATCTAAGCAAGTATAGGTTTTTAAAACTTCGTATCATCCTACAAAAACTGTTCTGTGGTCCTTTTTCATTCCAAATGTAATGACAGGGGGTGCCTGGGTGGCTCAGTCAGTTCAGTGTCCAACTCTTGATTTCCATTCAGGTCATGATCTCAGGGTCCTGAGACGGAGCCCCCAGCCTGGCTCTGCACTGGGCGGGAGCCTGCTTGAGATTCTCTCTCCCTCTCCCTCTACCCCTCCCCACTCACACTCACTTTCACTCTATAAACAAACAAACAAACAAATAAATAAATAAAATGTTTTTTTAAAAATGTTATGACAGTACTTACCCTAGTCATTAAATATTATGCACAGCATGCCTTTATATGAACATACTGTAATTCTTTAACATATGTTATCATCATCTATTTTATTCCCAGTGTATTAATCTCATAAAGATACGCTGAAATAAATATTCTTAAATCTTTTCACTTGCCTTTGATTTTTTGTTTTCCTTCAAAATAAATTCTCAAAGGGGAATTGTTAGGTCAGTGCATATGTACATATAAAAACTATAGTGTAACGATTGTCAGGTTGCCCTTCGGTTATTATGTATCTCACGGTCACCAGAGGGTTCATGGAAGAGTCAGTATCTTCCCATCCTCAGTAATGAATGAAGATTTTAAAGTGTCAAAAAGAGTTCTGTTAAAGTCTCTTTTCACTCATATTGCACCTAGAGTCTTACTAGCTGTATTCTAATTAAGGCAGTCAGGTGAAGTTTTTCCTGTTCCTGAATGGAGTTGAATTCAGAGCTAAGAATTGTACATTGAAGGTATTTTCTGAGAAGACTCTAAACTGCGCAGACATCTTTTATTTATTTAAGTAGTATTTAATATGGATATTTGGAATGAGGCAGAATAAAACCATTACATTCTTTCTTGTCAGATTAAGTGGTTATAAAACAGCTGTGAACACCAGCTTAATGAATGTAGAAACTGTACTTAACTATTGATAGATTCCAATCCTCATCTTTTTTGTTATTAGTTGTTAAATACACAATAGCGCAATTATATTAACACAAAGAAATTGGAGACACTCTTCTTTTTCAGATATCTTTAGTTTTGTTCGCTTAATTAGAAGTTATCATACGTTGTTCATAGCAGCAATGTCCACAATAGCTAAATCGTGGAAGGAGCCGAGATGCCCTTCAACAGATGACTGGATTAAGAAGTTGTGGTCCATATATACAATGGAATATTACTCAGCTATCAGAAAGAACGAGTTCTCAACATTTGCAGCAACATGGATGGGACTGGAGGAGATTATGCTAAGTGAAATAAGTCAAGCAGAGAAAGACAACTATCATATGACTTCTCTCATCTATGGAACATAAGAACTAGAATGATCAGTAGGGGAAGAAAGGGATAAAGAAAGGGGGGGTAATCAGAAGGGAGAATGAAACATGAGAGACTATGGACTATGAGAAACAAACTGAGGCCTCAGAGGGGAGGGGATGGGGGAATGGGATAGGCTGGTGATGGGTAGTAAGGAGGGCACGTATTGCATGGTGCACTGGGTGTTATACACAACTAATGAATCATTGAGCCTTACATCGGAAACCGGGGATGTACTGTATGGTGACTAACATAATAAAATAAAAAATCATTATAAATAAAACAAACAAAAAAGAAGTTATCATATGTTGATCCAGTTCCTAAAACAACAATGATATAAATGTCAAATAGCTTTCCGCAGAAATAATACAGAATCAGAACTCTACCTTGCAGGGTGAATGGTGATGTCATAGGCTATGAAACAGATGCCATTTGCCCTGACAGTTTGCATTTTTCATGCTTCTCAAATGCAGCAGACTTTGCACAGACAGAATTAAGGAATTACGATCCCTGCAAAGTGAAAAAAAAAATGTAATTTTGATGT